>NW_026294617.1:69925860-70525860 GCF_007827085.1 Peromyscus californicus insignis
CAGTTTTGTTTGTATATGTTTAAGTTCCTTTAGGGAAATGAAATGGAGAGGTTATATTCCTGGGAAGTACATAGTTACTTGCTGGGAATGGCTGGCAATTCAGAGCATTAGTTAGCTTGGAAGGAGCTCAGCTATCTGGTCTGCATTAGGGTAGGTGGGAAATGGTGCAGGATGGAATCCATTATTCTGTGGTCTTTGCCAGGACATGAAAAATACATTGTTTCTGGTTTGGTAGAAAACATGGTTTCGTTTAATTGAAAGGTTTTGTTTTGTTTTTATTTTGTGCCCCCCCTTTCCCCGCCCCCCAGTCTGTGTGTGCTAGGAATCAATTATAGGGGCTTGCATATACTACCAAGTGCTCTAACAGCTGAGCCATACCCATGTTCTTTACGTGGAAATTTGGAAGTAGAGGTCACAGATTTACTAATATCTGAAGATCAATTGAGACACATTATTTGGGTAATTATTACATTTATCCCTTTAAAATATGTGAATTGCTCAGGTGTAATTATACAACCTTCAAATTCTAGCCCTTGTGAAGCAGAAGCTTCTAGAATTTCTTTTTTCTTTTCTTTTCTTTCTTTGTTTTGTTTTTTGAGACAGGGTTTCTCTGTGTAGTTTTGGTACCTGTCCTGGATTTCGCTCTGTAGATCAGGCTGGCCTCGAACTCAAAGAGATCTGCCTGGCTCTGCCTCCCGAGTGCTGGGATTAAAGGTGTGTGCCACCACCGCCCGGCAGTGTGTGTGTGTGTGTGTGTGTGTGTGTGTGTGTGTGTGTGTGTGTGTGTGTGTATGTGTATGTATGTATGTATGTATGTATGTATGTATGTATGTATGAGACTTTTCTAAGGTTTAAATGATTACTTTTCCCCTGTCGCAACCCCTTCCCAAAGATGCAGTTTTCAAGTCCACAGCATTATTAGTCTGATTATGAGAGTAAATTTGGGGACTGTGTGGTCTGTGATGTACATTGCTGTCTTCATGTATCATAGATACAATCATTGGCAAATCAGACTTAAGTTTTTACTGTCAAAGCAGAATGTACAGAAGAGCATCCTCTTTAGCATGAGTGTCCGTTGGCTGAGAGTTGAAAGCCATTTACAGTCTTGATGTGGGAGAGGAGGGACAGTGTTCTGGTTGTTAGAAGTGCATATAGACTTTATCCATCACTCTCATTTGTGGTAATTTTTTTTTTAAGTCAGCTTCACACAATGAGAATAATCCAAACTCCATAGGAACATGAAAATGAAATGAAGTGATTTTTGTGTTCTTCTTAGCCCATTCTAGCATTTGCTCAAATGTTGATCCCTTCTATCTTTCTTATCCCCAGTCACATACCTGTTACTTTTCTTCCTGCTAGAGTATACTTTCTTACATCTGACTGTGGCAACATGTCACTTGGAAGGCACTTTATCTTAGAAATCTTTCTTCTGTATGTACTTAGAAAAAAGTGATTTCCAGGAGCAGTCTGAAAGATTCTTCTATGCTTTTATTGGTGCCGTGGTATGAAACATGAAGGAGAGTTTGTTTTCTTTTTATTTAAAAGTAATATTTAGCCAGGTGGCGGTGGCACACGGAAGGCAGACACAGGCGGATCTCTGTGAGTTCGAGGCCAGCCTGGGCTACAGAGTGAATTCCGTGAAAGGCTCCAAAGCTACACAGAGACACCCTCTCTTGAAAAAACAACAAAAGCAAACAAACAAACAAAATAATAATATTTAGCTGGATGTTGTATTGCTTAGAAGGCTAAGATAGGAGAATCACAATTTCCAGGCCATCCTGAGGAGGACCTTTATATAAATTCAGCAACTTGTCTGTCTTTTTTGTGAAAGTTTAATAATTAAACTAATAATTATTTGGAGAAGCTGGACATTGTGATGTACTCCTGTAATCCCAACATTTAAGAGGCTGAAGTATAAGAATGGAGAATTCAAAGCTAGTTTGGATTATATAGGAAGTTCTAGGTCAACCTGGGCTACATTGAGAGACCTCCACCTCCATCCTCAAAACAAACAAACTGGGGACCAGAGAAATGGCTCAGCAGTTAAGAACACTTGGCTGCTCTCCCTTACAAGATCTGTGTTTGATTTCCAGCACTCACATGGGGGCTCTTAACTGTCTATAACTCCAGTTCCAGGGGATCTAGTGCCGTCTTCTGACCTCCAAGAGCACCAAGCACACATGTGGTGCACAGATATACATGCAGGCAAAACACCTATACAAATAAAATAAATAAATATTTTAAGGCACCAAGAAATTTTAGTAGGAGAACCTGGTAAAATGTTGGTGTCTGGGCCCCACCCCAAGATAATTTTTTGCTGCTAGGAAGTGGGCCCAAGAAGCTATGTGTTTACTATCTATTTCGGATGTAGGCCATGTAAAGTGGTATTTTAAAGAGACATGGGTTTAAAGTAGAAGAAAGTGCTGACATAATGGCTCAGTGGCTAAAGATTCTTACTGCCAAGCCTAACTACGTAAGTTTAATATCCCAAACCATGTAGTGGAAAGAAAAAGTGACTCCGTCAGGTTTTCCTTTGACTTCCACAAACACACTATGGTATGTGCATAATCACACTGGCATGATGTGTACAAGTATTAAAGTATAGGAAGCTGGTTGATGATGACCCACACCTTTAATCCCAGCACTTGGGAGGTAGAGACAGGTGGATCTCTGAGTTGGAGACCTAGCCTGGTCTACAGAGTGATAGGAGCTACACAGAGAAAAGTCCCCCCCCCCCAAAAAAAAAAAGGTACAAGAAAAATTAAGCTGGGGATATAGCTCAAATGATAGAGTGCTTACCTAGCATGCAGAAGCCCTGGGCTCTATTCCCAGCACTATATATAAACTGGATGTTGTGGAACATGCCTGTAATTCTACAGCTAAGTAGGTTGAGACAAGAGGATAAGTAGTTAGGTCATCCTATGATATATATCAGCTTCAAGGCCATGCTTATTTATGAGACCCTGTCTCAAATAAATAAGTGAATAAAGTAAAAGAAAAATGGTAATCATCCTACACTTAGTCCCTACATAAGTCTGCATTGTTCCCACCCCACTGTACATGTGTGTGCTACCTTGAACACGCATACTTTTTCATTTTTTGTGCTATTCTGGAGGTCAAAGGCAAGGCCTCTTGCATGCTAATAGGCAAGGTCTCTACTACTGAGTATAACTTTTTAGCCCTTTAAATTTATTTATTCATTTATTATTTTTTATTTTATTTTTTTTTTCGAGACAGGGTTTCTCTGTGTAGCTTTGTGCCTTTCCTGGATCTCACTCTGTAGACCAGGCTGGCCTCGAACTCACAGAGATCCGCCTGGCTCTGCCTCCCGAGTGCTGGGATTAAAAGTGTGCGCCACCTCCACCCAACTTCAAGTTTATTTAAAGATGTATTTATTATGTATATGTGTGATTTGCATGCAGCATGTAAATGCATCATGTGCATGCACTGCCAGCAGAGGCTAGAAAATAGAAAAGAGCATTGGATCTCCTGAAACAGACAGTTGTAAACTGCCCTGTGGATTCTAGGAACCCAACCCAGGTCCTGCAAGAACAGCCAGTGCTCTTAACTACTGAGCTGTCTTGCCAGTGCCTAGCCCTTTTTTTAAAAAAAGTTATTATTTTTTTAAATTTTGCTTTGGTTACCCAGACTGCCAAGCCTTGAATTCGGGACCCTGCTTTCTCAGTCTTCCAAATAGATGGGATTACAGTTATGTTCCACCAAGCCTAGTCAACATTGTCCACTATTGTGAAAAAAGTTTTTTGTTTTCTTACATAGTATGGATTAGTGCTATTATCCAATTTGGATGGATTTTTTTTTTTTCTGGAGCTGAGGACTGAACCCAGGGCCTTGCGCTTGCTAGGCAAGCGCTCTACTACTGAGCTAAATCCCCAACCCATTGGATGGATTATTATGAAAGTAAAACAGATGTGTAAAACCCAAACCCAGTTATTTTTTAGTATTGAGAGATTCAGCAGACAGATTATGGCCAAATTATCACAAAAGTATATACATGTTGACTCTCGATTCATGTATTAACTGTGGAATGGTTATACTGTACAGACCAGCAATAGTCTGTAGACTACTTTGAATAGTGTAGCTGTTCAGAAAATGAAAATTTTTTGTTGACCACTAGAAAGTAGCCTCTTCACCAGTCTCAGGAAGCCCAGTTTGCTCATCTTCCAAACAAAGTTTTACTGCTCTGCTTATTTGGGGGAATGTCATGAGGATATGTATGTAAAAATGCATTATGTGACAAGGAGTTTGCTATCCAAATATGTATTTGCTGTGATGTTGGAGATGCCAAGTTTACTAAATTTCAGTTTAAAACATGAAATGTCCTCCGGCAGGACATGGTGGTTTACACCTTTAATATCAGTGCTGGGAATTCAAAGGCAAGCATATATTTGTGAGTTTCAATGGCCAGCCTGGTCTACAAAGCATATTCTAGGTCAGCCAAAGCTCCATAGAGAGACATGATCACCACATTAAACAAACAAACAAACAAGTAAGTAAATAAAGCCTTAGACTATAGTGTCCAGTGTTTCTCTGAACATCAGTGCTTGTATTTTTTCAGTATATAGCTCTGGGCTGTTTCTTGGTAATGTCTGAAATGAGAACACTTTGGAGACATATCACAGTTTTCAAATTGCTTATTTTTGGAGGCAAGAATTCCTTTGAATTGTTTCTGGTGTTTGTTGTATATGATTATTTTGTTGTTGTTGTTTTTCGAGACAGGGTTTCTCTGTGTAGTTTTGGTGCCTGTCCTGGATCTCGCTCTGTAGACCAGGATGGCCTGGAACTGACAGAGATCCGCCTGGCTCTGCCTCCCGAGTGCTGGGATTAAAGGCAAGCACCACTGCTGCCTGGCCCCAATTTGTTTTTATTAATTTTATTTATTTATTTTTTTCATATATGGTTATTTTTTAACTTTTGGGAACAGTTTTACTCTGTAGCCCAGACTGGCCTCTAACTCAGTAATCTTCCTGCCTCAGCCACCCAAATCCTGGGATTATAGATGTGTGAATCAGCATAATTGGCATGAATCTCTCTTTCTTTTTCCTTCTTTCTCTTTTCTTGTCTTTTTATTTTTTTATTTTATTTTTTTCCCTGAGACAGGGTTTCTCTGTGAAGCAGTCCTGGCTGTCCTAGAATTCTGTAGACCAGGCTGTCATGGAACTCACAGAGATCCACCTGCCTCTGCCTCCCAAGTGCTGGGGTTAAAGATATGTGCCATCACCGCCCAGCTTTCTTTTTCTTTATTTTTTATTTTTATTTTTGGTTTTTTGAGATAGGGTTTCTCTGTGTAGTTTTTGGTGCCTATCCTGGATCTTGCTCTGTAGACCAGGCTGGCCTCGAACTCACAGAGATCCGCTTGGCTTTGCCTCTTAAGTGCCAGGCAGGATTAAAGGCGTGTACCACCACTGCCCAGCTCTTTTTCGTTTTTTTAAAGACAGAGTCCCACTATGTATGTAGCCCTGCCTGACCTAGAACTTGGTGTGTAGACTTGGGTGGCTTTGAATTCACAGAGATCCGCCTGCCTCTGCGTTCCAGGAGTGCTGGGATTAAAAGCATGAATAACCATGCCCATTTTTTAAAAAATATTTTTCATCCTAGGGTAGATTATTCTATCTTTCAGCTGACTACTGGCCTGAAGATTGCTATCTAGTTCCACAGCCTTTCTCTCTTACATCATGCTCCTTTTCTTAGGATCTATTTGCAGAAGACAGGTTCTTTACTGTTGTTTTAGATTTATTTATTTTGTGTACCAGGTCCATTCTGTGCCTGCAGTGGTCAGAAGAGAGCCCTAGAACTGGAGTTACAGGTGGTTGTGAGCCACCAAATGGGTTCTAGGAATCAAGCTCAGATCCTCTGGAAGAGCAGCTGGTGCTCTTAATTGCTGAGCCATCTCTCCATACCCCAGAAGACAGATTTTGAAGCTAGAAATTGAATCAAGGAGAAAAAAGATTTAGAGTAGCTCTACAGGTTAGATTCAAAAGTAAGGAAATGAATTAGAGCCCAGGATGGTGATACAGGCCTTTAATCCCAACACTGGGGCGGGGGGGGGGGGGGGGGGGGGGAGATGGGGGGGGGCATCGATCTTTGTGAATTCAAGGTCAGCCTGGTCTACACAGCAAATTTCAGGAATACATAGAGAGATCCTATCGCCAAAAAACAAACAAACAAAAAACTCCAAGAAGAAATAAATTACTACATACCTTCTTGGTCTCGCTGGGATTCATAGTTTTTTTTGTTTTGTTTTGTTTTTAGGTGAAATGGACAAGTAATATACTAGGTACTGACATGTTCAGAATGCCCGAACAGGCTATATAAGGAAAAACTGCCTGGTAGAACAGGGGGCAAGCTTTAATAGATAGGGTGACCATATAATCTAACCCTTCTAACTGGGGCACTGTTAATCATCATTAGGGGATAAACTGGATCATGTCTCATGTAAACCAAAGCATCTGTTAGTCTGTTTATTAAAGAAATGTTTCTGTAGTTTTGTGTGTGGAGCATGCAAAAAAAGCATCCATAGTGTCATTCCTGAGATGCAGCAGCCTATCTGTTCTGTTTTGTTCAAGACAGAGTTTCTTACTGGCCTGGAATAGCACTGACAATTACGGTCATCTATTACCACACCTAGCTGGGGTGTTGTTTTATGGGTTCTGGGGATTGAACTGGCATCCTTCATGCTGTAAACACTTCACTAAGTGAGCTATCTTTCCTACCCATCTTTATATAGTCATAAGGCTGTGTTTAAAAAGAAATGGCATGAACGAATGTCAAACTGTAGATCGTTTGATTTACTCTATTATAAAATAGGTATAGGAATAAGAGTAACATGGTTAAAAAATTGAAAAGGTAAGCTGGGACCAGATCATGAAGGATCCTCTACACTCTAGGGGGTGTGTGTGTGTGTACAGGTATGTGTATAGGGTAAGGGGTGTGTCACATGTGGAGTAGTCCTCTTCCTTGTTGTAGACAGGCTCTCTTTGTTCTTTTTTTTTTTTTTTTTTTTCGTTTTTCGAGACAGGGTTTCTCTGTGTAGCTTTGCGCCTTTCCTGGGACTCGCTTGGTAGCCCAGGCTGGCCTCGAACTCACAGAGATCCACCTGGCTCTGCCTCCCGAGTGCTGGGATTAAAGGCGTGCGCCACCACCGCCCGGCCCTCTCTTTGTTCTTAACCGCTGTGAACCCACAAGTTTCCGAGGATTCTCTTGTCTCCTCCTTGTCTCACTGTAGGAGCACTGGGATTACAGATGCATGCTATTGTCCCTAGCTTGTACAGGGTTCTGGGGTTTTGAACTCAGCTCCTTAGAACTTGAAAGACCATTGAACCATCTCTTCATCCCCACCCAAGCTTCTTAAAGCTGTGGGTCACGCCGGGCGGTGGTGGCGCACGCCTTTAATCCCAGCACTCGGGAGGCAGAGCCAGGCGGATCTCTGTGAGTTCGAGGCCAGCCTGGACTACCAAGTAAGTTCCAGGAAAAGGCGCAAAGCTACACAGAGAAACCCTGTCTCGAAAAACAAAACAAAAAAAAAAAAAAAAAAAGCTGTGGGTCACAAATTTGAGTGCTGCAAAGTAAACAAACATTTGGCAACAGTAAAGGTTCTGAACATGTGAACATCAAAAGTTAAACTCACAATAAGCTTGGTGTTTCTGGCAGCATCTACTGTGCTGTACTCTGCACCTTCACTGCAGCCTTGGTACTGAGCAACATTAAATTACATGGCTGTCTTGCCAAGGAACACCCAGTGAGCACTGGCCAAAACACCTGAGCTCTGAATGAAGACAGCATGTTGAGTGTTAGGACATGCAGTGTTTTACTATACATACCATTTCCTACTCTTACAGAAAATGAAGACTTTTATATAATATTTTCTTACCACCATTCCTCAGCATACAAGCTTCAAACTAGTGTATTTTTATTTATTTGTTTGTTTATTTTTTGTTGTTTTGAGACCAGTCTGGCCTCAAACTCACAGAGATCTACCTGCTTCTTCATACTGGTATATCTTTGTGTTACAGTGTTTTATTTACTTTTATTGATTGATTTGAGTCATGGTTTTGTTTAGGTCAGGCTGACTTTGAATTTCCTATGTAGTCAAAGCTGGTATTGAATTTCTTATCCTCTTATCTTTACCTCTAGAGTACTGAGATTATAGACAGGGACCACTAAACCCTGCTTAGAATCATTCATTCATTCATTCATTTAATGTGTTTCTATTGAGATAGGGTCTCACTATGTAGCTTTGGCTGGCCTGGAACTTGCTATGTGGACTAGGCTGACCTAAAACAGAGATCCATCTGATTCTGCCTTCTGAGCTCTGAGATTAAAGCTGGTTATCATGACTAACCTAGAATTTCTATTTAAAAAATTGCTGTTTGATTTGCTGACTCATTTTGATCAAAAATTGTTAAATGGGGCCTGGAGAGAGAGCTCTGTTAACAGCATATACTGCTCTTGCAGAGGACCTAGGTTCAGTTGCCAGCACCCGTATGACATCTATAACTCCATTTTCAGAGGCTCTGACACCCTTTTCTGGCCTCCATGAGCACCAGGTACATACTCAGTGCACATAAATATATGCAGGCACTCACATGTAGACAAAATTCTAAACGGTCTTATTAAGAAACGCAAAGCCATATACAGAGTTAAAAGCCCAAGAGATCAGAGCACTAGCCTTTAGCTTACCAGTAGCTGCCGTCCTTCCCCTCGGAGAGAGACCTTCTTCCTGTGTCCTGTCTTTTTATTGCCTTTCTGTTCTGCCTTCTCATTGGCTCTAAACCCAACCACATGACTTCCTTGTCACTGCCTGTCTATATAGACATCCAGGTCTCTATGGTTGGTACTGAGATTAAAGGTGTGTGTCACCATGCTGGCTGTGTCCTTGAACACACAGACTCTGCCTGCCATGTGATTGGATTGAAGGCGTGTGCTACCACTACCAGACTTATGTTTAATGGCTATGACCTCTGATCTCCAGGCAACTTTATTTATTAACATACAAATAAAATCACATTTCAGCATAAATAAAATATCACCATATTCATGCATAGAAAATAAGTCTTTGGGCAGGAGTAGGGGGACAGGGACAGGGTTTCTCTGTGTAGCCCTAACTATCCTGGATTCACTTTGTAGACCAGGCTGGCCTCAAAATCACAGAGATCTGACTGCCTCTGCCTCCCAAGTGCAGGAAATAAAAGTGTGTGCTACTATAACTGGCAAGAAATCTTTTTTAGAAATGAAGTAAATTTTACTTCAGATTATGATGACATTTCCAACAATTTATGAAATATATGTATTTATTCATACCTTTGACACTTTGTGCTCCTGCTTTTCCCAGGGTTCCTATGAGGAGGAGAGAGGGATAAGAAAATATTAGATAGAAAGATAATGAAGAGGAGAAAGACAAACACAGGATAGCCACTGGACGGTGGCACACACCTTTAATCTCAGCACTTTGAGTAATTTGGGCCTCCACAGGTAGATGTCAGTGTCTTCCTTTATAGCTCTCTACCTTATTATTTTTTAAATTGTGTGTGTGTGTTAGTGCCTACATAAATGTCTAATATATATATATATATATATATATGCAGTGCCAAAGAAGGCCAGAAGAGGGCATTAGAGCCAGTCGATGGTGGTGCACACCTTTAATCCCAGCATTTAGGAGGCAGAGGCAGATGGATCTAAGTGAGTTCGAGGCCAGCCTGGTCTACAGAGCCAGTTCCAGGACAGCCAGGACCCTGTCTCAAAAAAAAAAAAATAGAGAGCATTGGATACACTGGGACTAGAGTTACAGATACTTGTGAGCTGCCGTGATCCTCTGGAAGAATGCTGTTAACTGCCAAGCTACTTTCCTTTTAGCCCGTCATCTTTTTATTCATTCATTCATAGCCCAGGCTGACCTTGGACTCACAGAGATCCCCCTGGCTTTGCCTCCCGAGTGCTGGGATTAAAGGCGTGCGCCACCACCGCCTGGCCTCAACTTTTTTTTTTAAATAGACATGTGTGGACATGATGTTTGAATGTGGGTACTTCTGCCATGGTGGGAATGTGAAGGTGAATGCAAAACTTTCAGTATTTGGTTCTCTCCTCCACCTTTACATGGGCTCCAGAGATTGAAGGCTTGGGTCGTCTTGCCAGTCTTCCACCTTATTTTTAAGACAGGTTGTCTCTCTAAATCTGGAGCTCACAGATTCATCCAGCAAGCCCCTAGGATCTGCCTCCCTTCACACACCTGCACACACAGAGCGATTATAGATGCTTGTTGTCAAGCCTGCCTTTTTATATAGGTAAGAAGGATCCCAACTTAGGTCTCCATGTCACACAGCAAGACTTTACCCGCTGCGTCATTTCTCCAGCTCCAAGATTAGATATTTATTTTCAAGATTACATTTAAAGTTTTTTTTTTAACTGACCTAAGTTCAGTGGTGCATGCATACATGTAATCCCAGCACTTTTCTTGTGCTTGAAGTTGTTAAAATTCTTGGATCTGTAGGTTTCATCTATATATTAAACTGCTTAAAAGTTGTTGTTTGACTTTGGACTATTTTATTTTGAGTCAGGTCTTCACGATATAGCCCAAGTTGGCTTTGAACTCTTCATCTTCCCATCTCAGGCTCTTGAGTCCTGGAATTGCAGTTTACACCACCACACCTAGCCTGTTAATATTTTCCATTATGTTTGCTATTAACATAAATATTTTTCCTTTATTAAAAAAGATTTATTTTATGTGTCTATGTGAGAACCTACATGTGTGTATGTCCATCTCTAATGTCAGAGGAGGCCAGAAAAGGGAATTTGATTTCCTAGAACTGGAGTTACGGGCAGTTGCAAGCCGCCATGTGGACAATGGGAACTGAACCTAGTCTTCTGAAAGGGCATAAGTGTTTGTAACTGCTAAACCATCACTCCAGCCCCTTCATAAACATTTTTAAAAAAATCTTCGTTGGGGTTCACGTGCCAACAGAATTTGAGAGCAATTCATGGGGCTGGAGAGACAATGGATAATAGGTTAAGAGCCCCATCTTGTTCTTGCAAAGGACATGGATTGGTTCCCAGCATCCACATGGGTAACTCACAAATGCCTATAACTCCAGTTCTAGAGAGATACGATGATGCCTCTTGTTTCCTTTGACATTTGCAATCACATCCACATATCCCCCACATAAACATATACATAATAAGAAATAATAAAATTTTAAACTATTATATGTATATAAGTATATATTGAGAGAGACAGAGAGACAAGGTTTCTCTGTGTAACTACCCTGGCTGTCTTGGAACTTGCTCTGTAGACCAGACTGGCTTCAAACATACAGAGATCTGCCTGTCTTTGCCTCCTGAGTGCTAGGATTAAAGGTATGCATCACTACTGTCTAGCTAAACTATTATTTTAAAAAACTTTTATGTGTATGGGTGCTTTTCCTTTCATGTATGTATATGTATCACATACATATATAACTCCCATACAATTGGAGTTATAGATAGCTGTGAGCTGCCATGTGGTTGCTGGGATCAAACCCAGGTCCCCTGGAAGAGCAATAAATGCTTTTAATTGCTCAATCATCTCTAGCCCCATAAAAATAAATTCTAATTAAAAACTAAAGTTTACAGTTCACAGGTTTTTAGTATAGTCACAGAGTTATACAACCTCTACTACAGATTGAGAACATTTTTATCAACCTGAACAGAAACCCTCTAGTCATTAGCAGTATTTCTTCTGCCCTAGGCAACAACTGATCTTTGTTTACAAATTTCCTTTTTTGAAAAACTTTTTGTGTATGGGTACATATTCCCATGTGTGTGGGTGCATTTTTTGTCTTTTTTTTTTTTTTTTTTGTCTGTGTGTAGGCCGGAGGTTAACATGTCTTCCTCTATCCTACTCCACCTTATCTTTGAGATGGTGTTCTTTTCCTCCTTTGTGCTGAGATTATAAGCACATGCTGCTGCCCCCAGGCTTTTACAAGGGTGCTAAAAACCTAAGTTAGGTCCTCATATACTTTTCACATATAGTAATCATCTCTTACACCCAAAGGATATGTTCCAAAACCTCCAGAGGATAGTTCTGAAACCTGTGTATTCCATAATTTCCTCTGTGTCCTACAGGGCATAGTGCCAAAATCACTCTGTCCTCTTTTTTGATGACTCCAGTAGATCACTACTCCTGTGCTTTGCAGCCATTACTAAGTTAAGTCACTTGAACATGCACACTATGGTTTAGTGTAGTCAGCTATTAATGAAGAATGGTCACATTACTTAGAAGAACTTGTAATTTGGGTTTTGGTGTAGGGGTACACACCTTTAGTCTCAGCACTGGGGAGGCAGAGACAGACGAGTCTTAGTTTGAGGTCAGCCAGGTCTACAGCAGAGTTACAGGTCAGCCAGACATACACAGTGAGATTCTGTTAGAAAGAGAGAACTATATAATTTGAATTTGGTAAATTGCTTGTTTCTGTGTTTTTCTCCATTTAATATTTTGAGACTCGAAAATAACTGAAATCACAAAAAGTAAAGTAACAGCAAATCACATGGCATAGCTTCTTGTGATGTTGTCTTCCTTAGGATAATGTTTTCAAGGTTTCTTTGTTTTGTATTTTTTTTTTTTTTTTTTTTTTTGGTTTTTCGAGACAGGGTTTCTCTGTAGTTTTGCGCCTTTCCTGGAACTCACTTGGTAGACCAGGCTGGCCTCGAACTCACAGAGATCCGCCTGGCTCTGCTCTGCCTTCCGAGTGCTGGGATTAAAGGCGTGCGCCACCACCGCCCGGCTGTTTTGTATTGTTTTTATTCCTATAATTTTTTGTTGTTGTTTTTGTTTTTCCAGACAGGGTTTCTCTGTGTAGCCCTGGCTGTCCTGGAACTCACTTTGTAGACCAAGCTGGCCTCAAACACAGATCCACCTGCTTCTGCCTCCTGAGTGCTGAGATTAAAGGCATGTGCCGCCACCACCCAGCTTGTCTTAGAGTTATTATTGCTGTGATAAAAATCTCAATCTGAATCAGGATGAAAAGCAGTATACAGGTACATCATCTCTTGATTTTTGATGGTTTAGCAGTATACAGGTGCATCATCTCTTAACTTTTGATCGTTTAAACAACAGGGGTTTTTTTTGTTTGTTTGTTTTTTGACAGCCAAATCATCTTTATTTTGAGGGAATAGGTCTCTAGGGGGGGTGGGCCTGGGGCCCTCACTGCACAGCTTGTTCATTGGCACTGCCTCCAGAATCTTGTGGCTTCATCACATCCGGAAGCTCTGGAGGGCTGGAGAAGGGCTCTATGCGCAGGGCTTCAAAGGTATCATCTGCTCGGAAGGCCAGGCCCACTGTGGCTGGGGCCTGTGGCCGTGCTGTCTGGCTAGTGAAGCCACACTCGCCCAGAGTTTTTCCATCATCCTTGTACAGCCGCTGCTCATCCGGCGGCCGCTTGAGGATGCCTTCGACTATGCGCTTTAATTCAAACATGGTACTCGACTCCTTGGTGTCCGTGAAGATGGTGGTCTTGTGGCGCTGGATCATGAGAAACACGTCCATCCTGGCAGCTGCTTCTTAAACAACAGTTTTTATACATTATGTAAAAACTGTGTAGCCAGTAAGAATCATATTTGAATTTTTGAATTTTGGTCTTTATTGATGGCTAGCATCATAATGCTGGTAGTTGCTGGAGAATGGCAGCAAGCCCCAGCTCTGAGACAGATCCCAACAAGATCATAGGGGAGACAGCTGGTAGTTTAGCAACATAATACAATATAAAGTAAGGTAATTAGGTAGGTTAAATACAATTCTGCCCCATGGTTTTGATTTGCTTTTTGTTTTGTTTTTTTTTTTGTTTGTTTGTTTGGTTTCGGTTTTTTTGAGACAGGGATTCTCTGTGTAAGAACTCTGACTGTCCTGGAACTTGCTTTGTAGACCAGGCTGGCCTCACACTCACAGAGATCTGTAGATGTAATTCTAAACAGTCTTATTAAAAAACACAGAGCCAAATAAAGAGTTAAAAGCCCAGAGATGGAGCAGTAGCCAAGAGCTAAGACCACCTTATCTTACCACTTGCTGCTGTCCTTCCCCTGAGAGAGAGAGACCTTCTTCCTGTGTCCTGTCTTTTTATTGCCTTTCTGTTCTGCCTTCTCATTGGCTGTAAACCCAATCACATGACTTCCTCATCACTGCCTGTCTATACAGACCTCCAGGTCTCCATGGTTTGTACTGAGATTAAAGATTCGGGTCACTGCTTGGCTGTGTCCTTGAACACACAGAGATTCTGCCCGCCATGCAATCGGATTAAGGGCGTGTGCTACCACTACCAGACTTCTGCTTAATGGCTTGCTCTTAGCTCTGATCCCCAGGCAACTTTATT
Source organism: Peromyscus californicus insignis (assembly GCF_007827085.1). Lineage (NCBI taxonomy): Eukaryota > Metazoa > Chordata > Mammalia > Rodentia > Cricetidae > Peromyscus > Peromyscus californicus. Next base: position 69,940,215 of record NW_026294617.1, read on the forward strand.
AATATACAAATAAAATCACATTTCAGCACAAATAAAATTACACCATATTTCCCCCTTCTAATAAAAAGAAAAAAAGGAAGTTATAACTAATATAAGAAAAACTATATGCATTAAGTACAATAACTATATATAATATATACAAGCAATAAATACCTAAACAATGTCTCGTCCATTTGCATTTGACAAATTCAGAGAAAATAATTCCATTATCTATCCTGTTTTGGTAAGTACAAAATGTACCTGATTCACTTTCTACCCTAACTTATATTACTAACAGAACTATCTTATAATGTCTTTCAAATTTATACTTACACCTCTTAAGTTTCTTTTCTAAAATTCTTAACAAGGAAAACTATAACTATTTAATCTTTAACTATAACTATCTAATCTTCAACTCCCTCAGAGACCCAAGACGGAAATAATATTACCTGGAAAAAACAAAAAAACAAAAAAAACCAAGAAGCGCACGTAAGCGGCTTCCTAAAAATTGTGAGTTGACAGAAACAGCCAGCTGCCTGGACAGTCACCCGAGGTTTCTCCGCGATGTTGGGGCATCATCTTCAGCCTATAGGCTTAGCATATCTGACAGACTCATTTTGTGAAGTAGGCTATACACAAGGCTAACAGTTCGACCTCACATTTGGTGAGAGTCGTCCATGTACCAGAAACACCTGAATTCCACTAATGTGCTATCGTGATTCAGGATTTTAAATTCTGGAAATGGTTGATGTTTTTTGAATTCAGCTGTCCATTCTTCTTGGCTTGTGTGTGGCTTCATCTCAGCATCCTGTTCTTCTCTGCATCCCATTCTTCTTGGCTTATAGGTGGCTTCATCTCTTTTATTAAATGCCAGTCTACCATTAAGAGGTTAGACTCCATCAGCTTAGTTACTCTTTCAAGAATAACTGCTTCAGCTGCTGTTCCACTGCACATCAGAAGCCATCGGTCTACTGCCAGTTCAGCTGCCTTCGAAGAAAGGGGCTCTGTACCTTTTCTGGATTGCAAAGGCCGCTTCAGGGATGGTGCCATATTGTCCTGGCCTCAGAAGATGCCTTTTGTTGAAGCCACAACCACACTTGTCTTGGCAAGAATAGGTAGTCCTTTGTTTCATGTCCTGTCTGTCCTGTTTGTCAGCAGTCGATTCAAGGATACTTTGCTCTCCAGTGGCTAACTTTTGCCACAATGAAAGTTAACTCCATATGCAGTTTCTTCAATGCCCATATTTTCTCTGAAGTAGATTGGTACTGCCAGGAGCCGACATGTCTCATAGTCATAAAAACAGAAAAAACATTTTAAATACCATATTTTGTAGATCCCTGAGGGGTTTGAAGATGACCTGTCTATCTAAAATATATCTGCTCGATCTTAAATACATACCTAATATGACTACAAGTTCAATTGTAATGTCTAACTACTAACTTTCATTTCTTTATGTCCTAATAGTTGGTAATAATAACATTCAAGGATTAGCAAATTGTATTACATTGTTAAATGAATGGTATAAGTATTTTATTTGTGCTGAAATGTGATTTTATTTGTATGTTAATAAAGTTGCCTGGGGATCAGAGCTAAGAGCAAGCCATTAAGCAAAAGTCTGGTAGTGGTAGCACACGCCTTTAATCCTATCACTTGGGAGGCAGAGATCCATCCAGATCTCTGTGAGTTCAAAGCCACACTGGAAACAGCCAGGCATGGTGACTCATGCCTTTAATTCCAGGAAGTGATGGCAGAAAGCAGAAAGGTATATAAGGTGTGAAAACGAGGAACTAGAGCCTGATTAAGCTTTTAGGCTTTTAGCAGCAGTTCAGCCTAGATCAGTTTGGATGAGGACACAGCGATTTCCAGTCTGGGGAAACTGAGGAATTAGCAAGGTGAGGTAGCTGTGGCTGATCCTGATCTTTCAGTTCACCCCCTACCTGGCTCTGAGTTTGTTTTTATTATTAATAAGACCTTTTAAGATTCATGCTACAAAAAAAAAAAAAAGATTCATGCTACAGAGATCTACCTGCTTCTGACTCCCCTGGGATTAAAGATGTGCACCACCAACAACCAGCCAATTTTTTTTGTTGTTGTTTGTTTTTTCTTTTTTTTTTTTTTTTTTTTTTGAGCTGAGGATCCAAACCCAGGGCCTTGCGCTTGCTAGGCAAGCGCTTTGCCACTGAGCTAGATCCCCAACCCCTATTGTTTGTTTTTTCAAGACAGGGTTTTTCTCTGTAGCCCTGGCTGTCCTGGAACTTGATCTGATTTGTTTGTTTTTTTAAGATGGGGTCTCATTCTGTAGCGCAGGCTGGCCTGAACCACACTCAGGAGACATCAGTATATGGCAGTCTACATGCCTTACTTAGCCTTCCAAGTTTTTGGAATTACAAGTGTGTGCTAGCATACTAAAAATGTTTATTTCCACTACCTAACCCCTGAACATGATGTGTAGCATATACTTAATATTTATAGTGTGATTAGATGGACAAGAAAAATATCAGCACATGAAAATACATAGTACTGCTTCTTAAGGTGTCTAGCTTTGTGCAAGAAGATGCACTATGTAATTTTAGAGGAAGATGTACTGTATAAATTTTTTTTTTTTTGAGACAGGGTTTCTCTGTATAGCTCTGACTGTCCTGAATCTCATCCTGTAGACCACGATGACCTTGAACTCAGAGAGGCACATGCTTCTTCTGTCTCCTAGTGGTGGGATTAACGGCGTGTACCACCATCTCCCAGCCTGTATAATTTTTTTATTGCAGGATTGAGAAGTGTTATGTGACAAACTTTTCCTGAGGAGATGCAGCACACACATCTACTCATCCTGGATAGGGAGCCTATTGATAGACCAAAGTATGGATACCACCAAAGCCCACCTTAGTGGGGTTACTTACAGGAATTTGTGTGAGGGCTTAGTTATAGTAGCAGAAATGACTCAAAGACAGCTGCATCACCAGAGCATGGTGACAGCTCGCAAAGCTGGAGACCTGGAGCACAGTGTACACCCTGCAGCAGCTCAACAGATTGGAGGTGTCCTTTCTGGTGGCTCAGTTGGTCTGAGCCTCTTCCAGGTAGCTCAGCTGGTCTTTGTTTCTTTGTTCCCAACCTGTGGGTTGTGGTCCCTTTGAGGGTCGAGCAATCCTTTTATGGGGGTCACCTAAGACTACTAGAAAACACAGTTGTTTACATTATGATTCATAACAGCAAAATTACAGTTATACGTAGCAATGAAAATAATTTTATGATTGGGAGTCACCACAACATGAGAAACTATACTAAAGGGTCTCAGCATTAGGAAGGTTGAGAACCACTGTTCTATGCAGTTCTTTTGGTCTCTGCTTCCAAGTGGTTTGAAAAAGTCTCAATATTTTTAAAAGTTGTAAGATTTTAGGGGCTGGAGATTTGACTCAGTGGTTAAGAGCATTGGCTGCTCTTCCAGAGGACCTAGGTTCAATTCCCAGCACCCACATGGTGGCTACAACTGTCTGTAACTCCGGTTCCAGGGGATCTGACACCTTCATACTAATACAAATAAAGTTATTAAATAAATAATTAATTTTTGTAGTTTTAAGATTTTTTTAAAATCCAAATTTATGTACAATTGAGGGTAGATAAAGAGGCTCGTGTGTATAATGTTACTTGAATGTACATTTTCAGGGCTGACCATTTGGCATTAGGCAACCCATTGGTGTGCTCTTCTCAGGGTAAGACTATTTCTCTAGCTCTCAGCATACCTTAGTTGCATATAGTAGTTTGTATAGGTTTGAGGCCTCCTGGACTTTCCTTGGTCCATGTTAGCATGTCTATTGTTATCTTTCCTTGTTCAGCTCTTGTTTAAGGCAGTCATGTTGGTGAGACTTTATACATGTGGCTTCTGACATTTCTAGGAGACATAATCTCATAGCAAAACTCCTTGTTTTTCTGGCTCTTAAATTTCTTTCTGCCCCAATCCCTGAGCATTAGGTATGGGAATTGTGTTGTAGATGGGCTCTGCAAATCTGTATTTTGATTGATTGTGGTTTTCTGAAATGATTGCTGTCTGTTGCAGAGAGAAGTTTCATTGATGCAGGGTGAGGGCCACACTTATCTATGGGTAGAAGGGGACAGTATTTAGAATGTAGTTACGAATAATGTTGGTTTAGTAAAGTGGTTTAATCCCAGCACTTGGAAAGGCAGAGGCAGGCAGATCTCTGAGTTCAAGCGCATACACACACACACACACACACACACACACACACACACACACACACACTCTCACACTCACACACACGGAATTCCAGGACTATGTAGAGAGACTCTGTCTCAAAAAAATAAAATAATATATGTTACATTTATTTATTTGGGGGGGGTTACATATGCCATAGCATCTATTTGGAGATCAGGAATCAACTCTTTACTTCCATCACATGAGCTCTAGGATTGAACTCGGGTCATCAAGCTTGGCAGCAAGCACTTTTGCCTACTGAGCCATTTTGTTGGCTCTATTTGTTGTTGTTTCAATTTATTTTTTAAAAAATTGTGTGCACATGTTTTTGCTTCAAAGAGACCAGAGGGGGCTCTGGATTCCCTGGAACTGGAGTTTTACTGACACTCGTAAACTGCCATGTGGATTCTGGTAGCTGAACCTCAGTCTTCTGTAAGAGCAGCAAGTATTCTTAGTCACTTCTCCAGTCCCTGTTGGTTGGTTTGTTTGTTAACAGGATATGGCACTATAGCTGGCTTTCAATTCTAGATACTCCTGATTCAGACTCCCAAGTGCTGGGATTACAGGAAAGCTCTGTCATCCTCAGCTTGAATGTTTTTGTTTTTACTGTTAATTTTTGTTGTGGTTTGGTTTCTGTCTGTCTCTTTGTTTATATATATATATTCTTCAAGGCAGTGTTTCTCTGTGTAGCCCTGGCTGTCTTGGAACTCTCTGTAGACCAGGCTGGCCTCCAACTCACAGAGATCTACCTGCCTCTGCCTCTTGAGTGCTGGGATTAAAGGAGTGCACCACCATGTTTTGTTTGTTTTTAAAGAACCATCAACATGAATATAATGTTGATTTCACGTACCTTTTATAATTAAAGGCTTTGGTGACTACAGTGTATTTGAAGTTTATTTTCATTGCTGAAGTTGACTGGAGAAATAATATGGATGTTGTAAGACAATAATAGCATTGGAAGTTAGCACTGTTATCTGTAACCTTAAACATATGTTACATGAGTTTCTTTTTTTTCTTAACACTTCATACTCCTGCTTTTTGGCCTACATTAGGAACTTTATTCTGATCTGTCTTGTGTGTTTCTTTCCATAGGATGGATAGAATGACAGAAGATGCTCTTCGCCTGAATCTTTTGAAAAGGAGTTTGGACCCAGCAGATGAGCGAGATGATGTCTTGGCAAAACGACTCAAAATGGAGGGGCATGAGGCCATGGAACGTCTGAAAATGTTGGCACTTCTCAAAAGGAAAGATTTAGCAAATCTTGAGGTGCCACATGAGTTACCTACCAAACAAGATGGCAGTGGTGTCAAGGGTTATGAAGAGAAACTCAATGGAAATCTCAGGCCTCATGGAGACAACAGGACTGCTGGAAGGCCAGGCAAAGAAAACATCAATGATGAGCCTGTGGATATGAGTGCTCGACGGAGGTATGCAGTTTGTGGCCTCCAGAAATAGGGTCTTCTTTAAAATCAGCTTGTGAAAATGAGATGAATTCCAAGAAAGGGAGGGAGGTGCTTTTCATCCTAAAGCTGCCTTTTTTGTTTTATGTATTTTGTTGTTTTGCACCAGGGTCTCACACTGTGGCCATGCTGGTCTTGAACTTTTGGCAATCCTCTTGCCTCAGTATCTCAGTGTTGGGATTACTTATGTGAGCTACCATATGATGATATCCTAAAGCTTCTTGAAAGAAGAGCAGTGTCCTCTGGCTTGAATTGACTGTGAATTTCTCTCATTTCCAGATGAAGCTAACTCACATGGATAGTCATAGTTTTTACCTAAGATAAGATTATTATTTCTGAGGACCAGAGGTGTAACAAGATAATTAATAGTGTTTGCAACTCAGTCATGAGGACTGGAATTCAAATCCTAGCTCCTACATTAAATAGTTCACAGTTATCCATCCAGCTCCAAGAGATCCAACACCCTCCCCTCCCCTCCCCTCCCCTCCCCTCCCCTCCCCTCCCCTCCCCTCCCCTCCCCTCCCCTCCCCTCCCCTCCCCTCCCCTCCCCTCCCCTCCCCTCCCCTCCCCTCCCTTCCTTCCATTTTGGTTTTTCCAGACAGGGTTTCTATGTATAATAGTCTTGGCTGTCCAGGAATTCCTCTGTAGACCAGGCTGACCTTGAACTCACAGAGATCCGCCTTCCTCTGCCTCTCAAATGCTAGGATTAAAGGCATGCACCACCATGCCTGGCTATCTTTTTCTTTATAAAAAAGGTTACATCTGGCCTGGCAGTGGTAGGCATGCCTTTAATCCCAGCACTCGAGAGACAGAAGCAAGTGGATCTGTGTGAGTTCGAGGCCAGCCTGGTCTACAAAGGGAGCTCCAGGATGGCCAAGGCTACAAAGAGAAACCCTGTCTTGAAAAACAAAAAAAGTCTTTCCTTCAGATCATTCCATGGATTTGGGATCTGTTTGTTATAGAATCTCAGCTTCTATTACATTAAAAAAAAAAAAAAAGGAATGACCAGGGCAGTGGTGGCACATGCCTTTGATCCCAGCACTCGGGAGGCAGAGGCAGGCGGATCTCTTGTGAGTTCGAGGCCAGCCTGGTCTCCAAAGCGAGTTCCAGGAAAGGCGCAAAGCTACACAGAGAAACCCTTGTCTCGAAAAACAAAAACAAACAAAAAAAGTTATGGACCTGGCTTTTCTTGTTTCAAAAGGAAAACTATCCACATGTGGTCTCTACATTCTTGCTCTATCTATACCACTTCCCTCAACAACCCCCCCCCCAGGTTTGTTTGTACACAAATGCTCATTCCTGTTCTGTCTCTGTCTCTTCGACACACACACATTTTCACAGGCCCCTTTTCTGGTATCTGTCAAAGTGTAGTTTGAAGAAAAGAACCTGGAGGTAACCAAGGCTTGAATCTGTGTGGTTGTTGAATCACAGTATGAACACCCCTGGTTTTAAGAAGACTCAAGTAGCTGGGCGGTGGTGGCGCACGCCTTTAATCCCAGCACTGAGGCAGAGCCAAGGGATCTCTGTGAGTTCAAGGCCAGCCTGGTCTACAGAGTGAGATCCAGGAGAGGCACCAAAACTACACAGAGAAACCCTGTCTCGAAAAACCAAAAAAAAAAAAAAAAAAAAAAAAAAGTAAGAAGACTTAAGTTTATTAATAGTTCAGAAAAAGCTGATAAAAGTAAGAATTACTCATTCATTTGACCTTGTTGACTTTATCCTGGCACTAATCTAAAGCAGGATCTTTATTAAGCTCGACTAATGGAGGAGAGAAGAAGCTTTACATGTGTTCCTTTATCTTGATTGTCTTGTCTCAGAATTTTTTTTAAAGATTTATTTATTATTATGTATATAGTTTCTGTCTGCATGTATACCTGCAGGCCAGAAAAGGGCAACAGAACTTCTTACAAATGGTTGTGAGCCACCACGTGGTTGCTGGGAATTGAACTCTGGACCTCTGGAAGAGCAAGCAGTGCTCTTAACCACTGAGCCATCTCTCCAGCCCCTCAGAACTCTTTTTTTTTGGGGGGGGGCGTTTCGAGATAAGGTTTCTCTGTGTAGTTTTGGTGCCTATCCTCGCTCTGTAGACCAGGCTGACCTCAAACTCATAGAGATCTACCTGACTCTGCCTCCCAAGTACTGGGATTAAAGGCGTGTGCCACCCCGCCCAGCTTCAGAACTCTTAATAAATAAAACAAGCAAAACAAAAAACCAACCAAACAAAAAAACCTCACAAAAACCATAAAATAGTTAATCTTGGTAATAGTATTTGATAGTATTTAGAAATCCTTGTAAAAAAATTATCACTAAGATAAATTTCTTAGTCATGCTGGAAGAAGAGAAACTTCCTTGGAAGCTACAGGTAGATTTGGAGAAATGTTGTATAAGTAGATCAACCTGTTATTCTTCAAGGAGAGATGGTGTTGAATGAATGAGAACATGTACCAGAGAGGCTCATTTGCCCCATAATCATCCAGCCTTTCAGAACAAGTGAATGAAATACTAGATAGATTTTTCATGTCTCAAAGTGAAGCTCTTTAAGTACATTCTTCATGGACACATTGTTACACTGCTTTGATAAGCTGGCAATGCTGTTTTTTTTTTTTTTGTTGTTTTTTTTTTTTGGTTTTTCGAGACAGGGTTTCTCTGTGTAGCTTTGCGCCTTTCCTGGAACTCACTTGGTAGTCCAGGCTGGCCTCGAACTCACAGAGATCCGCCTGGCTCTGCCTCCCAAGTGCTGGGATTAAAGGCGTGCGCCACCACCGCCCGGCAGCAATGCTGTTTTAAATAAATTAAACAGAGTATGGGATTGATCATGCAGCTCAATAGTACAGTGCACACTTAACGTGTAAGGTGCTAGGATCAGTCCCAAATAGTGTCCCCCTAAAAGGTCTTATAGCCCTGACAACCCAACCATTCTATTTAATTTTATGTGTGGATAATGAACTTACAAAATAAAATACATTGGATATTATGGGCATCAAGTATAATAGCATCTCTTTCCACTTCCCCACCATCTGCTCTGTAAGAGTGAACTAAGGAGAGATATGATCTCTTTGATACTAATAAAAACAAGGCCACTGGATAGATGACTCAGTGGTTAAAAGTACTTTGTGGCCCTTGCAGAGGACCTGGGTTGAGTTCCCAGTACCCACACCATCTATAATTACAGTTCCAGGAGATTCATCTCCCTCTTCTCACCTCTGAGAACACCAGGCATGCATGTGGTGAACATATATGTATGTAGGCAACACACATACATTAAATAAAACATCTTTAAAAGAATAAAAAGAAAAATATGGAAGGTGGAATTTTTGTAACATAAGACCTTCTGTGTTTGTTGCCTCAATACCACTCATGGGGTAAATTCTAGTATCTGTGAAATAACATGTATGAAGTGAAAACTAGTACAACTACTGTTTTAGGATGGTAGAGAAAGACCTTTTTTCTTCTGCTGGTTTGTGGTGGGACTTGAACATGTAGTCATCCATCTGCCACTGCCATAGGATCCCAGATCTGCATCATACCCAGGCGGACTTCCTTTTTTTATTACTCAGATAAGAATTAGGAGCTTTAAGATAAGTAATAATTGGGCTGGAAAGATGGCTCAACAGTTAAGAACACTGACTGTTCTTCCAGAGGACCCGAGTTCAATTCCCAGCACCCATATGGCAGCTCACAACTGTACGTAACTACACCTGTGGCAAAACACCAATAGACATGAAAAAGATTATTGAAAGATAGGCAGTAGTGGTGCAAAGGCATGTGAATCTATGTGAGTTTGAGGTCAGCCGGGACTAAAAAAAGAGACCCTGTCTCAAAAAACAAGGAATTAGGAGCCTTATGCTATATTATAGCACAAGTGGTGTTTAGCTTTTAATAATCTCTTTAATAGATAAGTTTCATACTTAGAAGCCTCAAATACTGATTTAAAAAATGTTGGACATCCGAGGTGGTGGCACATATCTTTAGTACCAGCATTTGGGAGGCAGGGGCAAGCAGGTCTCTAAGTTAGAGGCCAGCGTGGTCTACAGGGTGAGTTTGGGACAGCCAGAGCTACACAGAGAAACCCTGTCTGGAAAAACCAAAACAAGCAAACTGGGATGAAGGCTTGACTTGGACTTTGCCTTCTCTATGCCATCTGTCTTAATATGTGTCTGGTTGTATCTAAGCATAAAACTCTGTTTAGTGTTATTTCTAGTGTAAGTTACTGATAATGTTACACAGTCCCAAAATGTTCGTTCAGGAATATTTCTGCCCAACTTAGTATTGAGTAGTACATAGTAATCATTTGTGCAGGGAATAATGTTTTACCTTAGAAACAATCTTCTTACAGAATATACTTACCTAGCCAGGACTAGAATTTCATAAAGCTGCTGATTGGTGACATAAACACTAGTGAATCAAGGAGGGAATTTCCAGACCTCATAATTATTACTCACCTATGGCAATCTTAGTGTGAGAGGATGAAGGAATGTAGAAATGACAAGTAAAACGTGAACACAAAATTAGATTCAGGCTCTTTATTTAGGTCTTTTTGGTCTAGAGAACTAAAAGCTTTTTCTCCCTCTAGTGGCCTTTTTTTTTTTTTCAGTAACTATATTCTCAGCTTGCTGTCTGACTTGTGGCTACAGTGCAATCCAGACACATTGACTAGTCCACAAAGTAGTCATTTTCCTTACTCCCTCTCTTCCTGTTCTTTTTTCTCAGATTTGCCCTGTTGAGAAAAGTAAAGGTTTATCTCAGTCATCAGGGATCCCTTGTTCACCAGGAATAGTGGTGCACTGTGCTCATAGTTCTAGCACCTAGGAAGCAGAAGCAGGAGGTGCGCGCTATGAGTTCAAATTTAGCCTGAGCCACAGGGGCCAGCAAGATGGTTCAGTGGGTATAGGCACTTGTAACCAAAGCTGATGACCTAAGTTAAATTCCTGGACCTCCCACAATGGAAGGAGAGAACTGACTCCACAAAGTTGTCCTTTGACCACATCTGCCCTCTGGCACATATGTACATGCATGTACAGACACTAAATTAAAATTAAAAACATAAAAAAGGCTTCTTGGGGCTAGAAATGTTACTTGATGGTAGACTACTTCTTTAGCATGCATAGGATCATAGGTTGGATTCCCAATAACAGACACTTTTGCCGGGCAGTGGTGACCCATGCCTTTAATCCCAGCACTGGGAGGCAGAGGCAGATGGATCTCTGTGAGTTCAAGACCAGCCTGGGATACAGAGGGAGTTCCAGGACAGGCTCCAAAGCTACACAGAGAAACGCTGTCTCAAAAAAAAAAAACAAACCAAAAAAACCCAAAAAACATGCAATTTTATGTCCCAAAAGAACCTGAGACAAAAACAAAACAAACAACAAAGCTTTGAGAAAATAGTGGATAGGGTCTTAAAAGTAATGACCTATGAGCTTTTAGGTTTTAAGTTCTGCATTAAATACGACCTCCAGCCACGCCATCATAACCTAGCCCTACATATTCCCAGCTATTTTATCACAGAAAGCTATAGCTATATCTCAGTGATAGAAGGCATTCTTAGGTATCTATGAGGCCTTGAGTTCTATCCCCAGTTCTAACCACAAAAGAAAGGGGGAAAAATAACTTCAGTCAGGCATGGTACTCCTTTCTTGAGATCATAGTGCTTGGGAAGTAGAGGTGGGGAGATCTTGAGGCCAGTCAGTTGCATGAGACTGTCTCACAAACAAACATTTAAAAATCAGGAGAGGTGGAAGACACATTTGTTGATTTGAGAATCTAAGGTAATTAGATTTTTCAGGATCTCTTATATTTGGGCTACAGAAATATGAAAACAAGGATTATCTAATGAATAGATTTGGAAGTAAGAGAAGTCCATGTGAAGGATTTTAGGTGTCAGAGTAGTTCCTGGATAGTTTCTTTTCAGGGAAGATGCTAAATACTCTGGCTAACGTGTTTTTTGTTTAGTCCTTCTCCCAGAGGCTGCATGCTTTAGAGTTGATAATATTCATTTTCTGAAGCCATTATCCGCACCTTCTTATGCCTTTTCTTTATGACTCACTCTTGACAGGATATAGTATCACTTACCAGAACCATGTTATTAGTGTTAGAGTGAGCTATTTTCTTTTTGTCCATCAGTAGAGGAGCAGATTCTAATGGATTTGCTCTTTCTCCAGGCCTCTAGATAACTAATAACATAATTAATGACAGCTCAGGGATGTGATAATAGGGAAAACATTTATAATTACAATATGGTATTAGAGTACTTACCTTAGTTTTTAATTTTATTTTTAAGACAGGGCTCATTATATAGCCCAGCTAGCCTGGAACTCACTGACGTTCTCACTGATGGGATTAAAGGTGTGAGCCATCATCCCGAGCATTTCATTATTTATTATTTTTATGTGTATGGGTGTTTTGCTTACATGGATCTGTGAACTATGTGCATACAGTGCCCATGGTGGCCAGAGAATGTCAGATCCCTGGGACTGGAGTTACAGAGTATTGTGATGCTAGGAATTGAACCTAGGTCCTCTGGAAGAGTTAACTCTCTAGCCAGCCCTCTCCCTCCATCCTCCAATTTTTAAAGCTTCTCATTACTTTATATCTTTGTGCCTGCATAGCAGACCTGACAGATTGAGATTAGAAAAGTATTTTGCTAAGGTTTTGCCCTCACATATTGGTGTCTTTATTCTGGGAATTGTCTCTGTCTTTCTCTTGCTGAGTCAGGACAGACCTAAGTTCTCTTGGATTTCTTTGTTGTAGTAAAGACATTTTCTTAACTTTTTAAGGAACTGTCACTGTTGGAAATACTGTAATCTTTTCCTTTTCTCATCCAGTGAGCCAGACCGAGGAAGGCTGACTCCTTCCCCAGACATAATTGTTTTGTCTGATAATGAGGCTTCCAGTCCCCGGTCCAGCTCCCGGATGGAAGAAAGACTCAAAGCAGCCAACCTAGAGATGTTTAAGGTAAAAGAGAAAGGGAGTTGTTTTCCTCCTCCTCCTCCTCCTCTTTCTTCTTCTTCTTCTTCTTTTTTTTTTTTTAAATTTCATATTCCTTAAATTCTCTTTAATTCCCTGGTTTGGTTTTGTATTATTGTTTTAATTTGCTTTTTGGATCTAAATAACCACTTACTTGATAAGTTCTTCATAATGATTCTCCACAATGTGCCCTTTTGAAAGGTAGCTGTTCAGCCGAGCAGAAAAGATAGTTTGCTAAAGCATGTCATATCCGATATAATTCATCTTTAGACAATGAAATAGAACTTCATAATTTAAGTCAAATAAAATAAACACTTAGGTATGACAATATCCTTTACACTATCTATCAGGTATAACAATATCCTTTATACTATCAAGAGTCTCAGAATATAGAGAATTCTTACTTGTTTATTATTATATCTACATCAAATAGGATTTTTAAAGGTTTAGAGGCCATTTTAAAGGAAAATGTTGTTTCCATCTTGTCACTCATCTATGTTTCACCAGGAATACACTGATTGGCATTTAGAGATAGTCTGTAAATACTTTTTGAGTACTCCTGAATGCCACTCTGAAGGACTACACAGATAGAGTCACATCTTCACTTCTTCTTATAGAAGATGAAGGTTTTAGAAGAGAAATATAGATTATTTCTTACAGAAAGGGATTCTGGGTACTTGCTGCTGTTGTTGACCTACAGTCTTCCTGTTTCCTTAGGGGAAAGGCATTGAGGAACGGCAGCAGCTTATCAAGCAACTGAGGGATGAGCTACGTTTGGAAGAAGCTCGTCTGGTGCTGTTAAAGAAACTAAGACAGAGTCAACTACAAAAAGAGAATGTGGTCCAAAAGGTAGTATTTTGGGGTGGAGAAATGGCTCAGAGGTTAAGAGCACTGGCTACTCCTCCAAAGGACCCAGGTTCAATTCCCAGCACACACATGGCAGCTCACAACTGTCTATATATAGTTCAGGTCCAGGGGATCTGACACCCTCACACAGACACACAGACATATATGCAGGCAGAACACTAATGTACAGACAATAAAAAAAATCATTTTTTAAGGAAAAAACTTTAAAAAAAAAGTAGTATTTCTAGAAAGGGGGAAAAGCATCTAGTTTGAGATTGGACTTTCCCAGGTTGATTCAGCTTTGTGGACCATTCTTCTGTGGATCTGTAGTTTTTTTTAGTTTCTACAAGTAGAGAGATTAAAAAGTAGTAGTACTTTTGTTTTAACCTTAGAAATTAATCAAGAAAAACCTTAAGTGGGCATGGTGGTGCACGTCTGTTACTCCAGCACTTGGAAGGTAGAGTTAAAATCAAGAGTTAAATTCATGCCGGGCATGATGGTGCACACCTTTAATCCCAGCACTTGGGAGGCAGAGGCAGACAGATCTCTGAGTTTGAGACTAGCCTAGACTACAGAGTGAATTTCAGAACAGCCAGTGCTACACAGAGAAACACTGTCTTGAAGAAAGAAAAAAAAAGTTGAGCTGAGCGGTGGTGGCACACGCCTTTAATCCCAGCACTTGGGAGGCAGAGGCAGGCGGATCTCTGTGAGTTCTGTAGGCCATCCTGGCCTACAGAGTAAGTTCCAGGACAGCTATTACTGTTACACACAGAAACCCTGGTCGGGGAGGGGAGTTGAGGGAGCTGGAGAGATGGATCAGCAGTTAAGATAAGAGCACTTACTGCTCGTACAAGACCTGGCTCTGGTTTCCAGCACCCACATAGCAGCTCAAACCCAGCTATTGCAGTTTCAAGGGATTTGATATCCTCTTCTGGCCTTTTGGCCCTTGATAGGTACACCGCAGGTACCACCAGGTATACACATGGTACACACACATAAATGAAGGCAGAAACAATCATGTACAAAAAAAAAATCAATCTTTTTTTTTATAGAGGAGTTGAGCTGGCTCTATAAGACCCTGTCTGAAGAGAGAGCACCTGGCATAGTGACACACACCTTTAATCCTAGCACTTGGGAGACAGAGCTGAGTGGATCTCTATGAATTTGAGGCTAGCCTAGTATACATATCGAGGACCAGGTCTGCCTGGGCTACACATAACAAGACCAAGTCTCAAGGAAACAAACACACACACACACACACACACACACACACACACACACACACAAATCAAAAAGCCTTAATTTCATTTTTTTCTCATCTTCTGTATCAATAGGTATATTATATTTGTTTTTTTACACTCACACAAAGAAATTTTAAAAGCCTAGAACTTTACTGGATTCTACTTCTGAGTTTTGGGGTTTGTTTGTTTTGGTGGAGGTGGTTGCTTTTTTTTTTCTACTTTCTTTTTTTTATTTTCATAGTCTCATTTTCTGTTTCCCTTCCCAGACTCCAGTTGTACAAAATGCAGCATCTATTGTTCAGCCATCTCCTGCACATGTGGGACAGCAAGGCTTATCTAAGCTTCCCTCCCGGCCTGGGGCTCAAGGCATTGAACCTCAAAATTTGAGAACATTACAGGTATGTGACCCATAGTGTGGCACCTTACTGTTGGAACAGCCTATTGTAACACAAATTGCTTAACGGTCTTGTTAATAGAAAACTCAGAGCCACGGGGGCTGGAGAGATGGCTCAGCGGTTAAGAGCACTGGCTGCTCTCCAGAGGACCCGGGTTCAATTCCCAGCACCCACATGGCAGCTCACCACTGTCTCTAACTCCAGTTCCAGGGGATCTGACACCTTCATACCAATACACATAAAATAAAGTTAAATAAATTGTAAAAAAACAAAAAAAAAAAAACCCAGAGCCAGACATTGGGGTGAAAGCTGAAAGCTCAGAGAAGCAGAACAGCCAGCCACTAGTTCTTCCCTCTAGAAATCCTCAGCCTAAACAGAATGAGTTCCTGTTTCCTCACGCCTTATGTACCTTTCCATGTCCTGCCATATTACTTCCTGGGATTAAAGGCCGTGTCTCTACTGCCTGGCTCTGTTTCTCTCATGTATCCCAGTATGGCCTTGAACTTACAGAGATCTAAATGGATCTCTGCCTTCCGAGTGATAGGATTAAAGGCATGTGCTACCACTGCCTGACCTCTATGTTTAATATAGTGGCTGGCTTTGTCCTCTCATCCTCAGTTAAATTTATTAGAGTACACAATATAGCACCACAGCTTGTCTCCCCTGTCTTCTTTGAAGATTATAGAAGAATCTGAATATGGGGCCAGCCTGTTCTACATAGTCCCTGGCTTGCCTTTTGTGGTGGTTGTTGTTTGTTTTTTGGTTTTTTTCCGAGACAGGGTCTCTCTGTGTAGCTTTGCGCCTTTCCTGGAACTCACTCTGTAGACCAGGCTGGCCTCGAACTCACAGAGATCCACCTGCCTCTGCCTCCCAGTGCTGGATTAAAGGCATGTGCCGACACTGGCTTGCCTTTTTTTTTTTTTAAAGAGATAGGGTCTTGGAGCTAGAGAAGGCTCAGCTGTTAAGAGCATATAGAGCTCAGTTTGCAGCACCCACTTCACTTGGCTGGTAATTCCAACACTCTTCTGGCCTCTTCAGGCATGGCATTTATATGCATCTACATACATAAATAATAAAATAAATCTTTAAAGAAAAATTGGAGGGGGCTGGAGAGATGGCTCAAGAGTTAAGAGCGTTGACTGTTCCAGAGGTCCTGAGTTCATTCCTAAAGAAAAAGAAGAAAGAAAAATTTAAGGTGGCTTAGTGGTTAAGAGCACTAGCTGCTCTTCCATAAGACCTGGATTTAATTACTAGTACCCACAAGAGGCTTACTTCTTTCTAACTCCAATCTCAAGACCTCTTCTGGTCTCTAAGGGCACCAGGTATGCATATGGTGCATAGACAATACATGTAGGCAAAGCACTCATATACATTTAAAAAAATAATAAAATATTTTTTAAAAGGCAAGGACTTTCTAGCCACTAATCAGCATTAAGAGTAATGGTAGAGGGCCTGGAGAGAGGCCTCAGAGGTTCAGAGCACTTCCTGATCTTGCTGAGGACCTGTTCCTGCCACCCACATGGTGGCTTCCAGCCGTCTATAAGTGTAGTTGTAGGGAATCTGGCATCCTCTTCTGACCTCAACAGTGCACACGTGGTGCACACACGTACATGCAGATAAAATTCATCCACATGAAATGAAAATAAGTAAATTAAAAAAAAAAGTTTTTAACTAGAGTAATGGTAGATTTATCCCATTGATTGTTAGATGAAATTATCAAATGTGTGTTCCCATGGTTCTGCTTGCTGTCCATTATAAGGATTGTTTTCATTTTGCATTTTGTGGGTATTAATGCTATCTGTGAGTTCTTTTCCTATTCTTCCCCTATAGGGTCACAGTGTCATCCGTTCAGCAACCAACACCACCCTTCCACACATGTTGATGTCTCAACGTGTTATTGCACCAAATCCAGCCCAACTTCAGAGTCAACGGGGGCCACCGAAACCTGGCATTGTACGCACCACAACACCTAACATGAATCCCGCCATCAGTTACCAACCAGTAAGAGCGAGCTCTGGTATAGAAACAGAAAAATCCTTTGCTTTTCTTATCAAAAGAGCCACAGGTTTTAAGTTTTTGTATATAGAGAAACTAGGACAAAAGAGTGATTTGAATAAAGCGCATTCTCCAGAATGGATACTTTAAGGAATTATATAAAAATGGTGGTAGAGAATAAAAAATTTCTTAATAAAGAAAAATAAATAAATAAATAAAAACACACATAGAAAAAAATGGTGGTAGAAAAAGGTAGAGCAGAGGTAAGTTAGCTAAAATATGCCTTAAGAAAGAGACAGGGTTTCTGTGTGTAGCTTTGGAGCCTTTCCTGGAACTCACTCTGTAGCCCAGGCTGGCCTCGAACTCACAGAGATCCACCTGTCTCTGCCTCCCGAGTGCTGGGATCAAAGGCATGCACCACCACCCGGCTCAATAAAGAGATCTTAATCTAGGGGTGAGAGTGGGATGGAAATGGCATAAATACACTACTCATGTATGAAGTTCTCAAAATAAATGCATGTATGAAAAAGATAAGGAGATGGAGATATGTATGTGATAAAAAACCATAGGTACATGGCAGAAAGCATCCCTGATCTCTTCTTTTTCAAACAGCTTTAGCTTATAGGTGCCATCATTTTTTTTTTTTTTCTTATGTGCCAGGGTTATCTTTCAGTAATGAGTTGAATGTTTCCTATTTTGAAGAAGCTAAGCAGTCCAGACTAGGATCATATAGTATCCTCTATTAAAAGTCAAGAATTGGTCTTCCTACACTTATCAGCCACCTGTCCCCTGTTCCCTTTCAGCAGTCAAGTTCTTCTGTTCCCTGTCAGCGCACAACATCTTCTGCCATCTATATGAACCTCGCCTCCCATATCCAGCCAGGGACTGTGAACAGAGTGTCCTCACCACTTCCTAGCCCCAGTGCCATGAGTGATGCTGCCAACTCACAGGCTGCAGCCAAATTGGCTCTTCGAAAACAGCTGGAAAAGACGCTCCTGGAGATACCACCTCCAAAACCTCCTGCTCCCTTGCTTCACTTCCTGCCTAGTGCAGCCAATAGCGAGTTCATCTACATGGTAGGCTTGGAAGAAGTCGTACAGAGTGTCATTGACAGCCAAGGTAACACTTCCTTCTAGTTAAGTCTCTAAGCAAGGGGTTGCCAAGCCTCTGGCAGAGAATTATTATAGGGAAATGTGCAGTATTAAACAACTGCTCTTAAAGCCAGGCGATAGTGGCCCACACCTTTAATCCCAGCACTTAGGAGACAGGGGCCAACCTGGTCTACAGAGTAAGTTCCAGGACAGCCAGGGCAACACAGAGAAACCTTGTCTCAAAATAAAAAACCAAAAAACTGCTCTTAATCCAGGCCTAATAGCTCATTGCTCATAATCCCACCACTTTGTAGGGGGAGGCAGGAGGACTTGCTCCATGTCCAAGGCCATCCTGGGCTACACAATAAAGTGAAAGCCAGCTTAGGCTACAGACTGAGACCCTGTCTTGAAATTTTTTAATTTATTTAGTACTGCTAAACTGGGTATAGTGGGACATGTGTATAGTCCCAGCACTGAGACTAAAGTGGGAGATTACTGAGAGTTTGAGACTAGCCTGAGCAACATAGCAAGAGCCTGTCTCAAAAAGAAAGTTGGGCCCGGAGGTGGTGGTGCACGCCTTTAATCCCAGCACTTAGGAGGCAGAGCCACTCGGATCTCTGTGAGTTCGAGACCAGCCTGGTCTACAGAGTGAGATCCAGGACAGGCACCAAAAACTGCACAGAGAAACCCTGTCTTGAAAAAAAAAAAAAAGTGCATACATAGCCAGACGGTGAAAGTTGGAGGTACATACAGGTAACTAGTATTCAGGAGACTGAGACTGGACAAGTTCAAGTTTGAGGCCCCACAGAGGTTATATGATGAGACCTTGTAAATTAAATTAAATCTCCATTTTTACTACCAAAGCATCTCCCATCACTTAGTTATACAAGCTGTCGGGGAGCAATATCTCAAAAAAGAGGGCTAAAGAGATGGCTCAGTAGCTAAGAGCACTGGCTACTCTTGCAGAGGACTTAGGTTCAATTCCCAGCACCCACATGACAGCTCACCACCATCTGTAACTCAAGAAGATCTGATGCCTTCTTTTGGCATGGCATCAAACACATATGGTCAGTAGACGTCCACGCAGGCAAAACACGCATGCACATAAAGCAGAAGTAAGTCTTAAACCAAAATAGAGTCTAGAGATTTAGTTCACTTGGTAGAGTACTTGTTAACCTGGGAGGTAGAGGTAAGAGGATTAGAAGTTCAGGGGCCTCATCAGATACATAATCAATTTCTAGATCACCCTGAAATACATAGAAGAATCCTATTCACCACCACCACCACCCCAGGGTGGGAGGGGAAATGATATATTTTTGTTGTTGTTTGTTTACTTCAATATATTGTTTAGTTCCTTTTTAAGAGTTTGTTCTGGCTCACATTATGGGAATGTAATCCATCATAATAGGCGAGTCAAAGGCATCAATCATGAACTTGGAGCAACTGGTCACATCACATCCACAGTCAGGAAACAGAACAGTGAATACATGTTGTTTAGTTCCTTTTTTTGTTTTGTTTTGTTGAAACAGGATCTCATATAATTCTAGCTAGTCTGGAACTATGTGTAAACCAAGGTGGCCTTGATCTCACAAGGGACCTGCATTGCCTTGTCCTCCACAGGTGCTGCTGTTAAAGGCACAGACCACTGTACCTGCTCTTTAGATGAATAGAATTTCTGGGTTTCGTGACTTTGTGTTGAGTTACTTTATTCAGTCCCTGCCCTTTTAATGCTTCTGTTTGAAAACTGTATATACTAATATAAATAACCAAGCATCAACACATGAAAATTGCAACCCAATACTGAGCCAGACGTTCACACAATACAGTGTGATACTAACAGGTATTATTAAGCTTAAATTTCCAAACAGTATGGGAAAGTCCCTAGAGGACTGACTAAACACTAGCTGTAAACAGATCAGAGTGCTTTAATGTCAGCCAGGTAAGGTGACTTATGCCTATAATTCCAGCACTTGGAATACTGAGGAAAAAGTGTTGCCATGAATTCTAGGCCAGCCTAAGCTCAAAAAAGTCTTCACAAAGTAAATATTTAGAGCCTGAGTGTTGTAAATCTGTATATTTGTAAAGGGAAAGTTAGTATATAGTGATGTTAAGAAACCAAAAGCAGCTGAGTAGTTGTGATGCATACCTTTAATCCCAGAACACGGGAGGCAGAGGCAGGCAGATCTCTTGAGTTCATAGCTAGCCTGGTCAACAGAGGACATTCCAGGACAGCCAGGAGTACACAGAGAAACCCTGTTTCGGAAAACTGAAATAAATTAAACAGAAGGCACTGTTAATTGGAGCCCTTTGATTCTGAATTTATTATTATGAGGTTTTTGTAACAAGATTACACAATGTAGCAGGTAAGGCTCAGCCTTACTCTGTAGCCCAGCCTCACCTCAAGCTCAGGGTCCTCCTTCCCTAGCCTCCCAACTGCTTAAGCCGAAGTATTTATTAAATTGTATTGGGAAAAAAAGTGAAGACTTGGCGTGGTGGTGCATGCTTTTAATTCCAGGACTAGGAAGGCAAATCTCGTGAGTTTGAGGCCAGCATGGTCTACATACTGAGTTCTAGGACAGCCTGAGCTACATAGTGAGACCCTGTCTCAACAAGGCAGTAAATAAGTTTTAGATTCATTTATTTAATTTTGATGAGTGTTTTTCCTGCATGTATGTATGTCTATCACATGTTTGCCTGGTGCCCTCACTTCAGAAGAGCACATCAGTCTCTGGAGTCACAGGTGGTTGTGAGCTACCGTATGGGTGCAGAGAGCCACACTCCAGTCCTCTGGAAGGGCAACACAGTGCTTTAACTGCTGAACTCCAGTACCCTGAATTGTTTCGGTTTGTTCATTTTTGTATAGTGTCTTGTTTCAGTTTTTTTTTTCTTTTTTTTTTAATTTTGTTGGTGGGGAGAAAAGAGAATGGTGTGGAGGTGCCAACGAGCACACTGGGAGGCCAGAGACAGCTCTGTGATCATTTCTTTGCTTCCTCCTCTACATGAGTTTCAAAGACGGAACTCAGTTTCTTTAGGATTGCCCAGAAAGCACTTGTGTGCTCTGAGTCATCTCACTGACCCTGTATATAGTCTCTGAGGGAACAGAGTTAGCTTGTGGGAAGGAAACTGAAAGGACGAGACGCAGAAGAGGTGGGAGACGTGACACCATTAACTGTTCTTTTTATTGGTGTCTAGGCAAAAACTGTGCCTCACTTCTGAGGGTCGAACCCTTTGTATGTGCCCAGTGCCGCACAGATTTCACCCCTCACTGGAAGCAAGAAAAGAATGGTAAGATCCTCTGTGAGCAGTGTATGACTTCCAACCAGAAAAAGGCTCTCAAAGCTGAACACACCAACCGGCTGAAAAATGCTTTTGTTAAAGCCCTACAGCAGGAACAGGTAAGGATTCTGGCTCCTACTCCACAGTCATCTGAACAGGTTTGCTTTTCCCAAAAGGTTGTTTTTCTAGCCAGGCGGTGGTGGCGGCGGCGGCGCACGCCTTTAATCCCAACACTCAATGGGCAGAGGCAGACAGATCTCTGTGAGTTTGAAGCCAGCCTGATCTACAGAGTGAGTTCCAAGATAGCCAGGACTGTTTCACAGAGAAACCTTGTCTCAAAAACAAAACAAAACAAACAAAAAAAAAGGTTGTTGCTTCTAGTTTGGAGGGTACCCATGTGGTTACCATAGACCTCTGGGTCTGGAAACCTAGGTTTCTTTAAAAAAAATAAATAAAAGCCAAGTGTAACTTTAATCCCAACACTCGGAGGCATGGATAGATGGATAGATGGATAGATCTCTATAGGCAGCCTGGTCTATAGAGCGCGTTCCAGGACAGCCAGAGCTATACGGGGGTGGTGCTGGTGGGGTTCAAAACAATAGTAACAAAAAAGTACACCTTTTCTTGCCAAGTATGGTGACACTTGACTTTTCTGTAGCTCTGAAGAAAGTCTCACCATTAGCTCTGAATGGCCTGGAACTTGTGTTCCTCCCATCTTTGCCTCTTGAGAGCAGGGATTACTGGCATGCCCACAACATCCAGACCCTCTATTCTCCACTTGATTGTCTTGTCAAACAAAGGAGTGTTGCTCCGGGGAATTTGCTGCATGCTTTCAAGTCTGCAGTCTGTAGTTAAATGACAAAGGAAAGAATAGGGTCGGGTAGCTCAGGGAAGCTCAGTGGTAATAGAAGTGTGTGACATTCCATGATGCTAGCTATAGAATGAGCTTCCTCAAAGGGAAGGATGGGTTAAGATGCTCAGATCCTTTTCTCTGCCCATTTCCCACTCCACTAACCATCAGAGTCCTTAGGTAGCATCATGAGCCTTGTGGAAAATAGATAAGCAGGAATCAAAACTAAGGTCCTAGTTTAATGGTAGAGCACTTGCTTCCATATCTGAGGCTCTGGTTTTGATCTCCAGCACTGCATGGCAGTTATGTGCAGACATGAAGGAATCTCTTAAAAAAAAATTAAAGAGAGAAATAGGAACTCAATGATTCATTAGCTTTAATTACATTACCCTCCACCGTCCTCCAGTTGTCCTCATGAGAGCCAGCTTTCTAGAGAGGAGGGAGCGCTTTTAATCAATGAGACATGTTGGTTACTTGTACCTGGAGAGCTCAGTGTAGCCGTCTCACCCTACTTTGCCTTTTTCTTACTATTGAAACTAGCTGTCATCATTACAGAAATAAGACCCTTTGTTTTCTAGTTAGAGAATGTAGGTGCTATTGTGTCCAATCTCATCTCAATAACTCCCAACAGGAAATTGAACAGCGATTACAGCAGCAGGCAGCACTCTCCCCTACTACAGCTCCAGCTGTATCCAGCGTCAGTAAACAGGAGACCATCATGAGACATCATACACTTCGGCAGGTGAGGAACTTTCCCCTAACCCGGCTTTCTCTTGGGGGCTGCACTTCTGCAGGAATTGGTTCTGTTCTCTTTTACTTCTCTGCCTTTGTCTTCTATTTGAACTTCTGTAATGGCAAGGTTTCATCAACTGTCCCCTTGTTTCAGGCTCCACAGCCCCAGAGCAGCCTCCAGCGTGGTATACCCACATCTGCCCGCTCCATGCTTTCAAACTTTGCACAGGCACCCCAGTTGTCTGTGCCAGGTGGCCTCCTTGGTATGCCAGGTAAGTGAATTGATTTCAGAACTTATCTCACAGGGTTGTCTAATTAGTGGACAAGTCTTTGTTCTAAGGATCTTGTATAGTTCAGGCTGGCTCTGAGCTTGCTGTGTAACCAAGGCTGTCCTACTTCTGCCTCTCCCCTACCCCAAGTGATAAAGTTACAGGCATGTACCGCCTAGCTTTAGTGCACAGTTCGTTTTGTGTATAGGAAGACATGTGTGAGTATGGGTGCATGTATAGAGGTTAGAAGTCAATCTTGAGTGTCACTCCTCAGGCACTATCCATTTGTTTTTTGAGATAGGGTCTCTTATTGGCCTCCAGCTCATGGAGTAGGTTGCTAAAGCTCCAGAGACCTGCCTCCCATTGCTAGGATTATGAGCATGCACCACCAAACCCAGCTCTTTATGTGCCTGCTGGGGATCAAGCTCAGGTCCTCATTCATACTTGCATGGTAAGCACTTTACTGACTGAGCTTTCTGTCTAGAGTATAGTTCTTTTGTTTTTAGTATATATGAGTATTTCACCTGCACGTATGTCTATGTACCACTTGCATACCTGGTGCCCATTACGGCCACAATAGGGTATCTGATGGCCTAGAACTGTTGTTACAGACAGTTGTGAGCCATCATATGGGTGCTGGGAATCAAACCTTGGTCCTCTGAAAGAGCAGCCAGTGCTCTTAATTGCTGAGCTATCTCTAGCCCGTGTACAATTCTTTAGCAGCCCCTTTAGGCCCATTATTTTTTGCTTTCTGTTTTCTCCTTAGGTCATAACTACTCTTGGTATTCTGCAAATGTGTTTTTACTAAGTCATATGAGTGCGGTAGGACTTTGGTGGTGAAAACAGTAGGGTCCCCACAAGTGTAAATTGAATTCTGATGTGCTTTCCATTGGGCATGCGAGTTTTTATTTCTGTCGGCTAAAATAGCAGGGTCTGCTGTCCAGCATGAATGATCTAGGATTCTTCTCCACACTCAGTGGTCCCCAAATCAGAGCAGATCGTTGATTCTTTCTCATCTTTCCAGTCATTTTCCTCTCATTACTGTTTAGCCTTTTTCTTTTATGGCGTACTGTAAAGACTGTTCATTATTCCTGGGAGGGCTGACGTTTCTGGAGGAACTCTTTCCCTGAAGCTTGGGATTTAAAGACTGTAGCTGCTGCTGAAACAAAGCTAGCTGAGGCTAGACAAGTGCAGGCAATTGCAGATGTTTCCTCCCCATCTCTTACCTCTGCAATTGGAAAGGACAGAAGGCAGTGCCATTTCTTAATACCTGTCCTCTTCTTTTGTCTCCTGAATCTAGGTGTCAACATTGCATATTTGAACACTGGCATCGGAGGACATAAAGCCCCCAGTTTGGCAGACCGGCAGCGTGAATACCTTTTAGACATGATCCCTCCCCGGTCTATATCTCAGTCCATCAGTGGACAGAAATAACGCCTGTTCCACTTATACTGCCCATCCTTGAATCCTTTACCCATTTCTCCTATTGCCCCCAACTTCCGTCGCATGCAGTGCCTGTACTGGTGCCTACCATACACGGAAAAGCAAAACCGAGAAAACAGAAGACAAAAATAGACATCAACAAGAAAACACACGCCCCGCCCTGCCACCTCCCCTTTATCTCACACTGCTGCGATCTGTTCTCCTGCTGCTCTGTCTTCTCTCTTCGATTTCCTTTAACAGTGAGGTGGATCTTTGCCTCTGATAGAGGTCAGAATGAGGTCCTGGGGAGAATCTAAGCCCTTTGCTGTGTGTTTCTAAAGTTTGTTTATGCTATAATTATTATCGTTTTTAATTATATTGTGTGTCTTCCCTTTGTTCTGTGGACGGTTAACACCCCCCATCTTCTGTTTTCTTCCCTGCCTCCTTTCTGCTAATACTCCCTCTTTTTTAAGAAAAAATACAAATGATATACCTGTTCAATGATCACATGTAGATTGCAATGGATCCTCAGCTACCAAGTTGGACATAACTGAGAATGTTAGGGACAGAGATTTTGAATGCACTTAACCTGAGTTTGTGGAGTGGGTATCATCAAGCAAGTAGGAATAGCATCCCAGCTGTGGTTGGTCAGGATCTGGACAGTTATGGAGGCAATGTTTTAGTAATGAAGTTGGGCTCTTTAAGAATAAGGAAAGGAGCTTGGAAGAAGAAGCTTAAAACAAAAACTACCTGTAGGGAGATGGGGGAAGAGGTGTGACATAAGTTTAATAGTGTCCCAAAGAGGACTGTGACCAGGTCCTGGCCTTTAGTTGCTGGGGGAATAAGATTGGTCTCCTGACCCCAGTGAGGACACAGACATCTGTTCCAGGCCAACCATCCCAAGATCGTTCATCTTATTTTCTTTGTAAAAGTTGTCTCCCGTCACATGTTCATACCCTCTTAACAAATGTTAATCTTCCTTCTAACTATAGTCCCAGAGGAATGGCTGCTTCCAGGCAGCAGGTGGCTGGGGTCCTAGAAGTTGGAATAGGTATAAGTGAATCACGTGACAGAAGGAGAACCTAGACATAGAGGAGGAAGAGGTTTCTCCCAGCAGTCGAGATCCTGGAATTTTTCTATCCCTGTCCCCTCTTGAGTGCTGAGAGAGATGGGTGTAGGTCCCTAATCAGGTTGGCGCTCTGCTCCACCTCTCCTATGCTGACTGTAGATCCAACTCCTCAGAGCCAAGCAACTCTTGTCAAACTAGCCATGGACCTCAGCTATACAAGTATTGTCTTCCCCAACCTCCCAAATTTTATTAATTTTGCCGTTTTGGTTTTTTGTTTTTTTTTTTTAATTTTTTTCTTAGGCGCTACTAATGTAGAGAATGAATTGAATTGTGCAATGTTGCTGTTCTGGGGTTAGGGAGGTAAGCATCCTGTTTGCCCACACTGCGGCAAGGAGGAGGGGACCAAACTGTTTTTGAGGTAAGAGAAGCCTGAAAATGAAGGGTTTCTGCTCTCCTCAGAGTGTGCGTGCGCCTGCCTCTACAGCTCTAGAAGCCGTCAGAGTGTACTGGGGACACTCTGAGCAGATGTATGAGGAGTTGTGTGATATTTTGCCCTTGATAGCCACCTGAGGAAATTCCCTCATTTTTATTTTTAAAAACTAAATAATTTTTTTAAAGTAAGAAGGCACTTTTAAAATTATTCACACACACAAACTGCACACCTTTCCCATAACATTGGGGGTAGGGTGGAAAAAGAAGCTGAAATCAAGCTCAAGTCCCTACTCTGGTCTCTCTTTCCAATACTCCAGTGCCACTGTGGGTGATTATACTGGCCCTACGGGCCTTCCTGGCTTTTTTCTTTCTTCTCTTTCCTTCAAATTCGTTGAGCACTTAATAAAGGAGCAGAGATACAGCTGTGTCTGGGCTCCCCAAGTGGTGAAGTGACCTGGAAGCTGGATGCTAGTAACAAGTAGTTTGAGCGGGTCATTTCAAGTGTTTTCTGGGGAATGTGGTGCCCCTGACTGTAAGTGGTGGGGCGGGAGGGGGGCTAATGGAGCTGGGTCTGGGGTTATTTTAAAATTATATACATATATATATATATAAAGATATATTCTTACATCTTTTCTTTGCCCTCTGTGCTTTGAAAGCACTGAATAAATTGATTTTGTTTCTCTCTTCCACAAAATGGGAAGATTTTTTTCCTCCATTTTTTAAATGTTTTTCTTACAGTCATCTTGCCTTGTGGCATGTCTGTCTAACCTCTCCCTACCCCATGATGAAGTGCCATTTCTGTTAAGTCTCCCTGATCCCCAGCTCAGAGGTGCTCAGAGGTACAAGGTGCCCAAGTTTGTCAGTTGAGATTAAAAGGAACAGAGAATGTGCAATACTGTCCAGCTGGGGCCTGTCCCTGCCCTGAGCTAGGTTCTCTCCCTGGGAGCCAGGCCACTTTGAATAGGGTTTGGAAGTAAGATGTATAGAAATGGGGATGGTGGGAAGGAAAGCCCAGAGTACAGTGCCTGTTTAGGTGCTGAGGCCATAGGGGAGAAGGTAGATCTTCCCTGTTTTTATCCCTTCAGGGTCAATCACATAGAAGCTGCTTATTAACTAGTCTAGCTCTGTGGCCCTTTGCTTAGTTGCTGAGGTCTGGTTTCTCCTCCTCTCTTCCCCATTTCATGTCCCTCCAGGGATTAGTGAGGGGGTGAAATCTTTCTTAATCATGGTAAAGTGTTAGCCTTCCATCTCCTCCTTACTCCTGCCCCTGTCCCCCTTTCTTCAAGCCTCTACATTTTACATCATTGATTGCCTTGTGTCCTTCCAAACCTTTTTTTTTAAAAGAAAAACAAAAAACTCTCATCCTCAGGCCATGGGCCCTTAGACACTAACCCTCATGCCCTAAGGATCGGAGGAAAGGCCCTGAGGTCAGCTGTCCTTTACCATTGGACTTTGACTCTCAGGTGTCAGGAGAGTGAGGAGCCAACCAGTACACTCTGGCTTCCTCTAGACCCTGAGGCACTCGAAGTAGTCATTCATGGATGGTGTCCTACTCTGTAGAAACCTGAAATGGGTGGATTAGTGGCAAGGCTGGGGGTAAAATGAGGAGACAGAGGTCCTTATTTGTCAGTTTTATTTTGTCACTGACCATAGCATCTGAACTCCCTCCATTGCTGAATAAGTATTTTTCCTGCATTTTGGGATATATGTATGGTAGACATTTCTTTTTAAAGACACCGAGATAAATGTTTTCCTGCCTTGGTTACCTTTCCTTGCCCCTTTGAAAGGAATTAGCTATAGAACTGCTTTGTAAAGATGCTTCTTGATATTTTACTTTTGTTCCTTTCCCTAAACCATTTCCATTTCTCCCTTCCTTCTAGAAGGCATAACCCTTCTTTCCACAGCCCCTTCCCCCACTCATCCTAGGCTCCCTTCCTTTCCATCAAGATCTTCATTAGCTTATGATATTTGCTGCCGAGATGTTATAACAAGGACTCATTCGTGTATATAAGCTATTTCTTGATCCATTTAAAAGGAATTGTACATTGTGTAGAAAAAAAAAAAAAACTGAAAAAGAGAAAAAAAAAAAAGCCCTAGCCATGGATATTGTGAAACTGTGTTATGTCATTTTGTAATGTGCCCGTTTGTGTATGATCCGTGCAAAAGGGTTTCTGGGGAAGGGGAGGGTGTAGGGAGGCAGGGCTGTGGAGGGTGGGGAGAGGAGTGGGCCGGGCCCAGCACACTGAGACTGGCAGCTGCTCCAACCCCATCCCTCCTTAAAGATGCCACCTCCCCCACCACCCACCCCTAATTTGTGCCTTGCCCTCCCCACCCTGGAGTAATCCCTCCAGGTCACCAGCACTGCCTTGGCAGAGCCCACTCCCTACCCTAACCTGCCCACTCTTCCTACCCCCAGCATTAGGTTGATACTGTGGGGAAGTGCTGGAGGTTGGGAGGTAGCCGAGGAATGGGGCAGTTCCTGGGGGCATCGAAACCAAGTATTATTATGAATTGTAATTGTATTTGCACTGTTTTCCCCCTCTGATTGCATCAGCATATATACAATATACCTATATAACAAAATCCAGTGTCAAAGCTTTCTTATGCAAGGAATTTCCCCACCCTTCAGAAAAAGAACCTCATGGACCTCTGAAAGGGTGGATTGTCAGGAGGTAGTAGTAAAAAGGAAGGATTTTAGTTATCCTAAGAAAGTTACCTGCACCATTCTAGGCTGTGTGGATTGAGGTGAGGCTGGCTCCTGTGAATTACAGGGCTCCAGGGCTAGCACTGTAGGACACAGGCACAGTGTGGATATCTGGGGCCTACTGACTTGCTGTGTGATCTTTGGTGGAGCTCAGTGTCTTCAACCTGTGAAGTGAGAGCGGAAACCACTGGCCTCCATGCTTAAAATTCCACAATTCTTTCCCCATCTACCAAAAAACAAAAAGCACCCTGAGGGGAAGGGAGTGCTGGGCTGAAAGACCAGGGAGGAAGTGAAGAGTGACTTGTGTTACTTATATTGACAGTGTCCTTGGGAAATTGCCAGTCCCTTACTTCAATATTAATCTAGGAGAGGTGGCAGTGGTGTAGGATGCTAAGTCAGTGACATCTTAGTCCTTGTGTTTCTAGCCATGTCATGACAGCAGGGACCAGGCTCCAAGCCTCACCTCACAATCACAGAGTCCTTAAGGATGGTTAACCAATGATTGCCCACCAGGTTGGTAATCTAGATGCTATAGGATGTGGGATTTCCCTCATCTTGGTGACAAGGAGCGCTCAGATGTAGCCCACATCTTTCCTTCCCTCAGATCTCACCTGAACCCCCAAAGGCAACTGTTCACAGTCTGTCTCCTTCAGAGGCCCAATTTATTCCCTCATTTCCTGGGCTGAGTGTTTTTACTCTCTTAAATTATTGACTCTAAAGCCTAGAGAGAGCATAGGTTGATGGGTGAGGCCTTGGTGAAGGTGGAGGATAGATTGGGGTGGGTGGCGGGGAGCAGGGAGGTGGGATGGGCAACGGCCTTCCCTGAATAGGGTGGGTGGGAGGGGAACAAGACCCTTTTGCACAACTCTCTTCTTTTAAGTTTCCTTTTTTCTTTCTTTCTTTTTTTTTAATAACTCATTCTAATTTTCTGCATTGTGTTTGGGAAATAAAATGGAAAAACTAAGACCAATAGGAACTGGTTTTCAAAAGGTAAATACACTCCCATCTGTTTCAGAGGCTGCTGAGCATTTCAGCAGTGAAGATTCAAATAATAAGCTAATTTTTGGAGAAAGGATTAAAAGAAAAACTTTGTAATATTTATCACTTGCAAGCTATGTTTAATAAAGAAAGGAATGGTTTCTAAGCTTTCCTGTGGCTTGTGCTTTAGTTGTGGCTGTGGTGGGAGAATCTGAGGAGTATTGATGCATGAGTTATGGCTTGTGATCCTACAGTCCCACCATAATACTGTTGGCTCCTACTATTAAAGCCCTTACCTACCTCTGCTGTTCCTCTCCACCTCTAATACCCTACTTCAACTATTCAACTATCTGGTGACTTTTTGGGGGGGGAGGGATTTCGAGACAGTTTCTCTGTGTAGCTTTTAGCCTGTCCTGGAACTCACTCTGTAGCCTCGAACTCCCTGGCTCTGCCTCCCAAGTGCTGGGATTAAAGCACTACCTGTTCTTCCAGAGGTCCTGAGTTCAATTCCCAGCACCCACATGGTGGCTCTCAAACACCTGTAATGAGATCTGCTGCCCTCTTCTGGCATGCAGACACATGCAGGCAGAACATTGTATACATTAAAAAAAAAAAAAAAAAAAAGATTTGGCTGGGCGGTGGTGGCCCATGCCTATAATTCCAGCACTAGGGAGGTAGAGAGTGAGTTGCAGGACAGTCAGGGCTACAAAGAGAAGTGTCTCAAAAAAAATTTTTTTTATGTGAATGTTTTGCCTGCACATACATACATGTGCTATGTGCACACCTGGTGTTCTTGGAAGTCCATATGGATGCTGGGAATTGAACCCAAGTTCTCAACAATAGCAGCAAGTAATCTTAACCTCAAGCCATTTCGGCAATCTTTTTTTTTTTTTTCTAAAGATTTATTTATTATGTATACAGTGTTTTATCTGCATGCACCCCTGCCCACCAGAAGAGGGCACCAGATCTCATTATAGATGGCTGTGAGCCACCATGTGGTTGCCGGGAACTGAACTCAGGACCTCTGGAAGAACAGGTAGTGCTTTTAACCAATGAGCCATATCTCCAGCCCCCGCCCCAGCCAAACTTTAAAAATTAAAAAACAAACTGCCAGGCGGTGGTGGCACGTGCAGGGTAGGTAGGTTTCTGAGTTCAAAGCCAGCCTGGTCTACAGAGTGAGTTCCAGGGCTACACAGAGAAACCCTGTCTGGAAAAACTAAAAACTAAAAAAGACATTGGGCTGGAGATGGCTCAGTAGTTAAGAGCACTGGCTACGCTTCCAGAAGACCTGGGTTCAATTCCCAGCACCCACATGGTAGCTAACAACTGCCTGTAACTCCAGGGGGATCTGATACCCTCAGTTTGACCTCCACAGATACCAGCCATACATGATTCACAGACATACATGCAGGCAAAGCACTTGCGTGTGTGTGTGTGTGTGTATTTTTTTTTTAAATGCAGTGGTGGCACACACCTTTAATCCCAGCACTCCGGAGGCAGAGATAGGTGGATGTCTGAGTTCGAGGCCAGCCTGGGCTACACAAGAGAGACTGTCTTGGCAAACAAGAATGGAGGAATACCAGGCACTGCAGTACATGCATGTAGTCCCAGCCAGCGATGCAGACCAAGGCAGGAAGAGCCTCATTCTAGAAGTTCAAAGCCAGCCTAGGCAATGTAACAAGGCACTTTTCTAATAAGTAAATAAGCAATATTAGAGATTCACTCGGGGCTGTGTGAGGAAGAAAATATCACTGCTTGCTAGGAACAAGGACCTCAGAAAAGGCAGCTGGCTGCTGGAGACAAAGAATGTGAAACCTTGGCTAGCGTAGTTATGGTTTGTATTGCTCTGATGAAACACCTGACCAAAAGCCAGCTGCAAGGAAAGCATTCATTTGACTTGCACTTCCACACTCAGTCCATCACTGAAGGAAGCCAGGGCAGGGGCCTAGAAGCTGGAGCTGATGCAGAGGCTGCAGAGAGATGCTTACTGTCCTGTGCTCCATGGCTTGCTCACTCTGCTTCATTACAGACCCCAGGACCACCTACCCCGCAATCACTAATTAGAACATGTCCGACGGGGCTGCCTATAGCCCAGTCTTAACGGAGGCATTTCCTTAACTAAGGTCCCCTCCTCTCAGAGGATTATAGCTTGTGTCAAGTTAACATAAAACCCACCAGTAAAGTGGCCCAGCCAGGGCAGTGGTTCTCAGGCAGCCTGCACAGAGGTGGTGGCACTGCACACTTTGGTGGAGAAGCCCAGGGTAGCAGGGTTACAGAGAAAGATAAAATAGATGGCAGCCCCAGCCCCCCTATAGTCAGGGACTCTGCCGCACTGAGGCAGCTACCAATGCTGGAGACTGGGATGGATGGGGTCCGAGTCCTGGGTGGCAACTTTGGTGGAATGAGCCCTTGAATGGGGATTATAGGCTGTGGCCACCTCCAGGTCAAAGACATTCTCAAGTGTGCCTTTCCTCACAGCCTCTTAGAGACCAGCTTGGCATCTCAGTAACCTCTCTCCCTAGCCACGTGCCCCAGCTCGTGGAGGAGATTAGACCCCTCCTGATACCCTGGCTGGTCTGTCCAGGTCTCTGAGGAAAGCAGAGGAGGACGCTGCTAGAGCAGAGCTAGGGAAGGAGACTCCAGTTAGTTAGTCTGCCAGACCTGAAGCGCAGTGAGGAAGCTCGAGAGAGTGCATACAGAGGCAATCTCCTGGAACACTCCCAGAAACCTATTGAGTCTAGAAGGGCCCGGGCAGTGATGCCACACGTCTTTAATCCCAGCACTCGGGAGGCAGAGCCAGGCGGATCTCTGTGAGTTCGAGGCCAGCCTGTGTACAGAGCGAGGTCCAGGACAGGCTCCAAAGCTACATGAGAGAAACCCTGTCTCGAAAAGCCAAAGCAAAAAAAAAAAAAAAGTCTAGAAGGGGATGACTAAGATAGGTAGGGCCCAAAGTGACTTTTCCCGGACACGCCATTTGGACAGAGCTGAACTAGAGCCACTCATGGCCCTTGTGCCCAATCTGTGAGTGAAGGCCTTTCTTACCCACACATCCACACCCAGCTTGCACTGGCCAAGGTGAAGCATTGGTATGTCCTCCAGCGCAGGTAGCTCTTAGGACACTGGCAGAGATGAACAACGCCATACCGTGCAGATCCCTGGGAGTTGGGTGTGGCTCTGGGTTCCCTATCATAGCCGAGTGGGCACTGGCCTGATTGGAACCCAGGCTGTTTTCTGCCTCGAACTGGTAAAGAGCCTCATCTTCAACAGAGACTCCCACTCTTAGTGTGCTAACGAAAAGCAAACAGCCAAAACTCACAGGCTAAGGGAGTGGTCCTAAAGGATGAAGCCAAGACCTGCTCAGAGAAAGAAGGGCACATCACTTTATGAAGCAGTCACTAGTACAGCAGCAAGGGGCCAGAGCCACAGCTGGCTGGAGGTACTTGCTGGAAAGGGAAGGCTCTGTGTGTGTGTGGGGGGGGTGTTGTGGGCTATTTGTACACTGTGTGAAGGTGCATTTCTGTGATTGGTTTAATAAAAAGCTGAATGGCTAATAGCCAGGCAGGAGGTATAGGCGGGACTTCCAGGCAGAGGGAGAGGAAGGAGGAGTGATCTACGTGGATGAGAGAGGTGGGATGAGACACTGAGGAAGCAGGATGGGCGGAACGTGACAGAATGTAGATTAATAGAAATGGGTTAATTTAAGTTATAAAAGCTAGTTAAAAACAAGCCGGGCGGTGGTGGCGCACGCCTTTAATCCCAGCACTTGGGAGGCAGAGTCAGGCGGATCTCTGGGAGTTCGAGGCCAGCCTGGGCTACCAAGTGAGTTCCAGGAGAGGCGCAAAGCTACACAGAGAAACCCTGTCTCAAAAAAACAAAAAAACAAAAAAAAAGCTAGTTAAAAACACAAGCCTAAGCTAAGGCCAAGCTTTCATAATTAAAGTCTATTTGTTGTTACCTGTGAACTGGCAGCCCAAAGAAAAATCTGACTCTGTGTGTGTGTGTGTGTGTGTGTGTGTGTGTGTGTGTGCGTGTGCGCGTGCGCAAGGAAGAGAGGAAGGCACCCTGAGACCCAGGCTCCCTGCCCCTTCGCATCTGGGTCATTTCCTGACCTAGGAGCTGAGTGCCGCAGGCCCCGTCCTGCCAGACCTTGGAGGCTCACCCTGCACACAGAGAGTACCCTGTACTCTTGTGCTGGCTGTGGGTGCTTGACTGGTTAGGAGCACAGACACAGATACCCAAGTGCTGGACAGACACATCAGAAATCACCAGGTTCCCAGTACCCAGAACTTGGATGCCCCTATACTTGAGGGAGCAGCCATCTGTGGGAAAGCGTGAAGGAAGGGCAATGGCCTGGGTAGGGTAGGAGAAGAGCAGCTGTATACCCGGGAGGCTCAGGAAACAAGTGGCCATCGGGGGCAGAGGGGACTGAGTCAGATTCTAACACCCAGGTCTGGTACACTGTGGGAGTTAGATACTGAGGCCAGGCAGAAGCCCACTGAGGTGGAAACTGGCTAATGCGTAGGAGGGAGGACCCTTGCCGTCTCCCATGTGGCTTCTGCTCCAGGACGTCTGTGGCCAGACTTTAGAGCTGCCCCATTGTGGCTGCTAGTTCATCAGGTGAAATGACCTATGCAAGACTGGTCATGGTGGTGCATGGCTCTGATCCCTGTAGAGAGGACGCAAGAGGACATTTGTGAGCGGGAGGCTAGTCTGGGCCACAGACCAAGTTTAAAGCCAGCTGGGGTTATATTGTGAGGCCCTCTCCTGGGGGAGAAAGAACAAATAGAGACTGAGTGTGCACCCTGTGTGTCAAAACCTTAGCTAGACTCACCTTCCCTAAGTGCCTCCCCCGGGGCACTCGAAGAATTAGAGACTTGTGTCAAGTCTTGGGACAAGTGTCAGAGGATATTTAGAGAGAGAAACGTTTTCCCAAAACACTACCGCTTTGCACCTAGAACACATGCTCATTATGTGGCAGCCGCCCCCCCCTACACTTATTATGAAAAAAAATTAAAACCACCATGGAGGCTGCTGCGTGCCTGGCACTGTCCTCAGCCTGGGGCAGAGGTTCTCAGCCTTCCCCATGCTGCAGCTCTCTAATACCGTTGCTCACATTGTGGGAACCCCAGACCATCAAATTCTTTCTTTTAAAATGATTTACTTATTTTTATTTTATGTGCATTGGTATTTTGCCTGAAGGTATATCTATGTGACAGTGTCAAATCCCCTGGAGCTGGTGTTACAGACAGTGGTGAGCTGCCATGTGGGTGCTGGGAATTGAACCCGGGTCCTCTGGAAGGGCAGCCAGTGCTCTTAACCGCTGAGCCATCTCTCCAGCCCCAATAAAATTCTTTTGTTGCTACATCCTAACTATAATTTTGCTACTGTTATGAATCGTAATGTAAATATCTGATATGGGACCCCAAAGGAGTCATGACCCACAGGCTGAGAACTGCTGGCTTAGAGTGTAAACTAGCCTTGACTTTTTTTTCCTGTTACTCTTACTGATCTTTTTAAACCTTGTATTTTCTGGTCCTTTCTAATAGGAACTGAACTTTCATGCCCTTCACTTAGCACCACGCAGATTCGACTCCTGAGTCTCTAACATGAAAATTTTAGCAGGGTCTTCTGGTTCAGGCCTGTAAATTCTAGCTACTTAGGAGTCTGAAGCAGGAGGATCCCAAGTTCAAAGCCTGTCTAGGGGCTGGTAGTATAACTCAAAGTGATAGAGCACTCGCCCAGCATGTATGAGGTCCTCGACTAAATTCCCAGCACCATAAAACAGAACAGTACTAATGAACAGATGACGAACTCCTACAGTCTCAATACTTGAGAGGTGGAGGCAGGGCAAGAAGGGTGAGGAGTTTGAGGCCAGGCTGGAGTGCTCTTCCAGAGAACCCAGGTTCTATTCCCAATACTGATGTCAAACAGCCCACAACCACCTTGAACTCCAGCGCTAGAGATTCTCACACCCTGTTCTGGTTTCCAGGAGTGCATGCACACGTGTACACACATATACAGAGAGAGCGCTAAAAGTAAAACCATTTTTAACTTTTTTCATTTAAAAAGTGTTTCAGATCTATTTACGTGTATGAGTGTTTGCCTGCATGTATGTACACCATACATGCCTGGTGCCTGCAGAGGTCAGAGGAGGGCGTCGGATCCCCTAGAACTAGAGTCACAGATGGTTGAGAGCCACCATGTGAGTGTGGAAAACCAAACCCTGGTCCTCTGGAAACAAACAAACAAACAAACAAACAAGCAGGCAGCTTCAGTGAGACTGTCTCAAAATGAGAAGTTAAAAGGCAGCTGGGGTTGTCGTGTGCCCAGCTCAATCTTCAGCACAATTAATCAACTAATCAATTAATTAAAATGAGAGTGTTTTCAAGGGTTGAATTTTAAATTTTTTTCTTAAAATGCCCATCATTTATTTTTAATCAAGTCTTTAGATATAAGAAATTTTTTTTGTTTGTTTGTTTAACATTTTTTTTTTGTCTGTGGGGAAGGCTTTGCCCTGGAGGAGATGGGAATGGGGGTGGGTGGGGGGAAGGTGAGGGGGACGGGAGGGGGGAGAACAAGGGAATCTGTGGCTGATATGTAGAACTGAATTGTATTGCAAAATAAATTAAAATGAATTTTAAATTTTAAGTTTCCCTCAAGCTATAGAAGAGGACCCCCACCCCCACCTGCTGCAGTGGCTGTCGTCTTAGAGCCTGCCTCAGGCCAGAGGCTGCTGGGGTTGTTGCTGGAAAGCTCCATCTAGTCAAACTTTTCACTGTTGGGAGTCTTCCCGTCTCTTACTGTCTAGTTAACATGTCCATATGCGGGCACTGTGCTGTGAGCCCCACACATCACCTCACTTGGTTGTTACTTCAGTTCCCTCATTCCCCCACAGAGGAGCAGGCAGAGCCTGGACTCTGGCGACCTCGGTAGCCCTAGCTAGCGGACAGCATGAACCCTCCAACCTCCGAGTTCCTTCAAAGTCTGGGAGAGTCTTTCTCACTCTGAGCATGCCAGAAAGAGTGCCTGTCCCAGACAGGGTCCTCCGCAGGTGAACATGCTACCAGTGAGCGGTTTGAGTTCAGCCCTTGATCCTCTGCTCTCCCGGGAGTCTCCACAACCAGCCCCTTTCCTGGCCTTGAAGCAGCCCTTAAATGCTGGGTACTGGTTGCCTTCTGCCCCTGGATAGGCACCTGCTCCTCCTGGCTTTCTTGAAGCTCACTGGTCACTCATGCCCCTGGAATCACAGGCAGGACATTTTCTTACTGCCTCCTGGTAGCCTGGAACTTGGCCATGAACATTTAGCATCCTGGAAGCGTGGTAGCCTGTTCTGCTGTCCTTTAGTCCCACACGGGAAGGTGGGATAGTAGATGGGAATGGGAATAATGGTCCCGGGGACCCCCACTGGGCTCCTCCTACTTTCTCAGAGGAAACCATCCCCCACCCTTTGCTTTGGGTTTCTTAAGTCAGTTCCAGATCAGAGATCCCACGATGTCACCTTTCCCTTCAATCTTTAATTTAAAATTATTAACCCGGCCGGGCGGTGGTGGTGCACACCTATAATCCCAGCACTTGGGAGGCAGAGCCAGGTAGATCTCTGTGAGTTCGAGGCCACCCTGGTCTACAGAGCGAGATCCAGGACAGGCACCAAAACTACACAGAGAAACCCTGTCTCGAAAAACAAAACAAAAAATTATTAACCCTAGGGGTGGAGGTAGACATCTGTAACGGCAGACCCAGGTAACTGAAGTAAGAAGATTGAGGCTGGCATGTGGATAAAAGTGAGCGCACACCCCCCAGTTTTGTTTTAATTACATTTACTTTCAGGAAAGGACAGCTCATGGGAGTTAGTTCTCTCCCTCCACCATGTGACACCCCAGGATTGAACTCAGGTCCTTGGGTGTTTCAACAAGGGCCCTTACCTGCTGAACCATCTCACATGCCTTCCCCACTCCCAACCCCTGGGAGAATGAGAAGTTTATTAGAAGAGTTATTGATCCATGCACAGACAGTCTACGTTTCTCTTCTATTGCTGTGACAAAACACCATAAGCAAGGCATTTGGGACCTCACGGTTCCAGAGGGTTAGACCCCATGACCATCATGGTGGGGAGCGTGGCGCAGACAGGGAGGCATGGCGCTGGAGCAGTAGCTGAGAGCTTTATATTCCCGATCTGAAGGCTGCAGGCAGACAGCCACGGGGCCTGGCCTGAGCTTTTGAAACGTAATCCTTCCCTAAGGGTTCCACCAACTGAGAACCAAGTATTCAAACACATGACCTATGGGGACCATTGTCAAACCACCACAGATGGCAGCAGCTTGGGGGTGCTCCAAGGAAGGGTCAAGGTCCATCCAGTACTAGAGGCAGACAACTTGGCAGGGCTCTAAAGAGAATCGGCTTGGTTTTGTTTTTTCTTCTTCTTTTCCATTTTCCTTTTGTGTTTGTTCCGAGACATGGTCTCAGCGTCTCTCTGGCTGGCCTGGGACTCACAGAGGTCTGCCTAACTCGGCCTGCCCAGGACTTGCACCACCACACCAGGCCTCTTTTTCATTTATTTTCTTTCTTTTTAAAATTAAAACGAGCTTTTTATTGGTTTAACTCACATGCCTGACACAGCCAGAACAGACAGTTTCTACCTCCATCACTCCAGTCTTCCCCATCCGGGAGTTTCTGGCTTGTCCCAGGAGAAAAGAGTGTCCTGGGCAGGGATGATGGCCGGGAAGAACGTATGTATGGGACTTGAAGGGGGCTTAGGGTGATGGTGGAGGGAATGGGCACTCCAAGTCCACGCCTAAAACATCCGTCCAGGAGGAGAGATGTTGACCTTCGCAGGCCCCTCTTCCTCAACAAACGGGAAGAATTAGGGTTTCTTTCTTTTCTTTTCCTCTTTCTTTCTTACTCCCTCTTTCTTCCTTTCTTCCTCTTTCTTTCTTCTTATTCCTTTTGTTTTGTTTTTGAGGTAGGGTTTCACTGTGTAACAGCCCTGGCTGTCCT
Source organism: Peromyscus californicus insignis (assembly GCF_007827085.1). Lineage (NCBI taxonomy): Eukaryota > Metazoa > Chordata > Mammalia > Rodentia > Cricetidae > Peromyscus > Peromyscus californicus. The sequence goes on from NW_026294617.1 coordinate 69,979,119, forward strand.
GGAACTTGCTCTGTAGACCAGGCTGGCCTCGAACTCAGAGATCCGGCTGCCTCTGCCTCCCGTGTGCTGGGACTAAAGGTGTGCGCCACCGCCGCCCAGTTTCTTCTTTTGAAGTTTTTTTAGTTATGCACCCTTTGGGGAGACTTCAATGAGTGGTTCTGCCCTGGAGCCGATGGTCTCCGGCCCACGCCGGCTTAGTTATACCTAGGAACCCTCTAGTGGCCGATTAAGGCATGACTACCCTCACCAACACCAACAGCACCCGCGTGTCCTGCCTCTCTTGGTGTCCTCAGAGGCTGTTGCAGCCTTCACTCAGGAAACGAAATCTCCCGCCCCACTTGACCACCCAGGCTGTTTCCTCTCAGTTACAAAGCTTTTCATCCTCACCCTCAGGAGGCACTCCCTAATGCACACGTAGCTGCAGGCGCAAGAACTCATACAGGCTGACTGAGCCCTCTCTCCACCTCACTGAGAGCACCTACTGGTCCTCTGGATCCAGTATGAACCCCATTCTGGGCCTTGCCTTTCCTCAGCACCCGTTTCTGGAGTCGGCATCTCTGTTACCCGCACACCCCCTGCCCTTCTGTCCTGGGCGTCTGCCCTTCTGCCTCGATGACCTCCATCTGCCTTTTTCTGTCCACCCTCCGACACCTAGCTTGACCCAGCCTAACCCAGAAAGGCCCTGGCCATCCCTTGCCCAAGCCCAGGCCTGCTTCCCATTGTACTTCTAGCAGGTGCTGAGCTCTAGGGAGCAACATGAAGGAGCAGGATCCCTCTGGCCTGTGCAGAAAGTAAGATGCTCAGAATTCCAAAGCATCTTTTCACAAACAACCAGCTAGACACACTCTCCCTGTGCCCAGAGCCCACCCTGGTCCTTAGCCAGGGGCAGATGGGCACCCTGGATAGTGCAGATGCTGGTCACATTTTATGCCCTACAGTGGTAGGTGATCCCAGCCGCCTGGCTCACACTGGTAATGTGGAGGATTCCACCAGACAGCAGCGTGACCCAGAGGACACAGAAGTCACACATCCCCAGTCTGCACCCTGCCCCCAGCCTACACCAGACAGCACACTCCTGGCTTCTGCTCAGTAGTGGCCAGTGATGGCCGGGGCTGCACCACTGTGCTGCAGGAAATGGACCATTAGGCAGACATTTGAAGTGGCCAGCACCGCTCTGCTCCACTGTGGACAACCTGGACCTTGGTGGAGTGGGATAGACATAGGGGTTGGGTGGTGTGTGAGCATCCACACAGTAGACCTGGGCTCAGCCACACCTGCCACTTCCTATTGCTCATCACTATCCAATCAGAGAGTCACCTGTCTGTGACTTTGGTGGACTCTAAACACTTGGTTTTCCTTCGTTACAATCCCTTAGTTTGTAGCCAAGCCAACTGGACTGGAAGGCCTTCCTCAACCTCCAAAATCCTGAGATTATAGCCATTCCTTGTTCCTTGATTAAAAAAAAAATTACATATCACAATTGTGTTGGTATGAAGTCAAACATAATCTAAGTTAGACACATTACACACCCATTCTTTTTTTTTCCAATTCTTGTTTAAATGAAATTATGGAGCTTGGGGATGTGGAGTTGGTAGAGTGTTGTTGCTTGTTTTTGCTCTCTTACTCTTTTGTCTCTTTGCTCTTTTGGGGGGCCACCACCCAGCTCCCAAATAAATATCACAGAGGCTTATTATTACTTATGAATGCCCGGCCTTAGCTTGGCTTATTTCTAGCCAGCTTTTAACTTTAAATTATCCCATCTCTCTTTTGCCTCTGGGTATTACCTTTCTCTTACTTCTGTATATCTTACTTTCACTCTTACTCCATGGCTGGCCCCTGGCATTCTCCTCTCCTTGTTCTCTTGCTCTTTTTTTCCTCCCAGATTTCTCCTTCTATTTATTCTCTCTGCCTGCCGGCCCCACCTATCCTTTCTCCTGCCTCACTATTGGCCGTTCAGCTCTTTATTAGACCATGAGGTGTTTTAGACAGGCAAAGTAACACAGCTTCACAGAGTTAAACAAATGCAACATAAAAGAATGCAACACATCTTTGCATCATTAAACAGATGTTCCACAGCATAAACAAATGTAACACATCTTAAAAAAATAGTCTACTACAGTAGAGTGCTTGCCTAACTTGCACAAAGCTCTGGATTCAGCCCTCAGTATTGCATAAACCAGATGTGGTGGCCCAAACCTGTACCATAGACCAGATGTGGTGGCCCAAACCTCTAATCCAGCACTCGGGAGGGAGAATCGGGGAGGATCAGAAATGCAAGGCCAGCCTCAGCCACACACTGACTGTGAGGCCAGGGCTATAGGTGAGCTGCTTCGTGCAGATGCTGGGCCTTGAACTCAGGTTCTCTGGAGGAACAGAAGCACTCTTAACTGCTGAGCCATCTCAAAAGTGCCCAAGGCACTATGCAGGCAAGTCTAGTGGCTGAGCTCTTCCTGTCCAGGTCTACTGTGGGTACCTCTGTGCCATGTGGGTACCCTCTTGGGTGCTGCCATGTCTTCTCATCCTCTGTCCCCATAGCAGTCCCAGAACTTTCCGGCTGAGCCCAGGGCTGCTGGCTCAGCAGTCCCTGACGGTGGTCCTGGGTTCCTGGGTTTTACAGTGGGTGTTCTCGGGAGGGCAGGAGATCCTAGGCAAGCAGTCATTTGACATCAGGGTAGCCCTGCTGTCACTGGCCAAGGCCAGCCCAGTCTACTGCCACCTGGCAGGGCAGCTCCAGCATGGCCACCGAGTCCCTTGACTCCCACAGGAAGGGCAGCTCAGAACCTGTAGAACAGCCTGTAGGGACAGTCAAGTACTGCCTGAACCTAGGGCCTCTTCTCATCTTTGACTAGTTCTGTGCCTGAGGATGGGACGAAGGGACAGAAGTTGACTTCGAGGGATCTAGGTACCAAGGGTGGAGCTGGGAGGGAGAGCGTGGCCTGGTTGTCATCAGAGCTGGCTGCTGTCCCACAGTTGGTCACCAGAGCTGATGTCTGACAGGCCTGATTGATGGCCTCATTCAGCTGAGCCCTGGCAACAGGACAGGGCTGGGACAGATACAATAGAGAGGTTAGGGGCTGAGGCATGGCTATTGTGTTCCCAGGAGACAATGGAGACACCTCCTCCTTTCCCTGTGGCCCCGTCTGCCTGTCTACCCATAAGGTCAGCTTCCCAGGACTCCTGGCTCTCCCTTCACCCCTCCTGAAACTAGATCAGCCTCTGAATAGGGAAGGAACCTGCTCAGGCTCACACAGCACACACCTGTAGCAGGCTTTCCCAGACCGCCAGCCCCCAAATCATGACATGGAGACTTATTACTTATGAATGCTCAGCCTTAGCTTATGCTCAAGTCTTTTGTATTTTTGTTTTGTTTTTCTTTAACTTAAATTAACCTGTTTCTCTTTATCTCTACATTTTGCCTCAGGGATTTTTTTACCTTTCCTTCATTTTGTGTGTCCAACTCCACGTCTGGCTGGCTGGTGTCTCCCTCTCTCTCTCCCTTGATCTCTCCTCTCCTCTCCTCTCCTCTCCTCTCCTCCCCTCCCCTCCCCTCCCCCTCCCCCTCCCTCCTTCTCCCTCCCTCCTTCTCCCTCTCTCTCTCTCCTTGAGCCTAAATTCCTCCTATTTATTCTCTCTGCCACTAGCCCCGCCTACCCCTCTCCTGCCTAGCTATTGGCTGTTCAGCTTCTCATTAGACCAATCAGGTGCCTTGGGCAAGGTAAAATAGCAACACATCTTTACATAGTTAAACAAATGAAGCATAAACAAATGTAACACACCTTTACACAGTTAAAGTAATATTCTGCAACACAAACAAATGTAATTTGTTGTATTCCACAATACGCACCTTACGCACTAGAAATTTCAACCTTACAGCCCATCTGACTCCAGGGCGCAGACCACATACATGGTCAAAGAAGCCACAGATATCTGTCACTAGGAGATTCAAAGTCTTCTGCCGATTCAAAGCCAAGTACAGAAGCACAGGTCCACAGTCACCCACCTCAGAAGCCCAGGAGCATGACAGAGCTGTGAAGCCACGTGCACAGACACCCCTCCACAAATATCACAACCCATTATGCAGCCTGCAAGTGGGGTGGGGCCGTTGGGCGGGCAGCAGCAGCCTTTGAGAGGCCTACAGACCCACGCCTCTGCTAGGAATATTCTTCCCCATCTTAGGCCCTAAGTGCTAGCCATATGACCCTTCAGCTCACCTTCCAGACCTTGGGGCCTTAAGAATGTCTCTGTGAGTTCGTGCTTCCAGAAGGCCCTGGTCCCCTAGCTGGCTCCCGCAGCCTCTGTGCAGCAGGCCTTCAGGGCACCCTGCTTCTGTGGCCTCCTCCTTCACTCCTTCCCTCCTTGGCCCACCTGCCCACCCTTACGTCTCCCCTTCCCACTCTTGCCTACCACCTCCATCCAACTTTCCTCTCAGATCCTGCTAGATCCAGGTTGCCTGGACCCCTAGTGCCTCCCCCAACTCCAGCCTTATAGTGGGGGGGGGCATGTCTACCAGGCCCTGCCCTCTCAACCCCACACTTCTCAAGCAGCTCTAGGTTTCTGCCCTCGCCTGGGGCCCCTGGGCCTTCAGCATTCCCATCAACACTCAGGTGCACAGTGCGGTGCCTCTGACCTTCATTTGGGGCTCCCAGATTCTGGGGAGTCAAGTTCTAGGGTCAGGGGCTAAGGCTGCTGTCCTTCCTCTTGTCCTGTGTCCTCTGGAGGCTAGGCCTCTCTCTGTTTTTTGTCCTGGTCCCCCCACACCCCTTACCCCACTGCTTTGGCCTCTCACATAGAAACATTTGGGGCAGGAAGAATGGAGGGGGCTGTGAGAACAGGGAAATGTTGCCCCTTTCTCAGTCTCCAGAGCCTCAGACCCCCTCCTGGTCCCCTCAGACAACCCAATGAGAGTGAAGTTCTAGGCAGAACTGGGGTATCTGCTCCACGAGTCCATCTCTGAGCACCCAAGGCCTAGTCAGTGGTGACTTTAGGGGTCTTGAGTAGGAATGCCAAACCCCACATCTCTGAGCAGAGCTGATGCCTCAGGTTCTGAGCTAGGGCCTGGGGGTGGGGGGACATGACTACTTTATCCCGTTAGCTCAGCTGCAGGCCCAGCAGCCCCTCACCATTCATAGTCACTTCCCAAAGCTGTTCTGTTTTCACTGGGACAATGGAGTTGAGTCATCGGGTCAGGAGGTCGCCAGCCACTGAACGTTGGGGACCTCCACTGGCCCCACCCTAAAGAGGAGAAAGAAGCCATGGCCTCCAATCCCAGACTGGACTGGCCACCTAAACCAAGCAAAAAGTGGGGCTGCCTGCCACCGAGTGAGCCTGGGACTCAAAGGGAGCTAGCTGGTTTGAAAGTTGTTATTTGTATCTGCGGGATATCTATCCCCTGAACTCCAGCCTCTTTCCTAAAAACAGAGCTCCCCAAAGAGTAAGAGCGGTTCCTAGAGAGGTGGGTCTGTCATTGCCAAATGGATCTCCGCCTCCCGAGTGTTATTTATTAAGCGGCACAATGTCGTTCATTAAGCGGTGCTGTTTACTGTGTGAGAAAAGCCATGAGGTAAAACAAAACCCACTCTAAGAGTTTATTAAGGGAAGGAAGTAGAAGGGGGTTCTTAGGCCTATGGAAAGATCGTGCAGGAAGAGAGGGGAGGGATAGGTGAAACTCACTTTTTATAGGTCACCCTCCCCCGAACATGTGCATATGGGCTTACATAGCTATGTTATACATGTGCATAGATTATGTAGGACTTAAGGCCCTGGGATGACTAAGCATCTTGCCGGCATATTTGCAGTCATGGGGGAGTGGCTAGGAATTCTAACACCGAGTGCTGGGGTTAAAGGCGTGTGCCACCACTGCCTGGCCTCTATGTTTAATCTAGTCTGGCTCTGTCCTCTGATCTTCAGGCAAATTTTATTTGTTAGAGTCCAGACAAAATATCACCACACCCCAGAGGGGCCTACTAAGTCAGAGCAACCAGGAGAGCTAGCCTAAGTCCCTGTAGTAAGTAGTTCATTTTAATTGTTAACTTGTCACAATCTAGAATCGCTTGGGAAGAGTCTCGTTGAGGGATTGTTTAGTTAGGTTGCTTTCTGGCTGTCTGTGAGATTATCGTGATTGTGTTGATGGATGTGGGAGCCCACTGTGGGCAGCACCATTCCCTGGGCCGGGGTCCTGGCTTGAATGAGAGCGAAGAGTGGGCTGAGCAATAAGCATGCATGCATTCCTTCTCTGCTGCTGACTATGGATGGGATGTAAGGAGCTGTTTTAGGTCCCTGATGCTAGAAATAAGTTCCGGGTTGCAAAGAAAGAGACTACCATTTCAACTGAAGTGTCTGGACAAGCAAACACTGCTGTTTGTTGACCAAGAGCGTGAATTGGGGAAGCATGAACACACCTAGACAGGAAGTTCACTTGGTTTTTATTCTACCTCAGGTGGTGGCTGTGTCTTTTTCCTGTTGGCTGGGGTCCGACCGCACAGTCTTGTTCAGTTGGCTAGTCTAAAAAGAATTGGCACAGACGGAATGAAGGAGGAGGGAAGAGTCACCGCTTCAGGCCATCGATGCCTAGAACAGAGCAGTCTGTGCTGTGTAAATAAGGGTTTTATTGGCTGGGGAGGGCTGAAACACTTGCATAAAGTCTTACAAGGTAGGGAAGATAAAAGATTTTTTTTTTAGATTTATTTATTTATTATGCATACAGTGTTCTGCCTGCATGTATGCCTGCAGGCCAGAAGGGGGCGCCAGATCTCATTACAGTTGGTTGTGAGCCACCGTGTGGTTGTTGGGAATTGAAATCAGGACCTCTGGACGAGCATCTCTCCAGTCCGATAAAAGATTTTAATTCTTTGTCCTTAACACATTTTATAGTATTCAATAGAAAGACTAGCCAGGTGGTGGTGGCCCATACCTTTAATGCCAGCATTCGTGAGGCAGTGGCAAGTGGATCTCTGTGAGTTCGAGGCCAGCCTGGTCTTCAAAGTGAGTTCCAGGACAGCTAGGGCTACAAAGTGAAACCCTGTCTTGGGGCGGAGGGTGGGGGGGAAGTAACTTGGGGAAAAGAGAGTGTGTTTATTTTTACCTTATAGGTTATAAGTCAATTACTGAGCAAAGCCAGGCTAAGAACTCAGGGCAGAGACCTGGAGGCAGAAACTGACGCAGGGGCCACTGAGTGATGTTGCTTTCTGGCTTGTTTCTCATGGCTCATTCAATCTACTTTCTAACAGCACCTAGGGCCACCAGCCCAGGGTGGCATTGCCCACAGGAAGTTAGGTCCCCCCCACATTAATCATCAATCAAGAAAATGTCAGGCATGATGGCACACACCTTTAATCCCAGCACTCAGGAGGCAGAGGCAGGCAGGGATCTCTGTGAGTTTGAGGCCAGCCTGGGCTACAGAGTAAGTTCCAGACCAGCCATGGCTACATAGAGAGACGCTGTCTCAAAAAAGAAAAAGAAAGAAAGAAAGAAAGAAAGAAAGAAAGAAAGAAAGAAAGAAAGGAGAAAGGAAAAAAATATGTGTATGGATGTTTTACCTGCATTATGTCTGTGCACTTGCATGCCTGGTGCTCACAGAGACCAGAAGAGGGCATTGGATTCCCCGGAACTAGAGTTACAGGTGGTTGTGAGCCACCACACAATTAGAATCGAACCCAGCTCCTCTGCGAGGGCAGCCCATGCTTTTAACCACTGAGAGCCATCCCTCCAGCCCTTACCTGGAATTCTTTCATAAACAAGAGTTTTCCAGGGCCAGGGAGATGACTCAGACGGCAAAGTGCTTGCTTGCACTCAAGCGTGAGGACCCAAGCTTGACTCCAGCGCTCTTATGGAAGCTGAGCGCTATGTGCACCTATGATCCCAGCAGCAGGAGGTAATCTGTGGCTCAATGGTCAACCAGTCTCCCTGAATGGGTGAACTCCAGGTTCAGAGAGATTCTGTTTCCAAACAAAGAAAAGTGGAGCGAGATTGAGGAATATGCCCTATGCACTGATCTCTCGCCTCCACATACGTGTACACACACACACACACACACACACACACACACTCACTCACTCACTCACACTTGAGAACTTTCCAAATGGAAATGGAAAAAAGGGCTGGGTGGTGGTTAGCCTGGTCTACAGAGTTCCAGGACAACCTGAACTACACAGAGAAACCCTGCCTTGAAAAACAAAAAAGAAAAAAAAAAGAGAAGAAAAGAAAGAAATGGGAAAAAAAGAAGGGAGGGAAGAAGGTCTTTTCTTTTTTTGTTTTTTGTTTTTTATTTTTCGAGACAGGGTTTCTCTGTGTAGCTTTGGTGCCTGTCCTGGATCTTACTCTGTAACCCAGGCTGGCCTCGAACTCACAGAGATCCTCCTGGCTCTGCCTCCCGAGTGCTGGGATTAAAGGTGTGTGCCACCACTGACCAGCAAGAATGGTCCCTTACCACCTAGGACAACCAGGTGACTCCCAAGGTTCACACAGAAGGGACCAAGGCTCTGTTCTTTCCTTAGCTGCTCTTTTCTCTGTCTGTACCTCCCACTTTAGTCTTGCTCCCAGAAGACACTCTTTAAAACCCTCTGTGTTTCCAGTGCATTCGCTAATCAAATGCGCCACTGGCAGCCAGACAGGAGCCCTGTGTTCTTTATGATTGCCCATTCTTCGCTCTCTTTGTTTGGTGGCACATACTTCCCAGACCTGGGAATCACCTTTCCTCCAAGGAGCTGAGCCCGTATTCTCCGAGCTACCCGACTGTCTTTGCTTGTTAGTCTTTTCAGTGATACTTTCTGGGGATCCGCTGCCGCCGCCGCGGCCACCACCACCACCACCACCGCCACCACCAGCACATACACTTGCTAGGGCCTCACATGCTAAACAAGAGTTCCATTCTTTTTTCCTTTTGGGGTGTGTGTTTTTCCATGTGTGTGCATCACATGTGTGCCTAGTGCCCACAGAGACCGGATGAGGACCCTGGATTCTCTGGAACTAGAGTTACAGATGGTTTGTGTCTGTGTGGGCACCTATGCAGAGATCTGAGGTCAACTTCAAGCTGTTGCTGCTCAGGAGCTGTTCACCTTGTTCTCTTTGGGTTTTTCAGACAGGTTTTCACTCTGTAGAGCAGTCTAGCTTCAAACTCACAGAGATCTGCCTACCTCTGTCTCCCTGGCCCTGGCATTGGTGTGTACCACCACATGTCACCTACCACCTTGTGAAAGGTTTACAACACGCCCCCCACGGTCGGGCGTGTTCGCATATGCCCAACAGACACTTCCACCTAGCCAGTTCCAGGTCAGGATAGCCATTTCCGGGTCAGGGCATCTCGCGTGACCAAGATCTGTGACGTTCCATTGGCTACGTAGGCGCACAACGTGGCCATGTGATCTACGCGCTTGCGTGTAGTAGTGACGCTAATCTGTCCACGCCCAGCCTTTAAAATCCGGCACCATGTTCCCGGTTCCTTCTTCTTCTTCCTCCTCCCTCTCCACACACGTGTTTCCTGCAGGCCTGTTCACTCTCTGTCCCTTTACCTTTAATAAAACTCTTGTTAGCGGATTCTGTCGTGTTTTGTGGCATTTCCTTGCAGGGTAAGAACACAACGCAGCCGAAAAACTAACACCTTGTAATGTTTTTTTTTTTGAAATTATGTCTCTCACTGATTATTAGGTCAGTAAACCTCAGCATCTGTTTGTTTCTGCCTCTGCAGTGATGGGACCACAGGGCTTGGCTTCCTTCTTTCTTTTTATTTTTCTCCTATTTTTTGTTTGTTTATCTTTTTATTTATTATTTTTTATTTTTCAAGACAGGGTTTCTCTGTGTAACAGCCCTGGCTGTCATGGATCTCATTCTGTAGACCAGGCTGGTCTCGAACTCAGAGATCAGCTTGTTTCTGCCTCCCAAATGCTGGGATTAAATGTATTTGCCACCAAGCCCTGCTTTTAGAAATGCCCCCCCCCCCCCCCAGGGCTGGAGAGATGACTCAGAGGTTAAGAACGCTGCTTGCTCTTCCAAAGGTCCTGAGTTCAATTCCCAGCAACCACGTGGTGGCTCACAACCATCTGTAATGAGATCTGGTGCCCTCTTCTGGCCTGCAGGGATATGTGCAGGCAGAACACTGTATACATAATAAATAAATTTAAAAAAAAAGAAAGAAAAGAAAGGAAATGCCCCCCAACCATAAATATCTGGTGTTTATATTTTATTTATTTATCTTCGCATGTATGGATGCCTTGCCTGAGTATATGTTTGGGCACCATATGCATGCCTGGTGCCTGTGGAGCGTGGGATCTCCTGGGACTGGAATTACAGACAGTTGTAAGAAGCCACGTGGGTGCTGAGAATGAAACCCGAGTCCTCTGGAAGAGCAGTCAGGGCTCTTAACCACTGGCCCGTCTCTCTAGTCTAAGAAGTGCTCTTTGAAACACAAGTGTTTAAAAAAGCAGATTATCACAATAAATAAGGAAAAAAGGGAAGGAGGAGAGGAAGGAGAAAGGAAGATAGTACATCAGCCATGATGGTGCAACAATGTAATCTTAGCACTTGGAATTGAAGACAGAAGGATCAGGAGTTCAAGGCCAGCCTGAGATACTCCACAAACAAAATCAGGGGCTGGAGAGAATGGACAATAAAATGTGCATCATTCAAGCTTAGAGGTCTGAGTTTTGTTTTTTTTGTTGTTGTTGTTTATTTGTTTGGTTTTTTTTGTTTTGTTTTGTTTTGTTTTTTTTTTTTGGTTTTTCGAGACAGGGTTTCTCTGTGTAGCTTTGCGCCTTTCCTGGAGCTCGCTCTGTAGCCCAGGCTGGCCTCGAACTCACAAAGATCCACCTGCCTCTGCCTCCCAAGTGCTGGGATTAAAGGTGTGCGCCACCACTGCCCGGCTGTGGCCTGAGTTTTATACCCAGCATCCACATAGAAACCAGAGCATGGCCAGCTATGACGGTAGAATGGCACCTGCCCTCAGTCTCAGCATTCATGAGGCAGAAGCAAGCAGCTCACTGAGTTTGAGGCTAGCCTGGTCTACATAACAAGTTTCAGGCCAGGGTTAAATAGTAAGACCTACCTAAAAAAAAAAAAGCAGGATGTGGTGGCTCACACCTTTAATCCCAGCACTTGGGAAGCAGAAACAGGCAGGTCTCTGAGTTCGAGGCCAGCCTGGTCTACAGAGGGAGGTCCAGGATACACAGGGAAGTCCTGTCTTGAAAAACCAAAATAAACAAACAAACAAATAAATAAAAGTGACTGGGAGCTTTGCAAACCGTACATGTAATAGCAGGCTTGTGTTTGAACAAGAAACATTCTCACAGTTCAATGACCAAAAGCCTAATCCCCAGGTCCTGAGTTACATGTGACACCAGGATCATTAGTCAAGGCCAGCCTGGTCTACTAGAGCAAAACCCTGGGACTAAAACACAAAACCCCAAACCAAAGCCTTGTCTCCGGTCCTGACAGCAAGAGCAGTTCCTCACGTGGAGGAGGGGAGGAAGCATCAGCAGGAGGGAGGCTGGCGGAGAGTGCCTAGCGGAGTGTGCCTAGTGGAGTGCCCACCTGGCATGCTCAAAGGCCTTGCACTGGATGCCCAGGACTTCATAAGTGCGGCAAGGTGGCTTGTGCCTGTAATCCTAGTACTCAGGAAGTGGATGCAGGAGGATCAGAAATTTAAGGTCATGCTCAACTCCCTGTATGGTAAGTTCAAGGACAGCCTGGGCTACATGAGATCCAGTCTACACATACACACACACACACACACACATACACAGAGAGAGAGAGAGAGAGAGAGAGAGAGACAGAGAGACAGAGAGACAGAGAGACAGAGAGACAGAGAGACAGAGAGAGAGAGAGAACAGGCTGCTCAGTCTTTTCTCAGATTCTCAGAGTTCAGGCCTCAATTTCAGTTTCCTGAGACTTGAGCAAGCAGTTTCTGGGAGGGCCATGAACAAAACACACAGTCCTTGCAATAGCTCCCTTTCTGCACGTACTCTGACTGCTCAAAGTTCAGCCAGTTGTTTACTGTCTGGACCCTTCACCAACTTAGAGCTATGTTCAGGAGTCAGTGTGAAAGCCTGAGCCACTGAGTCAGCCCCCACAGTCAGTACCTGCTAGGCCAGCCGACCTCCATGGCAGCTCAAGGACAAAGCCTGGGACTTGTCCAGGCCTGCCCAAAAATGGATAACTGGAACCCCCAACTAACCCTACCCATTTAAAAGTTACTAACATGATTGCCACTCACATAAACCAATCCTGAGTCTGTTCCTATGTAGTCTCTGGACCTCAAGCCCCCTTGCTTTAAAAACCCTGCCTCATTGCTACTCAGGGTCTCTCCTGTTCTGCTGCTGCATCCCGCAGAGACTCCCAAGTCAACTCCTAACAATACAAAGACTCTGCTTTTGCATCTTGATGGTCTTTGGGAGACTCTGGGTACAATATTTATCTATAAAGTGGAATGAAACATGGATACATCAATCTAAAATATGCTAAGTGAAGCCAGGCAGTGGTGGCACATGTCTTTAATCCCAGCACTTGGGAGGCAGAGGCAGGGGACTCTCTATGAGTTTAAGGCCAGCCTAGGCTACAGAGTGAGTTCCAGGACAGCCAGGGCTACACAGAGAAACTCTGTCTCAAAAACAACAACAACAATAATAATAAGTAAATGAAATAAAATAAAATATGCTAAGTGAGTGGTGGCGCACGCCTTTACTTTAATCCCAGCACTCGGGAGGCAGAGCCAGGCGGATCTCTGTGAGTTCGAGGCCAGCCTGGGCTACCAAGTGAGTTCCAGGAAAGGCCCAAAGCTACACAGAGAAACCCTGTCTAGGAAAAGCAAAAAAAAAAAAAAAAAAAAAAAAAAAATATGCTAAGTGAAAAAAATATAAAAGATCACAAAGTCTATGATCTCCCTTATATGAAATGTCTAAGCTGGGCATGCTAGCTGATGCCTGTGAAACTTGCATACATTCCTGAGGCCCGCGGGGCCACCTCACTCCCAGAGAAATGCTGAGCCCTAAAGACTTTAGTCCCTAAAGACCTAGGGAAGAGATGCCAGGTGGTTGGGTCCCGCCCCTCCATTCCTCACTCAGCTTCTGGGCCAACTAGGGGAGGGGAAGCTTCACAGAAGTCAGAGGAGTAGCTTGCTCCATCGAGCGCGGAGCAAGATGACTTCTCCAGCCTTCCTGCCACTGTGTGCGCTTGCGCAGTGAGCCTGGGGTTGCGCTGGGCAGGTCGGACTAGGTTGGAGTCTTCGGGCTGTCGTCACCCGGGTGACCAAAATCTTCTGGAGAGATGCGGCCCAGGAACTAGGAGAATGTCAAGGCCACTTACAAATGGTGCAGCTTTGCAACCCTGAGGTCTTAGTCCTGTGCGGCACAGAAGCATTTTCAGGCAATTACAAAAACATGGAGGTGGCTGTGTCTTTGCTTAGAGACATTGAAAATTGAACTCCTAGAATCTTATATATTTTTTGATTTTTCTCAATCACCTAAAAATATAAAAACATTTTGTGGGGTTGGGGATTTAGCTCAGTGGTAGAGCACTTGCCTAGCAAGCGCAAGGCCCTGGGTTCGGTCTTCAGCTTTGGAAAAAGAAAACAAAACAAAAAACCAGAAAACAAAAAACTTTTTGTGTGCATTCCAGGAAAAAAAAAACAGAGATCACACTTTTCGGATTCCTGCCTTGGGATGGGGTGCCCTTCCTCCCTCCTGGCCTTAAGTGTTCCGGAAAAGACTTCACAGCCACTGGGAGACCAGCGAGATGGCTTGGCTGAAAAAGGCACCAGTTGCCTAGCTGGACGACCCAAGTTTGGTCCCCAAGACCAGTATGGCAGAAGGAGAGAATGGACTTCAGTAAGTTGTCCTCTGACCTCCACACGTACACTGTGGCTTTGCTTCTGCTCCAGTAAATTAAAAAAAAAAAAAAAAAAAAAAAGCCAGGCGGTGGTGGCGCACGCCTTTAATCCCAGCACTCGGGAGGCAGAGCCAGGCGGATCTCTGTGAGTTCGAGGCCAGCCTGGGCTACCAAGTGAGTTCCAGGAAAGGCGCAAAGCTACACAGAGAAACCCTGTCTCGAAAAACCAAAAAAAAAAAAAAAAAAAAAGAAAGAAAGAAAGAAAGAAAGAAAGGAAGGAAGGAAGGAAGAAAGGAAGGAAGGAAGGAAGGAAGGAAGGAAGAAAGAAAAGACGGCGCACACTGTGATTTTTCCACTGTGGCTTCTCAGGGAGGCTGACCATCCCCTGATAAAAGGGCAGCAGCCTGCAAATTTTGCAGTTATCTCATAATCCTACTTTTGTTTCAACTTTTTTTTTTGTAGGAAAACCTAATTCTTTTGAATTAAGTCAGCCTGAGGCAGGGCGGTTCAAGGCCAGCCTGGACTACACAGTGAGTTCAAGGCCAACTGGGCTACAGGGAAGAGTCTGTATGAAGGGCCCCCCCACTAGAAAACAATAGGGCCTGCTTGCAAGCTTTCCCCTTGAATCACTCGTTGCAGCCTCTGAGACAGAGCTGAGCAATAGCTGGTCCCAGGACTCGGGGACAGAGTGCCAGAGTCCGCCCCTGGGTCTGTGGTTAAGCACAGGCATCCTGCACTCACAGCTAATGTTCTACTACAGAGTGCAGTCTGAGGTCAGCATTTAGGCCAGCACTGTTCAGTAGAAATGCGTGAGCCATAATGTGAAAAACAGGAGACACACTGAATAAACTGAATGATTTGAAAGATCGAGAGAGAGAGAGAGAGAGAGAGAGAGAGAGAGAGAGAGAGAAAGTGAGCCGTGTAACTCTAAAGTAGCAATGCTTTATTAAGGTTTTAACTCCATATAGTCAAGATTGTATCTCCTCCTGTAAGCAATATATAACGTAAAAACATTCTATTTATTTTTTTGAAAAAGGGTCTTATGTAGCCTAAGCTGGACCTGAACTCACTCTTTCGCCAAGGATGACAGACTTCAGATCTTGCCTCTGCCTCCTGAGTGCTAGGATCACAGGCATGTGCCACCACAGTGGGCTTTATGGTTTTATGTGGTGCTGAGCATCAACCCTGGGTTTCCTGAAAGCTAGGCAAACACTCTACTCACTGAGCCAAACCCCCAACCCCCTATTGTTTTTGGGATGGGTTTCTGCTGTTTCCCAAGCTGGCCTCAAACTCCTGGGAGTGATTCTCCCAGGGGTTGAGAATACCAGTGTACATCACTTTCCTTGACTATAAAACAACTATTAATGAATTTGTGTCCTAGACTTTTCATGTGGTATGTATTGTATGCATATTGCATATTTACGGCAGATCCCACTTTTGACTAACCATACTTCAACCTCTCTCTCATGTGGCTAGCAGCTACCTGAGCAGACAGTGCACATTTGGGTCCATGATTCCAAAGGGAAGAGGTGTCCACTCAGCTCTTGGGCCGGGAAGACCTGGGCAGAGGTGGTAGGGGCTGCCAGAGCGGCTGCTGTTAGCCAGCTGGCACCTCTGCCCACCCACCCCACCCGGGCTTCCCTCACTATGGTACTCTTTAGCAGTGAGCCCAGTTCCTAACGAATCAGTCAGTGTGTGGGTGCTGGCTCTATTTTCAGGGAGGCTGAACTGAGCTTGCTGGTGAACATGGGGTGGGATGCAGGCTTGGATATCAAGAGGGCTGGCAGTAGGGGTCCAAGCTTTGGAGGCGAGGCGTGTTTCTTTCCTTTATACAAATAACTAGCACTCGGGAGGCAGAGCCAGGTGGATCTCTGTGAGTTCGAGGCCAGCCTGGGCTACAGAGTGAGTTCCAGAAAAGGCACCAAAGCTACACAGAGAAACCCTGTCTCGGAAAAACAAAAACAAAGTAACTAGATAACTCTTCTTGTTTATTTAAAAATTTTATGTGCATATGCCTTCATGTATGTATGTGTACAACACACATACAAGCCTGATGCCCACAAAGGCCAGAAGAGGGTGTTGGTTCCTGGGAACTGGCGTCACACGCAGTTGTGAGCTGCCTGAGGAATGCACCGAGAACTTAGCAGCAGCAGCAGCCAGTGCTCTTAGCCACTGAGCCCTCTCCAGCCGTCGATGGGTGTTTCTCACCACTCATGTTGGGGAGGGGGTGAGGAGGAGAGAGAAAACAAAGAGAAGGCCCCAGCTCCAAACAGAGGCACCATGGTTCCTGGGAGACCACCTTTCCAGATGGTCTCCTTCAGGAGACAAGGAGAGCCCTCTGTCTGTTTCCCAGCATCCCTGTTATGCCTGTAGATTCTCAGAACCCCCTGCTGAGGGACTGTGGAAGTCAAATTTCCCCTTCTTGAAGTGGGTGACCAGGAACAGAGACACGGGAGTCTTGAGGCTGAGGGCTCCCTTCCCCTGACCGGCTTCTCGAGATCACAGTACCTCCTTCCCCAGCCTGCCCACATTTGTTTTCCATGGTTGAGACTTCCTCAGGACCAGCCACACATAAGGCTGTGGTGAGGTGTGAGCAGGCCGCGACGGGATGGGGAGGGCGGGGCGGTGGGGCGCAGTGTTGGCAGTGTTTCTGAGCGCCTCCATCTGCTTCTGCCATCAGAGGCGATCCTTTGGGATCCCACAGCTCCTGAGACACAGCAGTGTCCGCAGGAGCACAAACATCAACCGCCAGGGCTCCTCCAGGACCAACCGGGGTCAGATGCGGTTATCAGAAAGAATCAGCCACAGCTCAGGGTCACACAGGTCAGGACAGGAATGTGGAGCCCGTGGCTCTATGGGAATGCAGCTGCACAGACACACAGAGATGAGCCAGAGAAGCTCCAGCTGTTTATTACAAAATAATAATGACTTCCATATACAAAAGATAACCCGACAACCCCTGGTACAGCCATGGTGGCCTGTACCCCCAGAGGCCCTCCCTTAAGTGGAAGGTCTCAGATTCTAAGGTCTCCAGATAGGAGGGCACTGTACCGGGCAGGTGTGAGGGGCAGGTAGGCACCCGCATCCTGGTCCAGAACATAGAGAGGATCAGACAGCGCCCTGGGGTCAAAGCCCTCATTCGCCATCCTAACCTTCTGCTGTTTGAAGGTCTCGGTGGTGGCCAAAGACTCCTGGGGAGAGAAGGGTGTTTTCAAAGGGAGTTGGAGGAAAAGGAATCTGTCCACTTAGTTCAGGTGAGTTGCCTGAACTCTGGTCAGGGGCAGGTATGAGGGAAGGGGACATCATGTAATGTAGCAACAGAGGAGGTAGCAACAGAGAAAAGCGTGAGCCAGGCCTGAAGAACGCGGGGGGGGGGGGGGGGGGGTAAGAAGGGAGACAACCCAGTCAGCAAAGAGCTTTCCATGCAAGCATGAAGACCTGGATTCAGTCACCAGCACCTGTAAGGACTGCTGGGAGAAGGTGGAGTCAGGAGCATCTCTGGGATTCACTGGCCCGTCTACCCTAACTGGTAAGCCTACAAGCCAAGAAGAGACCCTGCCTCAAAGGAGGTGGCTGGCATTCCTGAGGATGACTCCCAAGGCTGTCCTCTGCCTCCATATTCTCATGGACACACCCAAGCATGCACATGTTCGCACACACACAAGATAAAAGCGGGAAATGAGAAGCATATGTCTAGCAGGGGGAAGTGTCCTTTCTCTTCAAGGGGTGTCTTACGTTGGGTCCCTTTGTAGAGTTAGGGGACCACTTACAGCTGCAGATATGTGGGTGAGGGGTTGGGCCAGGAGCAGCCGGTTACCTGGAGCCTGAGGAATCGAGGTCGGGCATAAGGTGGCAAGTTCTCAGATACATGGGCGTAGAGCTGCACAAGGTCCAAAGCCTGCGGAGGCCGCAGGGCCAAAGCTGCCATGCCAGCCCGGCCTTCGTGCCCTGGTGGGTGTGGGAGATACATAAGCCCTTCTAGTCCTGGTGCCTGAGCACTACTATATGGGGTACCGGGCTAGACGACTCCCCACATTCCATGCCTAAGCACCTGGCACCGTGACTCCATAGATGTTCACCTCCTGAAGGAAGTCCAGGGCCTCGAGGACCTCAGCCACTTCAGTTGTGGCCACATTCTCCCCCTTCCACCTGTTGGGAGAGCAGAGAGAAATGGAGATGGACTAAGGGCTTATAATATTGCTGAGGAGATAGAGAGGCTAGGGCCTAATGCTGCTGACGAAGCCTGAGAGAGAGAGATGGGGTTGGACTTGGGATGAGGTGGGAAGAGCATCGAGTTGGGTTTCTGAGGTTTGAGTCGCTGAGTTTGAAAGTCTGGGAAGATCGGCAAGCTACAGATACCTGAAGGTGTCTCCGGTGCGATCATGGAAGTGAAGAAAGTCTTGCTTATCACAGACCAAGAGGTCCCCGGTATTGAAGAAAACGTCTCCAGGCCAGAAGACATCCTTCAGCAGCTTCCCCTGGGCCAGTTCTGGAGCCCCAGCATAGCCCAGAAAGGGGGACTGCTGGCTCACCGGGGCCACCAGTAGCCCTGGCTCACCTGGAAAAATTCTGGGGTCACGAGTGGGTTACCCAATGTCACGGGGACCTCTAGGCCCCACCCCACCTCAGTCGCCAAGTCCAAACCTTGTCTGCCAGCTTCATCCCAACCCACGCACAAACCTGGAGATGTGGCCACACAATGCCCCTGGGCATTCCGAATAGGCTCCCCTGTCATGACATCATATCGAATCAAGGAGAAGGGGAAGACGTGCTGGGGAAGGGGAGAGCCACACTGGGTCACCAGCTTCAGGAGCCTCCTTTCTCACTATCCCCCTGCTGCTCCAGGGGTGCTCATGCTCTTCCTGCCTCTCACCTTGTAAAGCCAGGAAGCGCGCCCCACCGCCCCCGGCTGTCCCGTGTAGTTGAAAGTAGCCACGTTGCCCTCAGTCATTCCGTATGTCTCCAGGATCTGCAGAGGTCCAAAGCGCCGCACAAAGCGCTCCCAGGTGTCGGGGCGCAGCCCGCTGCCCACTGCCAGCCGGACCTTGTGGCCATGCTCCGCCTGGCTCTGGGATGAGTGAGAGAGGGGCACAGGCTGCAATATCAAGCTTCCAGATCCCCGGGGGGGAAGTTCTGTTGCTCATTCTCCAGGACCTCCTCCCACCGTGCGCTCCCTCCCTAGGCGTCGGAGGGCCTGTTCAGCTGTGGGCTACTGGCACGGTACTGTTTCTTCCCCCGGCTTCCTCTCTCCAGCTTCCAGAAGACGGTCTCAGTGTCGCCTGCTGTCTGGCCTGCTCTGAAGCCTACTCACCGGGGGCTGGTTGACGAGGTATCGGCACAGCTCTCCAATGTACTGGAACACCGTCACTCCGTGCTTCTGGCAATCTTCCCAGAACTGGCTAGCTGAGAACCTGGCCTTCAGCACCACCGTGGCCCCTGCCAGGAAAGGGAGGGGGGGGGAGATCAAGAGATGACCCTCACCACCTCTGCTCCCTGGGAAGGACCTGCTGGAGTCGTGTCTTCAGGAGGCTGTGGTGGCGAATCCTTTCTCACTTGTGTTTGGCAAGGCTAATAGTCCTTTCTGGATTGATATAATCCTTCTCCGTTGTCTCCCTGAAGTCTAGAGTCTGTGAGCTGTGCAGCCTCCTTGGCTGCTCAGCCTGTGGCCCTGAGTGGGTAATGTTTCCTACTATACACCAGGAGTTTCTACCGTAGGGACCGCCTCCCTCTGCCCGGGACTCAGGACACCTCCCCGGCAAGGCAGGCATCGAAGGTACTTCCGCACTTGCCGAAGCCGTGGTGGCTCTTAGCCAGTGAGTCACACATCAGATATGTACATCACGATTCCTAACAGCAGCAAAAGTACAGTTATGAAGTAGCAATGAAATAATTTGATGGCTGGGGGCGGGGGTCACCACAGCATGAGGAACTGAATTCAAGGGTCACAGCATTAGGGAGGTTGGGAACCACTGCGCTAGAGAGGTATATGACGAAGACTGACCAATGCCCAAGCAGCCCACAATGCCCAGCAGGGAGCCGGACATGTGGTACAGTGGGAGCGCGAGGTAGATCACATCCTTCTGGTGGACGCCACACAGCTGGTAGAACCCCTGGCACTGCAGGACCTTCAGGTGACTGATGCGAGCAGCCTTGGGCAGGCCTGAAGGGTGGCAAGAGGGGGGACGGTCAGATGAAGGGTCTGAGCTCCATGTCCTGGGGACGTGGGTAGTTTGGGGAGTGGCAGGAGAGAAGCTGTGCCTGGGATGGTGTCCAGAGGGACCTGGAAGTTTAAGAGGCCCCAGTCCTCTCCGCAGACCTTGCCACCCTCTGCCTCAGTGTCTGTCCTCACCAGTAGTGCCAGAGGTGAAGATGTACAGGCAGGTGTCCATTATGCTCTGGGGGGCCGAGAGGTACCCAGGCACTGGCTCGTCCACTTGGGCTGCTGCCTCAGACATCAAATTGCTGATTCCAGCAAGATGAGTTTCGGGGCCCGTCGCCCACAGGTGGAGCCCCATGGCTCTCAGGGCCGGCAGGTCCGGCTCCAAGGACTCCAGGAACTCTACAGGGATGGGCAAATGCAGCTTCACGGCTCTCCAGCTACCCTAAAGCCCTTCATCACCCGTTGGCTTGCTCTCTGTCCCCGTGAAATGCTCTAGGGTGAGGGTGGCACTACGGGTGGACCATATCGCGCCTGGGACCTGTAATCCCACGGCCTGGGAATCCTTTGGGTTCGGCACCATCCCTTCCCAAACCCAGGGCCTCTTATTCCCACTCACTTCTGCACTTCTGTTCCGGGACCAGACACGCCCCTTCTGGCGCGGCAGCCTTACCTGGAGCCAGCACCATCGCGCTGGCACCGCAGCTGCGGAGGCAGTGCAGCAGGGGCCCTCGGCGTAGGGCGGTGGGCACGAAGGCCGTGCGCAGGCCGGCTTTGGCCAGTCCGAACCAAAGCCATAGGAATTCCGGGCCCGCGGGGAGGAGCAGCGCCACAGTCGCCCCGGGTGCCAGAGGGGGTGCGGTCGTCCCTCCTCCCGCCGCCGAGTCTCGGGCGGCAGGCGCCGCGCGTGCGCCTTCCTCGGTGCTGCTAGTGCCCGAGCCGCCGCGGTCCCCGGCCCAGCCGCGTGCGTGCAAGAAGGCGCGAGCAGCCCGGTTGCTCTCGCGCTCTGCGTCCGCGTAGCTGAAGCGCCGTGCTCCGTGAATGAGGAAGGTGTGAGCCGGACGCTCCCGGGCCAGGTGCGCAAGGCGCCAGGCCAGGCTGCAGCCGCCCTCGGGGCTCTCCGGGTCTGCGGCCGCGGCAGCCAGCGCGCGATCTCGAAGGGCCCTTTTGCAGCGGAGGGCGCGCACTGTGAAGGCCAGGTCGGCCAGCAGCCAGCGCAGCTGGGGCCAGAGGTCCAGCTTCAGCAGCAGAGGCAGCAGCAAGAGTAGAGGCAGCAGCAGCAAGAGGGCCGCCATGGTGCCCTCTTCCTCTGGTCCGCCCTGGCCGCTCGCATACACTCCGGGTGGTCCCTCCTGAAACACTGATCTTGGTCAGGCTCCGGGAACGCTAGTCCCTGGGATCGTGGCGCGCGTGCGCTGGCACCCGCCCTTCCCACCCAGCCTCTGCGGTGTGGCGCGGGAGCCAGGAGTGGGGGGCGGCCCGGCCCTCCCCACAGACCAGGCCCCGCCCTAGGCGCACACGCTTTGGAATTTGACTGCTGGTGGCCAGCAGCCTGCAGTCTGAAGAGGTGCCTACCCTCATCCCTACAGAGGTGCGTTTTCAGGGCCGGCTAAGCTATTGGCTGGCTGCAGGAGTCCTGGTCCAGGAGCCAGGGCGCATCTGTCATTCTTTCCTTTGGTGGTTCTTTATCACCCGTCATGGGATGGTAAGATTGCTCTCTTTCCAAGGAGTCTGAAGAATTTGGCCCCTGGCCCGTTCGGTTCTGCAAGTCCAGGCAGGACAGCCAGATCCATGTGCTGTGCGGGCTCCAGCTAGCAGCAGCAGTAGCAACCCCAGGGAATGGGTGGGGTCCTGAGAGTTAAGTAGGGGAAAGGTGGAGGCCAGACTGCCAGATTTTTGGAGGGAGGCCCTTCATTTTTAGGCAAGGATACAATAATTGGGACCAGCCAGCAAATGCTTCCCATCCTGGTTTTAATAGGTGCATGGAAACTGGGGATGGGAAGAGGAAGAGAGAGGCCTCTGGGGGTTTAGATTTTTAAAAGTAGTGGCTTTCAGGGAGCATGGATTCTCTGAAGAGTCAGATGTCTAGGCTGAATCAAGGAAGTATAAGCACCGTCTTCACGCCTCTCCTCAGCAAGGCGTCGAATGTTAAGGGAACTAAAAGCAAAGCCCGGGCTGCTTCTCTGCTGCAGCCAGACTAGGAAGGTCTCCTATCTCTGGTATTAGAACTGCATCCTCTCCTTCAAACCTCAACGTTGAGCATCCTTTCCTGCCAACCCCTTACAAAGCATGCTTAATAAGGCAGAGGACAAATACTAGCTTTTGAATGATCTGGAGTTGTGCATATGAGTATTCACGGGTGGGAAGGCCCAGAGTGGATGTCAAGATCCTCCATCTCATTCAATGAGGTGGGTCTCTCAACCGAGCCCTGAGCGCACCAATATTAGTAACTCTAGCCAACTTCCTGCCTTCTGAGCACTGGGATCACAGGCAGGCCACCACATCCACATGTCATTTACATGGGTTCAGGGGTCAGAACTCTGGTCCCCACACTTGTGTGGCAAGAGCTGGATCTACTGAGCCGTCTCCCCTGGCACCCTCCGAAAGATGAAGTTCCTGAGAGGCAATGGGCAAGGCCAGCCTGCGGAGACATGGTGCCAACATCAGCTACTGAGTGGAGGAAAAGGTCAGATGCCTGACTCACACTTTTAGCGGGAAGGGTAGCCAATCCCTCCTGTAGACATTGTGTTGGGGGGCGGGGCACAAGTAAAGGCATCAAACTAAACAGAGGCACTTACACACAGGATGAACACAGATATCAACTCAGGCACAAAAGATGCTCTGGCTTGTTTCATTATCACTTAAAAACAATTTTAAAACTCGATTATCTTTGCCAAAGAAAAAAGCAAAAACAGAACCACAGAAATCAGGCCATTTGACAGTTCTGAGGAACTTGCCTCTGGGACTCCCCTGGGCTCTGGCTCAGCTTGAAGTGTCAATGTTGGGCCAACCCAAGCATCCCAGGCGCAGCAAGAGGCTCTCACGCTGTCATCAGGTTCTTTTCTGAAGGCTGTGGCATCTGCCCAGATGGGCACTGCCCACCCCAGGTCAGATGCCCATTTCACACTGGTGTATAGACCACCGTCCACAGACTACAAGTCTGTTCAGAGAATGCAGACTGAAGGGAAGCAGGAGGAACACCCATCCCTGCAGCATCTGCTGTCATCCTGGCTTCTCTGTCCAGCAGCCTCTTGATCACTCCCTTCTCTGTCCAAACGGCTCTTTGGAGACTGGGGGAGGAGCCAAAGGCTAAGGACTTTCGCCATGATCTGGTCTGCACAGCCTCTGGCTGCTGTGAGAACCTACCCGTGGGAGCAGCAGCCGAGAGGGGAGGCAAAGAGCTGCAGGCCCTGGGGTAGGAGGGGTGGGGCTGCATGGAAGTTTCTCAGGCTGGGCCACAGGAAGCAGCTCGATCCTACCCCAAGTGAGGGGGGCTAGGAAGGGTACACCCTTGCATCTCTCAGGCTGGGGCGGGGTGGGAACACCGGGCCTCAGTCACTGTCAGAACCCACAGCAGAGGAACCTTTTCGTTTTCGTTTGGTGGGCTTAGGCTTCGTATCTTCTTCCTCCTGGAAGAAATGGGGGGCGGAGGGAAGGCGATTACTAGCCTGGGCAGTGGCTGGCCACACCCTACCTGTGTCTATCACGCCCTCCTCCCGTGCCCTGGCTATGGGTCTCACCGAGGCACTGCTGGAACCCGACTCTTCTTCAGCATTGGGGGGCTGGGCAGTATTCTTTCGACTTCGAGGGCTGGACAGGGCGGCCTTCCTCCGGCTCTTGGGTGGCTTAGTGGAAGAGTCCTCGTATTCCTCCGCCAGGGAGAAGAGGTCGCTGAACCTAAGAGGAACAGGCTTCCTGAGATGGGCATCCTGCCCGGCCCCTCCCTCCGTGTTCTCAGTAGCTGACCTAGTCTCTGTTTCTCAAACCCAGGATCTTGCTGGTCAGTAAGCCTATGTCCCCAGCAGCCCTCTTCTCCCCACTATTTCCCAAAGAAGAAGGGGCTCACTTCATCTTGTGGGCTTCGTCACAGCTCGCCTGGACATGCTGCAGCGCCTGGAGGATCGGTGTCTGGCTAAAAACTACAGAAGGGAGAGGAGGGAAGCACAGTTAGTGTGTCAGGAAGCTTACTACACAGCATCAAAAGTCGTTTCTTCTGTGGGTTTGAACAATGGTCTTGATATCTCATCCCTGCCCCCTGACTGGCTGGAGGGGATTTGAACCAGGGCAGCACCTCCCCCAAAATGGCCGAAGAGGAAGGGAGCAGGAAAGGGGGCAGCATACAGTTTTGCTTGGTGTTGGCTAGGTTGAGTCTTAGGTTGTCCAGGTGCTCCAGGATCTGCTCCAGGGTCAGCTGGGCCAGCTTGCTGCTAGAGCTCCTGAGGCTGCATTCGGAGACAGGGAGTCAAACACTCTCCACTCCACCAGGCCCTCCTTAGGTCACAGCAGTCCCCTCAAGGACACAGGGCTGGGGAGGGCTCAGGGGGTGTGCACTTGTGGGACTCAGGGACGGTCCTGTATTAGAGGTCACCCACAAACCAGGCTGGTATAGCACCAGCAAGCCACCAGCCCTGGGCAGCAGTCCTCGACCGCAGCCTGCCCTGGTGAAGAGCGACTGCAGTGCCCAGGTGTGTGTGGGACGGTGCCCAGGTGTGTGCGGGGCGGCGCCCAGGTCTGTGTGGGGGCGGCGCCCAGGTGTGTGCGGGGTGGCGCCCCACCTCTGCCTCTTGCGCGGAAGGCTGTTGTTCTTGATGAGCAGGGCCTTGATGTGCTCTGCCAGCAGCTCGTCATGCTTCATGCACCAGTGCCTCAAGATGCTGGTGGTGAACTGGTCGTCTGGATGGCAGGGCCTGCTCAGCACCATCTTCACCATCTCCTCGCTGGGCCTGCGAACGAGAGCAGGCTGGGTGCCACGCACACATAGCTGTCCGGCCTGGGAACTGCTACATCTCTGCCGATGCTGATTCTCCAAACGCCGGCCTCCTTGCCCCTGGGCTTCCTCCTCTCACATCTCCCCCCTTCTCTTTGGGCCAAGGAATTCCTGGTTTCGTTCTCTGAAGAAGCCAGATGAGAAGTGAGATTCTCCCACTTCTGGGGTGGTAGGAGGCATGCCTGTGGATGTCAAGAGTGAGGCCCTGACTCCCCCAGAGCAGGCAGAAGACCCAGGAAGCAAAGGGACACAGAGCATGCTAGACAGATGCCCCGGAGTCCCACAGTCCTGTACGGCTGTCACCTTAGGTCAGCTGAACATCCAGGCTGAGGGGAGCGGGAGGGAGGGTGGAAGCTGCAGTCCCCACAGGACCCTCCCTGACTTTCCACTGCCATTTCTAGGTCTCAGGCAAGACAGGAATAAGACGGAAGCAGGCTGCACTCCCAGCACTTACAGCGGGGCAGGGCAGAAGAACCAAGAGTGACCTCAGGCTACAGGACTATGTGGAGGTCAGCGTGGGCTGTAAGAGACCCTGCCTCACAAACAAACCAAACAAACGCAGGCAAAAGAAAAAGAGTTGGAAAAGGAACATGGCTGTTCCAAGGATCTGTCCAAGGCTGCTGCCAAAGAGGGATCAGGACGGAGGAGGCCTCTGCCCCCTCTCCCCAACACCTCCCTCAGGCAGGGCAATGGGGCCAGTGGCTCTTCTCTGTCAGGTGATGAAGGCAGGCAGGTATGGTCCCTTGCCCCTGACCTTCCCTTTTGATGAGCCTGTGGCGGTCTGAAGAGCGTGGGGAGGAAGAGGAGCAGCAGAAAACAGGGCCGTCCAGTCCCCACCTCCCTCTTCTGAGGGCAGCCCAGGGAGCTGCTTATTTGTGAGTCAGCCAGGGGAGGGCAGGGACAGGCAGATGGCCATGATAGGAAAGCAGGACCAAAGGAGCAAAGCTCAGTATCCCTTGGAATGTGGAGGCCTGGAGCCATCCGTTTGGAACTCACTTCTCTCTTCGGAGCTGAAGCAGGAGACAGGACAGGGCCTCTGGGTGTTCTGTGGGGGAGGAGAAAGGTTTTTCAGGGGAATGTATCATTTCAGGAGGTCAGGTGAGTATGTGAGTACTTCTCCTATCCCCTAGTGGTTCCAACAACCACTGGAACAGAAAGAACAGTCTTGTTCCAAGAACCAGGAAGAACCAGTGCCTCACTCAGTCTGGAGCTGCTGGGGCCTGGTGCCCTGCTCAGAGGAGGCCTGCAGGGCTAACTCTAGTGCACAAGTGTGTCTTGGTGGTGAGGAGTGTGGCCCTGGGTTACCTCAGAAGCTTGAAGGCCTCACCCACCTTCTTCTAGCCCACAGCCCACAGTCCTACTCACCCTTGTATTTGAGGTGCTGCAGGATAGGGATAATGGTCTCCAAGGGGATGTTATGGGCCAGGAAGAGCTGCCAGGCACAGTACTGCTCAAAGGTTTCCCAGTCCAGGCTCTGAACTGGAAGAGACAGAAGAAACCCTTCTGTCTGTCTGTCTGTCTGCCTGCCTGCCTGCCATCTCTCACACATACACACATGGTTGACCCACTGACTAGTAGCACCCCAAACAGACAGAGCTAAAATCTAGATCCTGTTTCTTCCCAGACAACACTGACTGCTACCGCTTTTGGAGGGCCGCAACATTCCCAGCAACCCAAGGGCTGGAGATGTGAGGGTGAAGAGCCTTTCCATGCTACAGAGCAAGACACAGAGATCAGGTAGCATGGTGCGCGCTCTCTCTCTCTCTCTCTCTCTCTCTCAATTTTCTATGCCCAGAACTACTTTTGTGTCACTGGTAAACACACAGCTGACGTCCCTTTCCTCTCCCAGGTACCTGAAGACCCGGTTACTTACTGAGTATGTTGAGGACTGAGTCCTTCCGAAACATGACCAGGTTCCCCATCATCACATGGCACACCAGCTCCTGGAGCTATGGAAAAGGAAACGTCAGACCCATTAGCTCTAAAAGAGGCCAGCGGCCAGGAGGGGAGGGATGACACACGGTTTGGAAGGTGAAGGAGTCAGATACAACAGCAACAGTCTTGCAGAACACAGGCCTGTTAGGGAAAACCTACCCACACCCTGGTGTCAAAGGCAAGGAACCACCTCTGCCTGGCCTGAGCCAGGCCTGAAATGAGAAGACCCTGGGAGGCTGGGCTCTGACCTAGTGTGGGGAGGGAAAGGCACAGGAAGGAGTCTCAATTCTAAGTCCTATGAGTGGGAACTGAGTGGACATGAGGAGAAATGAGATCCACCCCATTCAGACAGGGACTCGTGCAAAACTACAATCTCAGCTGGGTGTGGTGGTGCTCGCCTTTAGTCCCAGCACTCGGGAGGTAGAGGTAGGTGAAGCCTGGTCTACAAGGTGGGTTTCAGGACAGGCAGGGTTATACAGAGTACATGGAAGCTATAATCTCTAGGAGCCCTATGTATGGAGGTCAAGTCGAAATGGCCCGAATATTTTTATTCTTAGCTGAAGAGAAGGTCAGGCAAGAGCAAAACACACATGTATGTGCATGCACACACATCTGCCCACCCTCAGATTTATTTCCCTGTGCAAACAGGAACTTTCAGAGAACATGGAGAAATATCAGGGAAGATGGCCTTGACCCCAGCTTCTCTCTTGGGCTTTGCTTTGCCCTAATGGCCTGAAGGGCACCCACATGCAGTGGGAGGCAGAGTGCCTGAGGGGTGTGGGCTCTCATGTACAGGCCTAGAGAGAAAACACGGACCCTGTTCTCCCTAGTCCTGCCCTCCAGACCTTGTTGGAGATGTCAAAGATCATGTTCACCTGTGCAGAGTCAATTACGGCCACGATCATGTTCAACAGCTCCCCGCTTCTCAAGGTCTCATCTGGAAACTAGACAGAAAAAGACGGTGATGGGGGTGGGAACGTGGGTGGGACGTTCATCTAGCCTCCCCACCCCCATCATAAACTAGGGTTCAAGTCCTGCACAGAAGCAAACAGCTACAGATCTGGGAATCTGAGCCTTGTAAACCCCAGGTTTCAGTGTCTGTGTATGTACATCGTGAGCGGACTGTGCAGGAAGAGAGGAATGGGGGGCTGGGAGATAAAGCCAGAGCTGACAGGGCTTGGACACGATGGCCAGTTCTGTTCTCTGCATGCCTGGCAATGGAGAAACCCAATCTGAGCAGTCTCAGCCACAGAAAAGGTCAGAGGGGGCCTGGGTCTGGGTCTGTGTGAGGGCCCGGGTGGAGAGAGAACGGGGAGGGGATGCCTCCTATGCCCCTCCTCCCTCCAGGCCTGGCTGGGATCACAGTTCCTCCTGCCATGCCCACACCCTAAGCCTCATTTCCCCCTTCCTGGGAACTTTTGCCAAGAGGAGGAAGAGCTCATCTCTCCCCTCTATCCCATCTCTGAGAGAAGATTTCAAACCAACAGGGAAATGAAAGTGAGTCTCTACTGCAGAAGCGCTGGCCCCGTAGACATCAAAGAAGCTTTGGAGATAGGAACAGGGACCTTTCTACTTCAGGAGACCTGTCCTGGCCCAGAGGATACAGCTAAACCCGAGAAGCCAAGTAAACAGGCGGAGACTGCAGCTCACATTAGAGCTGAACCACAGAATACAACTTTTGAGAAAAGCCTCAGCTTATAACAGAGGGGGAAAAAGACAGCCATGTACGGGATGCAGTGACCACTGAAGTCAGGGGGTGCGTAGACACGGGAGGCAGTGACCACTGAAGTCAGTGGGTGCGTGGACACGGGAGGCAGTGACCACTGAAGTCAGTGGGTGCATGGACATGGGAGGCAGTGACCACTGAAGTCAGTGGGTGCATGGACACGGGAGGCAGTGACCACTGAAGTCAGTGACCTCTGAAGTCAGGGGGTGCGTGGACACGGGAGGCAGTGACCACTGAAGTCAGGGGGTGCGTAGACACGGGAGGCAGTGACCACTGAAGTCAGAGGGTGCGTGGACACGGGAGGCAGTGACCACTGAAGTCAGTGGGTGCGTGGACACGGGAGGCAGTGACCACTGAAGTCAGTGGGTGCGTGGACACGGGAGGCAGTGACCACTGAAGTCAGTGGGTGCGTGGACACGGGAGGCAGTGACCACTGAAGTCAGTGGGTGCGTGGACGGCACCTCAAGAGTATGCAATAGCACTTGGGAGAATGAAGCGGGGGGATCGCCCTTTAGCCTACAGTCAGTCTGGGCTTCATAGTGAATTTTAAGCCAATCAGGGCTACAGAATGAGAGTGTCTCAAACAAGTGAGTGCATACCGAGGTGGTCATCTCCTGTGAGCCCTGCACGGCTGCCGCCCGCCCCCCACCGCCACCCCCACCCCCGCCCCCCCACATGGACCCCGTGGAGACGCGGACCTCTGTGTAGATGGACGGTGTGAGGTGGCAGAGCAGACGCACGTCATCCTCCTGGCAAGCCTTCATGTCCATCATGAGGCAGGTGTGCAGGTCGCCCAGCTGGGTAGCCTGGGCAAACGACTCGTACAGGTTCATCTTCCCTGCAGCAGCTTTGCTACAAGACCAGTGGGACCTAAGTCAGCAGTGCGCCCAGCATCCCCAGAGGTGCCCATTCCACCCTGCAAGCGCTGCTGAGGGACCCCACAGCACCCCTTGCCTTCCCCAGAGTCCAGCAACTGCAGGGTCAGGAGACACTTTTCTTCCCCCAATACTGGCTTTTGTTTGTGGTGTTTTACTTGTTTGAGACAGGGTCCCACTATATATAGCCCTGGCTGACCTTGAACTCACTTCATTTTGTAGACCAGGCTGACTCTGATCTTAGGGAGATCTACTTGCCTCTGCCTTCCAAAGAATGCTAGTATTTAAGTGTACACCACTGTGCCCAGCGTCCCCAGCAGCGGCTGTAAGCACCAGCAGGGACTGTCCCGACTCCTGAGAGCGGAGGAAGAAGGGCTCCTCTCAAGCTGGAGAAGTACCAACTAACATCATGTACAAAGCCTAACTTGGAGCTGAGGCTTCAATGTAAGAACGAAAAGCGTGTGGTCCTCACACAGGAAAATACATGAAGCTGGGCCTGGTAGCACATGCTTATAATCCCAGCACTCAGGAGGATGAGGCAGGAGGATCTTTGGAGGTTCTGAGAACCTGTCTCAAAATGAAACCAAACAAACAATAAAAACTCCACATAGGCCAGTCAGTACTTGGGAGGTGGAGGCAGGAGGATCAGGGGGTTCAAGGCTATCCTTGGCAAAGCAAGTTTGAGACCATCTCAAAAACAAAATAAACCAGACATGGTGGGGCATGCCTTTAAACCCAGCACTCAGGAGGCAGAGGCAGGTGGATCTCTACACAGCAGCTCCAGGAGAGCCAGCACTGTTACACAGAGAAAGAAACCCTGTCTGGAATGGCAAGGGTGGAGGGGAGTCTCATGCAGCTAAGGCTGGCCTGGAACTCGTGCACACACCTCCGAAGT
Source organism: Peromyscus californicus insignis (assembly GCF_007827085.1). Taxonomy (NCBI): domain Eukaryota; kingdom Metazoa; phylum Chordata; class Mammalia; order Rodentia; family Cricetidae; genus Peromyscus; species Peromyscus californicus. The sequence goes on from NW_026294617.1 coordinate 70,009,506, forward strand.
GCTGAGACTGCAAGAGACTAGACCTCCAGAGAACTGAGGGGGTCAGGATCTGATGGCAAGATTGGGAGGCAGTGGGCATTTCCTGGAGCTTGGGGCCCAGTTGGAGGCACTGGGGCATGTATTCACAAGATTTGTTCCTGGCCCTCTCTGTCCCATTCTCTTCTTGGCTGTTGTGAGCTGAGCAGCTTCCTCTGCCACAAGCCCATGATGCCCATGGCTACGATGTTCTGTCTTACCACAGGCCTGAAAGAACAGAGCCAGTAGACCCTGCGCCGAGCTATCTGAAACCATGAGCCAGCATACATTTTCCTCTAACTTTCTCTCACTGTGTCACAGTGGTGAAAAATTTACTACCACAGGATGTATGGACCCTGGATTTAACCCCCGGCACCCAAACTAACCAACAAAATGGACTGTGCTGCTGTTGATATCTAAAAGGGGAGGGGACTGGTGTGCGAACAGAGAGGCTGCTCTCCAGAATGCCCCAACACCACGCAGAAGACAGGGACCACACCCACCTTGCCCTCAGGTAGTAGAGCAGGTGGTAGCCGATCTTGGGTTGTTTTTGATACAGCTCGGACAGAAGGTCCAGAAGCAGCGAAAAGCTGCTGTTGTCCTCCTGCATCTGGCACAGGTTCCTAGATGGGGAGAAGAAGGCCATCACCTAGAGCAGACTCTCCTAAGGGTTCTCTCCCCACCCAACACCTCCTTCTCCCTGGAGGACAGGGACATCTGTGTATGTCAGGGAAGACGGCAGGCAATCAGCTCTTCAGCTTACCTAAATATTAGGTAGAGAGGCTTCCCTACAGACTCCTCCAGGGACCTAAAAGAGGAAGGTTAAAGAGAGGCTACATGAAGGGAGAGTCTACAGGCAGATGACACGAAGACCAGGCATCTAACCCACTTCTTTCCTACCCAAAGGCAAATCCTGCTGCCTAGTGGTTTGGGAACAGACAAACCGGCTCCCAACACAGAAGCACAATCAGAGGATGTCATCCTCACTGAGGAACAGACTCTTGCCCTTTGGCCAAGTCGGGCCAGGGGCCAGTCCCTCCAGAAGCAGCAAGGCTTGGGGCCACTGGCCCAGCCGCAGGCCTGGAAAAACAGAGCAGGGATGCTGGCCCACTGCCCAGTACTCAGGGCCCATTAGTACATGTGAGCATGGAATCACCACGTGAAGAGGATGTTTTCTCAAGTCTACAGTGATGTGTGCCTCAGATCTGGGTTGGAAGAGCACACTCTGGCTTCCGAGGCCCAGGGTGTCAGAGATGAGCCTTACTCTTCAGTGACCTCTTCAGGCAACACCTCCCCTCGAAAGTGGGCCTTGAAGAGCTCCTGTAGGCAGGAAGCAAGGACAGATAGCTGCTCCGAGTCAAAGTCTTCCTGGTGACAAGACAAGGGAGGAGGAGACATTAGGACCCAGACGCAGCCTCGTGGTCCCCACCTGCCCCAGAGTCTCTGGGTCCACCTCTGTCTACCTCCCCAGCTCAGCTCACTCATGTTCTCTGCCTCAAAAGGGTTCATCTGGGGGAGAGGAAGGGAGAGCTCCATTCCCAGTGAGGCATGTGTGAGGAGCTGTAAGCTGGGAAGGCTTGGACTGCTTTCTCCCTAAGGACTGGGTTCCCCACTTACCTCCAGGACCTGGTCCACAATTTCCTGCATGACCTCACATTGGGCCTCTGTGTCACTACAGCATAGAAGTAAGAGGAAATTAGTAACGGCAGGGGTAGGACACATCCCAAGCTGGGTACATGCACATGCAGACCCCCAAGGGAGCTATGAGCTCCCAGCTCAGAGGGGAGATGTCTGGGCAGCACCTGCTATTCTGTGGACAGAGGCCCAAAGAAGTCCAGGACAATCCTCACTTGCCCTGCTCCAGTCTACAGTGGCTCTTACCTCCCAAATCCAGAAAGTGGGGTCTCAAGGTGTTAGGGACTCCCCTACTCCCAGCCCATGCTCCCCAACATCAGCCAAAGACATGTCTCATGAAGTTCCAACTGCCCCTCCAGACCCCACCATCCACCCACACTTTCTAGGTAGCAGGAAGCACCCGCACTGGACCTTCGAAGGTGGGGAGCGGAGTTTGTACCCACCTTCCTTTCTGTAGCTGCAGCACTTTGTCCCTTAGGGACTCGTCCAACTGGTCGAGGTAGGGGGTGACATCAACAGGCTCCTCCACAACAGTCTCCTTGATGGGGTGGAAGCGGAACTCTCTCTTCTTCCCTGAGGATGGTTTGTTAAGACTCTAGCACCAGAGACAATCCCCATGAGCTACCCGGTCCCTCCTCACAGCCTGTGTGCCTGTTGACTCAGTGGGGTAAGTCCCAAGCTGTACGCACGGCCCGGCTCATGCCCACAAATGGGCAGGACCACTTGCTCGACCCTCCTGCCTTTAGTGTCAAATGCTAAGCTTTGGACCACTGAGCCTCATCCAGTAACACACAAAACTCAAAGCTCACGGGCGAAGAGGTAGGACAGAAAGACTGCAGACAGGCTACCTGAGGAGTGGGCCTGGGCTACCACAGCTCAGACACTCCCTGCTGCTACCCTTACCTTTGCTATTGAGGTCCTCCTCCTCATCACTGAAGGCTGCCTCTGCATTGTCATAGCAACTCTCCTCCTTATCTGACAGGTGGTTGTCCATCTCCATGGAAACAGGCTCTTCAATTTTGACTTGTGAGTAAAGAGAGAGAGACTCTGATTGCCCCTGGGTCCCCCAGTACACCCCATGCTTCTGGGAATGAGACTAGTGGGAGAACGCAGTTTATGCCCCATATGGGGGACTGCTGGAAGGACAGACTTGCCTTGTCACTTCTCTGTGACCCACCTAGAGGAAGGGACAGCACAGGACATGACTTCTCCATGTCAGCTGATGAGCGAGGCACAGCCTTTTCTTTTCTGAAACAGGGCTTTCTGTACCCCAGGATACCCGTGATGTGATCCCCTGGTCTTCCTGCTCACCTCCCAGGTACTAAGATTAAAGGCATGCACTGCCAAGCTCAGCTCTAGGGACGTTTACTAGTGTTCTTTAATTTAAAACCAAGTTGGAAAGTAGTGCTTGGCTTAAGCCCTTATACCAAAACAAAAAATTGTGGGAACCAGTCTGCCAGATGGCAGTCTGAAGTCAGGAGCAAAATGAACATGAGTGGATGTGAGGAGGGGCCTGGACTAAGGACTGGGAGACAGGTGCATTCACTGAGAGGTCACTGGGGAGAGTGAGAGTGAGAGTGATGAGTGAGGGTTCAATGGAGACCAGACGGCCGGCTGTCTGTGGGGAAGTCCGTACCTTCCACGGGTGGGGAGGGCGAGCTGCAGAACTCAGGGAATTTCTCTCGGAGCATGGCCCGCAGTTCCTTATCCAACTTAGGGTTGTCAAACAGGGGAGCCAAGTGTCTAATGGAGAACACAGATAACGGTCACACCAGAGCTGCTCAGCGCCACCTCAGTGTGGACACACAGGTCGAGTAGCACAACGTGCCACTTCAGACCCTTCAGAGTCAACAGGGGACAGACAGGAAGGCCTTTGAAGCCTCTGGTAATATGATGGCAAGTTAGAAATTCCGGAGTCAAGGGGACATTGGTCTTTCTGTCCACAGCACTATTCACACCTGTTAGGGAAGGAGTCAGCAGTGCTGTGACAGTATCTGGATGCCATCGGATCCAGAAGGGTGGACCTAATGAAAAGTGGGAGAATCCCCCACCCCAACACACAAATTCCTTACGCCAAGACTCGTTTCTCCACAATGTGGTTGAGGGAAGAAAAGACGCCCTGCCGCACATGGCCTTCCAACGGTGGGTAGAAGTTAGGAATGATCTAGAAGGGAAGAAGTGGAGGGAATAACTACAATGTTCTGATTGACGAGAACTGAAAAGCTGTTCTAGTTTTAGTCAAGTGACAATCAGGCTATGTGGCCGCAGAAAGGGCTGCAATGTTCCTGACTACTCCAGGCTGTGAAGACAGAATCCTTGGACTGGCCCCAGCTGTTGGGAAAAAACCCAGATTCTATCTTCAGTCATCATCTTGCCATTAAGAAATGTATGGCTCCCAGCACTCGGGAGGCAGAGCCAGGCGGATCTCTGTGAGTTCGAGGCCAGCCTGGACTACCAAGTGAGTCCCAGGAAAGGCGCAAAGCTACACAGAGAAACCCTGTCTCGAAAAACCAAAAAAAAAAAAAAAAAAAAGAAAAGAAACGTATGGCAAGAAGGGCCAACCGCACTGGAGACAGCGTTTGCTAACTCAGGCACAGGACTACAGTCGAGGCACACTGGGAAGGCCCAATCCCTGGGAGAGGAACAAGGAACTGGACACTGCTCATGCAGGACAGGAAAGCAGAGAGAGAGAGCCACGGCAGCACTTACCCGGCACATGAAGTCCAGGAGCGTGGCAGTGATGGCTGGGTGGGGCTTCATGGAGTGATGCATGACCAGGATGGCCGGCTCTAGAGAGTGTGAGATAAAAATCAACAGTTCCCCCAACATCAGACACCGTTTCCATGTCTACTGCTAGCTTCTCAATACCCGTGAACCCCTAGGAAGCACTAAGTCTACCCCCCATCTCTACCTGTGCTCAGTCCTCATCTCCCTTCCTGTACCAGTATTCGGCGTGGAGCAAAGGAGATGCGCAGAGAGAGAGGGCCCTCCCCACTCAGAGCCCCACTCAGCAGCAACTGTCGGCCTCATCAATGCCACTTTCCTCTTGGTCAAGGGAGAAGTGAAGGGGAACAGGGAATCGCTCCTGAATCAGCCACTCCCACCCCACTCCCCTGAGACCGGTGACTGCTGTTAGCAGGATGCACAGTGGGGGGTGGGGGGGTGGGAGGATGGTGCTGACTGGTCCCAATCACATACCTATGTTCATAATGCTATCCTTGTCTGGGCTAAAGAACAGCCAGTCATAAAACAGAGCCAGCTTGGCGTTGGAGGCAGCAACGTTGGACTGGAAAAGAGAGAAGGAAAGGGGCTGGTTCCACCAATCAGCTCCCGTCTTCCCAGAGCCGAGGGTAGATTCCAGGGCCCACGTTGCTGTTCTGTCTTTAAAATCCAGCTCCCAGTAAGAGCTGGCATCACCTCAGAGTGAGGGGCACACAGTCTATTATACGGGCACTGGACTGGGTTTTTCAGGTGTGGAGCAGCACACATGCCTAATCCCCATAAGGAGAACAGCATGGGAACACTGATCACCCACAACTTGAGGTGATATTCACTGCAGCCACAGCTGCCTTTGCTGAACAACCCTAGAGACCCCTAGGAAAGGCTCGCTGCCTGAACCAGCACATTCCAGGAACACCATAAAATGGGGGAAGGGTGTGAGATGCTTAAGAACAGAATCACCCTAGCACAGAAAAAGTACACTGGAGGGGGATGGCAGCTCCCTTAAAGGTTCTCTGTGTTTGGGGAAAGGAAGTGTCCAAAGCTGATGCCGAAGTTGTGGAAATAAGCATCTATGGAGTGGTTCTCTACCTTCCTAACGCTGCGACCCTTGAATACAGTTCCTCAGGTGGTGCTGACCCCCAGCCACAAAATTATTTCACTGCTGCTTTATAACTGTAGTTTTGCTACTGTTATGAATTATAATGTAAATATCTAGTACGCAGGATATCTAATGGGTGACCCCTGTGTAAGGGTCGTTCGACCCCAGGTTGAGAACAACTGATCTAAAGGAAGAGTCAGGGTAGTGTAATGACTTATGTCTATGATTACAGCACTTAGGAGGCTGAGACAGGAGGATTGCTGCAAGTTTGAGGCCAACCTAGGCAACACTCCAAGACCTTGTCTCAAAAAAATACAGTAAGTTGAAGATAACTCAGTGGTTACAGAGCTCTTGCAAAGGGCTTGGGTTTTCTTTCAGCACCAACATGGCCATGTCCAAGCACCTGTTCCAGTTCCCTCCTCCAACCTCCACCCTACACACACACACACACACACACACACACACACACACACACACACACACTCAGGCACACACACTTAGGCACACACACACACTCAGGAACACACACACACTCAGGCACACACACATACCATAAAATAAAAAGTGAGTAAAATAAAACACAAGTATGAAAACCTTGAATCTGAATAGGAAAGAGATCAAGAGAATAACTATTATGGTTTCTAGAAACAACGAGGAAAAACTCAGGCCCTAGGGGTCCCTTAGGGACCCAGGTAGGAATGCCTCGAGAATCCAGACTTTGGAGTTGGGCACAGAGGCTGGAGCACACCTAGTCCCAGTACTGAGGGGCCTGAGACAGGAGGACTGTAGCTCGGGGCTAGCCAGAGCTCCACAGTAAGATCTTGTAACAAACAAACAACAAACAGTAGTGGAGGAAGACGACGAGCCTAGTGAAACCCACGCTCAGATGAGGAGCGACTAACACTGTCTAGAGACAAAGGGAGGGCTGAAGAGCCTGAGGCACTCAGGGGCCCACAGTGGAAGGTCCATTCGGTTCAGATGGCCCTGGAATGAGGACGGAAGAAGTCCAGGAACATGCTAGAAGAGGCACCGTTCCCCACCCAGCAGTCTCTGCCCGTGGTCTGGCCCTTTACCGTGCATGTTGTCAGGAGCCAGCCAATGATGGCCCATCGGGGCAAGATGTCTGAACTCAGCACTTCGTTGGAAGGGTGGACTACCCCACAGATGTACCGAATGAGGTCGCAGCGCAGGGACTGACTGTCAGGGGTTGAGAGGTACTGGCGCTGGAACCAATCCTGGTATCGCTTTTGCTGGCCAAATCGCACCTAGGGAGGAGGAAGTGGAGAGAGGAGGGTGGGCTGGTGAGTCGGAGACGGACCGTGTCCTTGGGACAACTAAGCTCTCTGTGTCTCGAGCGCCCTCTCCTTTTGGGGACGTCCTGATCTTAACTTTCCAGCTGGCCTGGTGATCAGTGGTTCGCGCACTCCTGCAGCTGGCCTCATGCCACTGGCCTCCCAAAGCAGCTGCAGCCCGTTCCGGCTGCTAACGCTTGTAGCTGCTTCTCTGGCCAGAAGCCTCAGCTTTTCTCCCTTTCTGGAGCTACTGCTGAATGTGGAAGAATGTTCCTGGAGAGTAAGTGTTAAGCCGGGCCACCACTGAGTACTGACTGCTTCCTGACACAGGATGACCGAACAGGACTGTTACAAGGTGCAAACTCTCCAGACCTGGCAGCAAGTCCTTCCCCAAACACACCTCAAATGTTTACAAACCACAACACTAGAGCCAGATGTGGCGGCCCACACCTGAAATTCCCACACTCCAAAAGCTGATATAGGAGGATGGCCAATAGTTCAAAGATAACTGGACTACTACCCTGTCTCAAACCAGGCACCTAATAACCAAACAGTAGCACTCAATGGGGCAGATCTGGAATTCTCTTCTAGTACCCTCTCAGAAAACATCAAAATAGATCAAAAAGGTTAACAAGATGCTTCCAGGTCAACACTGTGGAACAGAACTTGTGGCAGCAACAGTGGCTGAGCACCTGGAACACAGCAATGGTGGCAAAGATACTAAATGGTAACATATAGATGTGTGATGGCTAGTTTTATGACATAAGCCAGAGTCATTCTGGAAGACGGAACCACTGCTGGAGAAATGCCCCACCAGGTTGGCCTGTGGACAAGGAAAGCTGTGGTGCATTTTCTTGATTGGTGTGTGATTTGGCAGGGCCCAGGTCTCTGTGGGTGGTGCCACCCAGGGGCTGGTGGTCCTGGGCATTACAGAAAGCAGGCTGAACAAGCCGTGAGAACTAGCAAGTAAGCAGCACCTCTCCATGGCCTCTGCTTCAGCTCCTGCCTCCAGGTTCCTGCCCTGCTTGAGTTCCTGTTCTGACTTCTCTCAGTGGTGGACTACCATGGAAGTGTAAGACAAAGGAACCATTCCCTTTCCAAGTTGCTTCTGTTCATGGTATTTTATCACAATAAAAGAAACCCTCACTAAGGCAGTATGTATATGCTCTAAATGTGGCCTTTCCAGAGACACAATGTTGTGAAGTAGTCCAAGCTAGCCTGGAACTGGAGATCCTCGTGCCTCAGGGTCCCAATCCATGTGGCATCCCATCCCACCACAATTTGCTTTTTCTTTTCTTGCTTTTGAGACAGTCTCACTAGGTGGCCCTAGCTGGCTTTGAATACATAAAGATCTGCCCATTTCTGCTTCTCAAGTGTTGGGATTGAAATGTCAAGCGTATACCACCATGTCCAGCATTTTTTGTTACTGTTTTTCTTTTTTTTTTTTTTTTTTTTTTTTTTTTTTGGTTTTTCGAGACAGGGTTTCTCTGTGTAGCTTTGCGCCTTTTCCTGGAACTCACTTGGTAGTCCAGGCTGGCCTCGAACTCACAGAGATCCGCCTGGCTCTGCCTCCCGAGTGCTGGGATTAAAGGCGTGCGCCACCACCGCCCGGCCCCTGTTTTTCTTTTAAAGAAGACCGGGTCTCATGTAGCCCAGGCTGTCTTTGAACTTGTACCAGTCCTCCCGCATCATCCTTCTGAGTGCTGGGATTGTAGGCAGGCACCTCTACAACTCCTTTGTCCACAAACATCCTCAGAGACAGGAAAACCACGGTCCTCAGACATTTTTACCACAGTGCAGCCACTTTTGGAAACCAAAGACCACAGCCTACACTGCAGACAGACACCTGGGGACAAACACTGGAAAGACTGCTTTTAAAAAGAATCTTCAAAAGAGCTGGATTCTGCCTTGCTTCTTCAACGCTATACCTCGAATACTTCCTCTAACATTTCTTTAGGGTCCTGTACAATGTGCATAGATTGAACCAAGGAAAACCCCCCAAAAGGTAAGGGACTTAGCCACTATTGTGTGGGGCAGTAATCAGTGGTGTCAAATCTGCAGGGAGCTCAGCTAACACCGGACACAGATCATCTCACCCGGGACGTCATGAAGAGGAGCTTCGTCTCCATGTCTGGGGTAAGACGACAGGCTAGAAATTTTCGGGATGTTCTCGACTGAAGTAGCTGTAGGATACCTGGACCAAGTGTAAAAGAGAAGTAAGACACCAGAGAAATGGAAGGCAGAAGAGGAAACCGCCGGCCGGCCGGGCAGGTGTGGTTTTGCTCACGGGCCTATTCCGTGACGAGCCCGAGAAGCCGAGCAAAGGCACACGAGCTTGCCACTGGTCACACGGCCTGCAGCGCTTCCCTTCAGCGGGCCTCCCAAAGCCCCATACCCATGTTTTCATAGTTACAAGTAGATGGGAAATTCAGGGGGAAATATGAGAAGTCTGTTTTTGTTTTGTTTTGAGACAGGGTTTCTCTGTGTAACTAACAGCTCTGGCTGTCCTGGAACTCACTCTGTAGCCCAGGCTGGTCTCAAACTCACAGAGATCCTCCTGCCTCTGCCTCCCAAGTGCTGGGATTAAAGGTGTGTGCCTCCACTACCCGGCTAATAGTGGAAGTCTTAGCCTGCCTTCCTGTTCCTAAGGGTGACACTCTGAGATCCTAGAACCAATGTGACTGAATGGCACAGCCATACACGCTGCAGTCAGAAAGACCCTCCAAATCCTGCCTGTCACTGACTCGCTGTTTGGCCTTCAGCAGGCTGCTTCATCTCTCTGAACCTCACTTTCCTGTGTGGAAAGTAAAACACTCATCTTAAGGGCTGTACAGACGATTAAATGAGCTGGCACACACCCTCTGATGAGGAGGAGCCCAGAGCAACCCAGCCATGCTTAAGGTCTTAGAGTAGCCCACATTCTGGGAAAGTCAGACACGAAAGACCTTGCCAGGGGAAAAACACACACACACACACGACACACACACACACACACACACACACACACACACACACACACACACACACCAGACCCTTGTAATGAGAGGCAGGACCATTTCTTTTTCTTCTCTATAGCTCTAGGAATGAAACTCAGCACACTGTAGGTGCTTCGTCACTGAGCTACACCCTGGGAGTCGTTCTTCCGGGACTGACAGGACCCTCTGCTGACTCCACCTGGTGAACCGGCCTCTCACTTCCCCGTCAACCACAGTGAAGCCACAGACTGGTCATCCACCACCCTGCCAAGGAGCTCTGGGAAGGGAGAGGATCACGGCTTTCTCTCCGCGTTGGTGTTTTAAATTTTTCTTCCATTTTAATTTTCTGATGTGCATATGTGGACTCACATGTGTCATAGAGGGTGTGTGGAGGTCAGAGGATAACTTTGGGAGTCAACTTCTTTGCCTTCCCCCATGTGCAGTTCTGGAGACTGAATTCGGCTCATTAGGCTTAGCAGCAACTGCCTTTATGAGCCATCTTGAGGCCTTGTCTTTTTTTTTTTTTTAATTAAATGGCAGCTGGAGGCAGGTAAGTAGGGCCCAGTCAGGAACTGTTCTGTGGCCTTGCCATTCCCATGCCCAGCTGTGCTCGGCCAAGTGTGTCCTACCTCAAGCTTTCTCTGATTAAATCTCTCCAGCAAACCTCCGCCCCTTCAAATCCACTCAAAACAGCAAGGACAAGGCCGGGCGGTGGTGGCGCACGCCTTTAATCCCAGCACTCGGGAGGCAGAGGCAGGAGGATCTCTGTGAGTTCGAGGCCAGCCTGGTCTACAGAGCGAGATCCAGGACAGGCACCAAAACTACACAGAGAAACCCTGTCTCGAAAAAAAAACAAAAACAAAACAAAACCCAAACAAACAAGGACAGGGCACACCCAGGGGCTTACTCACCTGTAAACTGAGGACTCAAAGCCTGAGGGTTATGGATGATATCCTTCCAGAGCAGTTCAAATTCTGGTATCCTAGCAACATTCTGAAGTAATCTTACAAGGTCCCGGCCAATCATCAAACATTCCATGAACTGAAATGGAGGGAGGATGGAGAATGGGGAGCAGGAAAGAGAATAAAAACATACATTGTTCACCCTCTAGATGGAGGACAAAGTATAGCGTGTTCTATGAAGGGGAAAGATGGCTGAAGGGACCATGACACGATTCCTTCTGGAGTCTAGGGATTGGCTGTGTAGCTGTTCCGGAAGAGAGGCTGAAACTGGGGACCGTAAGGAAGAGGGGAGCCCTGCTGACTCTCCCATCAATCAAACACCCTCTCCGTTTGAAGTTGCTTTGATTCAGTTCAAGGGAACCAAATTCCAAAAGTATGGGACTGGGAAGTAACACCCCACATATCCCACCCCAAAGTTCATTCTGTCCAACAGAAAAGACAATTTGTAATTAAAGAAATGATCTCTATATCTGTGTGGCCCAAACAATATTGATTAAAAGCATGTGCCTATACAATTATGTGAACACATTTCTAAGATTTTTGAGATAGTGTTTCTCTGTGTAGCCTTGGCTGTCCTGGAACTTGCTCATACTCATAGAGATCCACCTGCCTCTGCCTCCCACAGTACTGGGATTAAAGCGTGTGCCACCACCAACTGGCTTTGAAGTTGTTTGTTTGTTTAAGATTGTGTAGCCCTGGCTGTCCTGGATTTCACTCTGTAGACCAGGCTGGTCTGGAACTTACAAAGATCCACCTGCCTCTGCCTCCTGAGTGCTGGGATTAAAGGTGTGTGTGGGCCACCACATCTAGCAAGATTTACTTTCATATTATGTGTATCAGTGTTTTGCCCACATGTGCCCACAGAGGCCATAAGAGAGTGCTAGATCCCCCAGAACTGGAATTACAGACATCGGTGAGCCACCACATGGGTGCTAGGAACCAAGTCCAGGTCCTCAGCAAGAGCAGCATCCGCTTTAACTACCGAGCTTTAAAGTCTTACCTGATAGTGCTTTTAACTTAGATTTTCTTATGTGGCCAGTGGCCTCATAGTAGCTAAGATTTAGGATATCTCTCTTGGGAGAAACTGTAGTAAATAATTCATAATCCACACAAGTAAACATGTCAATTACTTCCGGGGTAGGTGGGGCTGATGTAACAGTGGGCATACAAGAATAGCTGTGTTGTACAACAACGTAAACCGAAACTGACCAGAAAAACCCTGGATGCCAGCATTATGTGTGGCGTTTCTAAGAGCAAGGGGTATTCCATGCCAGCTCCCTGTCCTTTACTTCTGAGCTGTCTAGGGATGATGAAAATACCACATCTAAACCACCTGCACCTCTAACAAGGGATCTCTGGCCCAGATGCATAAAGGCCATTGGGATACCACATCTAGATATCACTTCCTCATACTGATTTTGTCCTGTTCCCTTACCCGTTCCCGAAGCAAGGAGATACAGAAGTCAACTTCCTTCTGCCGAAGGGTCTGGAGCTGGGCGGTCCCATGGTGGTCCACGATCAGTCGGAGGTACGTGTACACAGCCATGGCGATGAGGATGCTGCTCTTGAGGACCCACTCCCTGCAGGAAGGGAAGACACTGCACCTACTTCCTGCCTAGACCTACTTGCTCTACCGGCCTGCACCTCAAACTCCTTTGAAGATCACACACTGAGAACGGCTTCCATCCTTTGAAGGTTTTTCTCAGGTGTTATTAACTAACTACGAGTTGACTAAGGTAAAGGTAACTAATTTTCTTTACCAGAAAAATGCCCAACAAAGGTAGGTGCTGAATGAAATCAACCTCTTCTAACATAAGCATTTTCACAGCTGCCAATAAAAGAACGTTTGTTGGCTCATTCAACCACCACGGCCCATCACATGCGAAGCGGTGTTAGGTGAGGCACAGAACAGAGGCAAGCTACGTTTCTCCCGCTCAGCTATGGAACCTGTTTTCTGTGTCAGTAATTCTCTTAAGTGTGACGCAAGGACCTCTGGGGAATTCCAGGACCCTTTCAGGACCTGGAGTTCTGAGAACACACTGTGCTAGCCCTCTATCGGGCTTATTATAGTCAACCATGCCACAAACCTTTCCCTGGCTCTAGCCACCAACCCCACCCTCAGATAATGAGTCACCTGCCCTAAACCCTAAACCAAAATCTGGGAGGTTGTTGCGGAGGGGCCAGTGTGTGTGTGTGTGTGTGTGTGCGCGCGCGCGCGACACCTGAATTTAGACGGTAAAGCCCATTTTTCCGGAGTTTTAGATTTTCCCTGGAAAACAGTGAGGAAAGCATGATCTGTTCAAAAGGGGCAAAGGGAAAGCCACAGTGGGAGGTTCCCGGCATTCTAATGCTGCCTCCAAGTGCCAAGCAGTTTGTAATTGCTTTGACACCCCTGCTGGAAGGCAGAGAACTGGAGGAAGAGGTTAATTACCACAACCAGGCAACATCCTGGCTCAGGAAAAGTAATCAAGTCACTTAATTAACTAAAAGACTGTGGCCTTTTCTTTTCTTTCGATGTCTTCTTTTCTCCTTTTCTTTTGGGTGTGTGTGAGTCGCTTCTGTTTTTTGAGACAGGGTCTTGCTAGATAGCCCAGGCTAGACTTGAATTCACAGTAATCCTCCTGCCTCAGTCTCCCAAATGCTAGGATTACAGGCGTGCACTACAATGCCCAGCACTGTCCTGTTTTCACAAAATGGAAATGCTACTCAAGGACACATACTTCCTTTTACCCCCACATCCCTAAAAATACTTGGAAAGGTCAGGTAAACAGGATGGTAAGCTAGAACACATTTAAAATGCCAAGGCAGTCCCTTTCACCACAAATGTGAAGGGGCTGGGCAGCAAGGTGGCTGCTATGTGACCTGCATGGGAAATTCAGCTTTAAGGGATGACGGACAGAATCTGATACCAGGAACAGAATGAGAAGATCACTTTTGAGGAAGACTCCTAGCAGAGGGGAAGGACAAATCTGACCACAAGGATGGAATAATGAGGAGGAGAGGGAGATGGAAGTAAGGCCCTCTAGCCAAAGGGAGTCGAGAAACAAGAGATCTAAAGAGAAGCAGAGGCCTAAGTAAGAAACTGCTAGAAGCCCCATTGCTGGCGTGATGACACCAGCCCCGGGCAGCTGCGCAACTGCGCTCGGGCACTAGGTGGCGCTGCACAGCAGGTCTGGGCAGAGCATAGCTTTGATTATGAAGAGAACCATTTTTTAAATTGAAACAAATATGGACAATATTAGGCCTCTTAGTCATTTGGCTACTGGATGTCCTTACTCTGAAAGAGACGCTAGAATTATGTGAGGCAGAAACTGGGAACATAGGTCAAGGTGAAGTCATAAGGAAATTTACGTAATAGAACAGCCCTCCCACCATTTCCAGGCCTTCACTTTGATGGGGAAGAGGAGCCAGAAAGTCAAATGTGCCCCTGTATCACCTTCTTCACCCACACTGCCCTGGGCCATTCCAAAAAAGAGCATGTGCTGGACTGAGAAGCCTGGAAGGGAGATGAGGTACCTCCAGGCCGGAGTGGTTGGCTGGCCCCCTCTACTGAGCTCATTTTCCCCCAGCTCCCCCAAAATATAAACATTCCAAGGAGGTCTGGGTCAAAAATAAACCCTTATCAGATGAAACCAGTTTTTCCTGGGCTCTGAGATATTTCAGCAAGGTCCTTCTTTCCCACTCCTCATCCCTCGGGACACACTGTGGCATGAGTCCTTCCATCTGCCACCTTCCCACTGCATCAGACTCTGTTACAGACTCTACAGCCGCGAGCCTTCCTTCCCATGTCCCATACTCACACCCCTCATGGCCGTATCTGGTCTTGCCCCACCCTTCACGGTAGACTCTACCTCTGCTCCGTCAGGATATCCAGAACACTTTCTGCCAACCAGATATTTTTGGCTGTAACATCGCCACCTGATTTCAAGGGGATGGGAGGGGGAAGAATCAGAATACAGTAGCTCTAATTAGCAACTCAGCTAATCGAACCAACAAACCTCTTGGCTCATCCTGCCAGTCCACCCAGCTATCCCATCACCACTGCCCTGAATGCTAGAATAACCTCTCTCTTCTTCTAGGCTTTCAAGGTTTCCCCTTTGCCTTGAGAGAAAGGAAAAGAATGCTCTGATTTTCTAGAACTGCTACTGTACCAGAGCCGATATTTTCCTATCCACCAGGAAATGCAGGGGTAATGCTTTGTCCTTGAAAAGTAATGTCTCAGACAAACAGAAGCCCCAGTTGAAAAGCAAAGGTGGTATGTGCACTAGGGTCTAAGAGACGTGGGGAGTTGGCACGGCAGCAGTCTAGTGTCCGGGTGTCAGGGTGGGATTCAGGATCCTGACAGGCTAAGGGGCGGGTGTGTGTGTGTGTGTGTACATGTTATTTCTATACACCAGTCTTTGGATCTTGCTACTGAACTTCCTGGAGCAGAATTAACATGCAGTGTTGCCAGACAGCCGCGCTTCGATGAGAAGTGGGGCTGGGGTGTCAACGAAAAGGAGGTGCCGAGAAAGAGTAAGAATACACAGCACACCAATGTCACACACCGCTCCGGGTCTCAGGGAAAAAATTCAGTGTTCACATAGTCATATCACAACCACTGGGGGCCGTCCACACAGAGCAGGGATCTCAGGGTTAGAGAGAGCCCTAAAGAAAGGCAAAGCACAGCCAGGTATGATGGTGCAGGCCTGTACCATCAGCACCGAGGACGCTGAGGCAGGACTGGGAATGTGAGGCCAGCCCGGGCTACACAGCAAGACTTGGTTCATTTAAAAAAAAGGGGAGGGGGGAGAAAGGGTGGAGTGGAGTTGAGCAAGGTACGTTTTAGTGGTAGAGTGCTTGCCTAAACATATGAGGCCTTAGGTTCAATTCTCACCACCATAAGAAACAAAACAAAAAGACAGGCACCAGTGGGCATTGGTGAAGCAGAGCTGCAGGGTCGGCCTCGTTTTTATCTATTATTAATACTTTGTTTGCTTTCTTGTTTTTAACAGGAAAACAAAACACAAGCGATCTCAAAAGCAGAAGAGATGGCTTGGGCAGACCTTTCCATAGTCAATATTTCAGACAGAAGTCATTGATGCCAAGATTAAAAAACCCCTAAATGTCAGGGACTATTCTGTGACAATGTCCCTCAGACTGGCCCTCGTTAGTTGCCAAAATCACTAGGCAGCCAGTGTTTAGAACAGGGGTGAAGCCAGGGAAAACAGAAAGGCAGAGAGCACATGGCTTCCTTCTTTCTCCCTGCCCCCCTTCCTGATCTAGAAGCTCCTAACTCCAGGGTGGTGACTGGCTAATACAGGCCAGACACCTGGTCAGGTCTTAATTTAGCAGGAAAGAAATCAAGACAAGACTCATGATTCAAAATCCCCCTATGATTTTTCAATTCATTTTTCCTGCAACGTATGTGGCCAGAAGATGTCTAGTTCCCTAGGTACTTAAGCATCCTCCATTGCCTAGGCTTATCTCTGGGCTCCTTCCCTTTCCTCGTACGCTCCTGCCAACAAGCTTACCTGCAATCTGCTTCATAAATGTCATGCAAACACCGTCAGCTCCCAGGACTCCACTCTTCACCAGTTCCCGAACCAACCACACCAACTAGAGGAGAGGAAAAGACATACAGAGCAGAGATGAGAGTCTGAAAAAGGAGCTAACTGAGTCACCCACAATTTAGGTGCACAGTAACAGCGGCAGTCCACACCCTCTCCCTTAAGAGGGCCCACCTCCAGCCTATACCACTGGGCTTGGCTCTTTTCTTGTTTGGGGTTCGGGACTGAACCCTTCCATGTGCATGCTAAGCACATGCTCTAACCCTGAGTTACACTCCAGCCTTCCTTTTCTTTCTTTTCTGGCCTTACCTGAGTACGACAGGTATCTTGCAACTTCAAGTACTTTTCCATGAGTATCTGGTTGATCTTGTTCAGGACAATGTTCATACCATCACGACTCACCAGAGCCAAGTCCCGGTAACACTGTGAGAAGTAAGGCTTGTGAGCAGCCAGTAAGCTAAGACCTTTTCCCCACAGTCACCCGGCCAACCCCAAGCCAGTCTCTTAAATAACAACAGTGGGAAACTGAGTGGCAACAGAACACACTGCATTCTGGACTCTTTCCTCTACACGGCTTCTCCATTCCAAAACTACCCTCCGCTCTGCCTCTTGGGTTAGGGAAAAGGACTAAAAGATTCTCTAATAAGGCAAGAAAGCCTGCTGGGCAAAGCTCCTGGTCCTGTCCCTGTCCCCCAACCTCCCTTTTCAGGAAGTGTCACACTGTTTGATGCCACAAGCTGAGCAAACCCAGGTGGGAGCCATCTGCGTTTCATCTGCCAGTGAAAGGTCACTGAAAAATGGGTTTGGGTGAAAGTCAAAAAGAAACCCAGAGATTTGTAGACTTGCTGTAACCCAGTCAGATGCAGCAAAGGGAATATTAAGGGACGAGGGTCTGGGAGAAAAAACAGAAATAAAGTCGAATTTTCTTAGCTTGATATAGTGGCACACGCCTATAATCCCAGCATTTGGGGGTTAAGGGAGAGGAATCACAAGTTCAAGGCCAGCCTGAGATACAAAGTGAGATCCTTGCTTAAAAACAAAACCAAACACTTCCTTGTTTGTTTCAGACAGAGCCTTACATGGTAGCTCAGGCTGTCCTGGAACTCACTATGTATGGCAAGCCTTCTGTCTCAGCCTCCTGAGATTACAGATATGTACTAGTACAGCCACTCAAAGCCGGACGTGGTGGTGCACAACATTTTTTTTAATGACTGATTTATTTTTATTTTATGTGCACTGGTGTTTTGCTCACATGTATGTCTGAGGGTATAGGGTCACCCAGAACTGGAACAACACAGCTGTGAGCTGCCATGTGGCTGATGGGAATTGGACCCAGGTCCTCTGGAAGAGCAGCCAGTGCTCTTAACTACTGAGCCATCTCTCCAGCCCTGGTGGTATACAACTTTAATTCTGGCACTCAGGAGGCAGAGGTTCCAGGCCAGTCAGGGCTACACAGAGAAACCTTGTCTCAGGAGGAAAAATCAAAAGCAAACAAAGAAAACAAAACTTTTATTTTTTATTTACTTAGTGTGTGTGTGTGTGTGTGTGTGTGTGTGTGTGTGTGTGTGTGTGTGTGTAGGTCAGAGGAAAACTATGGCATCAGTTCCTTCTACCTTCACTTATATCCCAGAGATTGAACTCTGAACTTGTCTGAGACAGAGAAATTATCAGGCTTGTATGGCAAGTGCTTTTACCCACTCAGGCAGCTTGCCGGCCCCCAAACATGAACTTTATTAGACTTTTCTCTTGAATGTCAAGTACTGAAGGGGGGTCCCTGCAGCATCCTCAGCCCTGGGGGGAGCGGGGGAGGGAGTGTAGAAGTTTCTTCTGAGTCACTGCTTCCCCTTTCCCTTAGAGCTTTTCCTTCTTCATCAATGAGGTCAGGCCTTAGGGAAGCTCATTAGCTGCCTCCCCCCCCTGCTGAGTTCTGTCCTGTCAGGGTCCCAGGCAAAGGGCAAAACTTCAGTAGAGAGCTTCTTAGCTAGACAGAAACGTCACAAGTCTGGGCACAGAGATGGCATCGAGATTAACAATAAGCTGGGTGTTGGTGGCAGTGGCGGTGCTCGCCTTTAATCCCAGTACTGCGGAGGCAGAGACAGGATCTTAGTGAGTTTGAGACCAGCCTGGACTACACAGAGAAACTCTGTCTCAATAAATAAATAGATAGATAGATAGATAGATAGATAGATAGATAGATAGATAGATAGATAGATAGATAAATGGATGAGACACGCCACCAACAACAACAACAAAAAGATTAACAATAAGCCCGGTGTGGAGGCTCCTGCCTGTCCTCTCAGCACTTGGGCAGGAAGGAAGATCAGGAGTTCAAGACCATCCTCAACTAAATAATAAGTCTAAGGGCAGTCTGAGCCACATGAGGCCCAGCCAAGAAAGAAAGGGGGGGAGGGAGACAGAGAGATCGAGAGAGAGAAAAATACGTCATGATCGTGATACAGGGTCGGACCCCTCACCAAGAAGGTATTTGCACACCTGAAGTGGTGGTACCCGCCTTTAGTCCCAGCACTCGGGAGGCAGAGGAAAGAAGATCTCTGAGTTCGAGGCCAGCCTGGGCTACAGAGTGAGTTCTAGGACAGTCAGTCAGGGCTACAGAGAAACCCTGTCTCAAAGAACCAAAACACCAAAACCAAAACCAAAAGCAGATTCCATGCTTTTTTTAATGGGGGCTTTTTGTTTCTTTTTGTTTGGATACTTTTTATCTTAATGATTTTGTTTGTTTTGATTTTCATTGTGTGTATGGTGGGTTTATTTATTTATTTATTTATTATGTATACAAGTATTCTGTTTGCATGTATCCCTGCAGGCCAGAAGAGGGCGCCAGATCTCATTACAGATGGTTGTAAGCCACCATGTGGGTGCTGGGAATTGAATTTAGGACCTCTAGAAGAACAGCCAGTGTTCTTAACCTCTGAGCCATCTCTCCAGCCCCGTGTATGGGTTTTAGTTGTTTGTTTGTGGCGGTTTTTTTGAGATAGGATCTCTCTCCATAGTCCTGGCTGTCCTGGAACTCACAGACATCCACCTGCCTTTGCCTCCCAAGTGTTGGGATTAGTCATGTGACACCATGCCCAGCCATCATTTTTGTAGTTTTGTTTCTGTTTTAGAGAGAGAGCTCATGCAAGATCGCTGGATGGTGGTGTCACATGACTTCAATCCCAGGACTGTTACACAGAGAAACCCTGCCTCAAAACCAAACCAAACCAAAACAAAACAAAACTGAGAGAGAGAGAACACATAAAGTTAGGTGGGGAGGGAGATGAGAGAGGAGGGGAGGAGTTGGAGGAAGGGAAAAATAATCAAAAGAAATTTTTGAAGAAAAAATTAGCAACAATAGTAATAGCTAACACTCATTGACCTCAGCACAAACTTTGTCTATGTTACTGCACTTGGTAAATCTAAAAGCCCTTTGAAACAGATGTTAGTTATTATCTTTGTACAGGTAAGGAAGTAGCCACAGGAAGAGGGAGGGGAAAGGGGGGAGGGGAGGAGGGGGAGAGGGAGAGGATAGAACAGGGGAGGGGAGGGGAGGGGAGGGGAGGGGAAGGGAGAGTTTGGGGAAAAACCAGCATTAAATCCAGGCAGTGATCACATCTATAATCCCAACTACAGCATGAGATCTCATCACAAAACAAACAGACAAACAAATCCAGGCAATCTAATTTCAAATACCCTGCTTAACCACCTCAAAAACAAATATGAAAACTAACTAAAGGAGACAAGCCTGCCAGAGGTGGAGGGAAGATTACGACAGCTCTGGAGTTACTCCATTTGTACACTCACCCACCCTAAGCATTCTACAGTGTGGTCCTCACTACCTGGAACAGCTCTTCGGCCTTAGTGGGATGTGGGGCTCTAACAAGATCTGTTCCCATCATTCTCCCTGCCTCTTCGGTCCTCAAATCTAACTGCTCTGATGAAAAAAGTATCAACAGAGATTCTTCATGTGCCACAAATTTCTCATACCCAAAGGAGAATTTATCCTGACTCTATCTAGGGGGTAGACTGTTGAGAGATTAAAAACAAAAACCACAAGGGAGTGAGCACAAGACAGGCGACCCAGTTCTGCTGACATACTGGTTATCAAATTGGGAGAGTACATTCTGGAGACTCCTCACAGGTAAGTCACAGAATGTCCTAGAGGAAACGGGAGGGAGAGGGAGAAAGAAAACCCCATGCTGAGCTAACCACATCAGAGCCTTGTCTGCTCAAAGGAAAGAAGAAATACCAGAAATGTAGCCCAGACTCAGGACAGGGAAGGAGGGCCAATTTTTCAGGAGGTATGAGGCCTGATGAAGAGCCGTGATACTGTCTGCCTAATTCCACCTTCCACCAGGGATCTTTATCAGTTGTAACCGCTGATAAGATGGCAGCTGGGTACCCACAGTACCACGTGCCCTATGCTGCCAGCTGTCGAAACCTCTGTGCCAGCTTGCTGACTGCTTTGAAAGAGAAGCAGATGGGAAGAAAAACAAAAACAAAACAAAGCAGACAAGAGCAGTGATCTCAGACAAAAGAAAAAGGACAGGGTGGTAGAGAGGCAGCGTCAGCCTGGCCCTGCTGAGGACAGTGACCCAGCAGCTCCAGCCTTCTTCCAGACTACCAGCAATGAGAGCCTAGACCAACGAACGGCCTAGGAATGAGTCTAGGGACAGCTGAGGGAGAGGGACTTGGGCACGGATGCCAGGGTTTTTCCAGTTAATGTTTTTCATTGATGCTAGAACCTGCAGAGTTGAGATCCCAGCTTAGCCTCCGTTCATCACATCAGCCCTTGCTCCAGATACTTAGCTCAGACCCCAAATAAATAAATTCAAAAGCTATAAAGCATCCATGTAAGAGTTGCCAGAGGAAGGCGTAACTGGGATGACGTTCACCCATGCCTACTGTACTCTCCAGCAACACCTTATCTGCATTCTCTCGTTGTGCACGCACCGTGCTGTGCATGCACAAGCTACAGGCACATGCAGAGTTCAGAAGACAACTCTCAGGAGTTCTTCTCCCTTTGCATCTGGGGACCAAACTCAGTCACCAGGTTTGCAAACAAAGGAGTTGAGCTGCTGAGCCATCTTTCGGGTCACTTAGCTGCCACATCTCCAGCTCGCCTGCTTAACCCACCTATCCGTCCACTGACAAGTTCCTAAGAGCTGATCCTAACTCCTGAGCTTGCTTACTACCATCTAGACCTCAGAAGCTCCCCAGCTCACTCTTCCCACCCAAGATTCTTGACTCAGTTTCCACAACTATCTTTATCACCCATGCTTCATAGCTCTATGCCTACAAGACCCAGGAACAAGTAAACCTTAAATCTACCCTGGATTTCTGTGCAAAGGCAGAATTAACCCAAATAAACGCCTAGAAAACAGTCTTCTTGCTTAAGCTAAACTCTAAGACAACACATTAAGACCAGTCCTTATCAGCAACTCCTGCCAGGAACTTCTGCCCAAAGCAGAGAAGGGTAAAGAACTGGGCAGACTTGCCACTAATTCTTCCGCCAGTCTGACCCAGCTCAAGTGTCCAAATGACTCACCACTGATAGGTCCTCCCTCATCTAAGACTCTAACGTGCTTGCCTAAAGAGGTCTGACCTAGGGACCCGCAGGTAGAGGATTTACTTAGAAACCTTTAGCATATGAACATGAACCTGTGCAGCTGTCATCAGTTATGAAACCCAAAATGAGATGGTTCAACTCCCTTGGGAGCACAGGCCTGCTACACTGCAAACAAGTAGAACACTCCAGCTCTCACTAGACTCCCTCGCAAAACTCATGGCACAACATACACTGACGCTGGAGAACCTGTGGCCTCTCACCGCCAAGCCAGGCAAGAGAAGAGAGACAGCGGCCACAGCCTGCTCCCCTCCCAGAAGCTCACTGATTGACCCTGGCAGATCAGACCTCACCTTTTCCAGAAGGCAAGGCTAACCTGCACTGAGATGACTTCCACTTATTGTTTTGTTTGTTTATTTGTTATAGGTAAGGTCTTACTTTGTAATGCAGGCTGGCCTGGAGCTGATTCCGTTATTTGTATGCGTGTTTGCCTGTACAAGTTTATGTACACCATGTGTGTGCCATGCCTTGGAGGCCAGTGAGGGTGTCAGATCCCCTGGAACTGGAGTTGCAGGCAGTTGTGAGCTGTGATATGGATTCTGGGAACTGAAGCTGGGTCTTTGGTAAGAGCAGTGTATGCTCTTAACCATTGAGCCATCTCTCCAGCCAATTTTTATTTTATTTTATTATTTATTTATTTGTTTGTTTGTTTGATGTGAGACAAGGTTTCTCTGTGCAGCCCTAGCTGTCCTGGATCTCACTCTGTAGACCTCAAACTCACAAAGATCCACTTGCCTCTGCCTCCTGAGCACTAGGATTAAAGGCATGCACTACCACTGCTCAAGCATTTTTTTGTTTGTTTTTTGTTTTTTGTTTTGTTTTGTTTTTTCAAGACAGGGTTCCTCTGTGTAGTTTTTGGTGCCTGTCCTGGATCTCACTAGATCTCTGTAGACCAGGCTGGCCTCGAACTCACAGAGATCCACCTGGCTCTGCCTCCCAAGTGCTGGGACTAAACCACTGCCCAGCCCACCCAATTTTTATTTCTAAAAATCTACTTATTTATTTAACTTACTGGCTTGGTAGTTGATATGTAGCTCTAACTGGCCTTGAACTCAGGGCAATCCTTCTATCTTAACTTCCCAACCACTGATCTTACAGGTATGTATCACCATGCCCAGTGTAGTTGGGGTAGAGGAAACTAGGGCTTAAACCCAGGGCCTCACACTGCTACACAGCACTAACACTGAGCTAAATCCAATCAGATTTTTAAAAATTTTATGTAGGCCGGGCGGTGGTGGCGCACGCCTTTAATCCCAGCACTCGGGAGGCAGAGCCAGGCGGATCTCTGTGAGTTCGAGGCCAGCCTGGTCTCCAAAGCGAGTACCAGGAAAGGCGCAAAGCTACACAGAGAAACCCTGTCTCGAAAAACCAAAAAAAAAAAAAAAAAAAAAAAATTTTATGTAGTGTGTGTGTGTGGGGGGGATGAATGAACTGGACACCGTTTGGGAGTCTGTCCCCTCCCTCTACTATAGGTCATGAGGATCAAACTCAAACTCAGGTCATCAGGCTTATGTGGCACGTACGTCTACCAGCTGAGCCATCTCACTGGCCCTTAAATCAGATTTTAATTACAATACTATAAAAATACATACAAGAGGAAATAAAACCATAGCCCTCACTTATCCATCTTCATCTTTGCCAACAATGTCTTTAAAGGCAGTGAGCTCCTATTACTGCTCAGCACCACCAAACCAATGTCATCCATTTATCTCTAAAAATCCGGGTGATAAATTCACTGTGAGATGAAAACCCAGTACTTGAGAGGCCGAGGGGAGGAGTTCTAGGTCAGCCTGGATCATGTCTCAAACGGAGAAAGAAGAGAAAGGGGGAAAGCACAGATGGAATTCTACCTAACGAAGTTCAAAATGACTGGTCTTTCTCCTGGGGGAGCACGACCACGTGAAGAACTACTGTCCGACCCCTTCATCTCCACAGGCACCAGCTGGCATCAGAAGTATGAACACAGCAGGTTCCCACATCCACACACACTTCACTGATACAAGCATCTCTGCCAGGGAACCAGGAGCACCGTCTGTATCCCTCAGAATGAGATTCCTTTGGTTATCCCTGCCAGGGAACCAGGAGCACCCCTGTCTGTATCCCTCAGAATGAGATTCCTTTGGTTATCCCTGAACAAATGGCAGCATGGCTAGGTTCCCAGGCACCTGATGGAGGGCTGCAGTCTAGAGGGAGACAGCTACAAAAACCGCACAGGGTTCAGACACATGAAACGGATCAACTGACAGAGCAGAACACAACAGCAGGCAAAGAGTGCATCTAATTCCTTCCACGCCAGCTGTGCCCAGGAAAGGCCAAGAATCAAGTCCCCTCACTCTTCACTTCTGCCACAGGGTTCCAGCCAGACTCCAACCTGAACCCTTATGCCAAGACTCAAAAGATACAAAGTTGCTGGAGAGGAGCTATCTGGAGAAACAGAAGGCTTAATTTATAAGAAGAACAGAATCCCCAGAAACTAACTCTCCGGCTGGTCCTGAGCCTTGGCTGGTCCTGAGCCTTGGTGGAGCCTCTTCTGTCTATGAAGAGGCCAGGCTGGTTTCCGGCAATACTCATTAGGAAGTCAGGCTCCACTGTGCTCTGGTGTTTTCTTAATCATTACATTAAGTTATTTAATCTAAAGGTTACATGCTACAATTTTAAGGCTGTTTTCTGTCTGTTCTTCTGGGTAAGAGCTCTCACGGGCTTGGCTGCCCTTTATCTCTTCCATCCCCTAAATTAAATGCCAACCTTTGAGCTTCCTGTCTTACACCTGAAACTTAACATTCATGTTATTCTTATCCTCCTAATTGTTTTTTCTTGCCTTTAGCTTTAGGACCTGGGGTTAGGAAGGACTCCAGCCAGAGACTAATGAATTCACTGAGGATAAGAAGGGACTTGAGGCCGGGCGGGTGGTGGCGCACGCCTTTAATCCCAGCACTCGGGAGGCAGAGCCAGGCGGATCTCTGTGAGTTCGAGGCCAGCCTGGTCTCCAAAGCGAGTTCCAGGAAAGGCGCAAAGCTACACAGAGAAACCCTGTCTCGAAAAACCAAAAAAAAAAAAAAGAAGGGACTTGAGATCACATCTGGAGAACAAGGTGATTCAGCTCTTGTCAAGAGTGTGATGCGACTTCAGTTAAAGATCCCACAGACTTATAAGGACCCAGGGAAGAAATCGCCTTACCTTCTGGGCTTGGGCAGGTTCAGTGAGGACAAGAGTAAACAGGCCTAGGCAGATCTCTTCATGCTGGGGGGGTCCTTTGCATACCTGGAAGGTAAGAGAGAAAAAAACGGAGTTGTCACTTACATGCAGGAAGTGCAAGCACAATTTCTCCTAGAACTCTTGGGACTCTTGAGTAACATTTAATGGGGAAAATCAGCTCTCAAATATGATGATTCCCTTCTCTTCAAAGGGATGAGGCACCTAGTTCAGGAGATAAGGCGAGGGGAAAACTTCACTGCTTTCTCTGAGCAGCTGAAGCTAGAGCCAGAAAATACAGGAGTGCTTCAAGGGGGAAAAGCCCGGGCGCTGGGGGAACCCTGCAGTGGAGACACAGCCACTCCAGTCACGACCACAGGCAACCCCAGAACCTGGGGACTTCAGCACAGCGATGATGACACCTGGTCCCGTGCGAGGAGGACCTCAGCACCTACTCTGTAAGACTCTTCTCATTTCTAACTATTATTTACGTTAGACTATTTTTTTCAGTTAGCATACAAAGTAATAGGATTCACTACAGGATTTTCACACATACTTCATTATTTAATTTTTTTTAGCATTACCTAATACGTATATGGTATTGTATGTGTGGATGATACATGTGTGTGTTGTATGCATATGTTCAAGGAGGCTCGAGGTAGGCGACGGGTGTCTTCCTCAGTCTCCACCTTTAGCTTTTGAAATAGGGCTTCTCACTAAATCTGATGCTCATAGACTTGGCTAAGCTGGTCAGCCAACGAGCTTCAGGGAGCCAACTGTTCCCACCGCACTTCATTCCCAGGCTAGGGTCACAGGCATGCGCTGCCACTCTTTAGAGATTACCCAGGACCCACGCTCAGATCGCCACGCTCGCTCAGCAGGCACTTTACTGACTGAGCCGTCCACCTAAGCACATTACCTAAATTCCTTTTCATTCATGAATTAATGTCTGTAGTGTGTATGTGCACAATGTCATGGCATGACTATGGAGCTCACAGGACAACTTGTAGGAGTTGGTTCCCCTTCTTCCATGTGGGTCTCAGGGACTGAACTCAGACAGTCAAGCTTGGAGGCAGACACCCTTACCCACTGAGCCATCTTGTCAACTGCTATCATATGATTTTTTTTTTTCCCCGAGACAGGGTTTCTCTGTGTAGCTTTGGTGCCTTTCCTGGAACTCACTCTGTAGACCAGGCTGGCCTTGAACTCACAGAGATCCGCCTGCCTCTGCCTCCCGAGTGCTTTTGCTGGGATTAAAGGTGTGCGCCACCACTGCCCGGCCTCATATAAATTTCTTACATGTGCTATCTAAAATTATTTTAACTGCACAGATTAACAGGTAAAGATAAAATGTATGTAAGAATGATTTGCAAAGAAACTATAAAACAAGCATTTTTTTCTTTAAAAACTTTAGTATGGGCCGGGCAGTGGTGGCGCACGCCTTTAATTCCAGCACTTGGGAGGCAGAGCCAGGTGGAGCTGTGAGTTCCAGGCCAGCCTGGTCTATAGAGCGAGACCCAGGACAGGCACCAAAACTACACGGAGAAACCCTGTCTTGAAAACCAAACAACAGAAAAAACTTCGGTATGTGTGTTGAGTGTGTGCATACACATGACGTTGTTGCATGTGGAGGTCAGAGGATAACTTGCTGGAGTGACTTCTCACCTCCCACTACGTGGGTCCCAGGGAACAAACAAGCTGTCATACTCCACAGCAGGAATCACTACCTGTTGAGCCATATTGTTGCTGGTCTCATGAGTTTATATATTTTTTTCAATCTTGGAAAAATTTTTGCCAGGCATGATGGCACCTGCCCTTTTTTTTTTGGTTTTTGGAGACAGGGTCTCTCTGTAGTCCTGGCTATCCTGGAACTCACTCTGTAGACTATGCTGGCCTCTAACTCACTGAGATCCTCCTGCCTCTGCCTCCTGAGTGCTAGGATTAAAGGAGTGCACCACCACTGCCTGGCTTTTTTTTTGGGGGGGGGGGTTGGCATATGCCTTTAATTCCAGCACTTGAGAAACAGACACAAGCAGATCTCTGTAAGTTCAGCCAGCACAATCTACACATCAAGTTCCAGGTCAGCTAGGGCTAAGACTAAGTCTAAATAAATAAAAGTTTTTTTTATAAATTGTCAAAGAAAATCAGAGGACAATTCTTGGGAGTCAGTTCTCTCTTGCTGTCCTATGGAATCCAGGAATGAGAATCAAGGCTGTGTGGGCTGCGTGCAAAGCCCTTGACCTACTGAGCCACCTGGCCGGCCAATAACTGAGCTTTTAAGTTGTTATATAAGTCAGGCAGGATGGCACAAGCTTGTGATCACAGCACTTGGGAGGCTGAGGCAGAAGGACCTTGAGTATGACGCTAGCCTGGATTCTATACTAATTTCAAGGGCCAGTATGTATCCTATGCTAAGATGTGGTCTCAGAATAAAGGCTCCAAGAAATAGACTCTACTAGTGAGAGAGAAAAACCTCATCTAAAGAACCAAGATGTGAACTCAGTCCCTTAAGTCCTGGCCACCACCACCATCTTTCCACCTTCCTGTCTGCATCTCAGCGCTTCCCCAAGCAGAACGGATGTAAGGAGGAAGGGTACTTACATAGGCGTTGAGGGCATCATTGGCTTCTCGCTCAGAGACACCAGTCGTCATCGATGTCACAATACTCATGCATCTTTCCAGCCTCTGGGGGAGGGATGGGAACAAATGGGGAGTGAGTCATAACACTATCTATGAAGTGCTTTTGGCCCAAAAACTTTTTTTTTTTGTTTTTTGTTTTTGGGGCAAGGTTTCTCTGTGTAGTTTTGCTGCCTGAGATCCGCCTGGCTCTGCCTCCCGAGTGCTGGGATTAAAGAAAGGCGTGCGGCACCACAGCCCGGCCCAAAGACATTTTAAAACTTCAAGCTTGGCCACCCTGCTACTGTGCTTAAAGGAGAAAGAAAAAGAAGAAACTCTGCCACTGACAAACACGGCAGGAACAGCACAGGAACAGCCGACTTTGGACAACATCCCCCATGCGGACGACAGCTAGTAACACCTTCGGGAAGGGTAAAGTCCTAAGACTCACAATGCTGACTAACGTCACAGGAAAATAACAAATGGAGGACAGCCTGCAGGACGTCACCAGAGCCACAGTAAGCAAACTCCTCTAAGATTAGGAAAGTCCGATGTAGCGGCACATGCTGTAGTCCCAGATTACTTGAGCTCAGGAGTTAAGAACAACGTAGGTAATACAGTATGGTCAGAGTCTGTCCAAAAATACGTGGACAAACATGAAGGTGCATACCTGTAATTTGGGTACTCAAGAAGCTGAGGCAGGGGGATTCTGAGTTCAAGATCAGCCTGGGCTGCATAGCAAAATTTTGTATAATTTTCTTTAGATTTTAAATATGAAGTCACTAAAAAACTAAGAATCTTAACAGTCAAACATAAGGTATAGATCTTGTTTTCATTTCTGACGAGCAAACCAACTTTATAAAAGGAATTTGAGATACAATCAATGATTTGCGTGCTTTAATTCCAGCTCTCAGGAGGCAAAGGTAGGTAGATCTCTGTGAGTTCAAGGCCACCCTAGTCTATGTAAGGCTAGACAGTCAAAGGCTACATAATGGGATACTGTCTCAAAACAAAAAGGAAGAAAAGAAAGTTAGATATGAAGTACTGAGTAAATCAAGGAATTACTATTATGTTTTTTCATGTTAAAATTAAAAAGTAATGAGTTTGAGGCCAACCTGGTCTACAGAGCTAGTTCCAGGACAACCAGGAATACACAGAGAAACCTTGTCTCAGAAAACTAAAAAAAAAACAAAACAAAAAACAACCTAAAAAAAAGTATACAGAGGGGAGAGAGACGGCTCAGCAGTTAAGAGCACTTGTTGCTCTTGCAGGGGGCCCAGGCTGGACTTTCACCACGTACGTGGTGACTCTCAGCTGTCTCTACCTCCAGTTCTAGAAGATTCTATGCCCTCGTGCGGCCTCCACCAGCATCAGACATGTAAGCAGTGCACAGGCATACGTAAAGACAAAACACCCATATAGGAGAGATGGCTCCGTTAGGAGCACTGACTGCTCTTCCAGAGGCCGTGGGTTCAATTCCCAGCACCCACATGATGGCTCACCACTGGCTATAACTATGGTTCCAGAGGACCTGACACCCTCACACAGGCAAAAACATCAATGCACATAAAAACAAAAAAAGAAAAAGAACACTGGCTGTGAGTCAGGCGGGGGTGGTGCACGCCTTTAATCCCAGCACTCAGGAGACAAGAGGCTGACAGATCTCTGTGAGTTCGAGGCCAGTCTGTCTACAGAGTGAGCTCCAGGACAGCTAGAGCTACACAGAGAAATTTAAACCTGCCACTGCCTTTAGTTAAACAAGGATGGCCACTCTAGTTTCAAAGGGTACCATAACCTGGCATGTGCTTAGTATTTTAAGGAGTCACAGGAGGGTCCCCATCCTGAAGAAACATTTATTACTACATACTGCTAAGATACCAACAAAGCATGCTGTATGTCTAGCCAGACAGTCACTTTGTACCAACACCTGAACTATCCTACAACTTCTAAAACTTTAGCATGAGGCTAATCCAAAATTTTAATTGGTTTAAGGAAAAACCAATTCCCAGTGATAATGACGTTGGCAAAATCAGAAAAAGGGCAGACTTGTTTATTTCCACTCAATGTCACAAGCTAACAAAACATATCTTGCTGGAACTCTGGGGGCAGAGGCTGGTGGGATCTCTGAGTTTGAGGCCAGCCTGGTATACAGATCAAGATCTGGGCAGCCAGGGGTACACAGAGAAACCCTGTCTCAAAAAGAAAAATAAAAGAAAACCATCTTGGTGAAGGACAGAGATAAAAGAATCAAAAATCCAACACCAACCCAGGCACCTTGGCAAGACCTCGTCTCAGTATTTAGAGGGGGGCCGGCAATATAGCTAGGTAGTGAGACTAGCATGTGCAGCAGATGGGATGGAGCTGGGTATGGTGGTGACGCCTGTTATCCCAGCACTCAGGACGAAGGCAGGAGGATTGCTGTAAATTCCAGGCCAGGCAGACCACCAAAGTCAGACTGCGCAGGAAAGCAAACACTAATAACAACAACAATGTAGAAACAAACAAACAAACAGATATATGGGCCCAGTGATGCACACTATAATCTCAGCATTTGGAATTGTACTTGAGGCAGGAGGATCAGGAATGCAAGGTCATCTCTGGCTACAAAGGCAGCTCAAGATAGGCCTGAGTTATGTGAGACCCTGTCTCACAACACCAAATAGAACAAAAACTTAAAACAAAATAAAAAACTCTTAACAGCCGGGCAGTGGTAGCATATGCCTTTAATCCCAGCACTCAGGAGGCAGAGGCAGGTGGATCTCTGTGAGTTCGAGGCCAGCCTGGTCTACAGAGCAAGTTCCAGGACAGCCAGAGCTTTCACTCAGAGAAACCCTGTTGTGAAAAACCAAAACCAACCAACCAACCAACCAACCAACCAACCAACCAACCAAACAACAACCCTAACATATCTGAGGCTTTGGGCTCGGGCCCTGGTACTGCAAAGAAAAACCACCACAATGATGATGATGTCGATCCTGCTGGCAACGTTCTGAGGCAGTGACAAGTAAGTACAGTGAGGGAGGCATGAGGAGAAAAGACCAACATGCTTCTCCTTTGAC
This sequence comes from Peromyscus californicus insignis, assembly GCF_007827085.1. Lineage (NCBI taxonomy): Eukaryota > Metazoa > Chordata > Mammalia > Rodentia > Cricetidae > Peromyscus > Peromyscus californicus. Next base: position 70,040,244 of record NW_026294617.1, read on the forward strand.
CGTCATCCAGGTTATCTACATCCATCCTGAGAGGAGCCCGACGGGATGGGACTGAGGAGCCGGCCCGTCAGCTTAGCAAATGGCTGCTCTTGCTGAGGGTGCAGGTTCCGTTCCCAGCATCTCCACAGCGCAGACAGCCACGAAGGCAGAACACCCATACACATAAAATAAAAATAAAGTGAGACCCTGTCTCAAAAACAAAACAAGATAATAATAGTAAGAATAATAAATCTTTTTTTTTGTTGCTTTTGTTTTGTTACAGAGGGTTTCTCTGTGTGGTCCTGGCTGTCCGGAACGCACTATGTAGACAAGGCTGGCCGTGAACTCAGAGACTCAGAGATCCACTTGTCTCTGCCTCCTGAGTGCTGGGATTAACAGCGTTTATCACCATGCCCAGCAATAATAAATCTTTAAAAAAAAAATTTTAAAAAAAGTTTAAGGTAGCAAAGGGTAGATTTGTGTTTCGAAAGGAGGCTCTGATAGGTCCAAAATCTTAACCTAAAACCACCCTAAAGCTGTTTAGGGGTGACATTTACAACTTTACCTCCAACAGCAGTCCTAGCTTCAAATTAGGGCAGATGAGCATGTTCAGCCTCAATAAATAGCAAGTGATACTTGTTAAAAGCAGCTGTGCCATCACATGAACGCTAGGCTGCAACCTCAAGACCCGAGAGCTCTGGGAGCCACTATCACCTACTTTAGCTCCTGCATAAAAAGTGTGGCAAGAAAAACCTGAGGCTGGGTTTCTTTCTCTCTTTTAAAACCTTGTCTCTTCCTTTCTACTAAAGACAGTCAGCAGGGCCTGGAGAGTGACCTATCCCAATGGTCAGGTCTTGCCGACACCCTGTACCCAGCCTAGGTTAACTGGCAGCTTCAGAGTGAAGGGAAGAGGTGAGTAAGCAGCATCCCAAACTCTAGGCACTGCGCACATCAGAGAAAGCATGTTCCCTGAATCGCCAGAGGGAAGCCAAGCAGCACAGGCAACAGAAGCCACCTGGAAGCAAGCATGGCTGGAACTGGTCCTCGCTGGCCGGGCCCAGGCTCATCCTGGCTGAGTTATTTAGCCTCTGCAAACCCTGGTTTTATCTGGAAAAAAAACCAACCAAACAAACAGATAACCCCTGCATCACAAACTTGCACTATGCACAGTCTCAGCTGATTAGAATCTATCCAGTTTGTGAAGCTCAGCAACTGCACAAATCCAACCCTTCAAGGCCTGGCTCTCCAATCTCCCGCCACTTCTCGGTTGTTGTAAACGGAATGAATTACATTCATTTACTTGTATGGGGGTGGGGGTGGGGGTTTGGCACAGTGTGTAGCAGAGGACAACTCATTGGGCGTCGGGAATCTTCCACCATCAGGTGGTCGTGCTTGGCAGCAGGTAACCACACTCCATCCATCTTGCTAGCCCTCCTGCCACCACTTCTCATGGCATGTCCTTAAAGGTTCCTGAAAACGTAATCCCCTGCCACAGGCCGGGGATAAGTTCCCAACTAGTGAAAGGCTTCTTCTCTTATTTTTGCCTTTAGAGAGCAGAGGAAATGCTGGGGGTGGGGGGTGGCCCACGCCTAACTCGGGAGGCAGAGGCAGGTGGATCTCAGAGTTTGAGGCCAGCCTGGTCTACAGAGTTCATTTCAGGACAACCAGGGTTAAAAAGAGAAACCCTACCTTGAAAAAGCAGAGGGGAGGGGGGAGGAGTGAGCATAGGGAAGGGAAGGGAAGGGAGGAGGGAGGAGGCCTGACTAATGGACCCAGAACCAAAAGCCTGCAAATCCCACTCCAAGGCCCTACGTTCTGGCTAAGAGTCTAGGTGTGGTTTAACATTCATGAGGCTCTGGGTTGAGCAAAGCTTCTCTAGGCTCCTCCCAAATGTTCTAAACTCTGATCAGAGGCCTGAGTCAATGTTATGGGACACTGCCCAGTCAAGAAGAGTAGCCTCTTGAAACAGGGAGGCCCAATAAAGGATATAGAAAGCAGAGTCCAGAATTTGACTGAGTGGACAAACTCAATGAGAAAAGAAACATGAGGCCATTCCTTTTCAGACAACAGACATACAGAAGAAACGCCTTTTCCTAGAGAAAGGGTACTCATCTAAAACTGCTCCTGGTGGCGCCTATCTGTACCTCAGCACTTGGGAGGTGGAGGCAGAAAGATCAGGAGTTCAAAGCCAGCCTGTCTAAAATAAACAAACAAGGACAAATAAACAAACAAAAAGAAATAATCTCAAATCATTCAGAGTGACAAAAGGGACACTCTCCTCAGCCGGATGTGGTGGCGCGTGTCTTTAATCCCAGCGTTCAGGGAGGCAGAGGCAGGCGGAGTTTGGGGCCAGCCTGGCCTAAAGAGTGAGTTTCAGGACAGTCAGAGCTGCACAGAAAAATCCTGTCTCAAGAAAACAAAACAGCCGGGCGGTGGTGGCGCACACCTTTAATCCCAGCACTCGGGAGGCAGAGGCAGGAGGATCTCTGTGAGTTCAAGGCCAGCCTGGTCTACAAAGTGAGGTCCAGGAAAGGTGCAAAACTACACAGAGAAACCCTGTCTCGAAAAACAACAACAATAAAAAAAAAAAAAAAAAAAAAAAAGAAAACAAAACAAAACAAAGCTGGGCGGTGGTGGCGCACGCCTTTAATCCCAGCACTGGGGAGGCAGAGCCAGGAGGATCTCTGTGAGTTCGAGGCCAGCCTGGGCTACCAAGTGAGTTCCAGGAAAGGTACAAAACTACACAGAGAAACCCTGTCTTGAAAAAAAAAAAAACCAAAAAAGAAAGAAAACAAAACAAAACAAAACAAAAGGACCACTCTCCTCAAAGGCCACAGGAGACCAGATGTATAATTGGGTAACAGTACCCTTTCCCGTAGTCTCTAAAGGTCCTCAGAAAAGATGAAATCACACACGCAGCTGCCAGCAATTGCTGGCAGGATGGCTCAGTTCAGAACAAGCTCTCTATGACAGCACCTCAGAGAGCTGAGTAAATATTTATCATCTCCAGGAGCTCTGGAACTCATTTTTCTAGTACTAAAACTACCTGACAAGAAGAGCAGTGGACGGCCCGGAGAGGGGAGGGAAGCCTTCCAGCTTCTCAGTATATACCTGACGCGGAAGACAGGTTCGAGGTGCCAACTAGAAGGGCCCCTTTAGGCATCCCATTTCCCTCTCCCGGGCCTGCTGACTATACACTCTGCTACGTGTGGAGTGCATGGCTCCCTTACAGGAGGCGGGGAGCCTTGCAGCATTCAGTGCACTGTCTTCAGAAAAGGAAAATGTGATCCAACCTGCACAATTTCTAAGAACCTCCATCAATAAGAAGTGACTGACCACGCTGGGTTCTAAGTACAGCCAGCCTTTCCTCCTGGTGAATACAGAAAGGACAGGCTCTGACATCCTCAGACAAACTCTGAGAGACCTAGGACAGACACCCTTCAGATCCCAAGGAATGACCTATATTCTACAATCAAGAACATGTAAAATGATGGCTTAAGGGGAAAAAATTAACAACGACTCGAAGGTCATCCCTCGTCGATATCTCAGAGAGGCTGAGTTGTCGCTTAGAGGAAATATGGTGGGGACATACCTCTATCTTGCCAAACTTAATTCTGAGACCTATCTTGAAGATATTCTGACTTCTCTGGGCCACAGCTCCTGCTTTTGGCCTGACTTCAAAGTGACTGGTCCTTCCCTGGCAAAGGAATAGCCAGGACTGTGAAACCTCATGAGACTAGGAACTACATGTTCTAAACTCCTCCAATCTCTGCACTATTTTTATCTCATTCCCTCCCCAAATTAGGATGGGGATGGGCAAGAATATCAGTCTTCAAAGGGAGGAACGGGGCCAAAGAGAAGAAAGGATACAACAAGCACTCCCCAGGGTAGAAGAGTCACAGCTCCATGCAGGATGATCTTGAGGAGTGCGTCCCGCTCCAGGCCCGTAAGGGGCCTTTGTTTTTTTGTTTTTTTTCGAGACAGGGTTTCTCTGTGTAGTTTTGGTGCCTTTCCTGGAGCTCGCGCTGTAGCCCAGGCTGTCCTCGAACTCACAGAGATCCGCCTGCCTCTGCCTCCCGAGTGCTGGGATTAAAGGCGTGCACCACCACTGCCCGGCGGGGCCTTTGTTAATCATATTCAACTATGTCCACGTCTTTACTACCCTCACCTAACTCTTCAGGACTTCTTGTGGAGTGATACTTTGTCCTTAGTCGACAAACTTCTGGGTAGCACACCTCACGTCCTTCTATTTTCCTATCAGGCTCAAGGCACTTTAAGCACATGGAGTCAAAAAGCTGACCCACTTTCCTGGGCCACTGGTAGGCCTATGATGGAAAATTACCACGTCAGAATGAGCAGAGGTCACTTGGTCAATGGCAGATGTTGATAACTTCTGTGTGCAAAGATCTGTGGTGAGGCGCAGAGGATGAAGGGGCCAGTAAGCCTGACCCTCGGACACAATGGCCTAGCAGGGATAACAGAGCCACGCCCATTGGGGGGAAGGCTAGTGTAGCAAGACTTGCTGAAGAAGGAAAGGACAAAGGGCAAAGTAAAATGTGGAAGGGGGAGCTTGAGACACACTGGAAGCATCCACACCATGAAAGAGACCAGAAAGGAACAAACAAACCCTCCCCTTTCTCACAAGGAAGCTGAAAGTTCATTCTCAGAGTCTAAGAAGGCAAGAACATAAAGGCTTCCTCTCTCGTCATCTCCTTCAGCCATATAACTTACTGTCCAGAAAAGGATGCTGTACATGAGTCCTGGAGGAGTCAGGAGGGGAATCAACAGACTCTCACCCAGCCTTGGAATCCTTCGCCTTGCATCTGCTCTGGTGGAGGGATCAACGATGGTCAGCCACCTACTGACTTTCTACCCTCCCAAAGCTACGGTGCTAGAACGCCATGCTCAATACTCGACAATCAAAACGGTCATTGTAAATTCCAGACCTAGCCAGGCAGTAGTGGTGCACACCTTTAATCCCAGCACTTGGGAGGCAGAGGCAGGTGGATCTCTGAGTTGGAGGCCAGCCTGGTCTACAGAGTGAGTTCCAGGACAGTCAAGGTTACACAGAGAAACCCTGTCTCCAAAAACTAACACCTCCTCCCCCGCAAAAAAAAAAAAAAAAAAAAAAAAGAAAGAAAGAAAGAAGGGCCAGGCGGTGGTGGCGCACGCCTTTAATCCCAGCACTTGGGAGGCAGAGCCAGGCGGATCTCTGTGAGTTCGAGGCCAGCCTGGGCTACAGAACGAGATCCAGGAAAGGCACAAAGCTACACAGAGAAACCCGGTCTCGAAAAAAAACAACAAAAAAAAGAAAGAAAGAAAGAAAAAAAAAGGTTTAAAGCCAGCCAGGACTACATATTGACATTATCTCAAACACTAACACAGGGCTGGGGAGAGGCTCAGCAGATAAAGAGGCTTCAGTGCAAGCGTGCCAAGCTGAGTTCAATCCTCAGAGCCTGCAAAACAAGTGGAGGGAGAGAACCAACTCCACAAAGATGTCCCCTGACCTCAACGCACACATTTCAGCAGGCACTCCCCCACACCATATCACACACACACACACACACACACACACACACACACTTTTGAATTGAAACAGAAAAATACAAAATGAAAACCCCAAAATGTAGCAGAGGCTGGTAATGAGTAGGGCATAGTGACACAGGCTGGCCTTGAACCTACAATCATCTTGCCTTGTCCTCTTTGGAGTATTGGAATTACAAACCTATGCCACCATATCTGGCTTAGACGTAATATTTACATTCCTAATTATGCATAGAATTACACAGTAAAAACAACTCACTTTCCAGGCACACATCTGCTAGTGGATAAACCACAAGGTTGCTGTAAGACCATTTTGATTAAAGTTCACCTCTTTTTTTGAGACAGGGTCTTTCTATGGTAGTTCTGGCTGTCCTAAAGCTTGCTATGTAGACCAGGCTGGCCTTGAACTCACAGATATCCTCCTGTCTCTGCTGCCAGTGCCGGGCCACAAAGTTCACTTTGTGTGTGTGTGTCCCATCATCTTGTGACCTAACATACTTTCTCTTTTTCTCTGTCTTTTGTTTCTGGAGGCAAGGTCTTCTTAATAATGCCCCAGCTATCCCAGAACTCACCACACACACACACACACACACACACACACACACACACACACAATCTTCCTGAATCAACCCTCCAAGTGCTAGGATTACAGGCATGAACCACCACACCTGGCAATCTAACCTGCCTACTGTAGCATCTGATGCAGAAATCCACCACAGTGTCAGGGAAACACTGCCTGTGAGAGAGGCAGGGCCTGTTCATTTCCTCCCCCATCCCTGAATAAACACTGAATTGAATGCATTAGGCTTTACACACAGTTCAGCAATCATGCCTCAGTTCTGTGGCACATCCTAAGTCAGTCTCCCTGTGTGTAAGCAGCAGATGGGGTTACACTGATCATCTCCCGTTAGTCAAGGACAGGGGGAGAACAAGGGTCAAGGGAGGCTGGTCATGACTCCTCACTCATGTTCTTGCTCTCTCCTTTGTGTGTGTGTACTCTCTGGTTCTGAAGAAAACAGTCCCCCATATCCTGGCTCACCCCACTGCTATGGCTGATTGTACCAAACTAGATACTACTTAATTCCCAGGTCTTCACTCACTCTAACTGCCCGGTTATAACCACTGACAACTGTCTGTATCCAGTCAATGGATACCATCTAGAAGGGGCCAAGTTTGTAGGAAGTTGCCAATCCTCAAACACCTGTCTGTAAACATATATACTTTTCAACTTAACACACTCAAATACGGTGGATAGTATAGATAGTTACTGGTGTGTATGTGGAAAGGAATGAAAATAACTTTGGTAAATATGGATGGTTACATCCCTTCTGTAACCAAGGCCCCTCACACCCGTTTTCATAATAGCGGCGGCTGTTACTAGGGCAACCTGTCCAGGAAATTGACCCACACTTCTTCCTCTAGGGAGCAGGAAGCCAGAGCAATGTTTCTGCCTTGGAAAAAAACTTGAAGGCCTCTTCTCCCCACCCCCACCCCGTATCCGCTCCAGCATCCCTCCTCAACCCAGTTCCTTAACTCCCTTCCCCACCCCCCACACCTACCTCCTCTAACTCATCCTTGGCATCCAAACTGGTTGAAAGTAGCAGCCTCCCCCCTCCTGGGGCTCCTGCTCCCGCTCCTCCTCCTCCACCTCCCGCTGCTCCTGATGCAGCAGCTGCTACGGTCCCCTTTCCCTTCTGTAACTCCATGGCTGCAGCCAGGAGACCGGAAGAGGTCAAGGGAGTGGACGGGTGTTAAGTCCTAGAAATGGAGAACTCTGGCTTGCCAAGGACGAGGAGCAAGAGGAACAAGTGGGAAGGAGGCCAGAGGCCCGGCTTTCCGCACTCCTGCCTCCTCTCCTGCGGAGGGGAAGGCGCGGGTTCTCTAGATGCTCCCTCTGGAGTGGCCGTGCTGGGGCAAAGCCTTAGCGCAGAACTACGGTAGACTAAGGGTCTGTGCCTTGCAGCGAGGTGGGCAAGGCTGCCACCCTTGCAGAAGTGGAGGGGGAACCCTCGGGCTTCTTATCCTGAAAGGAGGGGAAACCCTAAGTTTCTGCCTCTCGAGGTGTGGGGAGGAGTCCTGGCCCTGAAGTGGGGACGGGAAACCTTCCCGGCGGGGTTGGGAAAACGCGGTTCCTTGGGATCCGGCCCCTAGCGGGTGAGGATGCGGCAGGAGCGCTATGGGAGGACCAGCTTCTCCCCACACCACACAGAGGCGGCCATGGTGGAAGGGCGGGGGAGGCTGAGGGCGCCCGAGCGGGCAGAGTCGTCGCCGGCGCCGGAAGTGAGCAGTCGCGGTCCCGGGCGTCCGCCAATAGCGGCTTCCGCGGTGGCGCCAGGTCTCTAAGGAGTAAGCCGACGACGACCGACTGGCCTTTTCCCGGGCCGCCAATTGTAGGGAGAAGAACTGAGCCTGGTCTGATGGGCAACAAGTGTGCCCTATCGCATCCTTCCTCTGCATCAGGAGGCGGGACGGGAGGTACGGAGTAGGTGCGAGTGCTGGGCGATCCGGAAAAAGCCGAGCTGCGCCTGCGCGCACCGGCACGCACGCGCGATGTTTCCTTCTCGCCCCGCTCCCTACAGGTGTTCAGAACATTGTCCTTGCGTAGTCTCGGAGACCGGAGACCTACCCCTAAAAGGTTGTGCAGAGGAAGGAGCAGTGGAGCCCCAACCCTTAAGCAGTCCCATAGCAGACGCCCTCAGGGTCTGAAGCTACTTCCTGAACTGCTAGTGCTACACGCAGCCAAGTGTGTGAGCAATTATCAGTAAGACTTGGAAAGCAACAACAACAAAAGTGCGTTGATCCACTAGTGCAAACCAAATAACTAGAATCGTGCCAGCGCTAGCTTTAACACGATTTACTGATACCTCTTCGACCTTTGAGGCCCCGGGACTGACAAATGTCACTGGTCTTTGTATTTACACACACAATCCATTGAGAATATTATGATTTGTTGTGATCACAGTAGAGCTTGACTGTATGAGAGTCCATTGCTTCTTCGTTCTTTTACTGTGCGTCTCAGTGGAACCTTTCATTTTTAGGAATATGAATTGATTACTGTGTACAGCTCCAAGCCGGCGTGGTGGTATATGCCTGTGATCCCAACACTTGGGAGGCTGAGCCATCCAATTCATGCTTCCCTCCCCTCCCCCATCCTTAGGTATAGGTTTATTCTCCCGTTCTACTATCCTGGACTGGCTGACCTCCAAATACACTTCCGGCACTTACTTCTCTTTCTTTCTTTTTTTTTTAATATTTATTTATTTTTATTTCATTTGCATTGGTGGTTTTTTTTTTTTTTTTTTTTTTTTAAAGATTTATTTATTTATTATACATACAATGATCTGCCTGCATGTATGTCTGCAGGCCAGAAGAGGGTGCCAGATCTCATTACAGATGGTTGTGAGCCACCATGTGGTTGCTGGGAATTGAACTCAGGACCTCTGGAAGAGCAGTCAGTGTTCTTAACCTCTGAGCCCTCTCTCCAGCCCGCATTGGTGGTTTTTTGTTTGGTTGGTTGGTTTTGTTGTTGTTGTTCTTTTTGGTTTTTCGAAACAGGGTTTCTCTGTGTAGTTTTGCGCCTTCCCTGGAACTCGCTTTGGAGACCAGGCCGGCCTGGAACTCACAGAGATCCGCCTGCCTCTGCCTCCCAAGTGCTGGGATTAAAGGCGTGCGCCACCACCACCCTCGGCACTTACTTTTCAATCCTCCTGCATATGCTTTGGATTCCTTCTAGGTGTATGGGACTGTTTTAGCCTCTGAAATACAAACAAGTCATTACAATAGAGTTATGTACCTAGAACACATGTATTAGACGAAAAGAAAAAAAAAGATGTACAACGCTTCGTATTAAGCTCCCATTTGTTAGACGTGTTCTGGGTTTGTTTGTTTTTCTGGTACTGAGGATTGATAACAGGAATTCAAACTAGGCAAATGCTCTGCAGAGAGCTTCCCCACCCTTTTTTAACTTAAAAAAAAATTCATTTAGCGGCAGTGGTGGCGCACACCTTTCATCCCATCACAGGGGCGGGGAGGGAGGGGGCGGGGCAAGAAACAGGAGGATTTCTGTGAGTTCGAGGCCAGCCTGGTCTACAGCGTGAGTTCCTGGACAGCCAGGACTGTTTCATAGAGAAACCTTGTCTCAAAAAAAAAAAAAATTGTTTTTCTGAGACACTTGCTCCTGGAGATGTGGGTAAGGATGACCTTGAATTCCTGATCCTCCTGCATCTGCCTCCCAGGAGCTAGGAATGTGGGTGTGCACCACAACTGACTGCCTTGTAATTTCTTTAAATAAGCCTTGTGGCCGGGCGGTGGCGGCCTTTAATCCCACCACTTGGGAGGCAGAGCCAGGCGGATCTCTGTGAGTTCGAGGCCAGCGTGGTCTCAAAAGCAAGTTCCAGGAAAGGCAGAAAGCTACACAGAGAAACCCTGTCTCGAAAAACCAATAAATAAATAGATAGACGATAGATAGATAGATAGATAGATAGATAGATAGATAGATAGATAGATAGATATAGATAAGCCTTGTGTGGAAGTTAGTGGCATAGCTAGAGTTGGGGGTGGGGTGCTTGCCTTCTATCAGCAAAGCTGCATTCAATCCTCTGCACCCTCAAATGAGTAATAAGCACCGTGCAGATTTTTTGAAATGTGTATTTAAAAAAGAAAGAAAAATGCTGGGCAGTGGTGGCACATGCCTTTAATCCTAGCACTTGGGAGGCAGAGGCAGGTGGATCTCTGTGAGTTTAAGGCCACCCTGGTCTACAGAGCGAGTTCCAGGACAGGCTCCAAAACTACACAGAGAAACCCTATCTTGAAAAAAAAAAAAAAAGAAAGAAAGAAAGAAAGAAAAGAAAAAAGAAAGAAAGAATAAACAACACCTGCCTAACTTAAAAAGATTTTTATAGGATTTGCCCTTCTCTGTGCTGGAGTCAGGAAATATACTACAATTCTTATACACATATTGATTAAAACATTGTCAAAGGCTTGCTGCATGGAGGAGGACTGTGTGCTTTTATGTTTTACTTCATTTACACCTGAGTACATACTACCTTCTTTACAGATAACGGAACTGAGAAACAAACAAGCTCTGAGCAGCTCCTTCCTGTAATCCTAGGATTTAAGAGGCTGAGGCAGGATTGCCGAAAATTCAAGGCCAGACTGGATTAGATTGTGATCCAAATAGCTTGAGCTAGGCAATGAGAGCTCTAACAGGGCCCAGACCTTAGATCTTAGCACAACTGACTCCATGATGGAAGTGCCATTTCAGGCTGTAAAACTCAGCAGGTAGACAGCACCACCAGCCAAAACGAAAACAGAGGCCTAATCCATCAAAGCCCATAGTTCTGGGAAAGTTTCTAAATGTGCTAACCTTAATTTTTAGCTTCTGTGGTTCTGCTTCTGGTTCTGCTAACTGTTCTTGTTAACTAAAGTGTGTCAACCCAGGTCATGGTTTTTGTGCTTAAAAGTTCACCCTGAAAAATGCTTAGTGCTACACTGGGATCCTGAATGCCCAGTGTAGTTGCCAGTTGGCCGATAAAGACTTTCTATTGGCTTAAATCCATATTGGAACATTATTTTTTGGTGAATACCCCACAAGACCCTGTCTCAAAAAAATAAAAATTAAAGGAGGCAGGGTGCTGGAGAGATGGCTCAGTGGAAAAATTGCTTGTCCTGGAAACATGAAAAATGGACTTTGGGCCTCCAGAACCCATGTAAAAGCCAGGTAGAGGAGGACTTACCATCCATAATCCCAGCACACGGAAAGCAGAGGTAGGTGGAACTCTGTGAGTTCAAAGCCAACTGGGTCTACATATCAAGTTACAGGCCAGCCAGGGCTACATAGTGAGACCCTGTCTTGACAAGCCAAACAAGCAAATAAAAAGAAAAAAAATGGAATGGTGATTAGGATCATTTTTAATTTATATATATATATATATATATATATATATATATATATATATATATGGTGTGTGTGTGTGTGTGTGTGTGTGTGAATGCTTGAGCATGTGTTTGCTCATATGGGTGGAGGTCAACCTTTGGTGTTATTCCTTAAGGACAGCCCTGTGGTTTTTTTTTTTTTTTGGTTTTTCGAGACAGGGTTTCTCTGTGTAGCTTTGCGCCTTTCCTGGAACTCACTTGGTAGCCCAGGCTGGCCTCGAACTCACAGAGATCTACCTGGCTCTGCCTCCCGAGTGCTGGGATTAAAGGCGTGCGCCACCACCGCCTGGCCAGCCCTGTGTTTTTATCGTTGTTGTTTTGTTTTTTTTTTTTTTTTTGGTTTTTCGAGACAGGGTTTCTCTGTGTAGCTTTGCGCCTTTCCTGGGACTCACTTGGTAGTCCAGGCTGGCCTAGAACTCACAGAGATCTGCCTGGCTCTGCCTCCCGGGTGCTGGGATTAAAGGCGTGCGCCACCACCCGCCCGGCTCTGTTTTTTTATTTTTGGTTTTTATTTTGTTGGTACCTAGGGCTTGCTGATTAGGCTAGGATGAGTGACCGATAGGCCCCAGGAGTTTGTCTACCTCCACCTCCCTGGCATATGGTAAACTTGTTGCCATGCCTGGTTTTTAGTGTCGAGCTAGTGATCCAGCTCAGATACTCAGTCCTGCATAGCAGTCCACTGAGCTCTCCCCCGCACCATTGGTTGATTTATTGACTGATTTTTTTTTTTTTTTTTTTGAGACAGAGTCTGGCCTTGAACACCTGCCCCCCCCCCCCCCCCCCCCCCCCCCCCCCCCCCCCCCCCCCCCCGGCCTTAGCCTCCCAAGTGCTTGGGTTACAGCATGAACTACCAGGCCCTACTAGCTCTGGAGCTTTTAATGAAAATAAATGTGTGCTCGCTCCTATTAATTTGTTTGTCGCTCCTTTACCTCATAGGATAAAATTATTGAAATGCCAGAGCAGGAAGAGATAATTGAAACTTCCTTACAGAGTTGCACAACTTTAGACCTGACATTTGTCCTTTTTTCCCTCCCAGATTGGATGAATAATGAATGACCTCTTGACCTTTTTCAAAAACAGATTGTCTCTTATTTTTATTTTTAGTCGTATGTGTGTGTGTGTATGTGTGTCTGTGTGTGTGTGTGTGTGTGTGTGTGGGGTGTGTGTACACGTGAGTGTAGTGCCTGAGAAGACCAAACTTCTGATCCCCCTGGAGCTAGAGTTATTATAGGCAGTTGTGAGTGGTGAAGTCCTGGGAATTGAATTTAGCCTCTCTGTAAGAATAGTATATGCTTTCAATTTGTGAGCCAGACTTCCATCCAGTGTCGTGTTCCCCCCCCCCCACCAATCCCCCTCCACTACCCCACCCTCCTGTCAGGTCTCACTCTGTAGCCAAGGTTTGCCTCAAAATCCCAATCATCCCATAGGATGTATTTTTACCTATGAGAGTGTTTTGCCTGCATGTATGTCTGTGTATCATATGAGTGCTGTCTCTCCAGCCACATTTTGGTTTCTTTGCAGTATGGATATTGAACCTAGGACCTCATGCATGCTAGGCAAGTGCTCTATCACTAAGATACACTCCAGCCTTTTTCTAGTAAAAAGGTATGTTATCTTGAGATAAGGTCTCACTAAGTTGCTCAGGCAAGCCTTGAACTCGTAATCCTCCTACCTCAGCTTCCCAAGTAGCTGGGATGACAGTCCTGTGCTACCAGGCTAAGCTTCTTTTTATACTTTTCCAAACATATATAAATAGATATCTGCATATCCATTTCCCCTACCCTTTTGTGTCTGTCTGTCTGTCTGTCTCTTCCCCCACCCGCCCCCCTGCTTTTTGAAACAGGGTTTCTCTGTCTTTTTCTCACTCTGTAGAACAGGCTGGCCTGGAAGTTAGATCCCCTGCCTCTGCCTCCTGAGTGCTGGGATTAAAGGCGTGCGCCACCACACGCCACACTTATTTTTTTTATTACATTTATTTATTGTGCATATTTGTGGATGCCAGAGGACAATTTGCAGGAGTTGGTTCTCTCTTTCCACCCTCTGGGTTCCCGGGATCAAACTAAGGTCCTCAGGCTTGGCAGCAAACACATTACTTTATCCCTTGAGCCATCTCACTAGCCAGGATCACAGTTCCTTCCATGAATTCCTGTCTCTTGGTGTTAACTGAAGACAAGCCTAGCTGGACCCTCCAGTATCACTGGCTTTGGACAAGTTAAAGATCGCTGATTTGCTTTCATTCTATTGGGCATGATAAATTTAATTCAGTAATTATATACATTTCGATTGGCTTTGAAAATTATAAATTTATAAACTCAAGTTCCATTTGCTTTTGGGATACCATCTTACAAGGACTCCAATTTGCAGTAAGGCTCATTAAGGAAGGGAATGGCTCAGTTGCCTTTAGCCTACTGGCTATGGGTGGGTTAGGACTTCTGTTGGTCTTTTCTGTGTCGAACACACAGATTGCAAGCCCAGCGCCACTTTGAAATCTTTGGCAGCAGTTAATTCTGCAGCTCACACAAGATTGAGCCTGTATGATAATGAGTATTCAGAGACGGGTAATGCCTGGGGGGCACTCACCAACCTAAGACAGAGCACCTGTGTGGCCTGGGCAGGCGTCTCCATGACGGGTAAGGTGACCCGCTGATGTCCCATGCAACCTAAGTCAGAACCTCATTTAGTAAAAGGGGGACCTGTAGGGTCCTGGCCCCGTTTTTGGGTAACTGTTGCCTTGCTTGCTGACCTTGACCTTGATATCCTCCCTATGCTAATTCCCTGCTGGGTTTCACCCTCTTGAACACTTAAAGGAAGTTCCTTGTCTGTGTATCCTGCATAATGGGCGTTAACAGCTTAGATACAAGATTGTAAAACATCGGTAGCGAACTTCTGCCCTCTGGGATTCTCCCATTGTGCTGTAAGCCTGTATTTAAGACCTCCTCCCTCCTTCAATAAACAGCATTCGGCATTTAAAAAAAAAAAAGATCGCTGATTTGGAAGGTCAGACATCTCAGAAGTACATTATTTTTTTGGTTTCCCAACTTTGCTATAGATAACACCTCAGACATGTTGGGACTTATTTATAATCATTCATTCATTCAAGATAATGTTCATAGCTCAGGATGACCTACAACAAGCCATGTAGTTGTGACTGGCTTTGAACTTAAGATCCTCCCGCCTTAGCCTCCTGTCTGGGTTGGCATAAGAGGTTAATTCTGAGGAACTCGAAGGCCCTCTTTGTTGAAAACACTGGCTCTTCACTAGGACCTGCAGCTGTGCAGCGGGGCCGGATGGATTGCTAAGGCCTAGACTCTGTGTCTTTCACACTGTGTTTGTCCCCTTTGCTGCTTAACCATCGAGTTGGTTCTTCATAGAGCTAAGTTCATCGTTCAGAAATGCTGTATCCAAAACTATGTGCAGAGTTAACCCAGACTTGACTGGTATCCTATTCCCTACTTCAAGACTAATGGTCATGCCAGCAGCTGGTATCACATTAGCTTGTGTCTCTCCAAAGAAAAGAAAAAATAATACCCTATAAATATGTAAAATGATTATATGTCAAATAGAAATAAAAATGTAAGCTGGGCGGTGGTAGTTCACGCCTTTAAATCCCAGCACTCAGGAGGCAGAGGCAGGCGGATCCGTGAGTTCAAGGCCAACCTGGTCCAAAGAGTAAGCTCCAGGACAGCCAGGCTACACAGAGAAATTCTGTCTTCCAAAACCAAAAATGAAAAGAAGAAAAGGGGAAGAAAGAAAAACGTGTGGGTGGCTCATTTGGTAAAGTGATTGCTGAACAAGCGTGAGAAACTGAGTTTATTCCCAGAACCGACATAAAAAAGTAGACAACAGTGCACGCCTGCAATCCAGTGCCGGGAAGGTAGACACAGGAGCAGTCGGTCTAGCCTAGTTAAGGAGCCCACGGCCAGAGAGACCCTGTCTCAAAAATAAAGTGAAGGGACTAGAGACACAACTTAGCGGTTAAGAGCTAGCGGATTGCCCGGCAGTGGTGGCGCATGCCTTTAATCCCAGGACTCAGGGAGGCAGAGGCAGGCGGATCTCTGTGAGTTCATAGGCCAGCCTGGTCTACAGAGTGAGTTCCAGGACAGCCAGGTCTACACAGAGAAATTCTGTCTTGAAAAAACCAAAAGAGGGCTGGAGAGATGGCTCAGAGGTTAAGAGCAGGGGCTGCTCTTTGAGAGGTCCTGGGTTCAATTCCCAGCAACCACATAGTGGCTCACAACCACCTGTAATGAGATCTAGCACCCTCTTCTGCCTGCAGGGACACATGCAAGCAGAACACTGTATACATAATAAATATATAAATCTTAAAAAAAAAAAAAGAGAGAAAAACCAAAAGAAAAAATAGATAAATAGAAATAAAAAAATTAAAAAGTGGGCTCAGTGAGATGGCTGGGTGGGCACAGGTGCTGGCTCCCAAACCTCACAACCTGAGTTGGATCCCTGGGAGGAAGGAGAGAACCAGCCCCCAAAGTTGACCTCTTACCTCCACACATACTGTGGCATGTACACATGCACACACATACACACAACAACAACAACACTAACAAAATGCAAAACCCAGCAAAATACACAGACCTATTTCTCCACACTTGGGAGGCAGAGGCAGAGGGATCAGGAATTCATGGACATCCTTAGCTATAGGAGACTTTGAAGCCAGCCTGAACTACAAGAGACCCGGCCGCAAAAACAAAAACAAACAAACAAACAAACAACTTTGACTAAGTCTTTTCTTTGCAGTGCTGGAGTTCAAGCCTAGAGCCTGGAGCACGATAAGCAAGGTCTCTCCCACTAACCTCTCCCTCTCTTTCCCCTCAGTGTATGGGGTGTGTGTGTGTGTGTGTGTGTGTGTGTGTGTGTGTGTGTGTGGTTGCTCAACCGTAATTACTGATTTGTTTGTCTTTTGAGATTGGATTTCAGCTGGGTGGTAGTGGTGCTTGCCTTTAATCCCAGCACTCGGGAGGCAGAGGCAGGCGGATCTCTGAGTTCAAGGCCAGCCTGGTCTCCAAAGTGAGTTCCAGGAAAGGCGCAAAGCTACACAGAGAAACCCTGTCTCAAAAAACTAAAAAACAAACAAACAAAAAACCCAACAACAACAAAGAGATAGAGTTTCATATAGTCCAGGCTTGCCCCAACCTTAATATGTATTCATGGATAACCTCCTGCATCCATATCTCAAGTATTGGAATTATAAGAGATAACGTTGTGTAATAGTTTCCGCCAAGATTGAAACATACCATACTCTAAGTCATCAAGCCAAAATAACCCTTTTTACCCAGTTTTATGTGTGTGAGTATTTTGCCTGCATATGTGTGCACAAATGTGTGTGTACCACATCTGTGCATACTCTACCCACAGAGACCAGCAGAGGATATTAGTTCCCTGGGACTGGAGTTTCAGATGGTTGTAAGCTACCATGTGGGTGCTGGGGGTAGAGCCCAAGTCCTCTGGAGAGCATCCAGGGCTCCTAACTGTAAGTTAAGCCGTCTCTCCAACCCAAGCCTTTTCTTTATACACAGCCTTAGGTATTTCATTATAAGGAAAGATGGACTAATTAGACAAGTTTAGTATGCACTCACTTAGTGTGCTTGTGTGAGTGCACGTATGGAGATATTTCTGTTTACTATCCCCATTCTCATATAAGAAGTTTACAAAATGAAAGTACAAGGCGGCCCAGGGGTAGGGCTCAGTGGAAATCCTTAGTTCAGTTCCCAGCGGTCCCCTCCAAATAAGTTAACTTCATTCAACTCTGCTGTGGTACTATGGGATACTTGAATTGTCTTTTTTTCCCTCTTAGAATGCAATATTACAAAATACCTCTCAGGTATTACATTATAATAAGGCAGGAATTACATTATAAACTTAGTGTGGGCTGGGAGGGCCCTAAATTTAATACCTAGTACTGAAAAACAGAAAAACAAGAAACTCCCTCTTTTTCTTTTTTCCTTTTTTGTTTTCGTTTCGATTGCTCGAAACAGGGTTTCCCTGTGTAGCTGTCCTGGCTGTCCTGGAACTCACTCTGTAGACCAGCCTGACCTGGCCAGGAATGCATAGAAAAACACCGTCTTGAAAAACAACAACAAAAAAGATATTTTTGTTTATTGTTTGATTTAGAGACAGGGTCTTTCTACAGAGCTCTGGCTGTCCTGGAACTCACTATGTAGACCAGACTGGCCTTGAACTCTCAGAGACTGACCTCTGCCTCCAGAGCCCTGGGATGAAAGGCATGCGCCACTGTGTCCTGGCTGCTGTGAGGTTTTTGTTTTTTTTTTTTAATGTGTGTTGGTGTTTTGCCTGCATGTATGTCTGTGTGAGGGTTTTGGATCTCCTGGAACTGGAGTTATAGACAGTTGTGAGCTGCCAAATGAGTGCTGGGAATTGAACCTGGGTCCTTTGGAAGAGCAGTCAGTGCTCTTAACCTCTGAGCCATCTCTCCAGCCCTGCTGTGAGTTTTTATGAGAACATATTTTAGTACTGTGTGGCTTAGCAAGAGAACCAGACCGTGAGAGCGGCACTGAGGATGAAAGGCAAAGCTTGACTCGGGGTAGAAACTGCTGGGCTGTGCCCCCCAGAAGGGAGGGTAGTCCTGGCAAAAAGCATAGTTTCGGCTTTATAGAGTGGTTTTAGTCAGCGGGAGACTGGAGGGACAGTTAAGGAAAAGGAATTGTCTCAGGCGAAAGGGACTGCAGTAAGCCAAATTTTATGAGGTGGAGTGGGGGGAACTCTGGCTGATAGGACAGCAGGAGGTTATGGCCAAACTGTTCTGCAGAGAGTCTGAGAAATGCGTAATCTTCAGTTTCCATTTCCTGGAAGGGGCTGGGTCCCATGTGGGTAATCCATCTTGGTGTCTTAGGTGACTTCATTTTGGGCCAGTGATCTGGGCCACTCCAACAAGTATAACTTTATCAGATATTATAATGCATACCCAAAACTATAATGGCCCTTAAAAAGATAAAAACACACACTGGCTGTGGTGGTGCATGCCTTCAAATCCAGCACTTGAGAGGCAGAGGCAGGCAGATCTCTGTAAGTTCGAGGCCAGCCTGGTCTGCATAGTGAGTTCCAGGACAGCCAGGGCTACACAGTGAGAGCCTGTCTAAGAAAACACACAAAAACAAAGAAAAAGATGAAAGCACAGTGAGAGTAAACAAGCGCACTTCACCTCTCAGCCTACAACCTGATGGACTGGAAATGAATATACCCCGCCTGTCTTAGTCTCTGTCCTATGGCTGTGAAGAGACACCGTGACCATGGCGACTTTTATAAAGGAAAGCATTTACTGGGGGCTTGCTTATAGATTCAGAGGTTTAGTCTATTATCATCATTGCAGAAAGCATGGCGGTAGGCAGGCAGATGCTGGAGCAATAGCTGAGAACTACATCCTGAGCCACTGCAGAAGGACTGAGACTGGGCCTGGTGTGGACCACACCTCCTGGTCCTTAACATACTCTCCAATAGTGCCATTCCCTGGGGACCAAGCACCCAAATCTATGATCCTATGGGGACCATTCCTATTCAAACCACCACACTGCCCCACTATGTATGTATGTATGTATGTACAAGTGCTCTAAGTGACAATATCTGAAGCACATTGGAAGAGAAGGATTCATGTATCCATGTGATGATATATTGTGTATCCGAATAAACTCTCCTGAGGATCAGAGGACAGAGCCAGCCACTAGATTAGACATAGAGGTCAGGCAGTGGTGACACACACCTTTAATTCTATCACTGGGGAGGCAGAGATCCGTCTGAATCTCTGTGAATTCAAGGCCACACTGGGCTTCATGAGATTGATCTGATCCAGTATAGGAGAGAAACAGAGCCAGGCAGTGGTGGCACACACCTTTAATTCCAGCATTTGAGATCTCATGCCTTTGCTTGGGAAGCACACATGCCTTTAATTCCAGGAAGTAATGTGGCAGGACATAGAAAGGTACATAAGGCGTGAGGAAACAGGAACTCGCTCTCTTGAAACTGAGGATTTCGTAGAGGTGAGAACTAGTAGCTCGCTGTTCTGCTTCTCTGATCTTTCAGCTTTCACCCTGATATCTGGCTCTGGGTATTTTATTAAAAAACCATCTAAAGCCGGGCGGTGGTGGCGCATGCCTTTAATCCCAGCACTTGAGAGGCAGAGGCAGGAGAATCTCTGTGAGTTCAAGGCCAGCCTGGGCTACAGAGTGAGTTCCAGGACAGGCTCCAAAGCTACACAGAGAAACCCTGTCTCGAAAAACAAACAAACAAAAAAAACAAAACAAAAAAAAAAAAAAAAAAAACAGACCATCTAAGATTTGAACAACATATCCACACTGAAATGGCATTTTGGTTTATTTTGCCTGCTGGGAATTGGTGGGCTGAGACATGACAAGCTGATGTGATCACAGGACAAACAATAGCCAATGTAGACCATCTGCTGTCCACATCTGGAAGCAAAAGCAGTAATATTGGGATGGCAGCATCAAGTCCAGAGGTTTGCTACAGTTACTAGGAGATATACAAGGCTAAAAGGTGGCTCAGGAGTTAAGAGTGAATACTGGCCAGGCATGGTGACACATGCCTCTAGTCCCGGGACTCAGGAGGCAGAGGCAGGTGGATCTCTGTGAGTTAGAAGCCAGGTGCATCTACAAAGTGAGTTCCAGGATAGCCAGAGCTATGTAGAGAGACCCTGTCTCAAACATTTAAAAAAAGAAAAGAAAAAAGAAAAAGAGTGAATACTGTTCTTTCACAGTGCCTGAGTTCAATTCCCAGAAGCCAGAACCCATCCATGTCAGGTAGCTCACAACCCACAACCACCAGTAACTCCAACTCCAAGGGATCTGATATCTGGTATGGTGTTCTGGCCTCTCCTGGTACTTGAACTCATGTGCAGATATCAACATACATATACACATAATTAAAAATAAAATAAATCTCTTTTTTTTTCTTTCAAGGCAGGGTTTCTTTGTGTAACAGCCCTGGCTATCCTGGAACTCTCTTTGTAGAACAGGCTGGCCTTGAACTCACAGAGATTCGCCTGCCTCTACCTCCCGAGTGCTGGGATCAAAGGCTTGTGCCACCATGGCCCCTGGATAAAATAAATCTTAAACCAGGTTCGGGAGTGCACATCTTTAATCCCAGCACTTTGGAGGCTGAGGCAGGTGGGAGTTTGAGGCCAGCCTGGTCTAAAGATAGAGTTCTAGTACAGCCAGGACTATGTAGAAGGACTCTGCCACACACTCAGACACACACACACACACACACACACACACACACACACACACAAACCAAAAATAAATAAATAAAATAAATCTTGGCCAGGCAGTGGTGGCACATGCCTTTAATCCCAGCAGAGGCTGAGGCCAGGTTGGTCTACAATGTGAGTTCAAGGACAGCAAGGACTACACAGAGAAACCCTGTCTCAAAAAACCAATAATAATAAATCTTTATAAAGCTATACTTGAATATAGAATCTTTTTTAAAAGATTTATTTATTTATTATGTATAGTGTTCTGTCTGCATGTATGCCTGTAAACCAGAAGGGGCAACAGATCTCATTACGGATGGTTGTGAGCCACCATGTGGTTGCTGGGAATTGAACTCAGGACCTCTGGAAGAGCAGCCAGTTCTCTTAACCGCTGAACCATCTTTCCAGCCCGATTGTAGAATCTTTAAAACAATATTTTGTGCTTGGTGGTGGTGGTGCACACCTTTAATCCCAGCACTCGGGAGGCAGAGCCAGGCGGATCTCTGTGAGTTCGAGGCCAGCCTGGTCTATAGAGCAAGATCCAGGACAGGCACCAAAACTACACTGAGAAACCCTGTCTCAAAAAAAAAAACAAAAACAAAAACAAAAAACCAAAAATATTTTGTATGTATGCCTTCATGTATGTCTGTGTACCATATATGTGCAGTGCCTTTGGGGGCCAGAAGAGGGCATCAGACTGCCTGGAACTGGAGTTAACAGATGGTTGTAAGATGTCCTGTGGATGCTGGGAACTGAAACCTGGTGCCCTACAGAAGCAGCTAGTGCTCTTAACCTCTGAGCCATGTCTCCAGCCCCACTTACAGAATCTTTGCCAAGTTTCTTAAAGGACAACCAACCCGTGTGTCTCTCCCTGGGGTGGGTGTGTGTCAGATGGAAGTAGGTGAGTAGTGATTTTTCTCTCACACTGGGGTGGAGCTACTGTCCAGCGAGCTCCTTCCTGCCAGCCCTCCCCCCTTTTCCTGGTGGAGTCGGGATAGGATAAAACGAAAGGATGTGCAAAGGGAACGGAACCTCTTACCCTTGGATCTAGATTGCCTTTCGTGCTCACTGACGGAAAACTGCACTGTAGCTGATAAAGCCAAACCTGCCGAAGAGATAATGTGCCTTCTTCCAAAGAAATCTCAAACAAGGATGCTAAAATCAGCAAACTATGCCTCCTCAGGGCCAGAATGTTTGTAAGTTGGGCTCTGCTCTCTTAGCATTCCTCTCCCATCCCTAAATCTAAATTGCACCTCATAAGACTACTGTCTTTTTGTTTGTTTGTTGTTTTTCAAGACAGGGTTTCTCTGTGTAGCTTTGCGCCTTTCCTGGAACTCACTCTGTAGCCCAGGCTGGCCTTGAACTCACAGAGATCTGCCTGGCTCTGCCTCCCGAGTGCTGGGATTAAAGGCATGTGCCACTACCCGCCTGGCAATAAAACCACTGTCTTTGTGTTCTGTTGCTGTAAAGAGACTCCATGACCACGGCAACTCTCATGAAGGAAAACATTGAATTGGGGCTGGCTTACAGTTTCAGAGGTTTAGTCCATTATCAGCATGGCAGGAAGCAGTCAGACATGGTGCTGGTGAAGTAGCTGAAAGTTCTGCATCTGGATCCATAAGCCGCAGGAGGAGAAAGCAACTGGGTCTGACTTGAGCATTTGAAGCCTCAAAGCCCACCCCTAGTAACTCGCTTCCTCCACACCTACTCCAACAAGGCCACACCTCCTAATCCTTCTCAAGTGGTGCCACTCCCTGACTAAATGACTAAGCATTTAACCCTGATGACTAAGCATTCCAATATATGAGCTTACCACAACCACAATCTATTTCACAAAAGAAAATTTCCCCCTAGTGCTGTGTGGACTCCAGGCTCTCATGTATGCTAAGCATCCACTCTACCACAGAACCATGGCCTCAGGCCCAGAATCCTTTTGTGGCTCTTTGTGTGTGGTATATATATGAGTGCTCAGCCGCGTGTGCACTGCAGACGGAGGACAGACGGTTGGCCTCAGGTGTCCTCCTCTGGCACTCTCACTGCCATGACATTCTGAGCTTGCAGACTTGGCTGGATTTGTGGTCCCTTAGCTCCCCTCTACCCGCAGCACTGTAGTTACAGGTGAGTGCTGTTGCTCCAGCTTTCAGTGGGTACTCCACGCCTGCTCAGCAAAGCACTTAACCCACTGGGCCATCTCTCTAGAGCCCAAAAAAAACTAAGGGGAAAAAATCGTAGGGCTGAGACTGTGGTTCACTTGGTAGAATGCTTACTGAGTATGCGCGAAGCCCTGGGTTCTACCCTCCACATGGTATGAACTGGTGAGCTAGTATGCACCTGTAATCCCAGCATTTGAGAGGGATTAAGGCTGGGGGATCAGAAGTTGATTGCCATCATGATTACATATTGAAGCAGAAGTAAGCTTGAGCTACATAGACCCTGTCTCTAACCCAAATAAAATAGCTTATATATTTTTAATTTTCAAATTTAAATTCTAAGCTTTAATCTTTAAACTGTGTTGTAAATGCATCCTTTGAGCAATATATATATACATGTCTATACACATACATATTCTCTATACATATATACATTCACATTGCCATTGCTTTAATTTTAATTTTTGTTTTTCTGAGACAGGGTTTCTCAGTGTAGCCCTGGCTGTCCTGGAACTCTGTAGACTAGGTTATCCTCGAACTCAGAAATCCTCCTGCCTCTGCTTCCTGAGTGCTGGGATTAAAGACTGAGCCACCACTGCCCGGCTAATAGTCATTGTAAAGACAGCCAATGGCAACCTACACGTATTTCTTGGGCCTTTGGATTGCATATTGTCCTTTTCCTATATAATTTTAATAAACTCACTAACTTGGCTTGGTCTTGGCTGATCCTAAAATTCTTTTCAGCCAAGTAGTCAAGGATCCAGCATGAACTGAACAGAGGTCCCTGAGAGGGAAGGGAACTCCTTCTGGTGCTAGTGACACCATCCTCATCCCCATCCTCATCCCTGTTTGTGCAACACCAAATTTATCTGCATTCTAATCCTTCGTCTCATTTGCATTCCAACCCAGAGAGATTAAATCTTCTTGAAAGGCATATTTTTAAAATTGTTAATAAAAAAAAATACTTTTTATCGTTTCTGCAACTTAATTTAAAAATGGCTTCAAGGCTGCAAAATTGGTCTCTGTCATTAATTATTTTTGTAGATCTATCCTGAAAGGTATAAATTATTTTGCAGCAAATAAATGCAACACTATGATAAACTACCCGAGTGCTTTGACGTATGCTGGGAGTGGGGGAGGATATTTGTCTGCTTACGTCAGCTCTGTTTTTTCCAGGTCCTGGCCTAGCTGGAGCTGTGGGTCCACAGCTGGACCTCTGCTGGGCCTTCCTACTGGCAGTTGGGTGGCCTCCTTGGTCTGCCCTCCTCTTTCAGGGGTGTCACGTGGGCTGATGAGATAATATATGTGAAAGCCTTTGTCCACTGAGAGGCACAGCCGAATGCCAATTGTTGCTGTTGTTATTACACAAAGCACACTCCAGGGAAACCCTGTTGCCCTTCTCCTCCCCTCCTCCTAGCCCACTAGGCTGGACAGCCCAGGAAACTCTGAAGCTAGACAGCCCCTCCCACGTGGGCCGGAGCCCCTGCTTAGGGGAGGGGCCTTCTCGCCTCTCCCCCCCCCCCCCCCCCCACTCCCCTTCACTCCCCGTAATGGCTTTCCCAGTTCTTCCTGGCTTCAGGGGCCTAACTCCGGAAGGAAATCTCCTCAGTTCCAGTGAAAGTTCTGGGGTTGCAGAAATCATCTACCCCTTTGGCGTCTCCGCAGGGCCCCCTCCCAGCCTCATCCCCTCCCAGTGCCCGCTGGAGCCTGGCTGCCCCGGAAGGATCTGACCGACAGTTTCCTAGAATTGTCTTGCCCGAGCTCCTCAGTCATCCAGCTCCCCACCCCCTTCCCCACCTCATCTCAGTCTCTCTTCCCCAAAGCCAGTCTCTCTGGATGCCCCAGCCTGGTGTATCATCTCATAGGCCCCTGTAGTAGTTACATCATAGCCTCTCCTTGGGGGTCTGTCTACAGTTCCTGGGAGGAATTGGGCATGGGAGTTAAAATGGCTACCAGGGCCCACAGAAAGTTGAGAGTGCCCTGGTTGCCAGGACAACCATCTTTCCTTCTACAGCTTCTCATCCGAAGCTTGGCTGGTGAGTGAGTGCAAGCACCCTCTCGGTAAATCTCGTCAGCCCTCCAGCCACCTTTGATGTACACAAGAGAACCGACTGCCTGGTAGCCAGACCTTAAGCCCCTGGTGTCCCACCCTACCGCCAGGTCCCACTTGGCACAGGCTCCAGGAAGAGGCCTGGGGAGGTCAGGGCAGAGGCCTGTCTGCGTTTGATGGATGGTGATGAAGAAATGTCTGGCACTTGGCTTCCCTGTGGGGGAAGTGAAGCGGCCCTTCTCCCCCACATTCCTGCGGGACTGCTTAGGAAGGTGCTAGGTGGCTGGAGCTGGGAAAGGAGGACTCTGGATCCAGCTGAGACTTCATTATTTTTGACAGGTTATCATGTAGTTCAGATTGTCCTCCAACTTCATCTCTCTGGAATGGTGGAATCAGAGGCCTGGATCACCACGAATTCAGTGTTAGAGCAGGAACCTGGGGCTTCGTGAATACTAGGCAAGCATTCAGCCAACTGCCAGGGCATTTCCAGCCCTCCTGAGGGGCAGAGGGTGAAGTCACATTTGCCTACGCGGACACAGGGAATGGAGTGTAGGGAAGCGGAAGAACCCCATTCCCACACCACAACTGAGTCTCGAAGGGACCCCTAATGGCCAGTCTAATGGCCCAACAGGTAACGGCACTTGGTGGAAGGAGAGAAATGAATCCTGAAAGTTGTCCTCCACATATATGCAGCGGATTGTGTGAGCCTGCCCCCTACGACACACACAAAATAAGTAAAAAAATAAAAAAAAAAATAAATAAAAACAAAAGGCTCCATGAGGAGCCAGAAAGATGGCTCAGTGGTTAGCATCACTAATCACGGCCCCTCACTGAAGAGGCCCATTTCTCTTGAGAAGGTCCTTGCTGGTGTGAGGAGATAGCGGAGGTGCTGCAGACAGAGCTGGCTCAGCAGTTAAGAGCATTTGCTGTTCTTGCAGAGGACCCGGGTTCAGCTCCCAGCACCCACATGGTGACTCACAACCACCTCTCACTCCAGCTCCAGAAGATCGATTGTCCTCTTCTGGCCTCTGTACCAGGGTACCAGACATAACACATGTGCACAGACATACAAACAGGCAAAACACTCAATACACACAAAATAAATCTAGAGCTAGGCAGTGGTGGTGCACGCCTTTAATCCTAGCCCTTGGGAGGCAGAGGCAGGTGGATCTCTGTGAGTTTGAGGTCAGCCTGGGCTACAGAGTGAGTTCTAGGACAACCAGGGCTACACAGAGAAACCTTGTCTTGAAAAAGCCAAAACCAAAACCAAACTAAAAAAAATGTCTTTGTAAACCTTGAACTCACTATGTGACCAAGGATGACCTTGAATTTACGATTTTCCTTCCTCCACCTCCAAGATAGAACCCAGAGTTTGATGCACCACAGGGAAGCCCTCTATCAGCTGAACCACATCCTCAACCTCTTTATTAGACCTTTTTTTTTTTTTTTTTTTTTTTTTTTTTTTTTTTTTTTGGTTTTTCGATACAGGGTTTCTCTGTGTAGCTTTGCGCCTTTTCCTGGAACTCGCTTGGTAGCCCAGGCTGGCCTCGAACTCACAGAGATCCGCCTGGCTCTGCCTCCCGAGTGCTGGGATTAAAGGCGTGCGCCACCACCGCCCGGCCTATTAGACCTTTTTTGAGACAAGGTCTTGGGCTGGCTTGGAATGTAGCCCAGTGTGGCCTTACCCTCCCAGCAATCCTCCTGATTCGGCCTCCAAAATGTTGGGATTACAGGTGTGAGCCAACATCTAGGGCCAGTTTATTTTTTTGAGATGAGCTTATTAAGTTGTCCAGGCTGGCCTTGAACCTTTGATGTTCCTGTGTCGGCCTCAGTAAGTGGCTAGGACTACAGCCCTGCCTCTTTTTAATTTTAACAAGGCCAGCATCAACAAACACAACCTATGTAAACAAAAGTTAGTTGGGACTCTTTTTTTTTTTTTTTTTTTTTTTGGTTTTTTTTGAGACAGGGTTTCTCTGTGTAGCTTTGCGCCTTTCCTGGAACTCACTTGGTAGCCCAGGCTGGCCTCGAACTCACAGAGATCCGCCTGGCTCTGCCTCCCGAGTGCTGGGATTAAAGGCGTGCGCCACCACCGCCCGGCTAGTTGGGACTAGTTTAGCACTGCTGGGAAATTGTGGGGTCTCTTCGATTAAAAGTGTACAATTTGTAACCACAACAAAAAAGAAACAGAGTTGAAGGCAACTCTTTTGGAAGCTGAGAAAGAACCTGACTGTTTCCCAGCAACCCCCTTCCCCGCAAGAAGAGACTGTTCATAGGAAGGAAGACTTTAATGGTTTTTGCTCATAGGAGAAGCAAAGGCATGGAGACCACAGGCCTTCTTCTCCCTGGTGCACTGTGTGCAAGGTCTGTGGGGTGGGGTGGGATGGGAGTGAGGGGAGGATTTGTGACCCGTGACTGCTCACCTCCTGCAAACGCCTGCCTAGAGTCTCTTTTTCAATTTCCCTCAGGTGGCGATTTCCCTCCCTATAAAAGTTACAGTGGCGCAGAGTTGAGGGAGGACAAGGAGTCGCCTTCCCAACCTTGGCAGCTGAGGAAGGGTGGGACAGGGTACGTGTGCTCCGAGTGTGCCACCGGGAGTGACTGTGTATTTCAGTCAGCCCTGTGAGTTTCACGGGGTCCCCTCCAGGCCCCACCATCTCCATCCTCTCTCAGAGGTCACAGCTGGTGACTGCTGGAACACAGCTCAGGTCCCTAATCTTTCTGCAGTGGTTCGGCTGCTGTGGGAGAGGTGGAAGCTGGGGGCCTCTGTCATCTCCGGCACAGGGAAGGGAGGTGATGAGAGAGAGGGACGGCAGGAGATTTAGGTCAGCCTCTTGTGCTACACCCCCGCTCCCCCAGGAGCCAATAGGTCCGAACCTTGCCTTTGCCCTGGAAAAAATAAAAAGAGAAGGTTGGGTAGGGAACGGCACATCTACTTGCCCAAGTCACTTGAGAACTGTAAAGATGGGAGTGGCCTTGGGATCCTCTGGGGACTAGAGTGATTCCTTTCCTACCTTCATTTCCACATCCCCTCGAAGCTCCAGCTCGAAACCATCGAACTCCTCCAGCACAGCCTTGGTCTCAGAAGACAAGTGGATCTTGAGGGCTGGAGAGGACAGGGGTGGAGGAAGTTGAGGAGTGCCGGGGTGGGAGCAGGGGTGGGGGCAGGCGGATAAGACTGGGAATGTGGGCTGGATAGCAATGGCTTCCTTTAGCTCAGGAAGTCCTAGACTGTCCTTGTAAAGTGTGACTACACAATCTGGGTTCTCTACAAGAGCAGTATGTGCTCTTAACTGCTGAGCCAACGCTCTGGCCCTTCCACGCCCTCTTCACCTCTCTTTTGAGATAAGATCTCCTTACTTAAACTGACTTTTACCTCCTGATCTTCCTGTCTCCACCCCCATGTGCTGGGGTGACAGGCAAACATCAAGTCTGGTTTATGTGGTGTCAGGGATTGAACCCAGGGCTTTCTGCTGCTAGGCAAGCACTTTAAGGACTAAGTTATAGTCCTCGCTGGACATCCCCCCCCCTGCCCCCCACCCCCAGAGTTTCTCTGTGTAGTTTTGGTGCCTGTCCTAGAATTCACTCTGCAGACCAGGCTGGCCCAAACTCACAGAGATCCGCCTGGCTCTGCCTCTCGAGTGCTGGGATTAAAGGAGTGCACTACCACCGCCCGGCTCCCTGGACATCTTTTAAGCCATCAATTGGCAGATGAGATGCAAGGCTACCATACTGTACCTATGGATTACAGAGCATCTTTGTGACTGTGGAAAACACTATTGCACGACATTGCTTTTGAGACTCAGTCAGTTCCGGAAGGGGTGCACAGCACTGGTTAGGAACCCTCACTGCAGATGCTGCTCTAACTCTAACTGCAGAGGGGCTCAGCTTGGACTCCTCAGGTAACTAAGATAAACAGGCACCAAAACTACACAGAGAAACCCTGTCTCCCTAGTCGGTAAAAGGTTGACAGCGACAGTGCTCATTTCAAAGGGTGGGTGCTGTATGGAGTTAACCCCACTCTCATTCACCTGGCTTAGATTTCCAGCACCTCAAATAAGCAGATAAAGCACCTACAAAGTATCTGGACACAGTGTGGCACACAGGAAACACTATGTCAGTTGTTGTGATCAGTTACTTGACTGAATATTGTGTGTGCCATGCGTACACAGCAGCACGCATGCATGTGTACACACCTGGAGGCAGAGGTGAATTTCGGATTTCCTGTCACTCTCTACTTTGACACAGGGTCTCACTGAGTCTGAGCCTTACTGTGGTGATCTCTGTTTGGGCTAGACTTGGCTGGCCGTGAACTCCAGGAAGCTACCTGTTTCTGTCCCTCCAGGCAGTGCTGGGGTTACACGCTCTAGTGCCCATCTAGGGATCCAAACTCAAGTCCTCATGCTTGAATAACCAGCATTGTACCCAGTGAGCCATCTGTAGACGCCCTCCTCCACCACTACACACACATCGTTTTGTGAAATGTGGTTTCACTCTGTGGACAAGGCTAGCCTGAAACTTGGACTCCTCCAGCCCCAGCCTCCCGAGTGCTGGGGTTATAGGAATGCACCACCTGCAGGGAGACTCTCTTTTTATGGCAGGAGGTCAGTGAGGACCCACTGTTCCCACATTCTTTCTGAAGCACTCTAACCTGTGTCTTCATGGTATCCTGTGTTGCTGACCCACTTCTGAGAATGTGCTCTGTGAAAAATGATCTAAGAGTGAAGTTCTTTCCACATCAGCCCCAAACAGAGGTGCAAACATTAGCAGCTGAACAGGACGTCTTTGGGCTTTGGGTCAGGTGAGGGTCACATGGCCTTCTCAGTTCGCCCAACCTGGAGGCAGGGAGTTGCTGGATAACTATTTACTTAATTGAATTGTGTCAAATACAGCAGGGAATTGTCTGTAATTCTAGCACTTGGGAGGCTGGGGGGAAGCAACTAGGGTCAGCCCAGACCCTAGCAAATTCATAGCAAAATAACAAAACCAAATCAAATACAACTGGGCAAGGTGGTACAATCCTGTGATCTCAGCGCTCAGGTGAGGGCCAGAGGATCAGGTCTCAAGTCAGCCTTGGCAACTTGAGATACTATTCACAAACAACAAATACCTAGCAGGCAAAAATAGAGGGAACAGGAGGCAAGACCAAAGGGTGGGGTGGAAACAAGCATTTATTAGATGCCTACTGACTACCCAGAGCTGTGCTAGATCTTTTACAGCCTGCAAACAGGAATACTATATGTAGAAGCAGCTGAGGCCCAGAAAAGATGAATGACAATTTTATACTGCATTCTCTCATAAGTCTTTACATTTTAAACTACATTTATTTATGTATCGTGGGTGGAGAGGACATTTTTGGACATCATGTGTGGGGGTGTTTTTTTTTTGTTGTTGTTGTTTGTTTGTTTGTTTTTTCTTCGAGACAGGGTTTCTCTGTGTAGTTTTGGTGCCTGTCCTGGATCTCACTTTGTAGACCAGGCTGTTTTTTGTTTTGTTTTCAAGACAGTGTCTCACTAGGTAGTGCTGGCTGTCCTGGAACTCACTGTATAGATCAGATTGGCCTTGAACTCAGGTATCTGCCTGTCTCTGCCTCCTGAGAACTGGGACTAAAGATGTGCTCCAACACTCCTGGCATATTGTGGTATTTATTTATTTATTTGGTTTTTCGAGACAGGGTTTCTCTGTGTAGCTTTAGCTGTCCTAGAACTCACTCTGTAGACCAGGCTGGCCTCAAACTCACAGAGATCTGCCTGGCTCTGCCTCCCGAGTGCTGGGATTAAAAGCGTGTGCCACCACCGCCTGACCTCATTCATTTATTGTATGTGTACATATGTATGTGGGTATGTGGTGAGTATATGGAGGTCAGAGGGACAACTTGTGAGAATCCATTCTCCCCTGGAACCATGTGGGTCTCAAGGATCAACCTCAGGTCATCAGGCTTGGCCAGCAAGCACCTTAACTCACTGAGCACCTCACCAGCAAAACACCTATCTTTGTGGGTATATGAGCACATTCGATACTTTATTATTATAAAATAGACTTTGTTTTCCAGGCTGGTGGCTTAGGCCTGTAATCCCAGCTACTGAGAGACTACAGCAAGAAAATTATAAGTTCAAGACCAGCCTGAAGACCAGCCTGAGCAACTTAATGAGATCCACATTAAAATAAAGAATATAAATATCTTCTATCACATATCTCAGTGTCAGGGCACTTGTTAAATCTCTAATGCCACACACAGAGGGAAAAGGGGATTGTGTTAGATTGCGTTGCTCAGCTGTAGGCTAATGAAAGTGCCTTGAAAACAATTCAGGTACCTAATTAAGCTATGATGTTCATAGGTAAGGTGGGTAAGGTGGGATTAGTGCATTTTCAATCCACTGTACACACACACACACACACACACACACACACACACACACAGCAATAGCCTAGATTTACAATGTGGGGGATATGTGCGTTATGAAAAGGCAGTGTGGGAGGAGAGAAGGCTGGAGCTAGCTGAGAAACTAGGCAGGCATAAGCAGCAGGAAGCCTTTGCCAGCCGCCTTTCTTATTCCCTCTAGGAGGGACATTCTACTACCTTCTCCATTGGACTCCATTCTTGAAGCTGTGTTGACTGTGTCTCCAAAGAGGCAGTATCGGGGCATCTTCAGCCCTACAACACCAGCACACACAGGACCTGGGCGGGGAAAAGAAGCCCAGGGATGTTAGAGGAGGTAGGTGGGCACTCCAGGAGAGGTAGGAGTTGGGATATGTGGTCCCAGGATGTGTAAGGAAAGGCAGGGGATAAGCGGACTAGAAGCAAGGGCAACCGCTCGTTCTCTAGTTTTAGCCTCCTGGATCTGACTCCAGTTGCCTTCTGTGGGCTGACCTGTGTGGATGCCAATGCGCAAGCGCAGCTGCTCCTGGGGCCTATGGCGGATGCGGAAGGAGCGTACAGCATCCAGCAGAGCAAGCGCCATTCGGGCCACCTCTCGGGCGTGGAGCTGTCCATTCCGTACTGGGAGCCCTGACACCACCATGTAAGCATCGCCAATGGTCTCCACCTGTGGGGCGTGGCGTGAGAATGAGGGACAGGAGGACTGGAGCTTTCCCTGTGCTGGTGAGCCTGCCAATCCATGTTCACTGTCTGTCAATCTGTCCCTATCAACCCGCCTGTCACTGTACATCCTCCATCCCCAGTTTTTCTGTCTGTTCCTGGGTCCCCTGTGTCTCTTTGCCCATGTCCTTGGTCTTTGCTTTCTTTTTTCTTTTGGTTTTTGGAGACAGGGTTTCTCTGTGTAGCTCTGTCTGTCCTGGAACTCACTCTGTAGACCAGGGTGGCCTTGAACTCACTGAGACATGCCTGCCTCTGCCTCCCGAGTGCTGGGTTTAAAGGCATGACCACTGTCTGGCCTTTTTTTTTTTTTCCCATCCAGTGTACCCCTCTGAACATTTTTTTTTATTCTGTCCATGTCTGCCTGTCCTTCCTGTACCTACTCACACCCTCACCTTGTACACATCAAAGTTGTCTATGACAGCATCAAAACAGGTATACAGATCATTGAGCAGGGTCACCACCTGGAAGGCAAGGGACGCCAAGAGAAATGGGGAATGTGGGTTCCCAGCAGGGACAAACGGGGAGTGCTAACCAGAAGGCCAAGCTGACCCTACCTGGCCCGTGGCCGAACCCCACTTGCCTGCATGGGTGTGCTCTCCGCCGAAAGCGCTGTGAAGCCCACGATGTCACTGAAGTAGATGGTAACACTGTCAAAGGCCTCCGCCCGGACTGTCTCGCCTCTCTTCAGCTGCTCAGCCACAGAGCTGAGGGGTGAGGGCAGGTAGAGACCGGAAGGTGAGGTGGGGTGGGGAGTGGGCTATGTGATCGTGCGCACGTGCGCGTGTGCAGGCATGGGAATGCTCGCATCCACAGTCCAGCACTCACTGAGGCAGAATCTGGTAGAGCAAGGCCTCAGCTTTGCGCTTCTCCTCCAGGTAGGCCTGTGTTCTCTCCTCTACCAGTTCCTCCAGGTTGTTCGCATACTGCTCCATGCGTGACAGCAGGTTGTCCAGGATGTTGCTGCTATTCTCCCTGAGGGCCGTGGGGCATGTGGTGGGGGCACAGATGAGATGATTGCTCCTGCCTGGCAGTGCCCACATTCAGGCACTTACCACTTTTTTTTCCCCCCTTTGAGACAGGGTCTCTCTAAACAGTCCTAGCTGTCTTAGAACTTGCCATGTAGACGAGGCTGGCCTCGAACCCACAGACATCCACCTGCCTCTGAGCCGAGCTGGATGTCTTATTTATTCTTATTGAACACAAGTGAGTCGGAAGGAGGTGGAGAGGAAGTGAGGCAGGATGAGTTGAGGAGAGTGATGGGCACACAGGCAGCCGAGAGACATGTCTGAGAGACTAGGCCCCAGTGGGCCGGAGGGAAGGGCTGGGGTAGGGACTTGGAGTAGGACTGAGACTAAGTGGGGAGGTGGGAAGAGGCTGGGGAATCTGGACCATCTACGCTTATTTATCGTAAGTCTGGGGGTCAGTGTAGGGCTGCGGACAGGAAGGGTGTGGAGCGTCAATGTTGGTAGGAGGAATGAACTGTGAATGGTAGAGAGCTGTGGGGACAGCCAAGTTATACACATAGGCAGATGCTTGTGAGGCTGTGATGGGCCGCAGTGGGCTCCCTCTGCCACTGTAGAAACAGATTTCAGGTCGGCTTTATTGTGGCAGTGGTGGGAAGAGACCACTAACTTGTTAAACTTTCGTAGTGCCAGGCGGATCTGCTGGAAGGGTGGCCGCTCCTGTGGGTCCTCTGCCCAGCACCTCTGCATCAGCTGCCCCAGTTCCTCTAGGTGGCTCTGCAGAGCCATGGAGGGTCGGAATGGGGGCTGCTCACCCCGAGTCACACGCTCAATGATCTCTGTGTGGGAAGGGGTATGCACAGAAGAGTGGTATTATCCAGGGCCTAGTTGGACAACCAGCTGGGGCAGGTGGGTCAAGTCCAGACCCAGAGCACAGAGTGGACTGGTCACTGTCAGCCATGGAGCAAAGGACGGTGGTTGACTCCCCCACTCCAGAAGGAAGGGTAGGGGTGTTTGCAGGGGTTCCCTCTCTGGGGATGGGTTAGTCAAGATTGGCTGGGGTATAGGCCACATGATCCTCACCTTTCGGGCTGAGGTCCAAACCTTCCACATGGAAGACCCCACTCCTGAGGGCAATCTCCTGAAGGATGATGCCAAAGCTGTATACGTCACCAGCTTGGGAGCCACGGGCAGGCGGGGAAGACATTCTCAGGAGCTCAGGTGCGGTCCACAATTTTTCTGTGGATCAGAGGTGAGGAGTCAGAGGAGAGGCCCCAAAGCTCTTTAATGTAAGGCACTTTACATTCTGATAGGAAAACTAGCAGATGACTATCATATCTCATGGGTAATAAATGCCATAATAAAAGTAAGAAAGCATGGTCCGATAATGCTGAGAAAAGAAAGCATTGGACAGTTTAAGATTAGCTGGGAACAAGGCAGTGGCGAGCCCTCCTGTGGACATTGCACAGCGCCGAGAACCAGAGGACTAGAGACTGTTTAGTCTGACCTCTTTAACCAATGAAGGTTGAGCCTGGAGGTGAGAGATGTACCCACGTCAAACAGAGGCTCGGCCTCACTTGCCCTTCTCAGCTGTGTTGGCAGCAAAAGCCTAGGGGGTCAAGAGTCAGGCTCACTGGCAAAGAGGGTGTGTCCTTGCTCTGGCTCCGGGTCTCTGAAGCTCTCGAGCCCATAGTCCGTGATCTTTAACACAAAGCGCCCATCTACCACGCAGTTGGACGACTTGAGGTTCCCATGGGAACAAATGGCCCCATTGTGTAGAAAGAGCATTCCCTGGGAAATTTAGGAAGGCAGAGGGCTTGGGCACGAATGTGACTTCCAACCGTGCCCAGCCCTTGCCTGGTACCCAGTGAGCTCCTCTGGACTCACCTTGACAATGTCATTGGTGAGTGAGTACCGAAACATCCAGTCCAGAGTTATACTCTCATTCTCTAGAATGTCCTGCTGGGGGCAGCAAGAGTCAGAACCCCCTGGGCGTAGGAGGAGGGCACAAGGAAGCTACTGGCATAAACTGGTATAACAGGACACTTGGATTCACTCTAGTGCCATTACCATGCCTGCCCCCGACCCAGACCCCCCCCCCCCCCCCGCCCCCGCCGACTCCCATTTACAGAGAGGGCTGAGAAAAGCCAGAAAGAGGGAGGCTTGTCTAGACTCATATGGTCAGTGGGGTAAGAGCCAAGTTTCCTGACACACATACCCCCTTGTTCCACTCACCTGTAGGCTCCCACGGGGACAGTACTCTGTGAGGATACAGATGTTCGGGGGGTCGGTACAGGCACCCACAAACCTGGTCAAGTGTTCATTCTGCACATCTCGCATCTGCAGGTTGGGACGGTGTCAAGGCCCTTGGCAGAGGCTTCACACCTCACCAAGTCACGTGTTTGCTAACATGTCCTTGCTCAGAATCTGCTCTCTAACCTCTCATCCTCCAGGCTGTCTACCTGTGGGGACAACACATCTGGACCCCGAAGGACCCAGTGATCGCTCATAACTGATCTCCCTCTTCCTACCCACAAGACTCAAGGGCCCATCCCAGATCTACAGATCCCTCCATAATCAGTTGTTGGCCAACTCTCTTGGAGTACCCAGGGGTCCCTTCCCAGGCCACGGCCTCATTCCCCTACGTTACATGCTTAAGTTCAAACAGGACTTTTCGTGTCAGCTCAATGCGTTTCCGGTTCACACGTTTCACAGCCACGAGGTTGCCCTGAGCAAGAAATGGAGACGTGCTGTGCAGGGTATGGCCTGAGACACCCCCCTCCCCAACTGCTTCTGAAAGCCCATCCATGACCCCAGGTCCTTACCTTGTTCTAAAAGCCCACCCCTGTCCTCTGGTGGCCCGCCTCAGAACCATCTCTTAGTTCTCAGAGCACACTGGGAATCCACCTGAATCCCGAGGATCAACAGTCTCTCTTTCCCCAGACCTTACCTTATAGTATGCTGTCTTGGCAAAGACTTGGAACTGGCCCTCTGTGGTCAGAAGGGAGCCATAATTGGAACCTCGCTGCAGAGAGGAACAACAGACTGCATGGTCAGCCCCGGGGGCCAGTCTGCATCCCAGAAATTCTACATTCAGTCACACTACCCCTTATCTGTGTCACCCTCCTGAGATGGGGGTATCACTCTTTAGCCCAGGCTGCCCTGGAACTCCTAGCAATGCTACTGCCTCAGCCTCCCAAGCTAGGATTACAGGTGTGAGCCACCGAGGCTAGCTCTCACCCTCCTTTCTGTAGTATGTTAGACTCAGGGCTGTGTATTTACTTAGACCTTTGACCTTTGAAATAGCCTTGTCAGGGAGGCTGTAGCTGCAGCCCTCACCTGAGACAATGCCAGAGATAGCAAGTGAAGGCAGAGCTGGGGGTAGACTTCTTCTGTTCGGTTTTGCTTTTATTATTATTTTTAATTTATTATTATTATTATTATTGTTATTATTATTATTATTATTTTGAGACAGAGTTTCTTTGTGTAGCCTTGGCTGTCCTGGATCTCACTCTGTAGACCGGGCTGGCCTTCAACTCACAGAGATTGCCTGCCTCTGCCTCCCCGAGTGCTGGATTAAAGGCGTGCGCCACCCACCGCCACCACCACCGGATTTGCTTTTCTAAGACAGAGGGTCTCATTCCGTAGCACAGGCTAGCCTCAGACCTGAAGCAA
This sequence comes from Peromyscus californicus insignis, assembly GCF_007827085.1. Taxonomy (NCBI): domain Eukaryota; kingdom Metazoa; phylum Chordata; class Mammalia; order Rodentia; family Cricetidae; genus Peromyscus; species Peromyscus californicus. Next base: position 70,076,872 of record NW_026294617.1, read on the forward strand.
TCTTCCTGTCTTAACTTCCCAAGTCCTGATTCCAGGTATGAGTCCAGCTTAAGATCGCCTTCTACTTACTCACCAGGCAGGCATCACCCTTGATACCCAACTCTTCCCACCCTCCAGGGACAACAGTGTTCTCACCCCGCTCAGGGACAGCCGGCTGCCAGCACTCCGAAGATGCCTCTCCAGGCTGCTGGGCTGCAGATCCTCCCAGCGTACCCGCCACAACTCTGAGGCCAGCTCCTTCTCCAACTGCATCTTCCTGGGATGGGAAGTCCGCACCTGAGCCGCTGGCCCAGTGGGGTGCGCAGCAGCCCCTCAGAGCCCTGGGACATTTCATGTGCTAAGAGATGAGCGAGGGAGTCCTGTTCTCTGAACTAGGAGTTGGGAGGCCTGGGGCCTGAGGGAAATTCTACCTCACAACAGGAGATCCAGGTAGTCACAGCAGGGTTCATCATTTAGGGCCAACTACTGTGGGCCAGTACCTGAAGGTTTTGAACTGCTTTCCATCTGGCCTCAGCAAAAGATGCCAGTTCCACATCAGTATCCCCTCTGCTATGATGCCATTCCCAACTTCTCTGTTCCCTCTGAGTTCCTAGATAGGGCTTTGTAGCTCTAACCCAACCTGAACCAACCTGACTGCTCCATCCTTCCCAGACTCCAATCTGGAGCTTCTGCCTCCTCCCTGAGGGAATGAAATAAGTATTCTTTTCCCGAGTGAGGCTCCTTCCCAGGCCTGTTCTCCTCCTGCTCCCTTCTCTGGGCTCCCAAGTCTCCCCAGCCTCACCTAGTCCCTAACTTACCTGTATATGAAGAAGGACACAATCAGAAAGCTAATGAGAGAGAGGCTGCCCACCAACGCCAGAACCTCCAGTGTGGAAAAGTGGTCTGTGGGAGGGTCCATGTTGGAGAAGAGAGATGGGGGGGGGTTGTTAGACAACAGGGAAGGGAATCGTCTAATGGTCTAACAGATGACAAATGAAGGGAGTTTCAGTCAGGCAGAAGGCCTCCAACTCCCCAGGGAGGAGCCAGTGTCTCCACGACAGAACTTTGGCAGCACGGGCCAGTCACCTTGGTTGCAGGCTGGGTCCTCATTGTCAAAGCCACACTTAGGGATGTCAGGAGGCGGGTATCCCAGCGGCCAGTATAATTTGCGTTCTGACACAGCCATCAGCTCCTGGGAAGTCCCATTATAGTTCAGGACGACCTGAGGGAGATCAGGAGTGGTGAGTGCCTGTAGCCTCTGAACCATCTTGCCTCCTGCTTGTCAATCTCTGTTTCTAGGACCTGTCTCTGGGCTACCAACTACTCACCAGGCTCCTGCTGGGACTATCCAGAGAGTTCAAATCTATGCCCAAAGCATTAAGGGGCAAAAATCTTGAACACTAAAAGGCTTTGTAGAGAAGTACCCGTAGGAAATCCCAATGGAAACCCCAACTGTATACTCAGGAAGTTTGGCATTGGTTGCAAGACAGAAACACCTCGGTCTACACTTGCAGGACTAATCCCTGTATATCTCTTTCAGGCCTTCACCGGTAGATCTGATTCTCAGTGCCTTTGACCTCTGTCCCTTCCTGTCCCTGCTGCGTTTACATAGGTGCACACATGCCTTCTTCTTGGCTCTGAGTACCTGTCTCTGCTAGGATGGGGTCCCAGCTGTCTTAGGAACTCCTCAAGGGAAGGATTCTGTTCTCTCTTCAGACCCGGAGTTCCCTGTGCATCCTGATCATTTTGGTTGCTCCCTAGACTGAGGAGTTGAACCTGCCTTATCCAGTATTCTCATACCTGGCAGGGATGCTGGGGAAGGGGGGAAAGGGGGTAGGAGGATGAGACACCATTCCTGCCTGGCACTGTCTTCTTGGTGCATGCATGAACTTACCCTGAAGGCGCCTGTTTCTGGATCCATATCCCAGAGGGAGAAGTCGGTCTCCCGATCTCCATTGCTATCAATTTTCAGGTATCCTGTCACACCTAGGGACATAGGGGAGGAAAGCTGTGTTCTGAAAAAATGGAGGTTCAGAGACACCTCACTTCATCCCAACCATCTCTCTCTCTCAAGATAGAGACAGAGATGTAGACACAAATATGGACACATGCGTAATGGTGAAAAGGTCAGCTATGTTGCCGGTGGGAGTGGCAGGTTCGGCACACAGAATTTTAGGGAACTTAGGAGACTGGATGGATATCAGGCTTTTTGTGGTCTCCTGCTGGGGCACCTGGGGCTCCCTCTCACTTCCACTGCCAAAGGGGCCCATTCCAGTTAATTCTGGGCCCTGACCTTGGAAGCTTCGGTTCCACATCCGCTGAGTGATGTCCTCCCCGTCAGTGACAGTTCCCCCCTGTGCCAGAGTCTCTGTTACTGCCCGGACATAGAGCAGGAGCCCATCATGGAAGGATGCTGGGATGATATTCTCCTGTAGAAGCAAGCAGAGCTCAGACAGGGCAGAGAGTAACAAAGTGTAGTGCTGTGGGTAGGGAACTGGGGGGTACTGGGAGCTTGGAAGAGGATACAGAAAACAACCATATTCCACAGAGATGTGATGCTCAACAGATATGCTTGCATCTACCATTGCTCCCCACTCGGAGTCATGTTAGGTAGATAGGGCAGGCTATGTCATTCCCACTTCCCTGATGAGGACTTTAGGTTCAAGGATTGAATTTGCCGCTGTCTCCCTCCACCATCAAAAGAGAAACAGAAATAATAGGAAGAAGAGGAGATGGAATAATAGAATGCCTGAGAGAGTGGGATAGAATGGCAGAGCCATGAATTAGGGTCTGGAGATCCACACTGGCGGTTCCTAGGACCCCCTCTTACCAGGCCATCCTCTATGGTGAAGTTGAACTGCTTGTCAGCCAAGAGTTTGAGCTGCTTCAGAAAATCCAGGTACTCAGGATTATCTGGCTCTTTGTAAGTAATGATTTTGGCAGCCTGAGGAAGGAATCCGTGAAAAGGGGAGTCCTAGGAGTTGACCCCAGTCCCCCCTGTATCCTGGCGTCCCAATCATCTGGGGTCCCACCTCCCAGACCAGCCTCTTTGTTTAGGTCAAGATCAAACTGAATGACTGTGTGTGGTAGCACACACCTTTAAACCTAGCACCCAGGAGGAGGCAGAAGCAAGAGAATCTGAGTTTGAGGCCAGCCTGGTCTGTATAATGAGTTCCAGGACAACAACCAGGAATACATAGAGAGACCCTGGCTCAAAACCAACGAACAAAAACAAAAAGTAAACAATAAATATTAAATAAGAAAAAGATCAAATTGAACCCTGTGTCCTTTATGAGGTAGCCTCCATGCTTGAGCAAAAGATTCGAGAACTGTCTAGTTCATGGGTCTTTAAGATCCTCCTACTTCAGATCCATTCTATTACTTGTTTAGCCTCCTGATTCTGAAGCGCCCAAATCCCATGGAGTTCATTGTACAACTCTCTGACTATCCAAAACCTGTTTTCTGGAATCATTTCAGACATGTAGGGGCATAGTGCCCAGAAACGATGTGTCAACAACCCCAGCACTCACCTGAAAGGCCTGCCGGGCACTGCTGTCCTGCCCATCTCTTTTTTCCCAGGGCTTTTGGGGAGCAGGGCCGTGAGCACCCTGGAGGCTTTGCCCAAACACATCCAAGTGGAAGAAAACATAGTCCTCCCCAGTCAGGCCGGCATCCATGGCCAGAAGCATCAGAGCCCTGAAGGCGTCAGGAGAACTGCAGATATAGATAACTGGAAGGAAAGAAGGAGAAGGGGGGGGGGTGAGGGAGAGAGAAAGAAGGGAGGGAGAGAGGGAGGGGGGCACACAAGAACGAACACACAAGGCATTGCAAGGGAGGGAATTCTGAGTTTGTAGTCTTTAAATGGCACCAACTCCTGGCTCAGTCTGGGCCTTGGCAAGAGACCGTGAAAGATGGGGGAAGAAGGTGTGCAGAGTAGGGAGGGAGAAAGAGAGGTGAGAGGAGGGAACACAGAAGGTGGGGGACCAAGGGCGCAGGAAGAATCAGAGAATGGCCAGCGGGAGAAGGAACCCGAGAGCTCGTGTAGGAGCAAGAGAAGAAACTGGAGGAGAGAGAACGTGGTAGTGTAGAGCGAAAACAGGAGGAAGAAAAGCCGGGCACCAAGCAGAGGACGCAGTAGCGCTAGAACTAGGCCCTTCCGCGCTTAACTCAGGAAAAGTCCGCGGCAGGAAGGTCACGGGGAGACTGGAGGAAAGGGGTGGGGGTGGGGGAGAGGGTAGGAATGCAAACCCGGCGCCGCCGAAGGGTTGTAAGAGAGGGAACTAGAAACTCCGAGGTGGGAAAGTCGTGTTGGGCAAGACCCTAAGAGAAACAGCCAGGAGGATGCCTGGCTCCCAAAGGGGGAAGAAATGCCAGGCCCTGGACAGGCCGGAGAGAAGGCCGCGAGAGCCAGGGGTCCGAGTGGGTGCCCGCCTCACCTCTGCCCTTGCGCCGCACGGCCCGCAGTAGCTTGGTGTAGTGGTCGGGGTCGCCCTCGACGAACTCCTGGTGATGCACTGTGATGTTGAGGCGCTCACGCACCCGCATGTACAGCCCCTCCACTATGAAGAAGCAAGGCCGGTCGTCGCCCAGCCGATCCGCGTAGAGCACCAGCGCCTGGTGCTCCCAGCCCAGCCGTCGATGCAGCGCAGCCACGAAATCGCCCAGCTTGACGTGGCTGGGCCCCGCGCGCGTGGTCAGCGCGTACTCGTTCTTGACCCCGATGCCCAGAGCCGGGGCGCCGGCGGTCAGCAGCGGCACCCGCCAATGCGCGGTGAAGCGCCCCACCGGGGCAGCGGAGTACACGCAGCCGGGGCCCAGGAACATCGCGGGGCTGTGCTCCCACTTGAGGTCCACCGCGGCCAGCGGTGCAGCGGTGTCGGAGCAGACGCCCGCCGCGTTCTCGCTGCTGCCCAGCACCATGCGGACCGTCCAGCCCGGCAGCAAGTCCGGCTGCGCCTTCACCTTCTCGAGAGCCAGTTCCACGGCCGGCCCCACGCGCGCCCACGACCACGGGTATGAGGTGTTGGCCAGCGGCAACACCACGGCCACCGTCAGGTCCCCCGCGTGCCCGCCCCGGAGCAGCAGCAGAGGTGGCAGCAGCAGCAGCGCCCGCAGGCGCGGACGGACGCGTCGGGAGCCGGGCATGGCCTCAGCGAGCGCAACGGCGGCGGGACAGCGCTGTCACCATGTTCTGCTCGCAGTCCTGGGGCTCAGGGGCGAATCGCGGACATCCAGAGAGCCAGAGCAAGAGCGAGGGCCGGGGTGGGTCGCAGCGGCAGCCCCGAGAGCACGCTGCCTGCCGGGGCTGCGACGGTCCGGTCGTCTAGGAAGCGCGCTAAGCTGGGCGCGTCCGGGAGCGGAGGGCTCCTCGGAGCAGGTGGGAGCGAGCGCAGCACCCGGAGGGAGTCGGTGGAGAGCGAGCGAGCGAGAGGGTGATCCGGAGGGAGCGAGGCGAGAGGGAGCGCCAGCGAGGAAAGGGGAGTGTGCGCTCGCGCTTGCCCCAGGAGTGTGCCAGAAGGGGCGTCCGGCTGGCTCAAGTCTCCGGCCGTTCCGGAGGCGGGAGGGGTGGGGGGGACGGGACCACAAGGTCCCGAACCAGGCAGCGAATCCTCCCCTCCCAGATTCGGTGACAAGAAAGCCCAGGGAGCCAATCCCGGCTCTTTAACTCCTTCTGCCCAGCCTAGGCTACGGCTGGCCCCCACCCGGGCGTGCGCGTGGTTATTGCTGACCCTCTTCCCTCCGCGTTGCCGCGGTGCGAGGTTTCCCTCCCCTGGCAGCCCCCGCGGGCGGGGCGCACAGGCCGTGGGGAGAGCAAGGCTGAGGAGGGAGGCGTAAGGAAGCTGCTCCCCGGCCCTGGCGCCCCTCCTGGGCTCTCCTCTCCTACCTGGCTCCTTTTGGGGAAGAGGGAAATAGAGGCTTGTTTGGATCTCGGCCGGAAAAGGTGTGTGTGGCTTGTAGGAGTTTGGGAGGGTTTCTGGAAAAGGCAACCAAGTGGAGGCGAGCCAGAGTCCGGGTTACACAGTCCATCAACGAGAACCTCCCCTTTCTTCTTCGCCGCCGCCTCCCAGATCGCGCAGATTAACAGAGCAAGATGACCAGGTGGGAGGGTGGAGTTAACTCTTTAGTTCCCAAATAATGATGGAAAGTGGGGACGGGGAGGAGTGGGTGGCTAGAGAAGAGATGTAACATCATTTGAGTGCTTTGTGTAGAAGATTATTAAAATGGGACCTGTGAGGTTGTAGTTGGAAATGAACACGGGAAGAATAATGAAGGCGCGAGGAGTCTGGGGACACCAAACTGCTGGGCTGTTGGGCCGAAGCGCCATGGGATTAGTCTGCCCTCTAATGGTCATCCGCATTCATTACCCGTATTGCGCCATCGCATTCACCAGCCTTCAGTCTAAGCAGGATCTAAGGTCAGCAAATATTTCCAGAGGAGCATCTGTGTCAAGTGCCAGTTAAATGCTGACAGCATAACGATGAAATACACACACACACACATACACACATATGTGTATGTATATATATGTATATATATGCTTTTGAGGACAAATAACCACAATACAATATACTTTAAGGCACTGCAAAGAAGACAAGGATATGCTCAGAGACCGAGATGAGGGTTATTAATAATTCTATCTGGACTGGAGCCAGGAAAACCTCCAAAGAGAAAAAACTCAACAAGGATAAAAAGATGAAAAAGGGTATTTGGGGTTGGAGATATGGCTCAGCGGTTAAGACCGTGTATTACCCTTCCACAGGAACAGAGTTCAGTTCCCAACATCTGTAGCAAATGGTTCACAAACAACTGTAATTCCAGCTCCAGGGGAGCCAACAACTCTGACCTGAGGGCACACGCCTCCCCCCACGTGCCATTCAAACAGATACAATTGCTATTTAAAATAAATAACTCTAGTTAAGAAAAAAAAGGGAATTATGTGGAGAGAGCAAAATGCTGAAGTCTATTTTCTATACAGGAAGTGTTAGGAGATTTTTTTTTTTTTTGGAGACAGGCTTTCAGTATCTCCATTATTTAATTGTCCATGCTTAAAAAATAGCAGATGACTGGATAGTGGTGGGTTCATGTCTTTAATCACAGAACTGCGGAGGCAGAGGCAGAGACAGGCAGATCTCTTAGTTTAAGGCCAGCTTGGTCTACAGAGTTCCAGGAAAGCCAGGGCTACACAGAGAAACCCTGTCTCAAAAAGCAAAACACTAGATGGTTCATGACTATTTGTCTTTCTGTTTTTTGTTTGTTTGGTTTCTTTTCTTTTCTTTTTGGTTTTTCAAGACAGGGTTTCTCTGTGTAGTTTTGGTGCCTGTCCTGGATCTCACGCTGTAGACCAGGCTGGCCTCGAACTCACAGAGATCCATCTGCCTCTGCCTCTGCCTCTTGAGTACAGGGATTAAAGGCGTGCACCACCACACCTGACAGTTTCTGTTTTTTAAAAGTAGTTTTCCTTAAGTTTTAAGTCTGAGTGGAGTTCAGGTGCCCTGGAAAGCCAGAAGGCATGGGATCCCCTGGAGCTAGCTGGAGGTCCAGGAAGTTGTCAGCCATGGGTCCCGGGTACTGGGAACAGAACTGCAGCCTGCCAGCACAGAAGTATGCCCTTCTGACTGCTGAGCCCTCTTTCCAACTCCCTAATTGGAAGAGAGAGAGAGAGAGAGAGAGAGAGAGAGAGAGAGAGAGAGAGAGAGAGAGAGAGAGAGAGAGAGATTTATTAAAAGATTTGTTTATTGTTGTGTGTTTGAGGGATTGTGTGTGTGTATGTGTGTGTGTGTGTGTGTGTGTGTGTGTGTGTGTGTGTGTGTCTGTGTCTGTGTCTGTGTGTGTGTGTGTTCACGTGCGTGCAGGTGACCTTAGAGGCCTGATGAGGGCTTTTGATCCCCTGGAGCTAGAGTTACAAGCAGTTGTTCCCACAAAGGTGCTGGGACCCTGACCTGGACCTGGGTCCTCTGCAACAGCAACAAGCACTCTAACCACTGAGTCCTTGCTCTAGCCCCCTACTTTTCTTGAAATATTGAAAAAGCTAGTGACATGGATCGGCATCCCTTTCTGCACGATCAATGGGAACACGTCTCTACCCACCTTATTTCACTCAAGGACATTCCCTGGCTGTCATTGGACCTGGGAGTGCGAATGACTGAGCAGGAAATAGGGCAGAGGAAATGGGATCAGGAAGGCTTTTCTGTGACAGGTGTAAGGTGTTATGTAGTGGGAAGTCGAGTCTGCATGTAGGGTGTACAGCAGCTTCTGCTGCTTCATAAGTACCGTTAGCTGGACTCAGAAAAAGGAAGGACCTAAGGGACATGACCTCTGTAGTTGAGAAACTAAAACAAGAGGTTTGGGTGGGTGGTAACTAGTTTATTGAACCTGAGGTGCCTGTAGATACCCAAGTAGAGGTTTCCATATGTGTCTGATGCAGCTGGAGCTCAGAGGAAATGACTGGACCAGAGCAGCGTTGGGTTATTGAATTCTTGTCAGTATGGTGAAATCTGGAGCAGCAAACAACTAGAAATGTTGGATGATTTTATTTTTTTTCTTTTCTTTTCTTTTTTTGAGACAGGGTTATTCCGTGTAGCCCTGGCTGTCCTAGAACTCACTCTGTAGACTAGGCTAGCCTCGAACTCACAGAGATCCTCCTGCCTCTGCTTCCTGATTGCTGGGATTAAAGGCATGTGCCACCACTGCCCAGCAGATGAATTATTTTTTAAGGCAAGAGAAGATAATCTAATCAGGAAGCTTTTAATAGCTGTCAGCTAAGGTTGAAGGTAAATTTCCAGGAATAAGGCCTGCAGCTGCAGTGAAAGGAATGGATAATTATATTCCCTTCCTTCTTCTCTTCCCCCTCAACGGCATTCACACCGACCTCCCTATATAATATTTTTTTAGGGCCACAGTGTCCTTATGGGCCTCAGAAGTCCCCCCTTCCTCTATCCCTCACCCACAAGCCAGTGAACAAAGGTACACCCGGCACATATCAGATTTGTGGTCTTGGTGATCCCAGGCCTCAGCAGTGGCAGTGGTGGTGTTCAGCATGCACAGCTCACTGTAGCTGGTCCAGGTCTCTATCAGGTGACACTGGGAGAGATGGACACCGGCCTTGAGGCCACCGGAGTATGAGAATACAAACTCCGTGCTGTCTGTGGTCTTGATGATGGCAACAGTAGCACTGACCTCTTTAGGAGCCACATCACCATGGCACACTAGGCTTCAAAGCCATGTGTTTACTGTGGTGAGGTCGCACTTTACCATCTGGTTGGGTAGCTCCAAGTAAGCACTAGGGGCCTCTGCTAAAGACCCCTGCTCCTGAGAAGCTTTCTCAGCAGAGAAGACAGGGCTGTATGCAGCTGCAGGGAGGTGGGAATGGAAAGCTGTCAAATGGGAGGGAAGAATGATCTGGCTAAGAAGGCCAGAAGGTTAATGGAGGTTGGGTACTCAATATTGAGGTTTCTTTTTTCCTCTTCTTTCTTTTCTTTTTTTTTTCTTTTCTTTCTTTCTTTTTTCTTTCCTTTTCTTTTCTCTTTTCTTCTTCTTCTTCTCCTTCTCCTTCTCCTTCTCCTTCTCCTTCTCCTCCTTCTCCTTCTCCTTCTCCTCCTTCTCCTTCTCCTTCTCCTTCTCCTTCTCCTTCTCCTTCTCCTTCTCCTTCTCCTTCTCCTTCTCCTTCTCCTTCTCCTTCTCCTTCTCCTTCTCCTTCTCCTTCTCCTTCTCCTTCTCCTTCTTCTTCTTCTTCTTCTTCTTCTTCTTCTTCTTCTTCTTCTTCTTTTGTAGCAGGGTTTCTCTATGTAACAGCCCAGGCTGTCCTGGATCTCACTCTGTAGACCAGGCTGGCCTCAAGCTCATAGAGATCTGCCTGCCTCTGCCTCCCAAATGCTGAGATTAAAGGCATGCACCATCACTGCCTGGCAATATTGAAGTTTCTGTGTCAAATGTCATAGATGACCTCATTGTCTGCCATAAAGACACAATGGGAGTTCTGCAGGATAATATAATGAAGGTGGAGTTGTAGTGTTCAAAGACGGCTGTGAAAACCCGGGGCAGGCTAAGCGAAAAACTCCACCTGTAATCAGCAGAGTGACATTCCATCAGCAGCAAGGAGAACGTTGAGCCAGTTTCCTACCAAAGGTATAGAAAAACAAGGCTGGAGCACTGGCTGGTGAGCTTGTAAATTCCATCCCAGACAAGGTCATTGGTCTCATTGCCCATGAGTAGTTCTTCTGGGCATAGTTCATGGCAGCATCTCCCTTGCCTGTGATGAACTGCTCAGAATGAAACAGCTGGAGGTGTATCAGTACAGACTTCATCAATGACTGTGGGCTCCGTCTCTAATAACTGCTGTCAGCACACCCTTGTCAGCACCTGCTCACTAAACGAGATATTGAAGAAGTCATCTCCCGAAATGGCCTTGTCACTTGGCATCTGGCCATCAGAATGGCCAGTGTGGACAGAGATGCACTCCTGCAAGGTGCTACGGGTTAGGAGGCAAGGTGAACAGGAAGAGACACCAGGTCCTGGTCACCTTTCCCACGCAAGCTAAGAATCAGGTAAATAATGCACTGAGCAAAAGGTCAGATTTCTGGTGAAACAAGAAAAGCAAAGAATGCTAGGAATGGTGGCCCACGCCTTAACTCCCAGCACTCGGGAGGCAGAGGAGGTAGATCTCTGTGAGTCTGAGGTCAGCCAGAGCTACACAGAAGACACTGTGTCAAAAAACAAAAGCAAGGCAGGGTGTGGTGCTGCGTGTCTTTAATCCCAGCACTTGGGAGGCAGAGGCAGATGGATCTCTGACTTGCAGGCCAGCCTGGTCTACAAAGAGAAACCCTATCTTGAAAAAACAAACAAAACCCCCAAACAACAACAACAACAACAACAACAACAAAAAACTGGGCTGGAGAGATGGTTCCTACATGCAGGCAAAACACCAATGCACATAAAAAAAAAATTAATAAAGGGTTGGGGATTTAGCTCAGTGGTAGAGCGCTTGCCTAGCAAGTGCAAGGCCCTGGGTTCGGTCCTCAGCTCTGAAGAAAAAAATAAAAATAAAAACAAAAACAAAAACAAAAATCCCAAAGACAAACAAAACAAAGTAACCAAACTCCAAAAACTCAGAAGAGTCTCGCCATGGAACAAGTGCAAGAAGCCAGAAGACCCGCCCCCTACATCCTCACCCCAGTCCCAAAAGCGGGGTCATCCAGATGTAAAGATACTTGCTGCAAAGCGTGAGGCCTTGAGTTCAGTCTCCAGGACCTCTAGGGTGGAAGCAGAGAACTGACTCCGGCAAGTTGTCCTCTGATCTACACACACACACACACACACACACACACACACACACACACACACACACACACACGAAGTATAGAAAAATAAATGTAAGAATTTAAAAATGAGAAGAAAATAACAGACAAAGCTGGGTATACTCACACACGCTGGGGTGTGATCTCAGCAGCATTTGGCAGACTACTGCAGCAGGAGGAGTTATGATGATTAGGCTAATTTGGCAAGTTCCAGGTGCAGGTGTACATAGCGAGACTATGTGGAGTAGGTCCTAAGGACTCATGTGAAAGACCTCAGTGGGACATGGCTGTGGCACATCCTCCTCTCCCCCACCTACCCTCAAATCATGCACACACAATAACGAATAAAACACTTGCTTTTCTAACAACAGCTTAAAAATATTTTTTACATTTACTTATTTTATGTATATGAGTGTTTTGCTCACGTGTATGTCTGTGCACCGCATGCATGGCTAATGCCTGTGGAGGTCAGGAGACCGCCTTGGACCCCCGGAACCGCAGTACAGACAGTTGTAAGTCGCTATGTGGGTGATGGGAGTTGACACCTCCTCCTCTGCAAGAGTAACAAGTGCTTTTAACTGCTGAGCCATCTCTCCAGCCCATAAATATATATTAAAAAAAATTATTATTATTTTCAAGGCATGTAGCCCTGGCTGTCCAGGAACTCACTCTGTAGAACAGACTGGTCTTGAACTCAGAGATCTGCCTGCCTCTGCTGGGATTAAAGGAGTGCGCCACTACACCTGGCTCTAAGATTTATTATTTATTTACTCACTCACTCACTCACTCACTCACTCACTCACTCACTCACTCTCATTCATTCATTCATTCATTTATTTTAAATTATGTGTATGTAGGCCGGTGGCAGCGGCGGCGGCGCAGGCCTTTAATCCCAGCATTTGGGAGGCAGAGCCAGGCGGATCTCCGTGAGTTCAAGGCCAGTCTGGAATACAGAGGGGGTTCCGGAAAAGGCGCGAAACTACACAGAGAAACCCTGTCTCGAAAAACAAATAAAAATAAAAAAATAAATAAATTATGTGTGTGTTGTATATATGTATGCTTTTGTGTGCAGTGCCCCAAAGGCGGAAAGAGAGCAGTTAAACTCCAGTCCCTTGCAAGAGCTGTGCATGCTCTTAACTCCTGAGCTGTCTCTGAGCTAGTTCTTCAGCCCTAATAAATAAATAAAAAAAACCTAAAAGCAAACCTAACCCATGATAGTAGAAATCCAGAATGGTTATCTTCCTGAGGTCATAAACTATTGTTTTTTGAGACAGTATCTCACTATCTGGCATGGACCGGTGATGTAGACCAAGCTGACCTTGAACTCACAGAGATCTTCCTGCCGCTGCCATACAGGTGCTGGAATTAAAGGCGTGTTCCACCATGCTCTGCCAAAATATTCCTTTCGAAAAAATTTCTGTTAAATTTATTTATGCTGTGCTTATGGGGGTCAGCGCACCCACAGCACACATCGTGAGGTCGCAGGACGATGTGCAGAAGTCGCCGCTTTTCTTCTACCACGTGGGTCTCAGCAGCTTATACCCGCTGAGCCACCTTGCCGACCCGATAAAAGTATTCTTTGTTTTAATCTAGGTGGGGATAGGTTACTTGGAAGGAATACACGCCTACAAAAGTAAACAATACATCAGTACTTGTCAGAATCCCATAATACAGCGAAGTGGGGAGGATCTGGGGGGAACTGGGGGAGGGGAAATACATGCTCAAAATACAGTGTATGAAAAATTTTTTCAATAAAAAAGAATCGTATAACAGAAATAATAGCGAAGGAATAATGGAGGCAAATGAAACTAAATTATTCCTGGTATTTTCATAGGGTAAAAGTTACCTTTTCAGGTAAGGTGGCACACGACTGAAATGCCGGCACTTGGGAGGCTAAGGCGTGAAGATTGCTGAGAGTGAGGCTATATTAACGAGTACTACGTAAGCCGGAGTGACCAAGCAATACCCTGTCTTGAAAAAGCAAAATCAAAAAATGTTGGAGAAGAAAAACAATGATGTCTCTTACTGCAGAAAAATAAGGTTGCTTTTGTATCACCGAAACGAAGGCGCCCAAAGCGAATAAAAATGTAAGTCTCCGATAGCAGAGGATGGTTTCGATCCATCGACCTCTGGGTTATGGGCCCAGCACGCTTCCGCTGCGCCACTCTGCTACCCACTGTTTGCTTGTGTTATTTTTCCCTAGAAGAACTTTTCCTGTTCACTGTCCCGAATTCTGAGCGCCCCCTCCGTTATGTTTTCTTATTGGTTGGCTCTTTACAGGGCCTTTTTCATTGGTTGCTGAATTAACCAATAATCAAGAAGGACGGAGCGAGGCGGGAGCCTATCGCGCTGGCGTTTGTTGGGACGCGGCGGCAGACGGTTCTTTGCGGACCTGATTCTTCCAGGGAGAGGGGGGTTGAGTGGGCTCCATTGTTCAGGATTAAGTGGACCGACCATGAGGTAAGTGGATAGAGGTGTTTGAAGGTTCCTCCAGAAACCTCGGGGGGCGGACTGAAACGGAGGCGGAGGGCCGAGGGCCTGTATCTGGGCGGCTGGCGGAAAACCTGGCCGGCGTGAACGGAGTTGCAGGGGGCTGGTGGAGGCGGGGAACCGGGCCTGCAGGGGGCCGGGGCCAGCAGGGGAGTTGGGTTAGCCTCCGGGGCCCGGGGTGATGTTAAGGAGTGTCTTCACTGACCAGAAAGAGCATCCTCGGCGTGCAGTGAGATGACTGGAGCGCTGCGCATTTTTTTTTTAGTGCCTAGTGTTTGCCCGAGAGGATGTCCTGGTAACTGTTATGCTGTGCTAATAAAAGAGAAGTCACCTTACTTTGTTAGGATTGGTTTGCCTCACGGTCGTGGATTACTTAGTAGGGGTATGTGTGTCAGGGTCTGAACCTCGTATTCTCCTGATGTGAGCTTTGATAAAATCCAGGATTAGAAGTCGGCTGTGGTGTCACACGCCGCAATCACAGCACTTGGGAGGTCAGGCAGCAGCATGAAGAGTTCTAGGGCAGCCAGGAATACAGGAGACCCCTGCTCAAAACCCAAAATCCAGAATTAGGACGTCATGGCGGTGGGGGTGGGGCTGGGCACCGTTTGGAATTGGGGGAAAGAGACTTCCATAGTTGGAAGCAGTTGAGGTAAGTCAAATTGAAATAACATGGCTGGTATGATGGAGATGCTTTTCAGCGAGGTGAAAGTAAAATGTATGCATTTTTAGGGGTGACAGAGGACGTGGTCGTGGTGGGCGCTTTGGTTCCAGAGGAGGCCCTGGAGGAGGGTGAGTGTGGCTATTTGCATCTTTGCCCTGGTTTGTTGGAGTTTGGAGTGGACTGTTCTACTTGATTTTGTGAAAGTCTTTTTTTGTTTTGTTTTGTTTTTGAGGCAGGGTTTCTCTGTGTAGTTTTGGTGCCTGTCTTGGATCTCACTCTGTAGACCAGGCTGGCCTCGAACTCACAGAGATCCACCTGCCTCTGCCTCCCGAGTGCTGGGATTAAAGGCGTGTGCCACCACGCCGGGCGCAAATTCTTAAAAATCAAAGTTGGTGCATTGTGTACCTCTCACTTGCTTTCTGTTTGAATAATTTTGGATTATTTTTGTGTTTCAGGTTCAGGCCTTTTGTGCCCCATATCCCTTTTGATTTCTATTTGGTGAGTATTTGGCTTTGGAGGACTTTACTGACTACTGCTCACTTACAGATGGAGAAATAGAGCCCAGAATCTCCTTGTTAATGAAGTCAAATATTGTTTGGAGTAGATTCATGAATGCATGTAGTGTTTTGTTTGAAAGAGGTTCTTTCTCTGTATGCTTGGCTGGCGTGGAACTCACAGTGTAGACCAAGCTGATGGCAAATGCACCATCCTGTCTCAGCCTGAGTGTGCTGGGACTATAGGCATGCACTGTCATATCTGGCTTAAGTTTTTATGTATTTAGTTTGAGTACTAGAGATTTGAACCCAGGGCCTTTAGCATGCTAACCCTGTTACAACCCTAATTTCTAGTTTTATTTTATTATTGTTATATACTCTGTGTATATATACACGTGTATAATATGGCTCTAGTAGCAGACACAGGTTTGATTCCCAGCGCCAACATCACAGTGTACATTTGTCTGTAACTCTAGTTCCAGAGAATTTCATGTCTCTGTTGACTTCCACAGACTCCCAAACACAGGGTGCACAAACATACACTGAGACACTCAACACATTCACAATAAGTAGATTTAAAAACAAGCCAGTTGGCCAGCTAGTCTTCAAAGTGACTGTAATCCTTTTGTGATTCCTTTGTAATCCCAGTAATGGATCCTGAGGCAGGAGGACTCTGTCCAAGGTTCAAGGCCAGCCTGGGCTACTATAGTGAACAATCTCAACAAGAACAAAACAGAAAACAGTATAAACAGGGTAGAGAAGATAATTCCTTTACAGTTTATAATATTTGTAATATTTGTTCTGTAATATTTGATTATAATATAAATTCAATAATTTTTAGGATTTGTTTATTTATTTATTAGTTTTTTGAGACAGGGTTTCTCTGTGTGTAGCTTTGGAGCCTATCCTGGAACTCGCTTTGTAGACCAGGCTGGCCTAGAAGACTGCTGGGACTGAAGGTGTGTGCCACCACCGCCCAGCTTATTTATTTTTGAGACAATGCCTGTATATATAATTTTGGCTGGCCTGGAACTTATAGAGATCTGCCTGCCTCTGCCTCCTGACTGCTAAAGGTGTGTACTACCACAAGTGGTGGATTTTCTTTTCTACCCCTAGACGGGGTCTTTCTCTGTAGCATTGGCTGTCCTAGAAATTACTCTGTAGAACAGGCTGACCTCGAACTCATAGAGATCTGCTTGCCTCTGTCACCGCCCCAGGTTAAAGGTGTACATCACCACACCCCGACTTCACAGTGGATTATTTTTATTTCATGTGTATGTATGTTTACCCCTTTGCATGCCTGGTTCACTTGAAGGCTAGAAGAGGTTGTCAGAGGTTGTGAGCTGCCGTGTGTGTTAGGAACCAATCTGAGCTCTCTGGAAGAACAATAGTATTCTTATCTGCTGAGTTATCTCCCCAGCCTCTAGATTATTTCTTTTAATACAAGGGTAATGAGAATGTGGGCTGATGTAGCTCAGTTGTAGAGTGCTTGCCTAGTATGCACAGAGCCCAGGGCATTTCCTATGTCAGGTATGGTGGTGCACACCTGTAATCCAAGCATACAGGAGGCAGGGGCAGGAGCATAAGTTTAATGTCAGCATCAGCTACATAGCAAGTTCAGGCCAGCCTATGATAAAATAGAACCTGTATCAAAAAAACAGACCAGAGCAACAGGGTAATGAGAACTTGAACTAGGTTCTTCCTATTTATATTTGGACTTGAACATCCAAAGGAGTTAAAAAGTAAGAGCAAGTGTTGCAAGCTGGGTGTAATGGCTTTGAAATGGAGCAGATGGAAGAACAGAATCAATTGTAGAATTTTGGGTGGGGGGATGGAGTTATTCGAAAGATTTATGTGTGAGTGTATGTATGTGCACCATATATGCCTAGTGCTAGTAACAGTGGAGGCTGAAGAGGGAGTCAGATTCCTTGGAACTGAAATTATAGGTTGCTGTGAGCTCTCTGTGGGTATTGTGAACTGAACCTGGGCCCTCTGTAAGAAGAGCAAGTATTCCTAACTGCTGAGTCATCTCCCCAGACCCCCCCCCCCCCCCTTGGGGGAGATGTTTTGTTTTTTTGAGACAGGATGTTCTCTGTGTAGCCCTGGCTGTCCTGGAATTCACTCTGTAGACCAGGCTGGCCTTGAACTCACAGAGATCCATCCATCTGCCTCCTGAGTGCTGGAATTAAAATCGGGTGCCACCATACCTGACTTCTAGCCCCTATTTTTTTTATTCTTATTATTATGTAAGTGATTTATTTTTATTTTATGTGTGTTCGTGTTTTGCCTGCATTTGTGTCTGTGAGGGAACCGGAGTTACAGACTATTTTGAGCTGCCATGTGGGTGCTGGGAATTGAAACCATGTCCTCTGAAAGAGGAGCCAGTGCTCTTAACCACTGAGCCATCTCTCTAGCCCTCCTATTTTTATTTTTAAAAGATATTCTTATAGCTGGGCAATGGTGTTGCACGCCTTCAATCCCAGTGCTTGGGAGGTAGAGGCATTCAGATCTCTGAGTTCAAGGCCAGCCTGGTCTACAGAGTGAGTTCCAGAACAGCCAGGAATACAAAGAGAAAATTCTTTTCCCCCCAAAACAGGTGATGGTGATGATGATGATGATGATGATGATGATGATGGTGATGGTGTAATAATGATGATGATGATGATAAAGATGATGATGATAATAATTATAAGTGTTTTTACTACATTTATTGTCATACGTACACCACAGCAAATGTGTGGACATCAGAGGACCACTTGCAGGATTTGGTTCTCTGGGTATTGATAACTCAGGGCCTTTACTGTCGAGCCATTTCATTGGGCCCTGCTTACACAGTTTTGATACCAGGTCTCCTGGAGTGCAGGCTGGTGCTGAACCGTTGATTCTCTGTCTTGAAAGTAGTAGGGTTACAAGTGTAGAAGAATTTTTCTGTTGAGTATCAGAAAAAAACTCTTCTGTGCATTATTTTTGGTAAATAACAGTTTAATTTCTGGTTTAGTGTGAAATGGCTTTTCCTCGAGTCAAGCCTGCACCCGATGAAACATCCTTCAGTGAAGCCTTGCTGAAGAGGAATCAGGACCTTGCCCCCAATTCTGCTGAGCAGGTATGTTCTTCCCTGAGTCAGTGCTAAGGGCTTAAAGAGTTAAGATTAGGCTGGAGAGATGGTTCAGTGGTTAAGAGCACTGGCTGCTCTTCCAGAGGACTTGGGTTCAATTCCCAGCACCCACATGACAGCTCACAGCTGTCGTAAGTCCAGTTCCATGGGATCTGATATCCTCACACAGACATACATGTAGGCAAAAACACCAATGTGCCTGTGAAATTTAAAAGAAAAAAATTGTGAAAGAGTTAATAATCCATCTGTTAAGAAGAGTGTTGTCTTGCCTAGGATGTAAGCCAGTGGTAGACCACTTACCTAGCACACTTGGGGCCTGAGTTTGATTCCCGTCAAGGGTGTTGTCAGAGCCCAAATTTCTCCAGTGTTTAATTATTCATCCCCCTTCTTACTGTAGGTGGAGAGTCTGGTGATGATTCAAACAGATTAAATATGTTGTTTTGTGCTTGAGGGTATTTTTGCTTTGTGATGTTTTTTAGGCTTCTATCCTTTCTTTGGTGACAAAAATAAACAATGTGATTGACAACTTGATAGTGGCTCCAGGGACATTTGAAGTGGTGAGTTTTTGATGAATTAATCCTAAGAAAGGGCACCCTTGGTGGTATGGAAATTTCCTTGGCCCTTGCCTGTTAATCTTTCAAATCAAAGCCCCAAGTGGAAAAGTACAGGGACATTCTGGATCTCCTGATCTTAAGGACAGGATTTGTTTCACTGGTCTAGTCATGTGTGGTTGTTTGGGGAATGTGATTTCATCGTGGCTGCTTCCAAATCTGAGTATTAAGGCTACTGAAACAGTTCTGTGGGGACTCAGCACCTTTGGTTTTTTTTCAACAGCAAATTGAAGAAGTCCGCCAGGTGGGATCCTATAAAAAGGGGACAATGACTACAGGACACAATGTGGCAGACTTGGTGGTCATACTAAAGATCCTGCCAACATGTGAGTGTACCTCTTGACTTTCTCTGTTGAGGATGAGACATGGCCTTGGACATGCCACTGCCCTGCTGAACAAGTACTCTTAACCATCTCTCCAGCCCCTCCAGCCCACTTTCTTAAACATTGAGTTTAGATTTAGGGATATTAATAATTAAAGCTCAGGCCGGGTGGCGGTGGCACACACCTTTAATCCCAGCACTTGGGAAGCAGAGCCAGGCAGATCTGTGAGTTCGAGGCCAGCCTGGTCTACAGAGTGAGATCCAGGACAGGCATCAAAACAACACATAGAAAAACCCTGTCTTGGGGGAGGAAAAAAAAAGAATTAAAGCCCAGGTTTATTTATTTGTTTGTTTATTTATTTATTCATTTATTTGTGTGTGAGTATGCACGTGTGGAAAGAAAATAGTAAATTTATTTGTTTGAGACAAGGTCTCACTGTCCTGGAATTCACTATGTAGAGTAGGCTGGCCTCCAACTCAGACGTCTGCTTGCCTCTGCCTCCTGAGTGCTGAGATTAAAGGTGTGTGCCACCACACCAGGCTCTTTGGTGTTTTGTTATTTTTATTTTTTAATGCAATTGGAGTGATAAGTGACAAACTGTAGTGCATGTCTAGAACAAGTTGTGGCCAGTGCCGGAGTCCAGGTCTATCTCCTGGACTCAGTTTTGCTCCCTGTGAGACATTGGTTGGTCCAGACACATTGTTGACTATCTCAGCCAGTGAGTGCTGGCATCAGTAGGGAGAGGAGCCAGAGGTGCTCATGAACACCTAGAGCCCTCGGACAGACCCTGTCCTCACCGAAGAGAATTGCCCGCCCACATGTCCTAAATGCCACTGACCTGGGAACACTACTGTAGAAAGAAGACATGTAAATTGGTCGGCGGTGGTAATCCCAGCACTCAGGAGGCAGAGGCAGGCAGATTTCTGAGTTTGAGGCCAGCCTGGTCTACAGAGTGAGTTCCAGAACAGCCAGGGCTACACAGGGAAGCCCTATCTCGGAAAATAAAAGAATTTAAAAAGAAAGAAGAAGTAAAAAGGTGTGTACCTGAGAATTCTTGTTGCTTGAGACTTCCAATTCTCATGTCAGGCTTTTGTTCCCCCTGGCAAGAGTATTTGTTCTAATTGAATAAGCTTGGTCTGTGGGGTATAAATGGAAATGCCAAGTTGTTTACTGATAGAAGAAATATCCATAAAATGCCTTACTGTAACATTCATAATGTCTTTTTTTTCCCATCTAGTGGAAGCTGTTGCTGCTTTGGGGAACAAAGTCGTGGAAAGCCTGAGGGCACAGGACCCCTCAGAAGGTCTGGGTTTGTCCTCCATGTCTATGTAGTGACAGCAGAAGCTGAGCTCACAACCGTCAGGTCCATGTAGGTCATGGAAAGCCTAAGAGCACAGGACCCCTCAGAAGGTCTTGAGTTTGTGCCCAGTGTCTATGTAGTGACAGCCACAGCTCGGCTCACAGTCAGGTTCGTGTAGGTCGAAGGTTAGCAGGAGTCTCAGGTATCCAGTTTATTTTTTTATTATGAAGGGTGGGTTATGAGACAAAGACTAACTCCATAGCCCAGGCTGGCCTCGAATTACATTCCTCCTGCCTTAGCCTCCCAAGTGCTAGGATCATGGATAAGTGTGCACCACTGGATTCTGATTTCTGCTTTAAAACTCTGTAATTCAGAAATAACCCTTAGCTTGAATTTGTAATGTATGTATGGGGTTGAGGTTAAACACAGTGCCTGTCATACGTGCTAGACGATCAGTCGGCCACTGAGCTTCATCTCCAGACCTCGTGTTTCTTCAGGTTGTCCTGTCCCTTCCCTCCCCCACCTTTTGAGATGGGAATCATGTCAATTTGGTCTAGTACTCCTGATGATCTCCTTGCTGCCACCTTCCAGTGACTGGTATCTAAGCTCCTATTGATGTTTTTTGGTGCATGCTTGTAATCCCAGCACTTGGGAGGCATAAGCAGAGTGTCTGGAGTTTGAGGCCAGCCTTTGCTACTTATACATGCATATACATCTTGCATCGAAAGTTAAATAACAGCCGGGCAGTGGTGGCGCACACCTTTAATCCCCGCACTTGGGAGGCAGAGCCAGGTAGATCTCTGAGTTTGAGGCCAGCCTGGTCTACAGAGCGAGATCCAGGAAAGGCACAAACCTACACCGAGAAACCCTGTCTCGAAAAACCAAAAAAAAAAAAAAAAAAAAACCAAAAAAACAAAACAAAAACAAAAAAGTTAATCCACTGCCAGAAAACCCACCTGTTAAACCAGTTGTGGCACACCTATAACCCAGCATTTGAGAAGCTAGGGCAGGAGGACTGGTAATTTAAGGCCATCCTGAACTATATACACAGTAAGACCTTATGTCACAAAACAAAAATGGGAGCCTAATAATGACTTTGCTTACCAGAAAAGAACTGTTCTTCGTAGGAAAAGAGACAGCATGTGGTTAAACTCAGTTTATGAAGGGGAATTCAACCCCGAGTTCCCTTACAAGAAACACTCTGTTTTTGAGAAAGAAGAACTCTTCTCTCTTTTTTTTTTTTTTTTAAGATTTATTTATTATGTATATGATATTTCTGTACACCAGAAGAGGGCACCAGATCTCAATATAGATGGTTTTAAGTCACCATGTGGTTGCTGGGAATTGAACTCAGGACCTCTGGAAGAGCAGCCAGTGCTCTTAACCTCTGAGCCGTCTCTCCAGCCCATGGTCTTCTCTTTACTGTGTTTCCAATGCAGCCAGAACAGTGAGCTTGCTCAGAACAGAAAAACTGTGCTTCCTAGACCACAGAGTCCATGTCTAGCCTGTGTGAAGGTCTGAGATCATTATTCAGCATTACATACACCAGATTTCGTGGCACATGTTCATACATGCTAGTGAGGTAGAGGAAGGATCAGCAGTTCAAAGTCATCCTTGGCTGTACAATGATTTGAAAGGCAGCCTGAGCTAAATGAGATCTTGTCTCGAAAGCAAAACGGGTCAGCAAGATGGCACAGTGAGTAAAGGTGCTTGCCACCAAGCCTGATGACCTGAGTTTGTTCCCTGGGCCTACATGGTAGAAGGAGAGAACTGATTCCTAAAGGTTGTCCTGTGGCCTCTACAGGTGCTCTAAAATAAATATAATTTAATAATAAAAGCAAAACAGAACAAATATGTCTTACATATTTTGATTATTTTGTTCTTTTAGTTTTGACCATGCTGACTAATGAAACTGGCTTTGAAATTAGCTCTTCTGATGCTACGGTGAAAATTCTCATTACAACAGTGCCACCCAATCTCCGAAAACTGGATCCAGAGCTTCATTGTAAGTCTTCTCCTCTCCCCATTCTGGCGGAAGAGACAGCCAAAGCTTTGAAACTTTCAGGAAATTTTAGTATTGAGTTAACTGTGAGGGAATTTTACTTTCTCCATAATTTGTAAATAGTTTTACCAGCTTCCTAGTGAGATTTTTCAAAGCCTTAAAAAGGATTGCAAAGAAAAAAACTTGAAGAAAAAGATTAAAAAAAAAAAAAAGTTAAGAGCCTGTATAAATATTTGGAAGGGAAATAGATTATTGGGAAAGATATGTATATTGCCTGTTTTCTGATTTGGCTGGGGAGGAACAGTAGTGTTTGGATATATGGCTTGCCACACTCCTGGACAGGTCCAGGATTGAGTCTGTTGCATACTTGATAGCAAAGTTCCTTAGTCTGTTGTGCTTGTCTTCAGTGGACATCAAGGTGTTGCAGAGCGCCTTAGCGGCCATCCGGCATGCCCGCTGGTTTGAAGAAAACGCTTCTCAGTCCACGTGAGTCTAATTCGTTATTGGTTTGAGATAGCCCTTCCTGAGGAGGGTAGAGGTTCTGGCCTCTACATGGGTAACAGTACACACCCCTGCTTCCTCTGACAGAACTGTTTCAGATGTGATATTTGGGTTTTGGTTTTTACCTAAGTAAACAAGATTGAAGGAGGATATATTAATGTTTTATCGCGGGCATATACACAGGTCACAGTTGTTTAGTCTCAGGGCAGTTTTAAGGAGTTCTCTCCTTTCATGTGAGTCTTGGGGATTGAACTGTTTGTCAGACTTACGAACAAATGGCCTATCTCTGCTGGGTCAGCTGGTGTGCACTGTATATGAAGTTCTCTAAATAGTATAGCCATACCAGTATGATGTTATTACCTCTAATCTATGGGTCTCTTACACTCAGAGTTAAAGTTCTCATCAGATTGCTGAAGGACTTGAGGATTCGTTTTCCTGGCTTTGAGCCTCTCACCCCCTGGATTCTTGACCTACTTGTAAGTAAAGAAAAAAAAAAAAGGCGGCTGAGGATGTAGCTCTGTGTAGGAGTGCTCGTCTAGTATGTGAGAGGCCCTGGGGCAATTGCAAGTACCACAAGAAGGAACAAGGGTGCAATTGGAGTCACTCTTTGTCTGTATTTATTTAGTTTTGAGACAGGTTTCTCTGTGGAGCCCTGGCTGTCATGGAACTCACTCTGTAGACCAGGCTGGCTTTGAACACGGATCCTCCTGCCTCTGCCTCCAGAGTACTTAGATTAAAAGGCTGTGCCACCACACCCAGCTTGATTTACTCTTGAACCTACCGACATCAGAAATTGAATGAAGCTTAAGAGAAATTTTGGTCAGTCTTTGACAGGCTGAGGCAGGAGCATTTTGAGTTTGAAGCTAGTTTGTGTGACTTAGGGAACCCTGTCACCACCCAAGTTTAGTGGGGGAACAGTGTAGGAAGATTGGCAGGTTACTGCTTCGCCGAGGTTTTCAGTTCTTAGTGCAAGTACTGTGTGCTTCCATTACTGCTCTCGGCTCATCGTCACAGTTAGTGTTCCTCATTACCTGAAGCTGTAGTGTGTTTGAACATAGAATTGCCAGACTTCTCTCTTCCAGGGGCACTATGCTGTGATGAACAACCCCACCAGACAGCCTTTGGCCCTGAATGTGGCATACAGGTATAGCATGCTTCTTTGGGTTTGGGTTTGGGTTGTAAGCTGTTTTGTATGCTTTCTAAGTGTCTTTGTGTTCCAGGCGTTGCTTGCAGATTCTGGCTGCAGGACTGTTCCTGCCAGGGTCAGTGGGCATCACTGACCCCTGTGAAAGTGGCAACTTCAGAGTGCACACAGTCATGACCCTAGAACAGCAGGTATTAACACAACCATGAAATGAATGGGGTGCTGGCCGGAAGGCAGGGGAACTGGGGATTCTTGAAGACTGAGTGAACTTGAGATTAAAAACTGTCTTCATCTGTTTCACATGGATGTTAGTCATGTATACCTCTTTATTTGGGCTGATTTTACCCTCCTTGTTCTTCAGGATATGGTCTGCTATACAGCTCAGACTCTGGTTCGAATTCTCTCACATGGAGGCTTTAGGAAGATCCTTGGCCAGGAGGGGGATGCCAGCTGTGAGTTCTCCTTGGGATGTGGTCCAGGGGTTCTGACCTCTAGAGAGCTGCATTTTAAGGTGCCCTGCTATTTCTGGATATAGCTTACTTTGTTTACTGAGCTATCTGTATGAAATGGGTTTTATCTTTTTCTCCTAGATCTTGCTTCTGAAATATCTACCTGGGATGGAGTGATTGTGACACCTTCAGAAAAGGCTTATGAGAAGCCACCTGAGAAGAAGGAAGGAGAAGAGGAGGAGGAGAATACAGAAGAGCCACCTCAAGGGGAAGAAGAAGAAAGTATGGAGACTCAGGAATGAACTTCCCTTTACTCTTTTCTGTCCAAGGAAAAGATGAGCCTAAGCCAGCTGCTATGGGGCTTTATATGGTGGCATTTCTGTGGCATAGGGAGATAGAAGGACGAAAACAAGCTGTAAAGAAAAGTGTGTCATTCCACTGTTTTGATAGAGGCTAAGCAGCCAGAAGTCTCCTGTTTGTGACTGTGTATGCCATCCGTCCACCTGAATGAAGCAGAATGCCACACATTCCCAGTATTTAAACCTACCCACTCCCAACCAGTTCTTCCTGTTGAAATGTTGTAAACTGTCAAGTGTTTTGAGTTTTTTTTTCTAAGAAAAACATTAAAGTACTTCCTAGCAGGGTTTTTGGTCTTATTTTTCAATATGTAGCAACCATTTCTGCCTTTTATATACTTCATTTAGAATTAAAGTTGAATCTTATTATAAACAGAGATTGCAATTTCAAACTGTGTAAATTAAAAGTAATGAACTCTTGGAATCTTTATGTTTGAGAGTAAACTGGAATACATTTAAACATTGTGATGGTTAATTTTCATGTCAGCTTGGCCTAGGAGGTTGGTAAGACACACTTGATTTTCTCTAGAGGATTAACTGAGCAACAAGACCACCCTAAATGTGGGTAAAACCATCCTATGAGCTGGGTGCCTGGACAGAATAAAGGGATAAAAGAGAAAACAGGCAGAATCCCAACATTCCCTTCTCTTGGCCAGCATGGGATGGAGAAACTTGATTAGCATACAATCATCATGTCTGACAGGCCCAGAAACAGATCACGGTGACCATGGCCTAAATCCTTTGAAACCACAAAGATGAATCCTTTTTTGTTAAAATAACCAATACAAGCATTTATTTAATAATGCTGAACAATACTATTAACATATTCAAGCCAGGGTAGTCAAGAGGATAGATTATTACCTTGACTTTGCCTAAGTCAATTGAAAACAAAGCAAGTGAAGTTATAGGTAAAGGAAACCTTGCCCAGGTCCAAGTAATAAGATAGTAACAGGATGGTCAACACTGGTTAACTAGGCCTGGAAAAAATGGAACTCAAAATATTTAGCTTTAATTTTTTATGTGAATGGATGTTTTGCCAGCAACTACGTCTGCATCTTGTGAGTGTGCTGTGCCCAAAAAGGCCAGAAGAGGGCATTGTATCCCCTGGAACTGGAGTCGTAGATTGCTGTGAACCACCACCATGTGGGTGCTGGGAACTGAACTCCATCATCTGGAAGAACAGCCAGTGCTCTTAAATCACTGAGCTGTCCTTCCAGTTATTAAAATTATAGCTTCTAAAGAAAAAGAAAAAGCTCGGGGACTCTCAGTTGTCAAGGCTCTCTGCCCTTGACCTTAGTCCTCATATCATTTGTTATGCTCAGTAATGAAGGCAACGGTTGTGATACTTGCTAAGAAGAGTTAACCCAAACGTTAAAATATATGGGATATATGTAAAGATGAATCTGAAAAGGTCATAACCATGAGAGGAACGATGGTAATGCATGGAGGGGAGGAGTGGACATATTCTTTCTGCACTAAATCTGGTGTGTTTTTCTACCACATGATGCCTAACCTACTTAACATTCTCTGTGGGAATATATATAGAGGCTTGAGCCAAGCACACTGGCACATGCCTATAATCCCAGCATTCAGGAGATGGAGGCAAGAAGACCTCCTGTTTGAGGCCAGCCTGGGCTACGTATTGAGCCTTGTCTCCCGAAACAAAACCCAAAGGTAGAGGCTTATTCTTGGAAGCACAAGCTGTAATGGAGGTTCTTCAGGATAGTCCTGCAGGATGCACATTTCTTGAGGCTGTTACATGAATGAGTACACAGTTCAAACTGTTTCCTGGAATCTTCTCATGTCTACCAAAACAAGGCAGCTGGAAAACAGTACTTGTACTCAGGTCACAGGCCCCTCTTATTATTTGCTTGGAGAACCAGGAGGGTAAACTCCTGAATCCAGCATTGCTCTCCTTCGAGCTGTCTCCTTGGCAACACTGTGGTTTAACCGCCTTAGCCGTTCCTACGAGACAGGAAGACAGGGAATCTAACAACTGCTGTAAAAGGTTTTACCTGAGTCGAGTAGGCGCCGCCGAAAGGTATCTTAGGCTTGGTTTTTCAAGACTGTGTGGCCCTGGCTGTCCTGGAACTTGCACAGTACACCAGGCTGGCCTCAAACTCAGAGATCTGCCTGACTCTGCCTCCCAAGTCCTGGGATTAGAAGTGTGTACCACCACTGCATGGCTGGTTTGGGCTCTCTTAAAGTCAGTCCTATAAGCCTGTAAATGATAGCCACTAGATATTAAGAATTAGGTTTATGGGTACCTGTCCAGTATGGTAGAGGACCTGAGTTTGAGGCCTAGTATGAGGGGTGGGGTGTTAATGGGCCTTTTTTTATCAGACTAGCTAACACTGCCCTTTCCCCGGTAGTTAAAATTTTTGGTGGCTTTCACTGTGTTGAAGACATAAAGCAGGATAAAGAACTGTTAGAATTTTGTTTTGTTTTTTTGATCCAGGGTCTTGCTATATAGGCCTAGGTGATCTAACAGCCCCTGTGTAGTCCAGGCTATGCTCCAAGTCTCAGCCATCCTTCCTGCCTTAGTCCACCAAACACTGAAATTTCATTATGTGTCACCATGCTCTGCCAGGAAACCTTTTTTTAATTTTTTTTTTTTTTTTTTTTGGTTTTTCGAGACAGAATTTTTCTGGGTTAATAGTCCTGGCTGTCCTGGAACTCACAGAGATCCACCTGCCTCTGCCTCCCAAGTGCTGGGATTAAAGGCATGCGCCACCACCACCTGTTTTTTTTTTTTTAAATTTATTTTATTACCTGGGCATTCTGTAAAATATTGTTCACCAAGACAACTCGTCGCCTGGCATTAAGCAGCTTCTTAACATAGGGGTCCAGATCCAGGGCCACCTTCTGATCCTCATTGATCCGGCAAAGTTCTAGGAAGAGGAAATGGGTAACCAACATCTAATGGCTCACTGTTTTGTTCTTAGGGAATATTATTAAAGAGGAACGGGATGAAAAACACTCTTGCAGTCTCGTGTGACCAGAGACACCTTCCCGTCACTCCCTTTCATTCTGTCCTAAGATATCCCCAGAAATTAGAGTCCGTGGGTAGTTCTGATATTGAGGAAACAAGTGACAGCGACCTAGCCTAAAGCCTGGGAAACCAAAGCTCGTGAAAGTGAGTTCAAGGGTTCTGGGTAGTCCGGGTGCTCACTCACCTGTAGCTAGGTTGTCAATTTGTTCCCGGAGCTCTACCTGGCTTTCTCTGCAAAGAGGTACAAAGGCCTACACGGTCAGTGTACGGAACGCGGGAAACTAATTCTACTTATTCCTCGAGTACTGAGACAAGCCAACCTCCACGTGAAGGCCTCCTCTACGCCCTCGCGCCTCTTTTACCCAGCCTCAACATCAGTTTCCCCGGAGAGTCTGGGTCTCAAGAACTTAGCAGGTCTCTTCCTTCCGAGGCCCCGCCCCTACAAAGCCAGTCCCAGAGGCCCCGCCCCCAGCCCTCCCGGTCCAGCACCTGACCGCGTGCACGTGAGAGTCGAGCTGCTGCACAGCGGGTCGCAGGAACTCCAGGAGCCCCTCGGCAAAGAGGTCGCGGCCTGTGGGCCCCGCCACTGGGGTCCCTGCCCCTGACACGGCAGCGGAACCAGCCGCGGCCATCACGAACGGCCCTGACGCCCGCAGCCTGCCGCGAGGGCCGCCGGGAACTACAGCGCGCCGCGGAGCGCCGCGAGGGGGCGCTCCGGGAGACCGTCCGCACGGCAGTGGGATAGCTGGGAAATGGAGTCCTCAGAGAGCCGCGGGCGAGCTTGGCCGGGGCTAGAGCCCTCTGGAAATTGTAGTTCTTTCGTAGGCCTGAAGGGGGCGGGATCCAGATTTAGGAGCCCACAGGAACCATGTTTTTGGATTGGATATTTTTAAATTTTATTGTATTTTTGAAGATAGGGTCTCTCTACACAGTGAGTACACAGTGTACCGAGCCTGGCTGACTTGGTACTCACTGTGTAGACCAGGCTGGCCTCGAACTCACCGAGACCCGTCTGCGGCTTCCTCTCGAGTGCTGGGATTAAAGGAGTGTGCCACCATGCCTCACCTTTGTTCCCCCCCCCACTTTTTTTTAAAGTGAAAATAAGTGCTGTTGTCCATAGCCTTCCCGTGGGAATCGATAAGAAAGCCAGTTTATATTCATGTTAAAGTTTTATATTTCTTTTTTGTTTTTGTTATTTTGTTTTTTGAGACAGAGTTTCTTTGGATAGCCCTGGCTGTCCTGGAACTAGTGCTGGATAGATCATGCTGGCCTTGAACTTAGAGTTCTGCCTTTCTCTGCCTCCCGAGTGCTGGGATCAAACACTTGTACTACCACTGCCCGGTGAATTTTATATTTCTTTCTTTTTTTTTTTTTTTTTTTTGGTTTTTCGAGACAGGGTTTCTCTGTGTAGCTTTGCGCCTTTTCCTGGAACTCACTTGGTAGTCCAGGCTGGCCTCGAACTCACAGAGATCCGCCTGGCTCTGCCTCCCGAATGCTGGGATTAAAGGCGTGCGCCACCACCGCCCGGCCAAATTTTATATTTCTAAAGATTGTATTATTTTTTTTTGTTAGACAGAGTCTTGCCATGTAGCCCAGGTTAGCCTTGCGCTCACAATCTTTCTGTCTCAGTCTCTCTAGTGCTGGAGTTACAGGCCTGTGCCACCATGACAGGCTTTAAAGATTTTTTTTTTTTCGAGACAGGGTTTCTCTGGTGTTTTGGTGCCCGTCCTGGATCTCGATTTGTAGACCAGGCTGGCCTTGAACTCACAGAGATCTGCCTGGCTCTGCCTCCCGAGTGCTGGGTTAAAGCCATGTGCCACCACCGCCCTGCGCTTTAAAGATTTTTATGCTGATTTTTTGTTTTGGGGGCAGGGGAGGATCCCTGAGGTTTGAATCCAGGGCCTCCTCATGATTGCTAGACAACTGCCCCGCTGAGCTATATACCCATAGTACCTTACCCTCCCACCCCACTTTTTTTACATTTTTTATTTTGAGATAAGGTTTTACTAAATTGACATAGTGGACTTGAATTTGCTTTGTAGTTTCATGCAGGACTTGAGTATGTGATCCTCCTGCTTCAGGCACAGGCTTGCACCAGGTCTGGCTCCTAAAGAAGTTTGCAATGTGATTTTCAGTTTTCTTTTGTGTGTGTTCATATGTATGTATATAGATACCTGTGCCATGGCATATGTGTGGAGGTCAGAGGACAACTTGTGAGAGATCAGTTCTTTCTTTCCAGCATGTGAGTCCCTGGTCCTGAGGCTTCAGATTTAGCATCTTAACTTTTGGAGCTGTTTTGCTGGCCCTGCTGTGTGTGTGTGTGTGTGTGTGTGTGTGTGTGTGTGTGTGTGTGTGTGTGTGTGTACATGACTGCAGTGAGTGCA
Source organism: Peromyscus californicus insignis (assembly GCF_007827085.1). Classification (NCBI taxonomy): domain Eukaryota; kingdom Metazoa; phylum Chordata; class Mammalia; order Rodentia; family Cricetidae; genus Peromyscus; species Peromyscus californicus. The sequence goes on from NW_026294617.1 coordinate 70,106,967, forward strand.
GGTACCTAGGGAGATCAGAAGTGTTGGAGTTACAGGCAGTTGTAAGCTGCCTGACCAGGGTACAAGGCACCAAACTCCAGTGCTCTGGAAAAGCATTATGTGCTCTTAACTGCTAAGCCATCTCTCTAGCCCCCAATTGGTATTTTTAAAATTATCACTTTAAAACTATGTGTGTGTGTGTATGTGTGTATATGGGTGCAGGTATACTTGGAGGTCAGAAGCATGAGATTCCCTGGAGCTTTGAGGCCAGAGGTGTTGGATCCCCTAGAGCTGGAGTTAACAGGTGTTTATAAGCATCCTGATGTGGGAACCCATCTGGGGACCTCTGCAAGAGTAGTAAGTACTCTTAACCACTGAGCCATCTCTTCAACCTCTCCCCATCCAACAATTTTTTTTAAGATTTATTTATTTATTTATTATGTATATAGTATTCTGTCTGCATATATTCCTATACACCAGAAGAGGGCACCAGATCTCATTACAGATGATTGATTGTGAGTCACCATGTGGGTGCTGGGAATTGAACTCAGGACCTCTAGAAGAGCTGCCAGTGCTCTTAACCTCTGAGCCATCGCTCCAGCCCCCAAGAATATTTTTAATAGCATCAAATATGCATAAAACTGTATATGCCTTGGGCTGGAGAGACGGCTCAGTGGTTAAGAGCACTGGCTGCTTTTCCAGAAATCCTGAGTTCAATTCCCAGCAACCATATGGTGGCTGGCAAGCATGTGTAATGAGATCTGGTGCCCTCTTCTGGTCTGCAGGTAGAACACTGTATACATAATAAATCTTTTTTTTTTTTTTTTTTTTTGGTTTTTCGAGACAGGGTTTCTCTGTGTAGCTTTGCGCCTTTCCTGGAACTCGCTTTGGAGACCAGGCTGGCCTCGAACTCACAGAGATCCGCCTGGCTCTGCCTCCCGAGTGCTGGGATTAAAGGCGTGCGCCACCACCGCCTTTTTAAAAAAATATTTTTATTTATAATTAATTTAATTTTAAATATCAGCCACGAATTCCCCTGTCCTCCCTGGTGTCACCTCTTTTTTAAATTTTTTTTTATTTTTCTATTATCAGCTTGATACAGTATAAATTCTTATCCTAATAGTGAAATGTTTCACTGAAGCTTGCCCAGTGATTGAGTAAAACCAAAACTTATTATAAGCCATAGTCATCCTAGGGTCCCCCCTGGTAGGTAGCCTCCCTGGAGTTGTGAGTAGCAGTCTAGTCATCTTTGTTTTACATCTAGTATCCTCCTATGAGTGAGTACATACCATGTTTGTCTTTCTGAGTCTGGGTTACCTCACTCAGGATGATTTTTTTCTAGATCCATCCATTTGCCTGCAAATTTCATGCTGTCATTGTTTTTCTCTGCTGAGTAGTGCTCCATTGTGTATATGTATATTTTCTTAATCCATTCTTCAGTTGACAGGCATCTAGGTTGTTTCCAGGTTCTGGCTATTACAAATAGTGCTGCTATGAACATAGTTGAGCATGTATCTTTGTGGTATGATTGAGCATCCCTTGGGTATATGCCCAAGAGTGGTATGGCTGGGTCTTGAGGTAGATCGATTCCCAATTTTCTGAGAAACCGCCATACTGATTTCCACAGTGGTTGTACAAGCTTGCACTCCCACCAACAGTGGAGGAGTGTTCCCTTTGCTCCGTATCCTCTCCAACATTGACTGTCATTAATGTTTTTTTATCTTAGCCATTCTGACAGGTATAAGGTGGTATCTCAGTTGTTTTGATTTGCATTTCTCTGATGATTAAAGATGTTGAGCATTTCTTTAAATGTCTTTCAGCCATTTGTGATTCTTCTTTTGAGAATTCTGTTTAGTTCTTTAGCCCATTTTTTAATTGGATTGTTCAGTATTTTGATGTCTAGTTTCTTGAGTTCTTTATATACTTTGGAGATCAGTCCTCTGTCAGATGTGGGGTTGGTGAAGGTCTTTTCCCATTCTGTAGGCTGTCTTTTTGTCTTATTGACCGTGTCTTTTGCCCTAAAAAGCTTCTCAGTTTCAAGAGGTCCCTTTATTAATTGTTGTGCTCAGTGTCTATGCTGCTGGTATTATATTTAGGAAGTGATCTCCTGTGCCAATGTGTTCAAGAGTACTTCCTACTTTTTCTTCTATTAAGTTTAGTGTAGCTGGATTTATGTTGAGGTCTTTGATCTACTTGGACTTGAGTTTTGTGCATGGTGACAGATATGGATCTATTTGTAATCTTTTACATATTGACATCCATTTATGCCAGCACCATTTGTTGAAGATGCTTTCTTTTTTCCATTTTATAGTTTTGGCTTCTTTGTCAAAAATCAGGTGTTCATATGTGCGTGGATTAATGTCAGGGTCAATTCTATTCCATTGGTCTGTATGTCGGTTTTTATACCAGTACCAAGCTGTTTTTATTACCATAGCTCTATAGTAGAGCTTGATGTTAGGGATGGTGATGCCTCCAGAGGTTGCTTTATTATACAGGATTCTTTTAGCTATCCTGGGTCTTTTGATTTTCCATATGAAGTTGAGTATTTTTCTTTCCAAGTTAGTTTTTTGGTTTTTTGGCAAACAAAAAAAGCTGTATATGCCTTTAAAAGGAATGGATTTAAGAATGAAATCTGGGGGCTGGAGAGGTGGTTCAGAGCTTAAGAGCACCAGCAGGCAGCTCTTCCAGAGGTCCTGAGTTCAATTCCCAGCAACCACGTGGTGGCTCACAACCATCTATAATGAGATCTGGTGCCCTCTTCTGGCATGCAGGCATACATGCAGGCAGAACACTGCATATAATTAATGAATAAATAAATCTTTTTTTTTTTTTTTTTTTTTTTTTTGGTTTTTCGAGACAGGGTTTCTCTGTGTAGCTTTGCGCCTTTCCTGGAACTCGCTTTTTAGACCAGGCTGGCCTCGAACTCACAGAGATTCGTTCGCCTGGCTCTGCCTCCCAAGTGCTGGGATTAAAGGTGTGCGCCACCACTGCCTGGCTAAATAAATAAATCTTAAAACAAAACAAAAAGAATGAAATCCGGCCGGGCGGTGGTGGCGCACGCCTTTAATCCCAGCACTCGGGAGGCAGAGGCCGGCGGATCTCTGTGAGTTCGAGGCCAGCCTGGGCTACCAAGTGAGTCCCAGGAAAGGCGCAAAGCTACACAGAGAAACCCTGTCTCGAAAAACGAAAAGAAAAAAAAAAAAAAAAAAAAAAAAAGAATGAAATCCGGATATCGGCTAGGCTAGGTATGGCCCTTAAGGACAAAATAACCTGGCCTCCAAAGGACAAATATCATATGGTTTCACTTATATGAATGGTCAAATTCATAGAGATAAAAATGTAGGATGGGGCATGCCCGAGGCTCCGGGTTAGATTCTCAGCATTGCGAAACAACAAAAGTACAACTGGACTGGGTGGAGTGAAGAATAGGATTGCTTAATGGGTAGAGTCCCGGTTTAGGAAGATACATGGCTATGCACTTGCTGCTACTAAACTGTATATTTAAACATACTTAAAGTGGATCGTGTTATGCACACTTCTTGTTTTGTTTTTGAGGCAGGTCTCACTATGTAGCCTTGGCTGGTCTAGAGCTCACAAAGATCAAGCATACAGGGGAAAAGCAGATAAGCAGAGTAGCAGCAGCCACTAGAGATCTAAATTCCTGTATCTCAGATCTGAGGTACAGATATTGTTGAAAAGGGCATAGATCAAGCTCACTGAGTGGCATAGAAATTACTGTAATGCCATGTTGGTGGACTGTGCTGGATTCTGCCCTCTGGAGTTCCTGCTAAAGCTGTTTATGGGAGATAGCCCTCTTAGCATGCTGACATTAAACATCTTGAGGACCCTGGGTGCCAATGGCTGTTCTGCATTCCAGGACCTTTGGTGTGGGAGAAGCGACCAGAGCCATAAAGCAGCATTTCCTCCTCAATGTTTTTCCAGCCTTCTCTGTCAGATGGCAAAGGAAACATTCAAGGGATCCAGAACTATTTTTACTAGTAGACAAAGAGTTAATATAGTATTGTGAGGGTATCTTTCTTTCATTTGTTTGAGACAAGGCTTCATTGTGTAGTCCTGGCTGGCCTGCAACTTCCTTTGTAGACCAGATGGGCCTTGAACTCACAGGGATCCACCTGCTCCTACCTTCCTCGTGCTGAGACCTACACCATCACACCTGGACTATTTAGTTTTCTTAGAGAGAACTGTATCAAAATGTTTACAAAGTATGAAAAGGGCAGACAGTACCTGAAGTTAGGAGAGGGAAGGAAGAAAAGGGCAGAATTAATGGGGAGTTGTACAAGAAAATGCAGAGATCATGATCCTCTCACATCCCGATAACCCTGTGGTCCTCTGCAAACTCACTTTTTGGTGGGTCTGTCTTTGATTTTTGTTTTCTCCAGGGTGGTCCAGCATGGGACATTTGGGGTTTATCAAGCCTTTTCACTTCTGCAATCTGCAGTCTGCCCTGCCTCCTCCCCAAACCCCCACAGTGCAGCAACAGTGGTACCTGGTATAACAGCATGTGTTCAGACTGGATGTGTGATGATCTGATGCCATTAATGTGACTGCTAAGTGTTCACAAAGATTAGGCAGAGGGTTTACAGGTACTGTCCACCATCACAATGCCAACAGCTTCTTACAAGGTGGGGCTGGATGACTTCTTAGCCTCCAATTTGGGCCTCAGTTCTTCAGCGTCACATTTCATTTCCTCCCTGACTTTTAACTCAAGAATCCCCTGTATCAGACCTACCCAAACAAGCCACCTTCAGCCTGGACAGGTATCTCCCTAATCCTTCCAACTTCTCCACGAGGAGAAATCACTTCGTTTTTTATGGTCTGTTAGGTAATCCCACTGCTCCCCAACCACCTCAATCCAGTGCCTCTCTCCCCAGTCATGGCAGGGATGACTCCTCGAGTCAGCCTGGAGATGTTGCCCACCATGACAGTGTCTTAAGTTGTGGTCTTGGCTGCTTTGTCATAGGTCAGATGACACAAATTTCTGTAAGCAGGCTGGTGCACCGTATACTCTGACCTAGCTGTGCTGTCAACCCTCCCTTCTGCCTGGATTTCTAACCAGCTGGGCTGGTGCTGTAGGATGCCACTGCTCCCAAGCTTGTTTGTCCTGGAGGCTCTGGCCCTGCCTCACTTCAAGCTCCCTTTTCAGACTTTACTTCCCCACCCCTTCAGCAGTGGTTAGGCTGACTTGCCTTCTGCTTTCCTTGCCTTAAGGTAGGTGCATAAGGAAGCTTTGCAAGAATACTTGTGTGGGCTCAGGTAGCACAAAGTCTCTGCCTGGAGGCCATCTGCACCCTGTACTTCTCCTGGGTGAGATAGTGTGCACTTGTGGAAGGGGAAGGTGCATGAGAATCATGCCTAACTTTACCCAAGGACTTTGGCACCAGATACCTTTGGTCTCTTGTCAAGTCCAAAGAACAAAGATGGGGATATTCTGGGCTTGCCCTTCTAGGAGGCCAGAACTTTAAGGTCCCCCACATTTCAGTGGAGGAACTGAAAGAGTAGTAGGGTGAGTGTTGGAAAGGTTAAGCACAGCCAGTCAGGCAGCATGTGGCTCTAGTTGCTTACTGACAGTTATTCCTGGAGAGCAGCCATCTGTTTGGGTGAAATCTCAGATGATGCCCCAACTGCTGCTAATCACGAAGGATGAGAAATGAGGGTGTGGTCCTGGCCTTGGCCTTCCCTCATCTGTTCTCAGCCGTGTTTTTCTTCCCTTTGGAGAATCTGCTAATGAATTTAAGACTGCAGGGCATTTGGGGAGAACCCAACTCATCACACTTCCAGAAAGCTTTTCCATTGCATCCCCTTCCCATGGATATCTGTCTTGATTTGATAGTCAGGGTTAAAAAGGCAGACACAAGTCAAACCTAAATGAAGTGAGTCCCGTAAAAAGGCATCAAAAGCACCCTTTAGTTATGGCCTGGGCCTGATGGGCATTTGCTGCTAACAGCACAGACCCCACAGCTGCTCTTGGCTTGTCTCCATTCCCTAGGTGTCATTTTGGCCTGCTTCATGGTATCCCTCTGTCCTTACATTGCCCCAAGCTATGTGGTCATCCTGGATTCCCCAGCATGCTTGGTTGAATCACTAGCCAGGGTGTGAAGGAGGTTGGAGGCCACCCAAGGAGTGGGAACTTCCATCCCTATCCCTCTCCACTCTACCATCTATAGTGAGCAGGGGGGCACCAGAATCACTCCCCACTGGCGTACCAAGCAAAAGAGTCTTGGAACCAGATGGGCATGGTGGCACGTGCCTATAATCACATTCAGGAGGATGAGGCAGGACCATGAATTCAGGCAGTTTATGCTGTATCAGTAAGAACTAGTTTTACCACTAGGTGGTGGTGGTGCACGCCTTTAATCCTTTAATTCTAGGAGGGAGGCAGATTTCTGGGTTTGAGGCCAGCCTATCTAGAGTTGAGTTCCAGGACAGCCAGGGCTACACAGTGAAACCCTGTCTCGAAAACAAAAAACAAGAATCAGTCTCAAAATACAAAACAGGAGGCAGAACATCACACATCTGGATGCGGATCCCTAGTTAATAGAGTAGTGCTGGGTATGGGCAGGAGGTATGGGACCAGAGTCCAGAGAATAGTATTGTCATGATGACAGTGTTTGCACATGAGGTTATTTGAGGCAATGAAAATGAGGCTCAAGCCCCCTTGGATAGTGGGAACACTAGGGCTGAAGTTGGACAGGAAGGGAGAAGCTAGATGCCAGGTGTGGCCCTCTCAGAGTCCCAGGCATTTTAGGGCCCTTGCCTTCTTAGGCCTGCCAGTCTGAATGCTGCTTGGTTGCCAGGAAATTAGGTCCCGAGAGACCCAGGGTAGGAGGTACCTTAGGGCTCTTACCATAGTGACTGGGTAGCTAGGGCTTTGACCCTGTAGTCCCATCTCCCACCAGGACTGTGATATTTGAATGGGGGTGGTGCTTCAGCAGTGTGTGGCTAACAACCATCTGCAACTCTAGTTCTGGGGGATTTGATGTCTTCCTTGTGACCCGAGGGCAGCAGGCACACATGGTACATACACACACATGCAGACGAAATATTAACACACAGAAATCTCTCACACCCATGTGGCTCCAAGACACTTAACATATTTTTATCTGCTGTAACTGCACTTACTGCCTTTTCTTATAATTTTGACACGTAGCCCAGGCTAGCCTCAACTTGTATGTAATCCTCTTGCCTCAGTCTCCAGAGTGCTGGGATTACAAACAAGCCTTTTGCCCTTGTCCTGGCTCGTCCTTCCTCAGCTTCAAATTTCAGTAGAGCTCCAGCTGGTCAACTAACTTTCTAGGCTCCCAGTGCACAATGGGGCACAATGAGGCCTTGTTTAATTCTGGAAGGCAAGTCCTCAGTAGATAGCAACTGAGGTTTCAAAGGCTGATCAGGAGTCAGGAAGGTTTGCTCTCTGGTCGGTCCATCTAGGACATTATCATCAAATGAGGATGGCAGGCATGGAAACAGGCCTTAGGAGAGACGCTGAGAATTGCACACAGCAGGTGAGGCTCAAGGGCCTATGGCTGGCGGGGGAATTGAACTTTTCCATGAGGCAGCAGTGATAGGAGGCAGAAAGGGAGTCTAGAGTCATTCTCCTTTGCTGAGATCTACCCCTGAGCACCAGCCTCCTACACCCCAAAGTCCATCTCCACTGGGTCCCTCAAGAATCTCCACCTTAAGCAAGTAAGGATTCAAATTCAGATGATGGTGTTTAGTATTTCCTTCCTGGCTCTTAATGCACACACCAGTTAGCAGGCTGTGATCTTTTCTAAACAGAAAAAGAAACAGTACCATGGGCCAATACACCAGTACTTTCTATGTGGGTAATTCTTCCTAAGGGCTTTATAAAAAGAAAGGAAAAGTTTTACTTTCTACAAAGCCAAATACACCCTACCTCTGGATTGTTTGTTTGGTTTGTTTTTTGAGCCAGGGTTTCTTTTGTGTAGCCCTGGCTGTGCTGGAACTCATAGAAATCTGCCTGCCTCTGCCTCCTGAGTGCTGGGATTAAAGGCTTGCAGCAGTACTACCACTGCCGGCCCCACCCCCAGAAATTTTAACATGAGAACTTTCTTGTGTGTGTGTGTGGGGTGGTTTGAGACAGGGTTTCTTTGGTGTTTTGTGCCTTTCCTGGATCTCGCTTTGTAGACCAGGCTGGCCTCGAACTCACATAGCTCCACCTGTCTCTGCCTCCTCCCAAGTGCTGGGATTAAAGGCATGCGCCACCACCGCCTGGCACAGCATGAAAACTTTCAACTATAAAGGGACATACTAACACACCACAAAAAAAAAAAAAAGGTTATACAGCATTTTAAGAAACCAAAAAAATAAAACAAAGCTTGGGTTGAATTTGAGAGAACAATTGTTATAATGAACCAGAAGTACAAGATTCCACTGAAACTGAACAGCTGACAAAATATGCATGAACTTAAACCCCCAAGAAGGTCAAATAAAGCCAGTTATGTGGATTAGACCAAAATTGGTTCTGGACAAGCACAGGTAACTGCACTTCAGCATGAGCAGCAGGTGACCCCTTCCCAGCAGTTAGTTTGTAAACAGTTTCCCACCCTTGTCACACCTGAATGGCTTCTTCTTCTATCCTGGATGCGCACAAGTCACTTGGACTAGCCACAAACCCAAACGAAAGCTTAAAAATCTTTAAGGGTGGAAATTGAACATATCCAGCTCAGCATGTCAGCTACCACTTATGTGATGTCAATGTAGGCAGCACCAACTTGACCAAATCAAAGTTGCTACCATGTATAAGCTGTTCCTGGCCCAGCAGCAATATCAACATTTCCAAATGACTACCTTCACCCTCAACACAGCAGACACACCTTTAGTTTTAGCTATTAACAGGAAGTTTTAAGGAAGATGTAGAACTGTATCCCAGAGAACACACATCAGTGAGAATAGTAGCTCCCTCCTGGGAACCTTTTTCAGGATCATAAAGATGAACAGAAGAAATATTAAAATGTCAGATATGACGGTGAGGCAGAGGCTGGAAAAATGTTCTACTCACAAGGCCAAAGCATTCCTGTTCAAACAGAAGTCTGGGTGACTGGATAAACAACAAAACAAACTCAACCAAATCAAAGGAAAATAGGGTTTCATATAACACAGTATCAAAAAGTAGACGGAACAGACTAATTGCCCCAACTGGTGGCAGGTAAATCCACAGCCTATTGTGATAGGTCCTTCCAGCATCAATCAGGTTTCTTCTCATGTTTTCTCAAGGTTATTATTTTTTTTTTTTATAGATGTGGTGACTTTAACAAGAGTCTAACAGGCGGGCAGGCAGGCAGGCTTCAATCATTGGTTTCAGGATCTGTCTGTGCCATGTAGGCATCCAACTCAGCATCCAGGTGTCCTTTAGTTTTCGACATGTATGCATCCAATTGGTTGTCCAGCTGCTCCTTGGTTAATACAGGGCGAGTGAGGGCACCTCTCCCTCGGCCACGACCTCGGCCTCGGCCTCCAAAGCCCCCTCTTCCCCGACCTATCATACCCCGACCTGGCCAAATGAAAAAAAGAAAGAAAGAAAGAAAGACAGTTACACATGGGTTTGATGGGTCCTAGAAAAAGTGCCCCATTATGGTATGGGGGCCTAGCTGAGACAAGCTCAAGGACAGGGTAAAGAGGAGAAATCTGGAAAAACAAGAAACACACTGGGTGGAAAGCAGGACATGGAAAGCACACACAATGAGTCCCTCTTAAGTATTCATTCTAATTGCTACTAAAAGAAAAAAAAAAAACCTGTCCCCTCCCACTTTGAGACAGGGTCTTGCCAATGCAGACCAGCTAGCCTTAAACTTGCACTCCTGGGCAGGAGTGTAGCTCAGTCAGTAGGGTGCTTGTCTAGTATGGACGAAGCCCTGGGTTCAATCCTCAGCACCACATAATGAACACCTGTAATTCTAGCATCTGGGAGGCAAAAAGCAGGAGACTCCTAAGTTCAAGGCCAGCCAGGGCTACGGGAGACCCTGTCTCAAAAAAACAAAACCAAGAGCCTCCCAGTTGCTGGGATTATAGGTGTGTAGTATTAGCTGAAAACTATTAAACAACATTAATAAAGATTCCTAAGACAAAGGAATCGCCAAAAGTTTGGGACTTACTGTAAGTTCATAATTAAAAGACATCATATAGAACCCTAGTTAGTTAGGAGGCAGTAAGAAGGGCACAGAGAATCAAGGGTATGCATATAAACCTTCTAGATTGCTATCTCATCTGTTTTAAATTTAGTAAGTCTAATCAGGTGACTCCATGTATCCAGAGACTGAAAAGTTATTCTAGAGAAAAAACTTAGCTGCTACTTCTCTGACTGGTCACCTTAGGACAACTATTATCTGAGAAATGATTTCTATTCACTAACCAAACACTCAGCTTTCTCAAAATTGACTTTATTTAGTCTTTCCTAACCTCTGGAGTCTCTCTCAGAAACCATGTCAAGACAACTGGAAATTGTCTTGGAAATCTGGAAATCTAGAAACCCATACAAGCTCGTACTTCATTCAATAAGCCAAGTTACATATAATGGCAGAGAAGAAAAGAAACCTTTGTTGTCAAATGTTCTTTCCTAAGTTACTCTTCAGCACCATCGATGCTAAGGATTATCAAGACCTGTCCCACACTTTAGAAAGAACAAGAACAATTGCCCATAGAGCTTACTAGAATAAGATGCTCAACCTATCAACAGGTGTTGGGAGTTTCTTACTAAGCTCTAAGCCAGAAAAGCTCCCATAAAATATGGTACCGACACCACCATCATTAAACTCTTCTAATCTGGTCCACGAGATCACAAGACAAGAATCAAGGCACCAAGGTAAGATTACTAACAACAGTCAGTCAGCTAACTGGTAGTAACACATCTCAGTTTCAACCTTGATCAGGAAAACTGTTTTTGGTTCTTCACAAATCCTATGTTTAATTTACTTGGTTTCAGAGGCAAGGACAGGTGCCAAGTCTCATCCCACTACCTCACAGTGCTGCTGGACTGGATCTAGAGTCTCATGCAAGCCTAGCATGTGCTGTACCTCTGAGCTCCATCCTTCACGTTTGTTTCTGTCTCTCTTATTTTGTTTCTATGGTATAAGATTGACCCTGCACCTCAGATATGCTAGCTAAGTGTTCTACACTGCACTCCACCTCAGTCCCACTTCTCCTATCTAAGATAAACGGGCACTGGGCTATGGAATGGGTGTGTAATGGTGGTGGTGGTGGTAGCAGGGGCGGCAACAGAAGGCAGATACAGAAAAAGGAAAAATCCTAAACTGATCATTGCATCATTTTAATAGAACAATTTAATTTTCTAAAAACCTGGAGAAGAATGCCTAAAATGTGGCTCTAGATAATGTACCTAACTGTTAATCCTAACAGACTTTGCATTGTCAGCATATAAATTTAGAAAACAAGCCAGTTTCAAAAAACAAACAAGACAAACAAACAAGCCTGCCTATGACTTGAAGCTGTGCAGAAAGGTGGCTCTGAGTTTTGAAGGGAGGAAAATAAGGGAGCTACTCTCTGAAGTTGGTAGCTGACTAACCTCTACCACCGATTCCGCCACGACCCATAGCTCCACGCCCTAGGCCCCCTCTCCCAGGACCTCCACGACCTCGAACACCACCTCTTCTTAAGCCCATTCGGGGAGCTACGGCTCGTCCACCTCGGAGCAGGTTTTGACCTTGGAGAGGAGGCATACAATGTATATGCAGGTAAATCCAAGAGAGACAAAGTATATTCTAACCAAAGGAAGGCGGTGAGGGTTAAATAAGAATAATTAGTTAATGTTTAGTCTGGGTGGGGCAAACTGCACAGTGTGTGTGAACAGATTAAACAGCTTATTCAATTCAGTAATTCTGACCACAACCATCTTTGGAAAAAGCTGTGACTAAGTAAGTTCATACATTTAATAAGCTAACAATCAGATGCCTGGCATTATGATAGATTTAAAAATAAATGCTATGATTCCTGTTTTCAACACATTCTTGAAGGGATAAGAACTTTATAAAGGGAACAGTTTAACAGTGTCCAAAGAGTATGATACAGATAGGTAGGCACTATGGATCAAACTGTCCCCTCTTCCAGATTAACAGTTTTTCACTTCAGGAAGGCAGACGGTTAGTCATGACACAGGCCAAAAGACCCATCTTTTTTTTTTTTTTTTTTTTTTGGTATTGAGGATATTCAACCCAGGGCCTCGCACATGCTAACCACACATTTCTTAGATGTATTTCCAGAACTTGAATGTGCTTTGATTCAAGCAGCAGCAGGTGTTTTCAAATGGAATGGAGATGACATGAATTACCTGTTGCTATGCAGGTCATAGCCTCTCATCATTGCACATTATCAGTAAAGGAATGATATCGATAAAACACATGCAGCAGTACTAAAAATGTGATTTCAAAAGTTAATTAGATTAATACAAATTTAGGATTAAAGGTGCTAAACAAATGTGATCATAGCAGCCCAAGAGAAAGGGGAAGAAGATAGAGTCCAACCACTATCAGCTACACACAAGCACTGACCTCGGAGCGACATCCCGCCCCTAAGCAGGGTTCTGGTGGCACGTCCCCCACGTAGTCCTCCTCGGGGCAAGCCTCTCTGGATTATGGGTAGGCCTCTTCCTCCAATTGCTCCCCTGGTCAGGGCACCTATGGGTCGGCCTAAACGTGCCTGGATGTTACTCTTACCCAGGCGCTGCTTTAAGCTCTTCTGGAAGAAAAGGTGTTAGAGGATTGAGATCAAAAAAGGAATTCAGTGGGATTAGGCAATTTAAAGTATAGGACAAATGAGGCAAGTGAGACGCTTGCTGTGGATATAAGCCTGTTGTGGGTAACGTAAGGATTCCAAACCAAAAGACTTTATTTACCCCCAAATATGGATAAAGCAGAATTCTGATCCAGAACTAAGGCTCTAAGAAGCTCTAAGTATGGTCCACAACATTGGCACCAGCAGACAACCTTACTAATTTGGCTACTCAAGTCACACAGCAGAGGCTGCAAACTTGCTGCTTCTTGGCCACAGGTTGACAATGACATGCCTTCATCCATACCTGCCCCAGGACTACACTATTTTCAAAGGCTTACTCACACACCACTGGAAATGCATCATGTTCTGGGTAAACTGAAATTACAAGTTCACTTGAATTCTTGAGATTTAAGGACAAGAATGGCTTCTCAGTCAGAGGCCAGGGTGCTCCAGTTTTCCTTTGAGTATCTATCGCCAGACAGTCCTTTTTATTTATTTACCTTAAGATGCAATTAAACAAATCAAATCAACCTTCCTTTCCTTACATCTCTTGCAAATCTATAAATTCCACATTTCTCCTTGCCAACAGCTAATCCTTAAGAAAGAAAAATGGCCTTAACCTCACAATTCAAATCTATCTTCATAGAGAGCCAGCCAAATTCATGTTAAAATTAAAACAAGTAAACTATTAACCACACAGAGGACCACACAGAGAACTAGTACACACTAGAGTTATCAATTTTTCAATGATTAGTTTCTCCAAAAGACTCTGAAGATCACATCTCATGGAGTTAGAGTTCTTCAAAGGAAAAGGAGAAAAATATAGCCTCAAATACAACAAAGGTTCTAGCAATTCTGTTCTTCCACAAAGCCAGTCAGTATTAATGAAAACGGTGTTCTTGCACACAATCCACCTCCATCACACACAATGGCATAGGCATATACAAATGCCTGTGCATATATACTTTCCCTGAATTAAGAGCTCTGAAAAAGACGTTGAGACATTATCATTAGCTTTCTGGCACAAAATCTTAAAATGCTTCTAATTAGGAGAAAGGCTTTTAACATTAGACACTTAACACAGGCAGGCAAAACCAACCTCAAGGGCCTGTCTTGTCATTCCCTCAATTAGCACGGTAATTATTTTTTGTGGTGCTGGGCATGAAAATCATGCCCATGGTAGGCAAATCCTTTACCACTGAACTGTACCTCCAGACCCTAGCATACAGTTATGAAGTCACGAGTGCATTCTCATGTTCAATTACTAAGTATACTCACTCTCCTGAATTGTGTAGTACGGAGCCATCTCCATCTTTAGTTGCTACTCACCCTAACACTTATATATACTGGTAGTACAACTCAGCTTTTCCTCTAGAGCTGTGCTGTATAATAAAGTAGCCACTAACCACACATGGTTATTTAAAATTAAAAAAAAAATTTTTTTTGATCTGGGTGTGGTGGCATACACCTTTAATCCCAGCACTCTGGAGGCACAAGTAGGTACATTTCTCTGAGTTTGAGGCCACTCTGGTCTACATATAGAGTTCCAGGCTAGTAGTAACTACATAGTGAGACCCTGGTCTCAAAACCACACCAAACAATAACAAAAACCCAAAACTAAACAAAATTTGGGTTGGCTTTGAGCTCACAATGCCTCGATATGCTGAGATAACCACTGTATGCCCTTCATCTGGCCTTAACATAAGTAAAAGGAAAGAAAATAAGCTCCTCCATTTGCACTAGCCATACTGGAAGCTCTTAACAGGACACACGGCTACTGACCAGACTGAGAGCATCCCATCAATGCAGAAGCTGGGGAATGCTGCTGCTTTAGAGCTTAGCCTGTTGAAAGGACCTGGCACAGTGCATCAGAGACGTCACGATTTTTATTTACTCTTGGAAAACGGTGGGCCTCTGGCTCATTGCTTTCCTGAGTCATGGATGAACTTAACCACTCCAAGGCTGAAAGGTAGACAAAGCAGAAAGCCTTGCTTATTTTCAGTCAGTGAGCCCAAAGTTTCAGAGTGGGGGTGGGTGTTATTAAGTGCTGACTCTATGCACAGCCATGCAGTGCTACCAGTTAAAGTCCTTACAGTTGCATGGCACCGCCCTCTGGACGCCCAGCCACAGCTTGGACATATCCTTCCACAGCCACTGTCCGGACTTGCATATAAAGTCTACGAATGATAAAGAGCAGGTTTTATTTCAAGCCTGAACAGGATTACCTCTTACTGGAAATGTGAAAGAGAACTAACATTTGATTATCCTATCCTGTATGCTTGCTCTACTGTGATGTAAAAACTAGGTGCCGTTTTTTAGCACTGAAAACCTTAGACCACTCAGATGCAGAATAAGATTATTCTAGTTCGTAAATCTTTCGAGACAGGGTTTCTCTGTGAAACAGTCCTGGCTGTCCTGGAACTCACTCTGTAGACCAGGCTGGCCTCGAACTCACAGATCCGCCTGCCTCTGCCTCCTAGTGCTGGGATTAAAGGCATGCGCCACCACTACCTGGCCTTGTAAATTATTATTATTATTATTATTTTTTTGGTTTTTTGACAGGGTTTCTCCGTGTAGCTTTGCGCCTTTCCTGGAACTTGCTTTGTAGACTAGGCTAGCCTCAAACTCAGAGATCTGCCTGGCTCTGCCTCCCGAGTGCTGAGATTAAAGGCGTCTGCCACCACTGCCCGGCATAAATTATTTTTTATAGAGAGCAAAGCAACTAAAAGTTACACTCCTGTTTTTTGGGAAGGGGTGAGACTGAACCCGGGGGCCTTGTCCTTGCTAGGCAAGTGCTCTACCTTTAAACATCACTCTTAGACTAAACAAAGGTTCTCTGTAGAAAAAGATTAAAAAAAAAATTCTATTTTAAGAGTAAGGATCAGGGGCTGGAGAGATGGCTCAGAGGTTAAGAGCACTGACTGCTCTTCCAGAGGTCCTGAGTTCAATTCCCAGCAACCACATGGTGGCTCACAACCATCTGTAATGAGATCTGGTGCCCTCTTCTGGCCTGCAGTCATACATGCTGTATACATAATAAATAAATAAATCTTTAAAAAAAAAAAAAAAAAAAAAAAAAAAAAAAAAAAAAGAGTAAGGATCAGAAAATAATCAATCCTCACTGATAACACAAACAGGCTACAGAGGTGTCAAACTCCCCTAAAAGAGAACGATATTAAAAAGTTTCTTAAACTGGGTGGTGGTGGTGCAGATCTTTAATCCTGGCACTTGGGAAGCTGAGGCAGGTAGTTCTCTGAGTTCAAGGCCAGCCTGGTCTACAGAGTGAGTACCAGGACAGCCAGGGATACAAAGAAAAACCCTGTCCCGAAAATACAAAAACAAAACAAAACCAAAAAGTTACCTAACTGGTACCTGCCCAAACCAATATTCTTTGAACATTTGTTCAGGTAAGTTTCAGCTTTTGCCTTGAGCCATCTTGGAATCATCCATTATATCCCGACAGCTTTGGTGGACTGCCTGACACAGACTGCCAAGACCCATTCTCTCACCTGCTTCAGTTTTAATGCTGCCTGGACAGAGGGTCTATTCTCCATCTGCTGGGCCAGTCTTCTGTTTCTGGCACTGGCTAGCTGCTGCTGCTGCTGCATCGAAGCCCGAATATTCACTGGCATCGGCTGTTTGTTCTTCAGCATATTAGTAAAGCTTCAAGGTCGAACAAAATGGGTGTTTAAATAAAAGCTTTATTATAAAACACTTATTGGCATTTTCATGGCTTGCTAGACCAGGAGCTCCAGATCCCACGAACTTTAAAGTGGTACATTTGGATCAAGGTTGATGTGGGTTAAAGACTCCTCTGTTTCCACAAACTTGCAAGAACCAGAAACTCAGAAATGCAGCCAAGTGCAGCACAATTAAAAGTGATAACAAGGGCTCAGGTAACAGCTCTTAGAGAAGTGAAAAGTATGAAAAACACGCATTAAGCCAATATGATGACAAGAGACAGAGAGAGATGCAGTTACAAAGACAAACAAAAATGCCTACACCTTTGGGGAGTGAAGGGTTCATTCTAAGGACAAACAGGAGGAAGGACCAGAACACCTTGGAAGTCCACTGAAATAATACAGACAAATAAATTATGGAAATTTATTACACTCTAACATGTTACTTAGTAACACATGAATACAGGTAATTAATGTGTCATATTTTAAGATATGAGCAGAGAAGTACATTTGCTTTAGAAACAAAAACAGACATTAAATGCCTTGGGAGTTCTAGCAGCAATATAATAAAATGGTGAAAGACACCAAATAAATGAAACTCTCAGAAACAAAAACTGCCTTTAACTTAATTTCTCTCAGTCTCAAATAATCACTTTTTCTAACTCAGTACTTCTGAGACAGTTTAATTAGTCAACCACTTAGAAGCCTATGAGGACATTCTATCATTCCTATTGTGATTAAGTTAATGGAAGAAAACATACAGGCGTCAAAAGAATGCCAACAAAACATACTAAAAAGCAGAATGGGAAGAGAGTGAAATGAAGCAAAGCAAGTGCCTCTTACAAGGCCCAAGAATGACATTCAGGGGCCTTTGGACATAGTCACGGCTTGCTACCTGCCTCTTACAGGCCAGCCACAACACTGCTGGCCTTGGACTAGGCAGCAAGCCTGTTGCAGCCAGGATATACCATACCATCATGCTGCACCACCCCTGTATCAATGTTTAAAAAGGAGGGTGTGAGGAGTCTTTCAAAAAAAAACAGATCCCACCATGTAAATATTTCAGATAGTTTAATATAAAAATCTACTGATAAGGGGTTTTGAAACAACCGCCCAATTTGTTCTGTGTACCACATTAGATGCAATTAAGAACAGAGGTCTGGTAGCCTTCTGTTTTTAGCTTACAACTGGTTTTTGTGTAGTGGACCCCAGGGCCAACTTAAGTACTGTTTTCTTAGGAAGGAGCTGAAGTTGCTGTTGGCTGCCTCACCGCTCATTTAGAGACATCTTGGTGGTGCTTTTTAGCACAACTTTCGGCGCTGACTGTGCGGCCCATCTTCAAATCCCGAGAATCTACAAAGGACAATATGCATAATGAGTGAAGTAAAATCATCAAGACTGCATTTTCTTTCTTTCCCCTCTGTTGTAGCCTTGGCTGTCCCGGAACTCAAATCTATAGACCAGGCTGGCCTCGAACTCAGAGATCTACCTCTGCCTCTGCCTCAGAGTGCTGGGATCAAAGGTGAGCACCACAACCACCCAGCTGAAGATTGCATTTTCACAAGGAACAAGGCATAAATCAATGAAAGGTCTATATTACAAACTGTTGAAAACCATATTAAAATTCATTTTTTATGAACATAAGTTTATATCACAGTTATCAAAATGTCAAAGCCCCAGTATGAAGAATGTCTGCCAAAGTCTCCAAAATGGCAGAATCAGATGTAGTCAAAGCCTAGGAGCCTGGCTTTCAATCTACAACAGTCCTTCCAGCCTACACTGATTCAGCCAAGTAACGTGAAAGAAAAGAAAGACCCCAAACCACATTTTACCTTGATGCCTGGACCCAGACCAATTAAACTACAATCTGGCCACGAGGACTGGGGAACAGCAACTGGGATTAGGGTGCTACCCAGGTGCATCTTAGAAGTCTATAGAAAATTGAAAACTATGTATCAAAATAAAAGCAGGAGCTGGGAATAGAATATAGCTCAGTGGTAGAGTGACTGTGTTGCACTAATGAAGCCGTGGGTTCAATTTCCAGCTGCGACAGGGGAATGGTGTTAACAGTCTGAGGCCATAGTGGGTTACAATGTGACATTGTGAGGCACGGACTCTCTCACACACATACAAAGAAATGCCTAGCTTCAAAACCGATTCTCAACTCCAAATGCAAGTGGCGTTCTAGTAAGATACGGCAGGGTGAAGACAGAAAGGGTTCTCTAAATGGGTATTCAATCTTGAGAGCTCTCAGGAGCACTCCACAAAATTTAACCGTAGCTACACCTGTTGGCACAAGCTCAAGGCGAGCCTGGGTGACTGGAGAGGCCCGGTCTCAAACGAAAATTAAAAAAAAAAAAAAAAAAAAAAAAGGTTGAGGACGTTAACTCGGAGCGCTTGTCTCGCCAAAGCAGCATTTTGGATTCAATGTCGGTGCCGCAAAAACCAGCACCTAGAGCTGTCGCTCAACTCTTGTAATCTTTACGTAACCTTCCACCCCATCCTCAAAGGCTCTCAAGATGCCCCCCACCCTCTTTGGTCAGTTGATTATTTCCGTTGTTACCCCCCCATCAGACACTACTCTGGCGTGGGGGGGAGGGAGGGGGAGGCTGCGGCCCGGGTGTCTAGATAAGTAAGACACCGGGGTCAAGGCCCAGTCCCGAAAAAGCCCAAACCACACCACCATAACCACACCAGACAACCCAAACCAGCACCGACCATCCCGCCGGCTCGCCGGCCGGCCGCGGTTCCGGCTCAGCCTCCGCCTCCCGGCTCCGCCCCCTCCCCGGCCTGCGCGCACCTCGGCGCCATCCACACCTGCCACCCGCGCCGCCCTGCCCCGAGCCCCCACGGCGCCCCGCCTCTGCTTCCGCCACAGAAACTCACCGAAGGAGACGGACGCCAGCGCTCCTCCCGGGGCTGCCACGACGGCTGCGGCGGGCGGGCCGGAGGCCGGCCTAACCTGAGCTGACGGGGGGACCGTTCGTGCGGGTTAACTAGCTGGGCGGTCGAGTGAGATGCTTTTAACGGTATGATGCGAAGCTCACTCGTCGCGGGCCGGGTATCGGAGCCGGCCGATCCTCCCCGCTCGTCAGGCCTGCCCTCTTCCCTGCCTTGTCGTCTGTGCCACCACAGCCGGCGCCGCCAACTCCCGCTTGGTGTCCAAAACAAAATGGCTGCCAGGCCCACCAGGGCAGCGTGACCGGCTAAAATGGCGCCGACGGACTTGCGTCAATGCGCGCGCGCGCGCGCGCAACTGGGGGCGTGGCAAATGGGTGCTTGGGCCGGCTCCGGAATCGCCGGGGAATCTCCAGGGGCCTTGGCAAAGGTCCCTTCAGTTAGGCGTAGTGCTCCGCCCATTGGGGGCGTGGTCATTGGCCTTGCTCGCTAGGATACCTCCTAGACTGCCTGCTGGAAGAGTTAACGCTCCACTTTAAAGGGATTTTTCTGGGTTGCAAAAGAGCGGTTTAGGTTTGATTGGAAGCAATGTTTGTATTCTGTTATTCCTCCATCCCTAAGCTAAAGACAACTCTTTTTTTTTTTTTTTTTTTTTTTGGTTTTTCGAGGCAGGGTTTCTCTGTGTAGCTTTGCGCCTTTCCTAGAACTCACTTGGTAGCCCAGGCTGGCCTCGAACTCACAGAGATCCGCCTGGCCCTGCCTCCCGAGTGCTGGGATTAAAGGTGTGCGCCATCACCGTATGGCAATTTTTTTGTTTGTTTTTCGAGACAGTTTCTTTGTGTAGCCTTGGCTGTCCTGGAACTTGCTCTGTAAACCAGACTAGCCTCGAACTAACAGAGATCTTCTTGCCTCTGCCTTCCTAGTGCTGGGATTATTGGCATGCACCACCGCGCCCAGCTCTTCCATGTCCTTTTATGTGGGCTGCCACTAGAAGATGTGGCTAATTTCAGGGTGGGTCTTTTCACCTTGAGTAATCCAATAAAGCCTGTCACAGGTGTGCCCAGTCCCTTGGGTTTTAGTTGATTCCAGATGGAGTTAGGTTGACAACTAGGATTAGCCATTACACAGGATGTCTCACTAGGATGGAGCCCTAGCTGGCCTTGAACTCTCAGAGATCCTCCTGTCTTTGCTTGTGTCTCTACCTGAGAGGGCTGGGATTAAAGGGTACTTCACCATGCCTAGTTAGAGCCACCGCCCCTCCCCACCCAGCACTATGCTGGGTGTTGAACCTGTTGAGCTAAATATCCGCCGCCCCCGCCCCCCCCCCCCCCGCCGCCGCCCCCCCCCCCCCCCCCCCCCCCCCGTCAGAACTGTAAATGGCTATAAAGCCTGACTTTGATGTGTTTTCCTTTCTTCTTTTACTCGTTTTTTGTTTTGTTCCTCCAAACCCCCACCCCAGTCAGGGGTTCTCTGTGTAGCCCTGGTTGTCCTGAAGCTCACTCTGTAGACCTGGCTGGCCTTGAATTTACAGAGACCCACCTGCCTCTGCCTCCTGAGTGCTAGGATTAAAGGCGTGCGCCGCCGCCGCCGCCGCCGCCGCCGCCGCCCGCCGCCGCCGCCGCCACCACCACCCACCTTTTCTTCAGTTTTTTGATTGCGTTTTTGTCTTTGTTTTTGGACACAGGATCTGGCTGTGTAGTATGGGCTGGCTTGGAACTCAAAATCTTCCTGTCCCATTCTTCAAGTGCTAGGATTACCAATGGCACTTCAATTTCAGCTAAAACTATGGACCTCTACATTTTTGGGTCTTGAATGTTCCTTAAATAAGATGTAATGCACATAAACTCACCAAGATAGGGAGTGTTGGGAGTGAGCACCCTTTACTTCACACATATCCAGACCCAGAGCAGATAGTCATTGACAGATGGTGAGGGAAGCCTTTATTAGAGTGAGTGGCAGACCTAGACAGACCACCACTCTTGTGCCCTTGGTGGGAGACTGGGCAAGGATGGGGACATGGGGAGGTGTAGGTGGGGTGAGGAGAAAGCAGGGTATAGGAGAAGTTGACAAGGCAGAGAGGAAGGGCACTGCCCATTGCGGCCATATGCTCAACTGTTCTCCCAGAAGAAGTTGTTACAAGCCACCGTGAGAGCAGCCACCAGCACGACATACTCCTGGAAGTCCACCTCCCCATCTCCGTTTTCATCCAGTTCCTTCATTACCTTGTCCACAGCATCTGCATCCTTCTGGACCTGTGGAAGGAGGAGATGGAAATTGATACCACTAAGTTAGAGCCTGCACAGTGGTTGAGGCAGAGATGAGCAAGTGAGAATAATATTTATGGGAGTCTTTGGCAGCACGAGAGACTGGTGAGCTCCTGGTGTCTGCAGAACCCAGCGGAGTTGATACTGACACCAGTTGTTGACCATGATTGTCTACAATGTGACAGGTGCTACATTAGGAACCTTACAGGCTCTGTTTTAATAAAACACACACACACAAAATGATTTTAGGGCTCAGTGGCAGATGCCTTTAATTCCAGCACTCAGTGGGGAAAGAAGCAGGTAGATCTATTTGAGTTCAGGGCCAGCCTGGTCTACATAGCAAGTTCCATGTCAGTTGGGGTACATAGTGAGACCCTGTCTTAAAACAAAACAAAACAAAACAAAACAAAACAAAAAACAACCAACCCAGTTTTTGCCACTTGACCCAGGCTAGCCTGGAACCTGAGGTCTTCCTGGGTCTGCCTCGTTAGTGCCAGTATTACAGATGTGTGCCACCAAGCCTGTCTTTAATACGAATGTAAATAATGTGGGAGGCGTTTCCACTGCTTCCATGACAGAGAAGAAACAAAGTGACAGTTGGGGTAGAAACAAAAGTTATGCAGCAACAAAATAGCAGGGCCAGAGCTTCAGTGAAGCCTAAGAAAGCTGGAGTTGGTATGTGGTCCCTGTCAGCATCTGTCTCTCTGCATCCTCCAGTCAAAGGAAGCTTCCGAGCAAACTTTCCATCCTTCCTCCCATGCTTCTTTTCACGTGGGCACCTCCTGCCATGTCTTAATTTACCTACAATCTTCCAGTGGAAATCTATGGCTCAAGTGCCACCTCAGTAGAGAAGCCATGTGACTTCAGAGTACTAATCTCCATAGTTCTAAGTTTCTTTGAGTTCATGGTTTTACTTTTTCTGGGGTTTTTCAAGACAGGGTTCCTCTGTGTAGTAGCCTTGGCTGTCCTGGAACTTACTATGTAGACCAGGCTGGCTTCAGACTCACAGAGATTCACCTGCCTGTGCCTCTTGAGTGCTAGGATTAAAGGCGTGCGCCACCACGGCCCGGCTGTGACTCCATTCTATGCTGTGGGTAATGTAATTGGTAAATCTGCAGAGCCTAGTATTGATAGGTGGTCAGTAAAGTAGGGCATTTTGACTTTTCCAGGGAGGTGTTAAGGGAGCCTGGAAAAACTTAGTTAACAATGGAAGAGGAAGATAATTGGGCTGAGCTTGGGGTGAGGCAGGGATATGGCAGGGCACCCATCTCCTTCCTCCACCCTGTACCTCAACCCTCTGCTCACATCTAGGAAGCCGGAGAGTTCAGTCTGTAGCAGGTCTTTCAGCTCCTTCTTGCTCAGCTTATATTTGTCCCCCTCCTTGCCCGAATGGGCATGGAACACGTTGATGAGGGTCTCCATGGCAGTCTCGAGCTCAGAGCCCATTTCAGCAGCACACCTACCCAACCCCACAAAGATGGAAGTGAATTGTAAATCAGGTTCAGGATATCTGGGGTCTGGGTAAGGGATATCCTCAGACTTGACCCTGGTTTCACAGCTCAAATAGCTACAGAATGGGCCCCCCTTGTCCTTTATCTTTCATTGGGATTTTTGCAATGTGGGAGAAACCCTATCACACCTAAATCCAGTCCAGCATTCTGGGTCCCTCCAGAGGGAGTCCGGGATGGGCATGGAGATTGAGCAGTAGGAACCGGGCTTTCTTAAGAAGCCTGCAACAGACATCTGCAGTGGCTGGCTCCTGGCTGCCTGGATGGAGTTGGGGTGGGGCGGGGCAGGCATGGGTGGACACCGGCCCAGGCAGCTTTTTAGCTCTATTTTCACCTTCCAGGCCTGTCACAGTCAAGCTTTGCAGTTAGTAGTAAGTGAGCTGATGTCTACGATGCCCACCCCAGGAAGAAGTCTGGTGCCTTTGGTGAGCAGTCAGGGTGGGAGACCCAAGAGTTGTTGGGGAGGGGGTCTCACTGTTTGAGCTTCCTGTCAGCAGGTGTGGCTCTTCCTCTTTAGGCACCGAGGATTAAGCCCAGGTAAGTTAGCTATATCTCCCATCTTTTCCTGCTTGGGATTTATTTATTTATGACAGGGTCACATTCTATAGCCTAGGCGGTCCTGGAACTAGCTCAGGCTGGCCCTCAACTTGTGGGCAGTCCTGTGTCCATGCCTGGCTCCCCTCGCTCCTCAGTATGTCGTTTTGGTTTCTCTGGGGCATGCTTCCCATTACCTCCCATTCTACTCATCCTCTCTACAGAACCATCCCTTTCCATCAGGTAGGCAGAAGGGAGGGAGAGGGAAATGTCTGAGGTTTTCCTGAGACGCGAACCTGAAGGCGTTGTCTCTGACGCTGTCCATTCCTGCCTCAGGCCAGCTCTGTTTGGGTAGCTACAGCGGGAACAGGATAGGGCTGGTTTGTGTTAGAAGGACTGAGTGCATGAGGTCATTTGAGCTCAAGGGGCTGGGGGAGAGCAGAAGAATGGGGAGGTCTATTGAGAAAGGACTGCCAAGCTAGGGGGCCTCAGACCTTTGGCCCTGGGAGGGTCATGCTTTCCACAGCCTCGGGGGCAGCTCAGATGTCTCAGATCAGGTGTCCTCATCCTTCCTCACCACTGGGTATACTGGACAATAGGTCCTGATTAGATGACATCCCAGCTCTTCAATGGAGCCCTTGTGACTGTCACCTGAACTCCAGTCACAAGAAGCAGTTGTCACAGAGACAGGGGGAGATAGAACCTAAGCCGGGCTGATCAGAGGGATAAAGAGTGCTCAAGGGAGGAATTTGGGTGGCTCAGTTACCGTTCTCATCTATGAGGGGCACCTGGAGGTCTGCCTGGAGCCCTCCAGCAGCTTGGAATTTAATGAAGGGGAGGACCTAGGGGTGGAGCAGTGGGAAAACAAAAGGAAAAATTTGGGGAGAGAGACGTGGGGGTCAAGACTGAAAAAAAGGGATAAGGAGGACGTCTTGTGAAGGCAGAGATAGGACAGGGCATACTGCCATGGACCCCCTTCTTCATGATATCACAGGGCCTATGCTCTGCTGCTCCTGACTTCCCCGGGATTTGGTTCTTGATAAGGCTGGTTAGGGGGTGGCAGAGACTGAGGCTGGGGAGGGGGCAGGAACAGCCGTTCTTATTCTTACCCTAAAGGAGCAGGGCTGTCTCTCCTCCCTTTCCACACCTAGAGACTGGGGTACCTGGCAGGGGACACTGGGTTCTGGGGGAAGGACTGGTGGCCTGGAAGCTGGGTGGCGTCCTCACTCACCAAACTTCTGGCTCTCTGACCTTCTCTCACCTCTTCTCAGTACTTCCCAAACCTTATCCCCCCTAGATACCAAACCGCCCTTTCCTTTCCCTTGACTGAGTCCTGCCAGACCCTTGCCAGACCCTCGCAGACTGTATCCTTTTCCAGGGCTCTTGGGGGTCTTTCTGAGGCTCCCTGTCCTCCAGGCTGGCTAAGCCAGGGGACCTATCCTAGTGAGGGTAGGGTACTCACGGTTGGCCTGGGCCTGAGGTGGGAGCAGGTTCTCGACAGGCAGGCAGGCTGCGAATGTGGCACCTCCAGCGGTGTGGGGAGACCTGCCCTTCCCTGCCGACCCTCCTCCCCACCAGCTCCACCCCTTCACCAACGACACCGCGAAGGGCCAGAGGCCAGGAGTGGACAGAGGCGCCCTCTGTCTCCCGGGCGGGAACGGGCTGCCCCGTGTTTCTATCCGTTCTTTATTGCATCCCCTCCCGGAGCCCGCAAGAAGGAGGTGGAAGAGAAGAAATCTTGGGAAGGGTGCTGTGGGGCGGACTGAGCAGGGGAAGGGAAGGATTCTGCCCAGGGGTGCTTAGCCTGTGCGCCTCCGTGAGGGGCTTCTGTCCGGGAACTCAGTGAAGAATTTCAATTGGAGTTTCATTATGGGGGCCTCCGTCTGGGGCTTTCCGAGTGCCCTTGGCTGTGGGGTCTTTTGCAGGGTCTCTGGTTTCTCAGACGAGGCTTACAGTGCTGAATTCCCCAAGCGTTTTTTTTTTTTTTTTTTTTTTAATTTTGCCAAACAGCAGTAGCAGCCCCTCTGACAGACTTCTGACTAGCCATCATAACTGGGAGGGATGGGACCCTATGGTCCCTCCTCAACAGGCTCTGTCCGAGTCGCGTGGTGCAACATTGGGATGGCTAGTGACAGCAGGGGCGGTCCCCTCTTTTCCGAATCAGCGGAGGCGGAAACTTGACACTTCGGAACTGGGAGTGGCTGTCTTCTTCCCTGGTGCTTAAAAACTTCAGCCTTGAGGCTTCAGCTCAGCTTACTGCATCCCATCTCCCTTCCCGGGTGAGTTGCTCTCTCTGACTCTGCAGAGAGCCTGGCCAAGACCTTTTCTTTATCAGCTCCCAGGTTCCTCCTTCCAAGTGGGTTCAGGCAGAGATTCAGGAAGTGGCTTCAGGAAAGCAGGCAAAGGTCCTTGCAGGAGTATGTGGGTGGGTGGACAGAAATGAGGGGGATGAGTAGGCATGTTTCTTCCCTTCCTGGAGCCCCGAGGGCACTGGGTGTCCATGCCAAACACTTTGTGGGCTGTGGGCTTGAGGAGTTTGAAGAGTCCCTTTCTGGACCTTGTCAATCATAGAGTGGAGAACGTTGGTGGGGTCTCGTGCTGAGCACTCTTGGACCCCCTCAGAAGAGGTAGGGTATGGGGCAGAGAAGATGGATCTGGCCCGATTGAGCCAGACCTGACCTCAGTTGGGCCTTTGCCAACACTAGGCTTCTCTACTATGAACAGTAGCCAGTCTGTGGGAGGGTGGAGACTCTGCTCTCAACATAAATAAGCACTGGAGACAAATAACTTCCTGACCCTAAGACAGGGAGAGACAACAAGAAAGGGTCATTAGAACAGAGACCCTACAGGTGATGTTAGCACACTCAGAAGACTCCAAAGAAAAGCCCTCAAAGATAGAGTGGTTGCCACACGGAGAGACGCTACAGAGGCATCCCTAAGACAGACACTTAAAAAGGACACTCAGACATGGGAGTCGGGGAAAAATTCTTTCTGGAAGTGAACCTAAACTGAAATACTGTTGCCTGTTCTGGACCCTTTCATCTTTCCAACACTGACCCTTTCAGGCAGCCACCTTACCCATTCTTGGATCCCTAACTCTCGTGGTCTCTTTCTTCCCCTGCCAGGTCACTCTGTGAAGACCTCGGCTCCTACTTTGGGGTACTAATGGCAGCCGAGCCGCTGACCGAACTGGAGGCAGCCATCGAGACCGTGGTCACCACGTTCTTCACCTTTGCAGGCCTGGAAGGACGGAAAGGCAGCCTGAGCATCAATGAGTTTAAGGAACTGGTCACCCAGCAGTTGCCTCATTTGCTAAAGGTTGGTGGAGGTCTCTGGGATTGAGACTGGCCTGTGTGTGCCGGGTGATGACACCGAGTGGATGATGTGACAGGAACAAATGTGAGTGACTGCAGGTGTGCTGGGTTTCCCTGTCTGAAGGGTGTGTGTGTGGGGGGGTGTGTGTGTTCGTGTAAAAACTAGATGAGCGAAGATGCTGTGTTGGTGCAAATGGGAATGTGTCAAACAAGGTTGTTGAGTACTTGAGTCTGCCTGGGTCTCTCTAGTCTCATTTTCTCAACATATTACTGGACCCAGAGGTGGATTCCCAGAGATTTACAGACGGTAAGAACTAGAAGGAGGCTTAGCAAAAATAAAACCACACCCAGGCCTGGTGCTGCCTGCCTGTACATATGTAATCTCAGCACTCAGGAGGCTGAGGCAGAAGGATCAGGAATTTGAAACCAGTTTAGGGAGACCCTTTCTCAACAAACAACACATAAAGTCATAGTGAGCTATATTCTCAGGGTACCCGGGTCTATGAGGAGCTTCCACGATTAGTTCCCACCACCCATGAGCAGTTCCCATTCCCTCAATAAGGTGGCTCATTCTACAGAAGTGATTGGGGGTTCTAATTTGTTGACTCTGAGTTTGTACGCTATTCTAGTCTGTTAACAGTTTCTTTTAATCCTTTATGAAAATTCACAGCCACATAAGAGTGTGTGACTGTGGCTGGGCGTGGTGGCTCATGCCTTTAGTTCCAGCACTGGGGAGGCAGAGGCGGGCGGATCTCTTGAGTTTGAGGCCAGCCTGGTCTACAGAGTGAGATCCAGGACAGCCAGGGAGACACAGAAACTGTAACCAAAACAAAACAAAGTAAAACAAAATCAATTCCTTACTCTCTTCTAAAGATCTATCGTGCACCTCAGTGTTCCGTTCTACAGTCCATCCTTCAATAGCCATCTCATATTCGATTCAACTGTATGTTCTTCATTAGCCAAAAAATGTGCCAATCCTCCAGCTCCTGGAGCTTTCAGAACCTCCTGTAGTCTCCCTTTGTCTGATCACCCTCTGTTGTTCCACTTCTTATTTTTGTGTTATTTTTTTTAACAGATTTATTATTTTGTGTGCATATGCAGCACATGTGTTCTGGTGTCTGCAGAGGTCAGAAAAGGGCGTCAGGTCCCCTGGGACTGGAATTGCAGTGAGTGCCAGGATTAAAGGAACACACCACCATTTGAAGCCATTTATGGGGTTCCCCCCCCCCCCCTTTTTTGGTTTTTCGAGACAGAGTTTCTTTGTGTAGCCCTGGCTGTCCTGGAGCTTGTTCTGTAGCCCAGGCTGGTTTCAGACTCACAGAGATCCACCTACCTCTTCCTCCCAAGTGCTGGGATTAAAGGCGTGCACTACCAGCCCAGGTTCCTCCTCCTCCTCTTCTTCTTTGTTCATTTGTGTGGTTTTAAAAAAAAGATGTATTTAATTTTTCATTTTATGTAGAGGATTGCCCACATGCAGGTCTGTGCACCATTTTCTGCGTAGCGCCCACAGAGGCCAGAGGATGGCTTTGGATCCCCTGGAACTGGAGTTACAGATGGTTGCTAGCCGCCATGTGGGTGCTGGGAACAAAAACCTGTGTTCTTTACAAGAGCAGCAGGTGCTCTTAACTGGTGAGCCATCCCTCCAGCTCCCTTTTTTTGTGTTTTTGAGACAGGGTAAAAAGTTTGTATAGTTCAAGATAGGCTTGCAGTCATTGCAGCCCTCCCGTTTGGGCCTCGTCGGCGTCAGTTTGGGTCCAGTTCTGAGCGTCTCGACTGCTCTGTTTTCGTTTCCTCCCATCAACATCATCTCCTCGTGCCTCTTCTTCTTTAGTTCGTGTTCTAAGACACGCCGTTGTAACCACGCTTGCAAACCCCTTCATCCTGTCTCTCTGTCGTGGTCAGTCAGGACCCCCGCACACCTACATTTCTGCCTAACCCCACCACCTGCGTCTGTCTGCACTTGGAGAGCTGAATCTACCCAGAGGATCATGCACAGCCAGGTTGACTTGTTTCTCTAAATCTATAACCACAAACTCCAGAGGAACCCTCGGCAGCGTCGAGCACTTCTGTATTTCCTTGTGAATGGTCGGGACACAACCTTTTCCTTCCTCAGATTCCAAAACCTCCTTCCACAGTCTCCCTGTCCCCGAGGAATTGACTCACTTCGAAAATAAGCAATCTCGAAGGTTCTCTGTGCTCCCTCATCCCCAGAGCGTCTCCTGGGTCAGCATCTACTGTGCCTTCCTTCGGGGCCTCACACGTGATCTGTCCGTGCTTCTAAGGCCAGCTCTCTGCTGGTGTCCTGCAGTGCATCCCCTCTCACCTACTTAGAATACTTGCTCCTGCAGTGATTCCCTTTTCCCTCTGCACCGTCACATTTCCCTTCTTCTGGATCGTTTGTAGTAGATTACCATGTGCTGGAATTCATAACAAAATCGGCTTAGAATTCGATTACCGGGCCCTTTCTTTTCTTTTCACCTCCCAGTTCAAAATGCTTTTTATCTCTTAAGAGCCAGAATCCGGGTGGTGGTGGCACCTTTAATCCAGGACTCCAGTCCCCCAAAACAAAAACCTTCCTGGTGACAATAGCAGTGCTCTTTCCACTTTGCCCAAACATGCCTCTGAATAGACCTGTGAGAACTTTAACATGGAGGTGCCCCACCCCCACCCCAAACCCATAGGAAAGGGGTACCAAATCCAAACAGGCACATGTGGCACTACAGTGGTCTAAGTGTTTATTTATGGAAGCCCCCCAATTCTCCTCAAAACCACTCTGTTACGAGGTGGACACTAAGACTGCTTTCCCTCCCTTACAGGTTGAGGACACGGAGGTCCAGAATTGTTAAGTAACTCGTCCAAAGCCCCGGTGTTTAGAATAGGCCCTGGACTGACCGGAAAAGAGGCCTGTGTTTCCTCGCCTACACTGTAGTCTATGCGATTTATTTAAGGGGGTGTTTCAGAAGGACTAACTGGACCCTTCCAAAGGAAAGTGGCTTGAGATGCCCCACATTTTGGGCTATTATTTTGCAAAGGAAAGCTCCAGAGTACGGGAACAGAATCTACCGTGACTCTGCGGCACAGAAAGGGCCAAGGAAGGCAGTTCAAAGGCTCCTAGCCCACTCAGCCACGCAGCATCCAGCGGTCACGTCAGCTGGAGGTGACTAGGGCCTGGGGTTAGCAGATTGCCTAGGAACTCATTATCACTCATCGTCAGTGGTCCTGTGTCGTTCAGCCCGCCCGAGGTGGTGGCTGGTTCATGCAGGTCCCCTGGCTCCAGGCGCGCCCCTGGGATCTTCCGGTGGATCTGGCTGGATGCCTAGTGGGGCCTCCTGAAGATCCCGGCGTTTTTTCCCTTGAGGCACCAGCTCTGGGCCAAACTTCATTGCCTGGGGCTAGGAAGCCCAGTCATCTGGGTGGGACAGCTGGTTCTGGTTGTTCTCTTTCAACCCAGCCGGGTTTACCACTAGCTCCCTAGACCCCCACCCCCACTTCCACAATGACACAGGCAGATCTCTGTGAGTTCGAGGCCAGCCTGGTCTACAGAGTAAGTTCCAGGACAGCCAGGGCTGTTACACAGTGAAACCTTGTCTTGAAAAACAAACAAACAAACAAACAAACAAACAAAAAAAGAGCTAGAATTGTCTTAGATCTTCAATAGGCTCAACACTCAAGCCTTAATGAATCTTCTCGGTAGTTTTAACATCTTTGAGGAAAGTAAACTTAGTCTGCCCAGGGTAGCCCATCATAGGGCCACTTTCCCTGGGTACACAGAGACTCCTTGCTCTTCTGTACTGTGTCACTTTGTGGGGTGTAATGAGTATTTTCATCCCACTTGCCAGCTCCCAAATAATGACATGGAGATTTCTTATTAATTATAAAAGCTTGGCCATTAGCTTTCACTGGTCCCACTAGCTTTTACAACTTAAATTAACCCATTTATATTAATCTATGTTCTGCTACTTGATGTTACCTCTTCCATCTTGCACCTCCTGTTTTCCCCCTCCATGTCTGGCTTCTCTATGGCCAGTTCCGGTCAGCTAGTCACTGGCTCTGCTCCCTGATTCAAGGTATAACTTTATTGGGCAGTCTTGGGAGTGCCAGGGGGCAATCAAAATATCCCACAATAGTGGGGTTCATGCTTACATTTCCTGCAGAAAGTCAGGCAGGTCTTAGAAAGTTCAAGATGTTCTTGGGAGTGCCATCAACACTGAAGCTTTTGCTTATTTATTTTTTAATACTTATTGTTTTTATTTGATGTGTCTGGGTGTTTTGCCTGTGTGCATGTCTCCGCACCATGTGTTGGTGGGGGCTGGAAGAGGACATCAGATCCCCTGGAACTAGAGTTACAGATTGTTGTTAGCAGTCATATGGGTGTTAAGGATTGAACCCAGATCCCCCGGAAGAGCAGCCAGTGCTCTTAACCTCGGAGCCATCTCTCCAATCTCCTGGTTAACATTCTTATAACTAAAAGCTATTTTAAAAAATTCTTTGTTAGACATGGTCTTATTATGTATCCCAGGCTGGCCTCAAACTTGCTACATAGCTAAGAATCATCTTGAATTCCTGATCCTCCTGCCTCCACCTCCCAAGTGCTGGAATTACAAGCACGTACTACTATGCTATGTTTACCTATTAATAATAGTTTTGTGTGTATGGTATTAGAGATTGAAACCAGGGCCTCATGCATGTTAGGTAAACTCCCAAGGGCTGAGCTATATCCTTAGTTGCCCCACCCCCCTTGTTTTTGAAACAGACTCTCATTAAACAGCCCAGGAAGGCTTTGAACTCATGATCCTCCAGACTTAGTCTGCTGGGCAGCTGAGACTACTGTCCTGCACCACCAGGCCTGGCTCATTTCTAGGGTTTTTGTTGTTGTTGTTGTTGTTGTTGTTGTTGTTTGTTTGTTTTTGTTTTTTTTTGTGGTGGGGGCAGGTGCAGGCAGGGGAGAAAGACACAGAGCAGTAGCTAAAGAATTGAAGCCCTGATTTAGAAAATCTGGGTTTGAGCTGGAGCAATGGCTTAATGGTTTAGAGAGAAGACCAGGCTTCTGTTCCATTGCCAGCATGACGGCTCGTCACTGTCCATTCTCCAGTTCCAGGGGGTCCACACTCTCTTTTGGCCTCAGCAAGTACCAGGCACATACATAGTACAAAATGCACATACATATAAGATAAAATAAAAGAGAAAAAGCTCTCTGTGAGTTTGAGGCCAGAGAGAGAGAGAGAGAGAGAGAGAGAGAGAGAGAGAGAGAGAGAGAGAGGTCGGTCTCGAGAGCAACCTGGACTCAAACAGGTTTTAGCTGTTCAACTGTGCTTGGTGCCAGTACCTGGCCTTTCTGGGGTTTAAGTTTCTCATCTGCTAGGCAGACTCATCATGCCTTTCTTGTTGGACTGGTGGTGGACTTCAGCCTGTACTTATTGAAGATTTGCTCTGTCTTTTCCTGTCTTAGCGAACAAACTTCAGCTGCGTACTTGACATTGAAAGTGTAGTGTTGGACAAGGTAGACCAGGCCCTTGTGCCACAGAAGCTGTCATTCCAGTGGACTATGAGGCTCAAATGAAATAAAACATAGTGTAATACCACAGTGCCTGGAGTCAGAGACGTAGCGGGTTGCCCTCCTACATTTCCCTTGACTGGTAGTGGAGGAAGTGTGGCTGTACAGTGAGTGAGCTTAAGACTCTGCTAAACTCAGGCTGGAGAGATGGCTCAGAGGTTAAGAGCATTGACTGTTCTTCTAGAGGTCCTGAGTTCAATTCCCAGCAACGACATGGTGGTTCACAACCATCTATGATGAGATCCGATGCCCTCTTCTGGCCTGCAGGCAAATATACAGACATTATTATGTATATGTATACAGACATTATTATGTGTATACATAGTAAAAAAAAAGACTCTGCTAAACTCAGTGGGTAAGCCTGATGACCTTGGTTCTATCTCCAGGTCCCACATAAAGGTGGTGTGCCCCTCCCCTGTATCATACACATGCATAATAAATCTTTTGGGAAAAAAAGACTCTGCTAAAAAAACAAAACAAAACAAAAAACCAAACCAAAACCAAAAACCCTCTATGGATTTGCTTCATGTCATCTAGAGATTTGTTTGGCAGATCTTTGCCTTTGTCCAGATGTTGACCCAAATGTTGAGCGTGGGGCTGGAGAGATGGCTCAGTGGTTATGTACACTACTCTTACAAAGGACCCAGGCTCAGTTCCCATATGGTGGCTCAAATCCATCTGTTACTTCTGTTTAGACAGCATCCTTATGTTGGTTTGAAAGAAAATGGCCCTCAAAGGGAGTGGCACTATTAGGAGGTGTGGCCTTGTTGGCATAGGTATGGTCTTATTGGAGGAAGTGTGTCACTGTGGAGGTGAGCTTTGAGGGTTCATATATGCTCAAGCCACACCTAGTGAGACAGTCTTCTGATCAAGGTATAGCCAGCACCATGTCTGCCTGCATGCTGTCATACTCCCCGCCATGATGATAATGGACTAAACCTATAAACTGTAAGCTGCCACCTCAATTAAATGTTTTCCTTTATAAGAGTTGCTGTGGTCGTGGTGTCTCTTCACAACATTAGAAACCCTAACGAAGACAATCCTCTTCTGACTTCTGTGGGCACCAGGCATGTATGTGGTACACATACATACCACATGTTGGCAAAATGCTCATACATATAAAATAAAATGGATGAATCTAAAAACCCTTGGATATGGGACCTCAGGCAGTGCAGTTCTGGGTCCGTAGCCTCATCCTTTGGGCAGGTGTTGACATTGTCTGAGGGAAGCACCTGATGGTTCTTCCCTCTCTCCCTGCTCCAAGAGCCCTAGTTCCTAATCCTTTTACATCTTCTTAGGATGTAGGCTCTCTAGATGAGAAGATGAAGAGCTTGGATGTGAACCAAGACTCGGAGCTGAAGTTCAATGAGTACTGGAGACTGATTGGGGAACTGGCAAAGGAAATCAGGAAGGAGAAAGCCTTGGAGATCCGGAAGAAGTAAAGCCTGCATGTCAGGATGAAGGAAATAAGGAAGGAGAAAGCCTTGGAGATCCAGAAGAAGTAAAGCATGCGTGTCGGGATTGGGGCCCAGCAGAGTCAGCTGGGCAGGGCCAGGCAGAACCCCACTCCCCCTAATAAAGCTTCCTTCTTAAAACACAGATGCTTATTTTTATATTCTACCAGATTTCTTTTTGTGAGACCAGGGAATGGGAAAGCCCTATCTTTACCTGAGGTGAAAACATGAAAATTGTAGGCACTTTGAAGGCAAGGAATGTGATTCTTCTTCAGCTCTCCTGAAGCATCTAGCATCCTACCTACTATATGATTTCTTCATCCCTCTGGTGTTCAGGACAGAACTCAGGTCCTTGAGCATGTGTGACATAGCAATAGGTCTTGCATTAAGCAGGTGCTCAATAAACACATAGTTGATGAGTGAAAAATATGGAGACGTGGGGGCTGGAGAGGCTCAGTGGTTAAGAGCACTGGCTGTTCTTCCAAAGGACCTGGGTTCAAGTCCCAGCACCCACATGGCAGCTCACAACTGTCTATAGTTCAGGTCCAAGGGATCTGAGACCCCAACACAGACATACAGGCCGGCAAAACACCAATGTACATAAAATAAAAATAAATAAATCATTTTAAAAGGAAGAAAGAAAAATGCAGAGATTTGAGGCAGGCAGCTCCTGAGGCTCAGCTCCATGGCTCCAGCTTCCGGTTTTCCCCATATAACTCCTGGAGTTTGTTCCTGGGCTGGTCAGGATAATGAACACCTGTTAAACATTTTACCCATATTGCCCTCGTTAACTGTCACAGCTGTTAAGGTTAATTAATCCAATTTTTTTTTTTTTTTTGGTTTTTCGAGACAGGGTTTCTCTGTGTAGCTTTGCGCCTTTCCTGGAACTCGCTTTGGAGACCAGGCTGGCCTCGAACTCACAGAGATCCGCCTGGCTCTGCCTCCCGAGTGCTGGGATTAAAGGCGTGCGCCACCACCGCCCGGCCAATTAATCCAATTTTTACAGTGTTGAGGATTAACCTAAGATCTTGCACGTGTTAGGCAATTGGAAGGAATCACACCCCCAGGCCTCTTTTAGCTTTTTTCTTTCTTTTTGTGTTGTTATTATTTTAATGATTTGCTTATTTTTATTTTATGTGCATTGGTGTTTTGCCTGCATGTGTGTCTGTGTGAGGGTGTCAGATCTTGGAGTTACAGACAGTTGTGAGCTGCCATGTGGGGCCTCTGGAAGAGCAGTCAGTGCTCCTAACTGCTGAGCCATCTCTCCAGCCCCCTTGGGATTGTTTTGAGATAGAGTCTTGCTCTCTTCAGCAATCTTCCTTCCTCAGCTTCACAGGCGCTGGGATAACAGGTGCACTACCACGCCTGGCTTTGAGGAAACATTTTTAGGGAGGCTAGGTTGCAAAGACAAGAATCACTAGTGCTGGACTGGAGAAGTGCTGCTCAATTATGATAGGGAGAGGGAGCTGTGGTAGTATGGAGTGCTTAGGGACAGAGTTGTCCCCACCCTGCATTCTCTGACTTGAGGGACGAGTGGTTTGCACAACTCACCACTAGAGAGAGTAGGGGTGTGGCAATGATGTAAGCCTCTTGGGTTCTCACTGCTGTAACTGTGGGTGTCCACGTGGGGCAGCTAGTCAACCAGAGGAAAATTAGCAGAGACAAATTCCCCATCACATACCAGGAGAGGGACCTCAGAGGGATCACTGGGCTCTCAGTGGGAACCCAGGCTGAGGGACTCTGAGAAGCCCTCTGATGGCAAGACCCTTGTAGTGTCTCCAGACTGAAGCCCTTCAGAGGAGCTTTCCAAAGGAGACTGTTGTGGTAGAGTCCCCGATTGAGACCACAAATACAGGGGACCTCCAGCAGGTGACACAGGGAAGACCATCTGCATATCTGCTCTTGATTTCAGAGTTAGGAAGGGAATTTTGAGTCTAGGCCCATGTAATCCTTCTACTGACCCCTCAGCCCTTCCACTGTGGTCTGTCCTTCCCATGACTTTAGGGGCCCAGCCAGGTCCTAGGTCCTGGGCAGGTGAGGAGGGCTAGTTGGATTGGTCACAGTCCCAGGAAGTATAGTTTAGGCTTCCCCTGGGGTTTCTGGGTAGTAGATTGGAGTTCTGATGTTTGACATGCTGTTCAGGGAAGGGGTAGGATTTGGAGGGAGGGGGAGAGGAGGTGGCAGCCCAACCAGTTTGAAGAGGTTGTTCCCTGCCAGGGAACTCCTTTGAGCCTTGCACATGTGTGCCCTGGGCGGCTGCAGGGCGCTGGCAGGGCGTCAGGTGAAGGCTCAGTGCGGTCGGTTCCCAGTACCAGGGTGCACTGCTCTGGCCCTTCCTTTCAACCTTTTCATCTCTATGCCATCAGGACTGGGAAAGGCTTGGCTCTGGGTTTCAGCAGGCCTGAGTATTACTAGCCAAATTCGCTCTGGTTGGGAGGGAGAGGGGAGAAGAGTGAGTGAGCATCCGTCCAAGCACAGAGACCCTGGGGATCTCTTTCAAGCTCCTCGTCCCACAAATTCACCTTGATCAGCCCTTGCTTCTCCTTCCGTGCAGACTCCCTCTGCTCCCTGCCTCACAGCTGCTACGGGTTCCTACCCTCCCGGGTATGGCTCCTTCTGCACCCCTTGCCTTCCTTCTCCCCTCTCCCTGGGACTCTGTAAGGTGATCTTGTGCCAGGGGTATCCCATACCCAGCCCTCCATGGCTTCCTCCTCATGGTAGGGGTGGGAACTGACTCTAGCGCTGTAGAGGGTGGGGCTCACAAAGCTGGCTCCCAGCCCGGGAGGCTGCAATAGCTGGGGTGGCTGAGGGATAAGGCCCTGGCCCTGCCCCTGGCTTCCCCTCCCTTCCCCCAGGTATAAGAGCTGAACTCAGGTGAGCTGGCTCCTCCATCCTGTCTCTGCAGCTGCCAGCAGGTAAGAAAGTCCAGCGCCTTCCGCCTGGAAGGGCTGTCGCTCTTCAGGGAGTACCCCATGCCTCTCTTGCCCAAGTCTCACAGGGGTGGCTGGAGGAGGTGGGCAGAAGGAGGCCCAGGGGGATACCCTCTGAGTGGGTTGGCCTGGGGGCTGTGGCCTTAGCTCCTGGAGTTTGGGCAGGGACTGGATCTGTGTGGAGTAGACTCCAACCGCTGAGGTGAAGGTGTATGTTGGGTGGAGCCAAACGCGGCCATGAGAAAAAAAGAATGAAGAGCTCTCCCCTCACCTCAGGCCTCCCCCTCTTTTCCAGGCAGATCATGAGCCATCAGCTCCTGTGGGGCAGGCTATAGGACAGACGACAAAACTAACTCACGGAAGGACCAGTGTACCAGGCACCATGGGACAGTGTCGGTCAGCCAACGCTGAGGTGGGCCCATTCATCTGGCCAGTCTTTCTGTTCTTACACTCTTCTTGTTAGGAGGGTTCATGCCCCTACTGACTTCTGCTGCTTTCCTAGGCCTTGCCCTGTAGACACTGCCAGCAAGCCCCCAATCTCCTCCCTTTTGCTTACCCAGGATGATGCAAATGGAGTTCTTCTGGAAATAGGATGTCTGGGCACATGCTGGGGCCTGCCCTGCCTGGGAGCTGGGGTTGTGGGGCTTGCCTAATCTGTGGCTTAGGGCAGAGGCCACTGAGTCCTGGAGCCTGGGCTAGGGGAGAGGGAAGTGGGGCAGGATTCTGGGCTCTGGATTGTCTTCTAGCTGCTTTCTTATATTTTTGGTTGTGAGCCTAGCCTTTAACGGCTGAGCTATCCCTCCAGCCCTCTAGCTGCTTTCTAGCCTGTTGATTTTCCAAGGCTCCTGGGAAGGGTTTTGTAGGGTGGGTGGGCCCTCCTGATGTGGGTTGTGTCTCCTGTCTTCAGGATGCCCAAGAATTCAGCGATGTAGAGAGGGCCATTGAGACCCTCATCAAGAACTTCCATCAGTACTCTGTGGAGGGTGGAAAGGAGACACTGACCCCGGCTGAACTACGA
The DNA here is from genome assembly GCF_007827085.1 of Peromyscus californicus insignis. Lineage (NCBI taxonomy): Eukaryota > Metazoa > Chordata > Mammalia > Rodentia > Cricetidae > Peromyscus > Peromyscus californicus. The sequence continues at coordinate 70,144,862 of NW_026294617.1, forward strand.
GACCTGGTTACCCAGCAGCTGCCACACCTCATGCCGGTACTGAGGGAGTGGACCCCACCCCACCCAGACCCCTGACTCCCCAGACTAGTGCTCCAAGACCCCACCCACACTGGCACTGGTAACCCCGTGCCTTTCCCTCTTGCCAACGCCTGGTAGGCTCCTGCCCTCCTACCCGCCCCAGGCCAGGGTGGGGCAGGAAGATCTGGAGGTACTGTCTTGCTGAGTTGTGGTGTCTTTCCTGTCCTCAGAGCAACTGTGGGCTAGAAGAGAAAATTGCCAACCTGGGCAACTGCAATGACACGAAACTGGAGTTTGGAAGCTTCTGGGAGCTGATTGGAGAAGCAGCCAAGAGTGTGAAGATGGACAGCCCTGTTGCTCGGAGCTGAGGACCTCTTCTTGGAACTGGTTGGGGGTGTTGGGGGTAGGGGATTTTCGAGGTCCTGAGCCTGGAAATAAAATGTTTCTCTACCCCCACCACCCCATTCCCCAGCCTGCACCTCTCCTCATCTCTGTAAGGACAGCCTTCCCTGTGGGCTCTGTGCACTCATCTAGGGTGCTCTGTGGAGCTCCTGGGTCCAGAAGTCCTCATCCCAGGGGAGCTCAGGGGGTGGGGTGGGGCTGGAGAGGATATGCAGGGATCCTGGCGGGGTAAGGGCCAAGCCCTTGGTAGTAGGGGAAGGGCAGAAAGGAACTGGGCTATGGGAAGTGATCTGAAGAATGGGGCTGGGAAGCTGGCTGGATACTTGGTCCTGAAAAGGGTGTCTGAGAACCTATCCCTTCTAATCCTGTCCGACCTCAACTGTAGCTGTCAGCCTTGTGCCATCCTTGCTGCTTCCAGCTCTGCCCCATCCTCCTTCCAGGGTCTGTCTCTGAGTAGGAGCAGGGCAAAACAGGAGCAGAGTTGCAAAAGAGGCTGAGGAGGGCATGACTTCAGAGGTTTGGGGTGAGAGGACCAGCTAGGTGCTTGGGCATTTATGGATGACAGTTATTTTATAATATTTGATTAATAAAAATATTGGAAAAAGTAAAATATGTTGTCTTGACTGTTTGTTCCTCTCCTTTGCCCAGTCTTCAGGGTTCAGGGATGAGGGGTTCTTTGAGGCAAACGGCGGAGTCATTGGTGGGTGAGAGACAGGAGGATGGAGTGGTTGGCAGTGGAAGAGATTGGGTGCTCACCTCTCTCCATGGACTTGGGTTGAGGATGGTCCTAGCCCTAAAAGCTGAAGAAGATATTCCTCTCAGAGAGACAGGCTCCTCCTTGCCTGGGCTGGTCCTCTGATAGGAGATGAAGGCATGTATTCATACCCGGGGAAAGGAATGAACCCTGTGTCCTGGGGCACAGCTGACTAATGTGAAGGGAAATGGGCACTAAGAAACAGGTTGAGTGGCTGGAGGTTGGATCCCAACTCTGCCACTTATGGCTTTGAACTCTGGGCATTCTCCTTCAGTGTGTTTCCTCATGGGGGTGTGACTAGTCCTCTCATAGGAGGAGGATGTGATCCATCACCTGAAGTACTTGCCAGGAAGCCCGACACAGTGAGTGCCTCGTAAGTGGAAGGTGCATGAAAGTGAGGATATTGGTGTAGTCGAGGAGAAGGTTTTTATTGTGGAGATGGGGGAGAGAACAGCCAGAGAGAGGCATCTGGAAGAGTCCAGACTGAACGTGGCCAGCAGAATAGACCGGGCCATGAGAGGAGAGAGAGGGAGGGAGAATGAGAGAGGAAAAGAGGGCGGGGGCCAAGAGAGGGGACCAGGAAAGGAGCCAAGGACCAAGGGGACAAAGAAGACCCAAGAGTGTGTGGCAAAATGGCTGGGTTATGATAGGAGTCAGAAGCTGGGGGAGGGGGAGCAAGGCTCCGGGGCTGGAGAGGTTTAGGGTAGGGCATGGGGCTGAGAAGCACCGAGAGGAGCCAGGACTCTATGTCAGGCACTTGCAATGGAGAGAGCCTGGCTTTGGTCGGCTCAAGAGGCACCACAGTTAGCCATTTGGCTGGGGTTTCTTTGGGAATCTGACATTCCAGCCTTTTTGTTGATGATAAGGGGTGAGGTAATCTCTTCTTAGTTGAAATTGGGACATCGTTGTTGGGGGCCCAAGAATGCTGGAAGGAAGAGAAGGGTGCAGGCTAGAGGACATCTGTTTTGCTCACTGCCCAGGTTCTGAGGGACCACCTGAGGCTAGTGAAGTGCAGGCTGCTTTGGAACAGTCTAGGATGCAGATTCCAAGGAACATCTGGGGCTGGAGTGTTTCAGGGAGTTTTGGGGCAGTCTGCACTCTTCAGCTGATTGGAAATCTGCTGGGACAGGTACAGGCTAGGGACCGAAGGTAAAGTTAAGGAGCTTAGGGGAAACTTTTTATCTTGGGTGTACACTTGAAACTTCTAGGCCCATGGCCCTGGTAATTGAAGAAGGGGAGGAACCCTAAGACCAGGGAAATGGGGATCCCACCCTCAGAAATAGGCAGGTAGGGAAACTTCGGCTGTTGATTGACAGGACTACGTATCTGGAGTCTTTGACCTGTGAGAAGTGGATCCAAGTCTCATGACTCCCTGAAGCTTACAAGAATTTTTTTAAGTTTACAAAAATAGATAAAAGTTTTATATATATTAGCATTATCATTCTTTGTAATCTGTACTGAAATTTACATTGTAAAAAATTGACTCATGCCCTTGAGTCATAATAAAAGCTTGGGGACCCTCCCCAAAAAATAATTCTGAGTTAAAAGCATGAACAGGCTTTCTTTTATCTAGAAACTGCACAGATGTCTTTAAAACAATGAGAAGCACTTTTTAAGTTCATACTTAGAAATCAACCAGCCAGGGGGTGGTGGCGCACGCTTTTAATCCCAGCACTCGGGAGGCAGAGGCAGGAGAATCTCTGTGAGTTTGAGGCCAGCCTGGGCTACCAAGGGAGTTCCAGGACAGCTAGGGCTGTTATTAGAGAAACCCTGTCTTGAAAAACCAAAAACTAAGCCAAACCAAACAGAAACAAAACATCTTCTTAGACCCTCACAATTTAAGTTTTCGCATCCTCAGACCTTTACAACTTGCATTTATATAACTTCAATCACGTTTTTTTTAGACCCTTACAGCTTACACAAGCTTCAAATCTTTTCTTTCCACCCAATCAGTTGTCATGAGACACAGGTGATTGGTTCCTGAGGGCAGTCATTGCAAAGCAAACTCCTTTAAATGAAGGAATAGTAAGAAGTTACACTGAAACCTGTTTTGTGAGTTTATCTCATTTAAAGTGTGAAGGCCGTAGGCAAGGTAAACTGTCTGTGTCTGCCTTTCTCAGCAGGAGACCTAGTAGCTCATATCTTTTGAAATGGACTGACCAGGCCGTACAGCCTTGGGGAAGGAGCTGGTTTTCTTGCTGCTGTTAACAGCAACAGTTAGTCATCAACAGTATCAGAGACTTGAGAGGGACAAATTATAGCAGGAAGTACAATCCAAACTGCCTCTGTATCAATTAAAATGACTACCTGGATGGCTAGTGTAGGTGCTCCATGGTGGTCTCAATGGCTTTGTTGGGGGGCAGCTACTACAGGATACAGCATTGGCCTTTGACTGCTAGACCCAGAGATCTGAGAGATTTTCCTGTGGAGGAGGAACTTGGGGAAACTGGCATACCTTGATGAGGCTGAGTAGGACAGCCAACTCAACAGTGTCCACAGTTTGGGCAAAGCCCTGGTGTGGGTGAGGCATGGGTCAGTTCTTCATCCAGTGGTTAGTGTTGCCACAATCCAGGTGAAGTCATCTGTGCCCTATTGTCTTCTTTGGAAACCTGAGGGTCATTGTTAGGAGTGGCAACTCTGTCTATCACAGGAAGCTTTTTCCATTAAACATTTTAAATGCCATATTTAGCAGATCTCTGAGGAGTCTGAGGACCATCATCTGTTAAGCATGCCTGAGTTAAGAAAATTTTACTTCTTTTTACTTATTTACTTTAGGATTAACCTTGAAAAACATATACAGAAGGCTAAATAAAGCTTGTCCCTGTAAATGAATTACATTTGTACTTAGTGTGGCTTATGAGCATAGTTTTTAGTACATTAAAGAATTTGATCTTTTTTTTTTTTTTTTTGGTTTTTCGAGACAGGGTTTCTCTGTGTAGCTTTGCGCCTTTCCTGGGACTCACTTGGTAGCCCAGGCTGGCCTCGAACTCACAGCGATCCGCCTGGCTCTGCCTCCCGAGTGCTGGGATTAAAGGCGTGCGCCACCACCGAATTTGATCATTTATAAGGTGACTGACCACTAACTTGCATGTCTTAATTGTCTTTAATAGTTTACAACAAGTTAGCACTTTTTTTTTTTTTTTTTTTGGATTTTTCGAGTCAGGGTTTCTCTGTGTAGCTTTGGCTGTCCTGGAACTCATTCTGTAGACCAGGCTGGCCTCGAACTCACAGAGATCCCCCAAGTGCTGGGATTAAAGGCATGTGCCACCACCTAGCTTAGTTAATAAGATCAGGATTTTACAATTTTATCTCTGTTAAGTTTGAGTCTTAAAATTTGGAGTTTAAGATCCTTTAGCACCAAGATAAAACTTTAAACCATAAATAAAGTCTACAAAGAGACTGGGAATTTTACAAAACCATAAATACAGTCCACAGAGGGATTGGGAAACTTATTTTCTTGGTCTTTCTTTTATTGTTATTGTCTGTTTGTTTGCTTTTTGAGATGGGGTTTCTCTGTATAGCTTTGGCTGGAACTCACTCTATAGACAAGGCTGACCTTGAGCTCACAGAGATCTGCCATCTGCCTTCCTCTGCCTCCCGAGTGCTGAGTTTAAAGGGGTGTACTACCACTACCTGGCTTCTTGATCCTTTATAGTGAATGATTACAGAATATCAGTTTCTTGTATGATTCAGTTTATCCCAGAAGATAAAGCTTAGAAAAGCTAGGAAAGACAAAGAGGAGAGACATGCATCTTCAAGTCAGCTATTGTTTACCTGAGTAGATCTTAGGAATTTATAAATCTTATTTACCAAATACACATTATTTATCAAACATGTTGTTTGTTATTAAAAATGTTCTAGAAGCCTGGTATTGAACAGTTAGCAAAGATGTAAGTGGTTAGACTTACATCTCCAAGTCGGTTTCTGTTAACCTGAGTAAACTTACGAATTTATTATCACATAAAAATCTATTCTAATCCAAAATATTTTGGACCTCGTTCGTCTAAAAAGGAGATACAATGATAAACAGAGGGTTCAGTAGGACTAAGGAGTTTCATGAGTGTTGCCTTAGTTGGTTTATACCATGTGGTCATCTTAATCAAGGTGGTGGTGAAGTCACATTGCATGTACTCTCTTTTAACCCCAATAAAGTTGGCTGCCAGACGCATGGTTCCTTCCATCCTGATGAGGTCATCAGCCAAGATGGAGGTGAGCCACATGGTTGCTATTTAAAAACATCTATTTTTTAGTAGATCTATTTTTTAAAAACAGGAGTTGAATCCAAGTTACATATACACTATATTCTAAACAACAATAAAATCATTGCCAGTCGGTGGTGGCACTCGCCTTTAATCTCAGAATTTGGGAGGCGGAGGCAGTCAGATCTCTGTGAATTCAATAACAGCCAGGTCTACAGAGCGAATTCCAGGACAGGCTCCAAAGCTATGCAGAGAAACCCTGTTTTGGGGGGGAAAAAAAAGAATTGAATCATATATATATTATATGTGTGTATATATATATATATATATATATATATATATGTATGTATGTTGTAGCAAATTAAGATGACCTATGTATAGTTTTGTAATTGTAGGCCCTTTGTTATAAGTTTTAAGTTAAATTTTGTTACAGATTTTTAAAACATACCCAGTGAATTTACACATTCTGGGGTAGTTTACAATATAGTCTTAAGAGATTATTTGAGAGCAGAAAGCAAAGAAATAGTAAAGATAAAATTTTTTTGTTGTTGTTTTTTTGAGACAGGTTTTCTCTGTGTAGCCCTGGAGCTCACTCTGTAGCCCAGGCTGGCCTCAAACTCAGAGATCTGCCTGCCTCTGCCTGCCTAGTGCCAAGATTAAAGGAGTGCACCATCACCATCTGAGATAAAAGGTTTTTTAAGAGAGGAAAATAGAAAAACCTTAGAGATAAGAGACTTTTGGAAGTGTAGAGCAGAGATTTTGGGGATCATTTGTTTGTGCAGTGGCAGAGATTGTTACCATATGAGAGTATCTGAAAACCAATGATGTCAAGTCTTGGTCATTGATTGAGCTGTACTGAGACCAAGTTGTTTACAGTAAGACAGTGAGGCTTTAATGCAATCTCTGAGTCTGAGGAAGAAGAGAAAAGTTCATACAAGGCCGGGAGGGTGTCAGGAAGCAGTGGGACTTCCAGGAGGCAGCTGAGAGACAGGAGAGACAAGGGTCACAGACAGAACTCTGCCTGAGGGAGGATTTCAATGTTGTAGCGGTCCAGGAGGACGATAGGAAACCATGGGACTGCAGCTCCTAGGCAGAAGTGAGGGAACTCCAGGAAGGAGTTGAGAACAAAGGGAGCAGGGGAGGTGTCATGGTGACAAGAATCTCAACCTGGAGCATCCCCAAGGGGGAACTGAGAGCCTTGTCAGAGAGAAATGTTCCAAATCACAGAGGAGAAGCATCCTTTCCCACGTGCTAGGGGCTCTGGTAGGATGAGCTTTCTAGCACATGAGTGTGGCTTTTGTAGTAGTCATAGACAAATTAGGTAGCTCCAGGGTGACACTTACCCAGTAGAGGAGTAGAGCAGGTAGAGGAGGAAACAGCTGAAGCCGTGGACTGGGGGGAGAAGCTTTTGGGGAAAGGGAAGATTCCAATAGAGCAGGGTTCCCAACCTTCCCAGTGCTGCGACCCTTTAATACAGTTCCTCATGTTGTGGTGACCCCCCAACCATATTTTCGTTCCTACTTCATAACTGTAATTTTCGCTATTGTTATGAATCATGATGTAAATGTCTGTGTTTTCTGATGGTCTCAGGCAACCCCTGTGAAAGGGTTGTTTGACCCCCAAAGGGTTTGTGACCCACAGGTTGAGAACCACTGCAATAGAGGGAGGGAGAGGAGCAGGTAGTAGAGAGATACCCATGTGGTGGGTGCCCCAGAGGGTACATCAGGCTCCAGGGGCCAGAGAGACACTTACTGGAGAGAGGTGAATGGTTATGGAGAGCAGGTGGAGGGAAGAAATGGCTGAAGAGGCAGACTCTAGAATTTGGAGTCAAATTTGGTGGGTGGCGGAAGCCAGCGGAAACAAATGATCCGTACATTCTTTAGGAGAGTCAAAGAGAGAGAAAGAGAGAGGCTGAGCCCCTTGGAAGGAGGCTCATATGTGCCCCTCTTGGGTTTCGAGCACCACATGAATGACAACGAGGAGGACATTGACTGCCCCTAGGGATGGCTGAGGAGAAGGGTTCTTAGTGTAGATATGGGGGAGAGAACAGCCAGAAGCAAGTGGAAGCGTCCAGTCTCAACATGGCCGCAGAGCAGACAAGGCCGCGGGAGAGAGGAGGGGATATAGCGAGAGGAAGAGGAGAGAGAGGGGACCAGGAGCCAAGAGTGGAGGACCGAGAGAGAAGCTGAAAGGGTGAAGAGAACCAAGACAGTGTGTGACCAAAATGTCTGGGTTATATAGGAATGAGAAGCTGGGAGAAGGGAAGGGAAGGGAAGCTCAGGCTGGAGAGGTTTAGGGTGTGTGTGTGTGTGTGTGTGTGTGTGTGTGTGTGTGTGAAGTGCTGAGAGGAGCCAGGACGCTGTAACGGGTGCTGAGAGAACCTGGCATGTGCTTTGATATGCCAATAAGCATGTCAGTTAGCCACTTTTTTTTTTTGGAGGGGGGCTCTTCGGGACCTGACAGAAGCCATCACGGGAGTGGGCCAAAGGGTCCCCTCGGTTTTGGCTGCTGCCCTCTGAAAGGAAGTCAAGCTGGCCAGTTTCCTTGGGTACCTGCAGGAAAGGTGTGTACAGAGGAGGCATCCGCCACGAAGGAGGGTCTTAGGAATGGGTTTCTGAGCTCAGGGTGGCTGAACCGGAGAAGGGAGAGCAGAAAGAGCTGCTGTGCGTGCCCTCTTGCTCTAGCCAACAGAAATCGGGTGTTAGAGTCCGTAAATCCCAACAGTGCAGAAGTTCCTGTGGCCGGGTAGGCTGGCTGGGAGTCTACTGAACTCATCTTTGGTGGAGGCTGCCCTGAAACCTGGCTTTCAGCGACCTAGGGGAGAAGGGAAGGTCATGAGCCTCCCTTTTCTTTCCTCTATCTTGTTAGTTCTGCTCAGAGCCTGTGGGGTTAGGAGGGTGGGGTTGGGGGAGTGCCAGCTTCTACCACTCCCTCTAGGGTGAGGGTAGAGGGGTGTTTAAAAAAAAAAAAAAGGTGTGTACCTCTTTAACAAGGGCCCAACCCCAGGGCCAAGTCAAGAGTTCAGTCACTACCTTCCCACAGCCAGCAGCTCAGCCAGGCAAAGCGGAGAGGGAGTGGGACAGATTCTGGGAGTGCAGTTGGGAGGAGTCCTGGCTCCGCTGAGCAGGAGCTGCCTGGCTGTCAGTGCCAGAGCCCAGGCCTCAGAGCCCTGCTGGAGGAGGTGGACAACGTGGAGGCAGGTGAGCCTTGCAGGCCCGGCTGGGGAGGGTTGGGGTTGCTGGGGGCACCCTGAAGCCTTGGCAGGTCAGAAGAAGGGTCAAGGAAGGGAGCCTGGGGAGAGGTGCCTGCCAGACACAGGGCAGAAGACGTTGGTAATTAACTCTCTCCAAAGGCTGGTTAGGCAATGAGGGGCCCTAGTGGCTTTGTGAAACCCTTAGAGGACTAGGCAGGGTGGTAAGCCCCTCTCCTTGGCCAAGCAGCTGACCTGGCTCATCTCCAGGGGCTGGGACACTGGTCAGGACATTCCAGGGCCTTGCCCACAGCTGTTGCGTCCTCTCTAAACCGGGAACAGGGCGAGCAATTTCTTGGTGGGTGTTGGGGGCGATCAGACTCTAGACACAGGCCTCACTGGGCTACGGTAGCTGTGACCGGGGAAAGACAATGGGGTCCAGGAGGAATTGGAGAGGGCCCAGGGCTCCTAAGAAGCCAGGAAAGGGAGGCAGGGGCTGAGGTGGTTTCTCTTCCACCTGAGGCACAGGCAGGGTCTGCATGCAGGCCTCATTTGCTCTGGGTGGTGTTCCTTGGGAGGGGCCTGGGGAAGCCTGGGAGGTCCCCTGGAAGGGGAGAAAGAAAGAGAAAGGAGTGGAGCTTCAAATTGGCAGCTTTTCCATTCCAGGACCTAGGCAGGTCTCAGCTTGACTGGCTTTGCCTGGCACAGCCACTTGCACTGTAGGAGTGTTTGCCCGCCCAGCCCAGCTAGGGGCAAGGGCAGGGGTGATGATAAGGTGGGCTCAGCCTTTCCCCAGGAGAGAAGCCCTATGAACGTTGGGGAGGCCTGAGGTAGAGGTGTGTGTGTGTGTGTGTGTGTGTGTGTGTGTGTGTGTGTGTGTGTGTGTGTGCTCGCCACCCACTTACAACTTTATGAGTTGGGAAAAAAATTCAAAGGACTTCTTGCTTCAGCAGAAGTTGGCTGAGGATAAATGGGGTACCCAAGCAGATCAGGACTAGCAGAGTTCTCTGCTCTGTTCATGGATGTTTGTATATGGGTGTGATGTCATGAGTCCTGTGAGGGTGCAGACGTAGGAGCACCTCTGTGAACCATTAGCCTCCAACACTGGGAAAAGCACGAGGGAGCAGAGACCGGGCCTGGGAGGCTGGAGAGAGTCACTCAAGAGCCTTGAAAAGGGAGATTCCTAGTCCAGTTCAGTTATTTTACTATCCCTGTGTATTGATAGCCGTTGGGAGGCATGAGCTAATTGAGAAGGGAATGACTGAATGAATGAGGCCGTGAATGTGTTGCTGAACGTATAAATGAATGAATGAAAATGGGTAAATGAGGCCATTGGTGAATGAGTCAACAGACCAGTGAATCTGTGGCAGTCGAGAGGGACGCAGGGCATGCCAGAGTCAAAACTGAAACTCTTTTAGGCTTTAAAGAGGATCCTGAGTAGGAGAGGTAAGAATAGGGACATATTCAACATTTGGAAATAAGTTACGACTTAAGTGTATGAGGTGAACCTTGGAGGGTGTGGTGGACATTCAGAGTTCCAGACCAAGGTGGACTAAGGGATGGTGGTGAGCAGGCTCTTTGAAAGGGGTGGGGACCAGAATTTGGGGGTGGGAGGGTGGAGCTAGAGTGGCTGAGATCCAGGGGCATGGTGTCAGGGCAATTTGGGCTTTTGGAAAAGTCAGCAAGCTGGGCTCAGGTGGGCGGGGAGGTGGGGAGGTGGGAGCCTCTTGGTTGCTCAATGATGAATCAGTCCAGGAGACTAAGAGAACATTGGGGGAAGGGTGGGGCCCAAGGTGAATGGCCCCTTTAGGGGAGGGCCCTTTGGAGGGTAAGTGATTCCCCTATGTCTGCTTTTTTGGAAAACTTCAGTGTACACTGGCATACTCCCATGTCCTCAAGACCCCCCGACTCTCTTTCCAAGGCTTGCCTGTGAAGAAACTACCTCCTGGATAGGTCTGCTAGAAAGGGAAGAGTCCCGCTTCCCTCCCCCATGCCTGGAGGTCCTCAGGCCTGACTGGTTGAAGGATGGGGCAGCTGCAGGAGCAGGTGGCTGTGAAATGGGCGGGGCAGCCGAGCCTGTCTTCTGCCCCCCAGGGGAGGGTGGGGAAGGAGAGTAATGACACCTGACTGCCTCGCTCTGATGCTCTGTCTTCAGAAAAAGCTCCAGAAAATCACTTGTCCTGATGGTTATCTCAGAGCTGTCCATTTTATAAGAACCTGGGGAGGAGATCCCTGGGAAGAAGGCCTGGGAGAGCCAGGACGCAGAAGCTGCATCTCTGGTCGGCCCAGTGCTCCTGAGACAGGTGTCTGCCTCATCTGTTGGGTGTCTCTCTGTCAATTGCTTGCTTGGCTGCTGCGAGAGGCCAGGTAGGGATTAGGCAGAGCACTAAGGGGCAGGAGGAGGCTACGTCGTCGGTGGAAGGCAGATAGAGGGAGAGCTGGCCTGGCCTTTGGGGAGAGCAACAGAGTCACACCATCCCAATGATCTCCTTCCCTGTCTTCTCCTTGACCGTTTCCTACAGAACTCTTCCCTTGGAACGGCTCTGGGATGGTGAGGGGTGGGAGGTTCTCTGATTCTTTTCTTGCTCTCAAGGCTTGGGTGGGAGAAAGCTGAATGCCGCCCTTCCTGATCCTGGTGCAGGTTCCAGAATCTCCAGGAACGCTGGCCACGGGCCATCCTCACCCCACCCGAGGGCATCAGGGCAGACAGATCATGGCTTGAAATTTGTGTGCGTTAGAGAATTTGTCTGAATGTCTTTCAAATATTAAACCACACTGTTACACCCTTAACAAACAGAGTATGGGCAAGAATATAGTTTCCTGTGGGTCTGGCACTATACGTCATCCTTCCAGCCACAGACCAGCGTGGTTAGGGGGGTAAGGAGGGGAGGATATCCCACCGGAGATGCCCCAACCTGACCCCGCTCCCTCTCAATTCTCCTTCTTTCCTGCATCCTGGCCTCTTCCTTCTGATCATCCCTTAAGAAAAAGATGCACAAAAGTGTAGAAGGCCGGAAGGGACCTTCGATGCTGGACATCAGGGCTGGAAGAGGGTGAAATATTGGAATATCTCCCTTGAGCAGGGCACTTGGCCAGGCATTGTAGGCCAGGTCAGTTACAGAGATTAAAAAGAGGGTAGTTGTATATTCAGGATTAGAAAAGCTTGCCCTCACATCTGCATATTCAGCTATTTGGATCAGAAAACAGCAGCGGAATGTAAAAAAGCACGATGGAGACTTAAGAGCCAGAGACTAACCAACCTGGCTAATGGCCCCAGCTGGTGTTGACATGGTGAAGACAGACATGGCTGTGGGAATCCAGGAGGAGTGTAGAGATGACAGAGGTCAAGGCAAGTTTTCCTGCAGGCACAGTTTGGGGAGGGCCAGAGTGACAGGCCCTCAGCTGAGAGGAGTGTGCCGGCTGATGGGCACCGGCATGGGAGAAGAAGACTCCGCAAGAAGCAGGTGGGAAGGACAGGAGGCCTGGTGGGGCCTGCTGAAGGAGGCTGTGGGTGCTCAGGCCTGCCCGAGTGGCTGTGTCCTTTTGTGTCCACCTCCCCTTCCCGGGACCAGCTGGGTGAGGGCAGCAGGACTTCATTCTTGTGTCTGAGGGTGGGAGGGGAGTCTGATTTGCCAGGCTGACTTGGAGGGGCTCTGGGCCTGGGCGGCGACTCACAGAGTAGATCCGCCTGCTCCCCTCATATCCTGTTATTCAGAAGGCTGTATCCGCTTGGAGTGTGAGTGCCTTTTGTTCTGGGGTGAGGGAGTGATGCATCTGGCCTCTGCCAGGCTGCTGCTGCGTCCAGAGGCCCAGAGTCTGTCTCCAGCTGGGGCAGAACTGGGCCTGGATCTTCCTTAGGTAATGGGGTGAAAATGTCATTGTGCCATGATGTATATACTTCGGAATGGTTGTGAGGGAGGAGAGGCTGACAGGGTGTGGCCAGGAGGGGAGCCACACAAAATCTAATCTGATGGAGCCGGACCTTGCTCTTTCCTAGAGAGGGGCCGTGGTGGCCTGAGGCCCTGAACTCACTGCCTCAGAGCTGGTACAAGGGGTGAAGGTGGGCCAAGGGCTCCTATTCCTGGTTTGTGGCCTAGGGCTGGGGTCTCAGCCAGTCCTTGGGATGGAAGGTAAAAGCCCCTGGCCTTCTCTGTCTTGATTCTTCCCAGCAATGGCTCCCTAGAACAGGGGACCTGGGTAGGTGTAGGGGGACAGTTACCTGCCTGCTCTTCCCACAGGAACCTCCTGCTCTCAAGAGGGCTCTGACAGGCAGCATGGCTGCCGAGGGCACAGGAAAGACCTGGAGAACCTGTTTTGGCAGTTGGCAGCCTGGCTGGGGAACACCTGGCTTAGAGGAGCCACATAGCTCTCCTTCCAGGACCACCCCCACACTCACTTTGCGACGCCTGCTCTGTTCCGGAAGACAGGCAGTCTGGGGGTGCTAGGGGGCTGTGTGGGTGTGTGTGGGTGTGTGGGGATGTCTCTCCTCATCTCCTCTTTTTCTGCTTCCTAGGCCCAGCCGAGACAGTGAGATGGCTGACTGCTATACAGAGCTGGAGAAGGCAGTTGTAGTCCTTGTGGAGAACTTCTACAAATATGTATCCAAGCATAGCCTGGTCAAGAACAAGATCAGCAAGAGCGGCTTCCGCAAGATGCTCCAGAAAGAGCTGAACCACATGCTGACGGTACCCTCACTACCTCTCTCCCTGCCTACTCTGCTCCTCACAGGCCTCTCAGTGACACCCCGCCCCCGGCCCCCCCCCCACAACCCCAGCCCCGCCCCAGCCCCGCCCCGTGCCCTGCTCAGTGACCCCTCCCTGTGCTCTGCCGTCCTGGCCAAGGCAGCTGCTGTCAGGGCTGATTCTGGGACTCTGCCTAGGGTCCTGTCTGGGTCATCCCAAGCTTTACTGACTCCAGTTCTTCTACAGGACACAGGGAACCGAAAGGCAGCTGACAAACTCATCCAGAACCTGGATGCCAACCACGACGGGCGCATCAGCTTTGATGAATACTGGACCATGATAGGCGGTATCACCAGCCCCATGGCCAACCTCATCCGCCAGCAGGAGTGCCAGCAGGAGCAGCAGGGCAGCAGCTAGAGGCCCCCCTGGGCCTCTTTTCATGTCCTGACCCACATCCCGCCAGTGTTCTTCCCATGCTTTTCCGTCGACTCTTTCCTCTCTTCTCCCTCCAGACCCTTTCCTACCCTTGCCGAACAGCACAAGGGGGTGGGGGGCTATCACGGCCTCTTTGTGAGTGTCTCACTGTGGTCATGCTTCCCTGAGCATTCAGTCCCTGGAGCCTGCAGGCTCTGGGGGGTCCCCTTTGTGAAATACCAATGCTGTTTGGGGGCCCCCAAGAGTTTCCTCACCTGTTGAGTCTGTATACTCTTGCAGTGTCTGATGTTCCCGTCTGATTCTTGCCTGATTCTGGGTCTGTCCTGACCTCTGGAGGTCAGCTTGCTGCTTGAGGTCTCCCAGCTCCTGGCTGTGGCAGCTGTGGAAGTGGCAGCACCAGTATTATCTTCTTCTTCTCCTCCCAACCTCTTAGCTGGGTGGAGAGGCATTCCCAGGGGCTCCCGTCCAGCTCTCTCTGTCTGGGAATGACCTAACCTGGGTTGAGCCTCCTCTCTGCTCTGCCACTGAAATAAAGGCTGGATTTGGAGTTTGTAACTCCTAGCTGGTTCCTTTGTGATGTTCTTTAAATCTGCCACACTCCCTGGGCATTTATCCCATGTTGGTGGTCTTTGACCTGGACTCTGGGGCTCTAGGGTATCTCACAAGCAAACCTCATAGGCAAACAAAGCAAGGAAAAAAAAAAAGCCAGAAGTTAAACTTGGCTCGATGGCACACGTGCGTAATTCTAGAATCCAGGCTGAAACACAAGGGTCTGGAGTTAGAGGAAAGCCTGGGATACATAGCTCAGCATGGTGGTGTTTGTCTGCAATCCCCAAAGACCCTTGTAAGCCAGTCTCAGACTCTAATTCAACTTCTAGGTGCAGAGTAGGTGTCCTTTAGTCCTCACTGCAGTTAAATAAAAGGGCTTATGACCCTCAGTTTTGAGCCACGAGTAGCATGGAGGGCTTAGATCCTCCTCAGAGGATAATTCTGATGTGCAGAGATGTTTGGGGTGGGGACACAGAATGTAACGGGAGGGAGGTATGGGAAGCCAGAGACAGAAAGGGAACCAAAGTTTTCAGCTGCTGGGCACAATGCCAGCTTTTCCATCTCTCTCTGCTACTGCACCGAGGAGACCTCAATAGGCATACTGCAGGAACCTCAGCCTGTCCCCACAGTTTAAGACTGCCCCAGAGAAGCACAGGTCGGAGATTATTTTCCCTCCCCATTTTTTTTTTTCAGACAGGATCTCACTGTGTAGACCAGATTGGCCTCGAACTCACAGAGATCCAAGTGCCTTTGCCTCCCAAGTGCTGGGATTAAGGGTGTGGGCCACCACCAGGCCCAAGTGCAGAGACTTTTATTGGAGTCCATTTAAAGATCTTCAACTTTGTAAAACTGGTGTGCCTCAGACAGGCTGGTGTCAAGGCCATGCTGGCCCTCCTTTCCCACCTCAGCATTACAATAACACTCTTTTTTTTTCAAACGTAGTTTTAATTTCTATCTATCTATCTATCTGTCTGTCTGTCTGTCTGTCTGTCTATCTATTTTTTATTGAAAAGAGATTCTTCTCTCATACAATACATCCTGACCACAGTTTCCCCTTCCTCCATGCCTCCCAGCTCCCCCAACCTGTCCTCTCCTTTGGATCCACTCTGCCTCAGTTTCCCTTAAGAAATAGCAGGCCTCCAAGAGACGACAACCAAACACAACAAAACAAGATGCAATCAGACAAGGCAAAAGCCCTTACACTGAGGCTGGACAAGGCAACCCAATAGGAGGAAAAGAGTCCCAACAGCAGACAAAAGAGTCAGAGACATACCTGCTCCCACAGTTAGGAGTCCCACAAAAACACCAAGCTAAGTCACAACATGTACGCAGAGGACCTGATGCAGACCCATACAGGCCCCAAGCTTGCTGCTTCAGTCTCTGTGAGCCCATGTGAGCCCCGCTTAGTTGATTCAGTGGGCCGTGTTCTCCTGGTGTCCTCCATCCCCTCTGACTCCTACAATCTTTCCTCTCCTCTTCCTTGTGATTCTCTGAGCTCTGAGGGGATGGACCAGATGGAGACCTCAAATATAGACTCTCTCTCCAATAATGTTTGGCTGTGGGTCTCTGCATCTGTTCCTATCTGCTGCCAGAGGAAGCCTCTCGTATGACCACTGGCCAAGGCACTGGTCTATGAGTATAGCAGAATATCATTAGGAATTATTAAATTGATTTTTTTTAAAGTCCAGTCCTGTTTAGTTCTACCCTAGGTCTGTTGGCTACCCAGTCTCTGGTTCCTGGCCAGCCAACCAGTGTCTGGCATGGACTTCCTCTCCTTGAGTGGTCTCAAGTTATATCAGACATTGGTTGGTCACTTCCACAAGGTCTGCAGCCTCGTTGCTCCAGCACATCTTGCAGGCAAGATGTAGGTCAAAGGTTTCATGGTTGGATTGGTGTCCAGGTTTCTCTTTTGGTGAGAAGGTGCTTCTCTGGTGCTTGCAGAGTACCTTTCCATACCAAAGAGACTAGAATGTGGGGATGAAGGCTCCATGCAGGCACCAGTTTGACCTCTCCACGTTCAATGAGTTGTGGATGTTGTCCTCAGCAATGGGGTTCCTCTGTCAGTTTCAGACAACATCCCTCCGTCCTAGCATCAACCTTGGTTGTTTGGGGATCTCCATGGACCACTTTGACCAACAATTCAACTGAATGGAACCTAGTCCCACCACTGGGAGCTTGCCTGGCTACAAGAGATGGCCAGTTCAGACTCTGTATATCCCCCATTACTAGAAGTCCTCACTAGGATCATCTTCATCGTTTCAGGAAGTATCCATTGTGCTAGATTCTACACCATCCCCCAAATGCAACCAAATTCCAGCTGTCTCTCCCTGCACTCTCTTCCTCTATCCCAGGCCCCCGACCTGAACTCTCCCTCTCCCATCCCCATCCACCCCAGTCTACCTTCAAAATCTATTTCCTCTTCCCAGAGAGATCCATATGCCCCCCTTAGAGCCTTCCTCTTCACCTAACATCTCTAGGTCTATGAACTGTAGCTTGATTATCATTTACATAATGGCTAATACTGACTTATAAGTGTCAGTATACCATAATTGTCTTTCTGGATTACCTCACTCAGGATGATTTTTTTCTAGTTCCATCCATTTGCCTGCAAATTTCATGATATCATTTTTTTAAACAGATGAAAAATACTCCATTATGTAAATGTACCACTTTTTCTTTATTCATTCTTTGGTTGAGGGACATCTAGGTTGCTTCCAGTTTCTGGCTATTATGCATAAAGCTGCAATGAGCATAGCTGAGCAAGTGTCTTCTGGTAGAATGGAGTGTCCTTTGGGTATATGCCCAAGAGGTATAGCTGGGTGTTTTAAATGTGTGCCATTTTGCCTAGGATTTTTTGTTTTGAGATGGCCTTTTTTTTTTCTTTTCTTTTCTTTTTTTCTTTTTTTTCCCCTGAAGCTGAAGACCGAACCCAGGGCCTTGTGCTTGCTAGGCAAGTGCTTTACCACTGAGCTAAATCCCCAACCCTGAGCTGGGTCTTGAGGCAGAGCAATTCCCAATTTTCTGCTGAACCTCCATGTTGATTTCCATAGTGGCTGTACCAGTTTGCACTCCCACTAGCGATGGAGGAGTGTTCCCTTCGTTCCACATCCTTGCCAGCATAAGCTGTCACTTGTGTTATTGATTTTAGCCATTCTGACAGATGGATTCTCTAAGTAGTTTTTGATTTGCATATCCCTGATGGCTATGGATACTGAAAACTTCTTTAAATGTTTTTTGGCCATTTGAGATTCCTCTATTAAGAATTCTGTTTAGATCTATACCTCATTTTAAAATTGGATTATTTGGTTTATTTGATATTTAGTTTCTTGAGTTCTTTATGTATTTTGGATATTAGCCTTCTATCGGATGTGGAGGTGGTAAAAATCTTTTCCCATTCTGTAGGCTACTGCTTTGTCCTATTGATGATGTCCTTTGCCTTACAGAAGCTTTTCCCTTTCATGAGGTCCCATTTATTAATTGATGTTCTAAGTGCCTGTGTTATCCGTGTTCTGTTCAGAAAATCTTCTTCGCCAATGCTGTTAGGATCCTGCCCTCACTTCTCCAGGTCTGGCATCTTATGTCATCAGTGAGCGTGGGCAACTACATAGCTGCCTTAAAAAGCCAGACATGGACCTTCTCTCTGTGTGTTTTCTAAGTGCCACCAACCAGTGCCGTTTAACTATCAAATGTGTTCAAGGCTATTCCCACTTTCTTTTCGATCTGGTTCAGTGTGTTTGGTTTTATGTTGAGGTCTTTGATTCACTTAGACTCGAGTTTCTGCAAGATGACAAATATGGATTTATTTATCTTCTTCTACATGCAGATATCCAGTTTGACCAGCACCATTTCTTGAAGATGCTGTCTTTTTTCCATTGTGTATTTCTGGCTTCTTTATCAAAAGTCAGGTGTCCGTGGTATGTGAACTTATGTCTGGGTCTTCAGTTTGATTCCATTGATCCACATGTCTGTTTTTATGCTAATACCATGCAGTTTTTATTACTATAGCTCTGTAGTACAGCTTGAAGTCAGGGATGGTGATAGCTCTAGCAGTTCTTTTATTGTTCAGGATTGTTTTAGCTATCCTCGGTTTTTTGTTTTTCCATATAAAGTTGAGAATTGTCCTTTCAAGGTCTGTAGAGAATTGTGTTGGAATTTTGATGGGGATTGCATTGAATCTGTAGATTGCCTTTGGTAGAATGACCATTTTTACTATGTCAACCCTATCAATCCATGAGCATGGGAGATCTTTCCATCTTCTGATGTCTTCTTCAATTTCTCTCTTCAAAGACTTGAAATTTTTGTGTTTCATTTGCTTGGTTAGAGTTATCCCAACATATTTTATATTATTTGAGGCTATTGTGAAAGGTGTTCTTTCCCTGGTTTCTTTCTCAGACTATTTGTCATTTGTATATAGGAAGGCTATTGACCTTTTTGAGTTAATCTTGTATCCAGACACTTTTTTTTCTGAGTAGATCCAAAAATCTACCTTTTATCTTATCATTTTTTTTTTTTTTGAGACAGGGTTTTTCCGTGTAGTTTTGGTGCCTTTACTGGAACTCACTGTAGACCAGGCTGGCCTCAAACTCACAGATATCTGCCTGGCTCTGCCTCCAGAGTGCTGGGACCAAAGGCATGTGCCACCACCGCCCTGGCTTTATCTTATCATTTTTATATCTTCCCTTTTTCAGCGTAGATTCAATGATCTACCCTTTTCTATATCTTCTTTCTTTTTCTTTTAAACAAGAACCCTGTATCTAATCTCTTTTGTTTAGCATTTTTTTTTGACCATTAACAATTAACAACTTGTAACTAACCATCGTAAACAATAACAATTATCCATAAGCCATTGAATGACCAAAAAACACCCACCCCACCTCTTGGGAATGTGGGTGTCATTTTCTTAAAATTACTTCCTGCTTTCTGGGGATGAAGACATCTTTAGGGAATCCTGAAAAGAAAATTTTGGGGTTAATTGTCAAGTCCTGAGAGAGTTAGCTGTAACATTTGTCCAGTCTCTGCATAATGGGAAAGTGCAGGGCTTGTCTCAAGTCCTTGCTAGAGTAGTCTGTGAATCTGGATCATCTCAGCTAGCCATCTCGAAATTATCCTGAGCAGTTTGTAGTCCAAAACCAATCTTTTTATGGTGTTAATCAGCTTAATGGCTTTACCATAGTCCGTGTGGAATCATCCTTGTGGGATCCTGTCATCTTTTTGAAGATTTCAAAGTCGCTGTTAGGTGTGGTCATAGTTCCCTGCAGATTTGTTTTTTTTTGCCTCTTCTGTGGTTTGGAGCAATTATAGTCTGATAAATGTCTGTCTCTTGGAACCATGAATGTTCTTCCCTAGAAGAGAAAATCTTCACAGCAATTTCTCCCCACCATTTGTCTTGACAAACTTTTTCAAACTGACCTTTGACGATGCTTTCTTGTAACACGATGGTCCTGGCAATTCTTCTCTGAACCAGCAGTGGTAAATCCTTCGTCCCAGGTAGCAGCATCACTGCAGTCACCAACACGATGAGAAGGAGCTGGCAACATGGAGCAGCAGCCACCACCTCCATGGTCTCACCGCCACTGTTTGTAGCTCAGCACCAGCCACATCATCTCTTTAGCAAGCCTCCTAGGCCGGCCTCAAACTCAGGATCCTCCTGCCTCTGCCTCCTTCAGTAAATCCAAGCAGTGTGCGCAACCACAACTGGCAACATGTAGCTCGGGTCTGAGCTGGGGCCTGCAAGGCCACAGGCAAGTAGCTTTTTAGTGAATTTGTACTAAAAACATTGGGTGCCAGACATAGCATGAATCTTAAAAGGTCTTATTAATAAAAATCAAACTTGAAGCCAGGTATTGGGGTGAATGCTGGAAGATCAGAGAAGCAGAACAAGCCACAGCTTCCTCACCTCGCCAATTCCTCAGCTGATCCTGTTTCCTCAGACTGGAAGGCTCTGAGTCCTCATCCAAATGGATCTCAGCTGAACTGCTGCTCAAAAGCCTAAAAGCTTAACAGGCTCTAGTTCCTGGTCCTCCCGTCTTAAATACCTTTCTGCTTCCTGCCATCACTTCCTGGGATTAAAGGTGTGTATCTCCATGCCTGGCTGTTTCCAGTGTGGCATTGAACTCACAGAGATCCAGACGGATCTCTGCCTTTGGAATGTTAGGATTAAAGGTGTGTGTGCCACCATTTTCTGGCCTCTATATCTAGTGACTGTTCTGTTCTCTGACCCCAGATAAGTTTATTAGGATGCACAATATTTTGGGAAACATAATACTACCACACCTGAGTTTATCTGCTGTAGGAGTGCCCTGGTGGAGTTTTTAGGGTCACTTATGTATCATTGTATCAAATAATGATACTTTGACTTCTTCCTTTCCAATTTGTATCCCCTTGATCTCCTTTGGCTGTCTTACGGCTGTAGCTAAAATTCTAAGTACTATATTGAATAGATAGGGAGAGAGAGGACAACCTTGTCTTCTTCTTGATTTTAGTGGAATTGCTTTGAGTTTCTTTCCATTTAATTTGATATTTGCTATAGGCTTGTGTAAATTGGCTTTATTATATTTAGGTATGCCACTTATATCTCTAATCTCTCCAAGACTTTTATTATGAAGGGGTGTTAGATTTTTGTCAAAGGTGTTTGGGTAGGAGCTCCACTTCAACCCCTGGCACCCTGGCATCCCTATACCCAAAGAGTCTGGAATGTTCTGGTGGAAGATCTACCTCAACTTTCCTCCCCCATCTCTTTCTCCAAACCTGCCCCTTCAAAGCCCGCCAAACACAGCTCCTCCCCCAGAGAGGCTCAAGACCACTCCCATGGGGTAAATAAGCTGCAGTCTCGCATTCCCGTTTCCTCTCTGAGGGGCCGGGAATCACTCGGGGACGCTTTACCCATTAAACCTGGGCTTTTCCATTTTGGTCTGATTTGGTTTAATTTGGATTGCTGTGTCGGTGGAGAGGCCTTCAGGGTGAAAAGACTTATCAAAAGGCCTTTTTTGCATCTAATGAGATGATCATCAAGTTTTTCTTTTCAGCTTGTTTTTAGGGTGGATTACATTTACTGATTTTTGTATTTTGAATCATCCCTGCATCTCTGGGATGAAGCCTAACTTGGTCATGGTGGTTGATCTTTTTGATGTGTTCTTGGATTCAGTTTGCAAGTATTTTATTGAGTATTTTTGCTGGGCAGTGGTGGTGCACACCTTTACTCCTAGTACTTGGGAGGCAAAGGCAGGCAGATCTCTGTGAGTTCAAGGCCAGCTTGGTCTACAAAGTTAGTTCCAGGACAGCCAAGCCTACACAAAGAAACCTTGTCTCAAAAAAAGAAAAGAAAAGAAAAGAAAAACAAAACAAAACAGTTGAACAGATACTCATGCCTAACCTGGGTTATGGTGGCACATATATTTAGTCCCAACTCTTGGGAGGCAGAGGCAGGCATTCCTTTGTGAGTTGGAGGCCAGTCTGGTCTACAAAGTGAGTTTCAGGACATCCAGGGCTACACAGAGACACCCCTATCTTGAAAAGCCAATAAGAAAAAAAGAGAGTATTTTTGCATCTATGTTCATAAGGGAAATTGGTTTGTAATTCTTGTTGTTGAGTCTTTATATGGTTTGGATATCAGGGTAACTGTGGCTTCATAAAATGAACTGGGCAATGTTCCTTCTGTTCTTATTTTGTGGAATAATTTGGGGAGTATTGGTGTTACTCTTCTTTGAAAATCTGGGAGAATTCTGCACTAAAACCACTGGTCCTAGGCTTTTTTTGATTGGGAGATTTTTTTTAATGACTACATCTATTTCACTAGGGCTTATAGGTCTATTTAAATGTTTATCTGATCTTGATTTAACTTCGGTAAGTGGTACCTATTGAGAAAACTATCCATTTCCTTTAGGTTTTCTAATTTGGTGAAGCACAGGTTTTTAAAGTATGTCTTTATGTGGCAGTGTGAAGGAAAATGGTCCCCAAAGGGAGTGGCACTATAAGGAGGTGTGGTCTTGTTGGAAGTGTGTCACTGTGGAGGTGGGCTTTGAGGTCTCATATGCTCAAGATACCACCCAGTGTCTCAGACTGCTTCCTGCAAGATGTAAGACTCTCAGCTACTTCTTCATCACCATATCTGCCTGCACGCCACCATGTCCCACCATGATGATAATGGATTGAACCTCTGAACTGTGAGCGAGCCACCCCAATTAAATGTTTTCTTTTTTAAGAGTTGCCATGGTCATGGTGTCTCTTGACAGCAGTAGAAATTCTAACTAAGACACTTCATGATTCTCTGAATTTCTTTAGTGTCTGTTGTTATATTCTCGTTTTAATTTCTGATTTGTTAATTTGGATATTCAATCTCCGTCTTTTAGTTTGTTTAAGCGTTTGTCAGTCTTGTTGATTTTCTCAAAGAACCAACTCTCTGTTTCATAGATTCTTTATATTGTTCTCTTTGTTTCTATTTTATTGATTTCTGCCCTCAGTTTGATTATTTCTTGCCATCTACTCCTATTGGTGAAATTATTATTATTTTTTTTTTTTTTTTGGTTTTTCGAGACAGGGTTTCTCTGTGTAGCTTTGCGCCTTTCCTGGAACTCGCTTTGGAGACCAGGCTGGCCTCGAACTCACAGAGATCCGCCTGGCTCTGCCTCCCGAGTGCTGGGATTAAAGGCGAGCACCACCACCGCCCGGCATTCTATTGGTGAAATTATTAAGGCCACTCCACGTAGTTAAAAGGGAGGTTTATTTTGTGGGGTAACTTACAAATGAAGGGATAGTTTACAGGGTCTGGGAAAGGTGTAGCGCAGTCCGGCGGTGTTCTCTGGAGAACTCTGCTCGGTCTACCTCCAGCGTCCAGGGTCCAGGAACCAAGAGAGCCGGCTCATCCAGATCTCAGGTCTTCAGGGTCCTCTCTCAGCCCCGCCTTGTAGGCATGACAGTTACCGAAGCCTCAATGGGGGTTGGTGAACTTCCAGATCAAAGCTGGAATGGCTACCCACTACATACTCCTCTCTGTGTGTTTGCTTCTTTTTGTTCAAAAACTTTCAGGTGTGCTATTCAGTTGCTAGTATGAGGTCTCTCCAGTTTTTTTTTTTTTTTTTTTTTTTTTTTGGTTTTTAAAGACAGGGTTTCTCTGTGTAGCTTTGCGCCTTTCCTGGAACTCACTTGGTAGCCCAGGCTGGCCTCGAACTCACAACGATCCTCCTGGCTCTGCCTCCCGAGTGCTGGGATTTAAGGCGTGCGCCACCACCGCCCGGCCCAGTTTTTTAATGTAGGCACTTAGTGTTATGAACTCACCTCTTAGCACTGCTTTCATTGTGTCCCATATAGTTGGGTATGCTGTGTATTAATTTTCATTGAATTCCAGAAAGTATTTAATTTCTTTATTTTTGTCTTGACCCATTTTTCTTTCAGTAGAGAGTTGTTCAGTTTCCATGAGTTTATAAGCTTTATGTTGTTTCTGTTAGAGGATAAAATGGCTACACCAGCTTGCTTCTTAGGTACACTTGCTTGGAATATCTTTTCCTAACCCTTTATTCTGAGGTAATGTCTATCTTTGATGTTGAGTTGTGTTTCTTGTATGCAACAGAAGAATGATCCTGTTTTCACAACCATTCTGTTAGTCTGTGTCTTTCTATTAGGAATCCGAGACCATTGATATTGATAACAATATCCAATAACAATAACCAATAATGGTTGATTCCTGTTATTTTATTGTTGCTGTTGTTGGTGTGTGTATGTGTGACTGTGACTGTGACTGTGTGTGTGGTTTTGCTGGTGTGAGATTATTTATTTCCTGTGTTTTCCTGGGTATAGTTAAGCTCCTTTGGTTGGAATTTTCCTTCTAGCAGCTTCTGTAGGGCTGGATTTGTAGGTAGATATTGTTTAAATTTGGCTTTATCATGGAATAGCTTATTTTCTCCATCTATGGTGATTGAAAGTTTTGCTGGGTATAATAGTAGTTTGGGATGGCATCTGTGATTTCTTGGAGTCTGCAGCATATATATCCAGTCCCTTCTGGCTTTTGGAGTCTCTGTTGAGATGTCAGGTGTAATTATAGTAGGTTTATATATTTTTATTTGTTACTTGGTCTCCCCCCCACCTTTCAGCTTTTAATATTCTTTCTTTTTTGTTCTGTATGATTAGTGTTTTGATTGTTATGTGGTGAGGGAAACTTTTCTTTTCTGATCCAATCTATTTGCTGTTCTCTATGCTTCTTGTACCTTTATAGGCATCTCTTCTTTAGGTTAGGAAAATTTTCTTCTAGGATTTTGTTGAAAATATTTTCTGTGCCTTTGAGATGGGATTCTTCTCCTTCCTCTATTCCCTTTATTCTTTTCTTTTCTTCTTCTCCTTCTCCTTCTCCTCCTCCTCCTCCTCCTCCTCCTCCTCCTCCTCCTCCTTCTTCTTCTTCTTCTTCTTCTTCTTCTTCTTTTTTCTTTTTTTTTGAGACAGGGTTTCTCTGTGTAGTTTGGAGCCTGTCCTGGAACTCTCTCTGTAGACCAGGCCTTGAACTCACTGAGATCTGCCTGGGATTAAAGGCATGTGCCACCACTGCCCGCCTACTCCCTTTATTCTTATGTTTGTTTTTGTCATAGTGTCCCAGATTTCCTGGATGTTTTGTGTCAGGAATTTTTGAGATTTAACATTTTCCTTGACTTATGTATCTGTTTCTTCTATCCTGTCTTCAATGGCTGAAGATTCTCGCTTTCATCTTTTGTAGTCTATTGGTGAAGCTTGCCTCTGTAGTTTCTGTTTGAATTCCTAAATTTTTCATTTCCAGAATTACCTTAATATTTTGTATTTTCTTTGTTGCTTCTATTTCCATTTTCATGTCTTGAACAGTTTTATTGATTTCCTTCAACTGTTTGTTTTTTCTTGGCTTTCTTTTTTCTTTCTTTTTTTTTTTTTTTTGTTTGTTTGTTTGTTTAGGACACAGAGTTCCTCTGTATAACAGTCCTGGCTGTCCTGGAACTCGATTTGTAGACTAGGCTGGCCTTGAAGTCACAGAGATCCACCTGTCTCTGCCTCCCAAGTGCTGGCATTAAAGGTGTGTGTCACCACTACCTGGCATTGTTGGCTTTCTTTAAGGGATGTATTCATTTCCTCCAACTGTTTGTGTTTTCCTGGTTTTCCTTGAGGGATTTATTTTCTCCCTAGAAACCTCTATCATTTTCATATAGTTGGTTTTAAGGTATTTTTCTTGTACTTCAGCTATGTTGGAATATTCAGGGCCTGCTGTGGTTGGATAGCTGGGCTCTGGTGGAGACATATTGCCCTGGCTATTATTGATTATGTTCTTATGCTGGTGTCTAGGTATCTGGGATTGGGGTAACTATAGGTATAGGTCCTGATTCCTGGGTTTGTCTTTGTTGGGTGGGTGTTCTGTTCCTTGGTTTCTGTTTCCTTTCTGGATTTTCAGAGTGTGATGGCTGTCTTTTGCCTGTGTTACTGTCTGCTCAGCTGGTATGCCTGCTGGTGTTGGAGGCTGGGATGCAGCAATGAGTGGGGGATGAAATTATGAAGGGAAGATTTGTGGGACCCACAGGAGGCATGGACATGGGGGCAGGGAGGCTGCAGCTGGTGTTCTGTTACCTGAGGGATTGGGTCTGTTAGGGGAACAGAGCGCCACAGTAACCCTCTTTCAGTCAAAAGCAAAGGCAGAGGCAACACCTTTGCCTCCTCCAGATAGTAATACTCTGCCCACCAGAATGGTAAAGAACTTGCTCGCACTTGTTTTTGTTTTTGTGTTGATCTTTTACAGTCTATCCATCTACCATCGACTATCAACCATGACAAAACACAGCATAAGTTTTTTTTTTATACGGTCTCTCTATATTTCTAGCTGGTCCAGAACTCACTATGTAGACCAGACTGACCTTGAACTCACTACGATCCATCTGCCTCTACCTCTCAAATGATAGTACTAAAGGTGTATTTACCATCTTTTAATCCACATTCTCTCATGCTAGACAATGGTCAACATCCTGATCCTCCCACCTCAGCTTCCCAAGTGTTGGGATTACAGGAGTGTGCCATCACTCCTCCACCCCCTACCCCTGCTAATTTTACTTTTTCCCTTTTCAATTTGAATGCACTTTTTTTTTTTTTTTTTTTAAAACTGGTCTCATTTCTCTGAGTAAGACTTCCAGTACTGTGCTAAACAGAAATGGTGAGAGTAGCCGGGTGGTAGTGGTGCATGCCTTTTTAATCCCAGCACTCAGGAGGCAGAAGCAGGCAGGTCTCTGTGAGTTCAAGGCCAGCTTGGTCTACCAAAACCAAACCAAACAACAACAAAATGGTGGGAGAAAACTTTCCTGTCTTGTCCCAGGCCTTAGAGAAAGTGAAGGCTTTCATTGTAGAACAACAGCCGTGGGCTTTGCATATATGGGCCTATATTAGGTTGAAGCTGTTTTCTTCTATCCCTAGTTTTGAGTATTGTGATTTTTTTTTTAATCATGAAAAGGTATTGAATTGCTATTGAATGCTTTTTCCATATCAACTGAGATGATCGTGTGGTTTTTGTGGTCTTTGATCTGCTTATACGGTCCATTTCATTTATTAATTTTCATATGTTGAATTCTTGCATTCCAGGGATGAATCTACTTCGTTACAGTTTATAACTGTCTTGATGCACTGTTGAATTTAATTTGCTAGGGTTTTGTTGATTATCTTTGCATTAGTGTTCAATAGGAATTTCAGTCTGTTGTTCCCTTGCAGTGTCTTTATCTGGCTATGGGTCAGAGTTGACGACGGCTTCATAAAATGGACCCCGAACTGTTCCCTTTACTTTAGTTTTTAGAAAGCTCTTGAAAAATATTGGTTGTTTTATTGGTTTGTTCTTGAGGTAGGATCTTTCTTTGCAAGTCTGGCTTGAACTCCTGATCTTCTTGCCTCTACCTCCCAAGTGCTGGGTGTCCAGGTGTGTACCACCACTCCCCCTCTCCTCTCCTCTCCTCTCCTCTCCTCTCCATTCCTCTCCTCTCCTCCCCTCTCCTCTCTCCTTCCCTCTCTCTGATTCGAGTTCCATGTAGGTAAGATTGGCACCAAACTTACTATGTAGCTGAGGATGACCCTGAACTCCTGAGTTTTCTGCCTCCATCTCTCAAGTGCATGGATTGCAGGTGTGGGAACCACCCAGGCACAAATTTTCTGTTTCTTTATGATTCAGTCCTCATTGTGATCTCTATGTTCCTAGGAATTTATCTGTTTCTTGAAGGACATTCAGTTTGTTAGTGTTAGGTCTCAAACCTAGGACAAATGGCTGAGATGTCCATTAACATTTCAAAGCCAATGCTGTCCACCAGATTCTCCCAGCATCTTTCAGTACCTGTTACAAAGTCATCCTGGCTGGCACACTGGGCTCCCTACCCTAAACCCCAGTCCAGGAATTGGGCTGAGCTTTCTCTCCTCCCAGCTTCTCTGATTCCTATATAACCCAGCTATTTTGGCGACACCAGCCCTTTTTGGGCATATAATTATTCATAGAAGTTTCTTATAATCCTTTTAATTTTTGTGGTATCATACTCCTCCTCTGCCCCTGCCCTGATGTCTTGTTCTGACATAGGATCTCATTCCGGCTTAGGCTGGCCTTAAACTCTCAGCCTCTTGAGGGTTGGGACTGTAAGTGTGAGTCACTGTGCTCACAATTACCAAACTTTTAGAAGCCTGTTGTTAGAGGGTCTAAGTTCAAACCTAGAATTATTGGGAGGATGCTGAATTTTTGTAGAGTTCAGAAACTTCAATGGCAGTCTGGGTTTTTGCCTTAGGGCCTGGACCAGAGAGGTCCCAGAGGGGCAAATATAGCTAAGAAAAGGTCAGGCCACTTGGCAGGATTTAGGGCTCCTTGGAAAGTGTGGGGTGAGAAAAGGGCTGACAGTGTAAACTGAGCAGGCCAGAGGACCAGCACAAGCCTTGGCAAGCTGGCTTTCCCAGCCCCCTCTGTGTAGGGTTTCCCACTGTCCTGCCTCAGCATCCATCCCACCTAAGACTGAGGATGGTGGTTGCCCAATGAGTTATGTCTGTCAAAGTCAATCAGTGGCTTGACTTGTCATTCTTTAAACCTGGAATATTGTGTGGCATGAGGGCAAAATACCTAAAAACCTTATGTCAGCATCAAAAAAAAGATCTATTATTTGCTTTTCTGATATGAGTGTTTTGCCTGCCTCTGTGTATGTGCGCCATATGTGTGCCCAGTGCTGTGGAGGCCAGAAGATGATGTTGGATCCCCCGGAACTGGAGGTACAGGGTTGTGAGTTAGCACCTGTGTTGGCAACCTAACCTGAATCCTCTACAAGACAGCAAGTGAGTATGCTTAACAGCGGAGCCATCTCCCCAGCCCTTACATCAGCTTGTGTTTTCCATTTAGATCCCTTTTGAAAAACTACAACTCTTTCTGTTGTCCAGCATTAGAAGTTTGTTTTTCAAATCTAAGGCTTATTTGTTCCTTCTGGCAGCCGTGTGAGGCAGGAATCAGTGCTTACATTCCACAGTAGAAGACACGGAGGCTCGGGACATGGTGTGACTTACCCAAGGATATGTTTTTGCTCGTGGTCAAAAGATCTGCAGCTCAGGTCCTTTTTTTTTTTAAACTAACTTTCTGTGGATTGAGCAGAGGCCAGGAAGGTTTGTCTATAGTTTGATGCCAATACAATGGAGAGCCAAGTGTGTTCTCCGCAGGCTCTGCATGGTGGCGAGAACTGGTAACCTTGAGGAGCTGAGGAGCTAGCTCAGCGTTTGTTGCATGAGCAAGAGGATGAGGATGGAAATTCCATCCCCAATACCCGTGTATTTAAGAACAAACAAACAAACAGATACCAACAGGCATGGTGGTGTGTACATGTAATCCCAGTGCTGGGAAAGCAGACAGCAGGATGCTTAGGGCTTGCCATCCAGGCCGTCCACCTGATTTGGTGAGGGACAGGTTCAGAAGAGACCTTGTCTCAAAAAAGAAGGTGAAGAGTGACTGAGGATGATATCCAGCATCAATTTCTGGCACGTGCACTTGTGCACACATACACACACGTCAGTGTGTACACACACATCTAGATATACACAAGCCAAAAACTCACAAAAAGAACGTGGTACTTATTTTGTGCCAGTTTTAACAGAAAGAGTATAAGGAGGCATTGTCTAATTTTATGGGACTTACAGCTTTAGTGAAGAAGAAAGAAAATGGACACATGATCGTACAAACATCTGGGGAATTACAAAGTGAGATAAATCCCGAGGGCATTCCTAACAAAGTTCCCTGGTGTAGCGTTGATGGGGAGAGTGTCTTTGTAGAAGTGAGACAGGTGGAGATGTAAGAAGGGGTGGATTTGCCAGTGACATGGGTAAAATGGGCCTTGAAGATGGGATGGGTCTGACGGAACAGGGAGAGAAAGCTGTTTGGGAACCAGAATGGCGGTGCTATGCACTGACGCACAGACAACTTTGGAAGAGACCCAGATGTTTTCCTTTGGTAGAGAGGAGGGTATGTGAATATGGTTAAGTCTAGTTTGGTCACATGGTGATGTCAAAAAGGATGTTTACACGTGGAGTTCAGAGCTATGGGCTGCATTTGGTAGTTTGGGAGTCAGAAATGTTTAGGGTTCTGCAGAGGAATGGGACTGATACAATGAATATTTATTACAAAGAGGACTTATTAGGTAGGTGTCTTACCTAATATGGGCTGGGTAGTCCAGCAATGGTTGTCTGCATGCTGGAGAGGCTTATACCCACTGGCTGCTCAGTCCACAAGACTGATATCTCTGCAGTCCTGTGCTGGTGCAGAAGGGCCGGAGCATTACTAGAGATCTGCTGGTCCTCAGTCTACACTGGAAGCCTGAAGAAGCTGGACTGTAGGCTGGAGATAGCTCAGTGGTTGAGAGCATGCATGACTTGCTTCCAGAGGACCTGACTTCAGTTCCTGATTGCCCACATTGGGTATGTACAATTGCATGCAATTCTAGCTCCAGGGGCCTCAGAGCATCTAGTTTCCTCAGGCTCCTGCAAGTGCAGACACTTACCCCATACAGACACACATACTTTTTTTTTTCTTTTGAAGAAGGTAGAACAGTGGGGCATGGTGGCCCATGTCTTTAATTCCAGCATGTGGGAGGCAGAATAAGGCAGAGCTCTGTGTGTTCAAAGCCAGCATCATTTATGTAGCAAGCTCTAGACTATCCAGGATGGTGTCAACCCTCCCTCCCCCCAGAAAAAAGAAGCTGGAAGCAGAATTCTTTTTGCTTTTTAAACATTTTATGTGTAATGTGTATGGGTGTTTTGCCTACATGTATGTCTATATACTACCTGTGTGCAATGTCCTGGGAGGCAAGAAGATAGTGTCAGCTCTTGTCTTGTTTCTATTGCTGTGAGGAGATGCTATGACCATGGCAACTCTTATAAAGGAAAACATTTAATTGTGATGGCAGCTTACAGTTCAGAGGTTCAGTCCATTATCATCATGGCAGGGAGCCTGGCGGCGAGCAGGCAGACATGGTGCTGGCTGCCTCTTGATCATAAGGCAACAGGAAGTGGACTGTGACACTGAGTGAAGCTTAAGCAAAAGAGACCTCAAAGCCCGCCCCCACAGTGACACACTTCCTCCAACAAGGCCACACCTACTTCAACAAGGCCACACCTCTCAATAGTGCCACTCTCTATGAGCTTATGGGGGCCAATTACATTCAAACTACCACAGCTGTCCCATTCCTGAACTGGAGTCACAGATAGTTACGAGCCACCATGTGTGTGATGGGAATCAATCAAACTTGGATCCTCTGGAAGAGCCGACAGTGCTCTTAACCGCTGAGCTATTTCTTCTGACCCAGAAGCTTGATTCTGGTATCAGGGAAGAATAACAGTAGCGGCAACAGCTACAGAGTAGATGCACTTACCATCAGGAGCGAAGGCCAGAAGGCAAAAACAGCACCGTTTCTCCTCTGGACCTCTTTGTATCTGGGTTACTACTGGAAGATGCTCCTTACTCTGCAGAGGACCTTCCCTTCTTAATTCATCATTCTAGGAATTATCCTCAGACTCATCCAGAGGTGTATATCTTCGTTGACTCCGGATCCAATCAAGTGGACAACCAAGAAAGATGGTAACCTAAGTGCTGAACATGGATGGGTTTGCCAAGGGACGAGAACACAGAGCAAGAAGCAAAGAGGGTCTTGTCTAAAGCATTTCAAAGTGAACATGTATGAATCCAAGCTCCGGATGACCCCCCACCTCTACTCCAACTCTGTTCTCCCCACTGCTGAGCCTGGAGCGCTGGAGTTACCTCAGATTCCTTTTCCTATCTCACATCTCCTGGAGAGTCTGTTTTCAGTTAGTCTTCACATGCATTAGAGTCGGTCCCTTATTTCCACCATCTCAATCATCATTATTACACCAGTCAGAATCACGGTCATGTTTTTAGTAAAACAAGTGTTATCCCTTGTCCTTCAGGGAGGTCAGATGCTACATACTCACTTTGTATCCACACAACAGCAGGAGTGAGTCTTACTTGTAGATAGGTCACTGCTGTGGAATAATCCTTTTGTACACTGTGAAGATGTGTTGCTCTCATTGGTTTAATAAAGAGCTAACTGGCCAATAGTTAGGCAGGAAGAGGTTAGGCAGGAGACCCAGACTAAGAGAACACTGGAAAGAAGAAGAAGAAGGAGAAGAAGGAGAAGGAGGAGAAGGAGGAGAAGAAGGAGAAGGAGGAGAAGGAGGAGAAGAAGGAGGAGAAGAAGGAGGAGAAGAAGGAGGAGAAGAAGGAGGAGAAGGAGGAGGAGAAGGAGGAGAAGAAGGAGAAGAAGAAGGAGAAGAAGGAGAAGAAGAAGGAGAAGAAGGAGAAGAAGAAGAAGGAGAAGAAGGAGAAGAAGGAGGAGAAGGAG
The DNA here is from genome assembly GCF_007827085.1 of Peromyscus californicus insignis. Classification (NCBI taxonomy): domain Eukaryota; kingdom Metazoa; phylum Chordata; class Mammalia; order Rodentia; family Cricetidae; genus Peromyscus; species Peromyscus californicus. Next base: position 70,176,934 of record NW_026294617.1, read on the forward strand.
GAGAAGGAGGAGAAGAAGGAGAAGAAGAAGGAGAAGAAGAAGAAGAAGAAGAAGAAGAAGAAGGGTGGAGTCACCAGCCAGATGGAGAAGGAGCAAGACATGCAAGAGGACAGGTAAATGCCACGAGTCATGTGGCAACATGTAGATTGATAAAAATGGGTTAATTTAAGTTGTAAGAAAGAGCTAGTTAGCAACAAGCTGAAGTTATCAGCTGGCTTTTTATAATTAATAAGAAGTCTCCATGTGGTTATTTGGGAGCTGGCTGGCAGAACAGAAACTTAGAGCTGGAAGTTTTCCTGTGTCCCACCCGGTCTCACAGCTGCTCTGTCCCAAATAAACACACAGAGGCTTATATTAATTACAAACTGTGTGGTCTATGGCTCAGGCTTCTTGCTAACTGGCTCTTTCATCTTAAGTTAACCCATTTTTATTAATCTATATGTTGCCATGTGGCCATGGCATTACCGGTCTGCTGGCATCTTGTTGCTCCTTGGGTGGTGGGCTGGTGTCTCTCTGTACTCTGCCCTTCTCTTTGTCTCTCGACTTGGATTTCCCGCCTGCCTCTAAGCTTCCTTGCCATAGGCCAAAGTAGCTTATTTGTTAGCCAATGAGAGCAACACATATTCACAGCATATAGAAAGACATCCCACAGCAGAAACTTCCTCCAACAGATCACTTTATAGGTCTCACTGGCCCAGACCTTGAATTTGCAGCAATCCCAAGCGCAGGGATTACAGGTGTGCTCTCACACACCCAGCTCCAAGTATATTCTATCACATGCCTCCTCTGCTCAAAATCTTGGTGCTTCCCAGTTTCTCTAGGGAGAAGCTGAGGCAGGGTAGAAAGATGGAATGATGGTGACATATGGTTACACAAGGAAGGAGGCTCCTCATCTACTTTTACTGCTGAGAAAGGCAGGGACTCCAGACTCCACTGAAGGACCAAATGGTTGTAGACAATCTGTGTTTTCTTTCTTCTGGAGCTGAGGACAGAATCCAGGGCCTTGTGCTTGCTAGGCAAGTGCTCTACCACTGAGCTAAATCCCCAACCCCTCAATCTGTGTTTTCTAAGAGATATCTTGTCAAAGGCAATAAATAAGTTGCTCCCGTTTAGGGCCAGATGGTGCATTCACACAGTTACTACCCTCAAGGACATCAGTTGACAGTAACTAGGCAAGGCTCACTTAGGGTGAAAATGATGTATGACCTTATTATTGTCCTGGTACTTCTTCCTCCTAGACCTATATGCGGCTGCTCATCAATCCACCTTACCACTTTGTTTACTGAGAAGACCTCTTAACTTTTAACCTCCATCCAAAGTATACTCCTTAGGCAGAGTCAGAAAGAAAGGAAGCGGTTTCTTAGAAACCTTTAGGGATGTACCTCGAGGGCCACCAAGATCCCATAAACACCGTCTGTGCAGGAACACAACAGCGACTCACCTCTGAGAAGCCCTCAGTTGTCTTCCCATGTGTGCTTTACTCACTGGGAGGTCACTGGGAGCACGCGTCACTATGCCTGGCTATTTTCTTTGTTTTTGGACTAAGGATTGAACCTGGGGCCTGACAAAGGCTAAGCAAGTACCTTTCCACTGAGCTGAACTCTCACTCTGCCTCAAGTTTTACTTTGAGGCAGGCTCTTTTTTGAAGTTTCCCAGGTGGGCCTTGAACTCGTGATGTTCCAGCCTCAGCCTCCTCGACAGCTGGGGTTATAGGCTTGTGCCCCCCTCCTGCTTGGTTTTTTGACACGGCACTTACAAATCTCTGAAATGGTATGCACCTTACTTGTTGATTGCTTTTCTTTATCACAACCGTCTCCATGATTTCCTCCTGTCTTACTTTCTGTGTTGTTCCTAGTACTTGGCATGTAGTCAGTGCTCACTATTTGGAGGATAAATGGACTCCCACGTGAAAGTATTACATTTGGGAATTACCACATCCCAAATCCGTACTTTCTCTTCCTGTGTTCTTTGCTGTCTCATTCAGGTGTCTCATCTGTCTTAGGGTTTCTATTGTTGGGAGGAAACACCATGAACAAAAGCATCTTGGGGAGGAACGTTTCAGTTCTTTTACACTTCCTTATCACAGTCTGTCATTGAAGGAAACTGGAGGCAGGAGCTGGTGCCGAGGCCATGGAGGGGTCCTGTTTACTGGCTTGTTCTCCATGATTTGCTTAGCTTGCTTTCTTATAGAACCCAGGACTACCAGCCCAGGGTGGTACCGCCCACACTAAGCTGGGCTTTGCCACATTAATCATCAATCAAGAAAATACGCACAGGCCAGTCTTGTGGGGATATTTTCTCAGTTGAGGTTCCCTCTTTCAACATACCTCTAGTTTGTGTCAAGTTGACGTAAACCTAGCCAGCACAAAGTCTAGTTGTCGGAAGTCTTCCTGAGTTCTTCTTTACCCCTTACTTCTCATGTCCAGTTGATCAACAAGATCTACTGCTTTTATCTCAAAAGTGAAGAGCCCAGAGATATAAAAATTGTAAGCCTATACACATATTCTGGGGGAATTGGAACTGACAGCTACTGTGGACAAAGGTTAACCTTTTTTTTTTTTTTTTTTTTTCCGAGACAGGGTTTCTCTGTTTGTGCTTTTCCTGGATCTCGTTCGGTAGCCTAGGCTGGCCTCCAACTCACAGAGATCCACCTGGCTCTGCCTCCTGAGTGCTGGGATTAAAGGCATGAGCCACCATCGCCCGGCTACAAAGGTTAACTTTTAGCAATTGCTCCCTGTCTTACAGCCAACAGCAAAGGTTAATCTTTAACTGTTGCTTCTACGTGACCGTCGGCCTTCTAGTCCTCTAACCTCTAACTCTTGCCTCTACGTGACCCTCTGCAGTGCATTCCTTCCAGCTACAAGAAAGCAGCTGTGTCAAGAGAGGCACAGGCTTTCACAAATATCTTGAACTAACACCCTGTAGCCAAAAATTGTAAATCTTAAAACGTAGTGTGACTCTAGGAGTAAACTCAAGATTGTAAAATATGGAGTATCCAGGGTCCAGGGGCTAGCTCCGTCCGGCGTGGGATATCTAAGGGGAAAAAAAAAATCTATGTACACTATGTTCTTATGTCTGTAAACTTTATTCCTCTAAGACAAAATTCTATTAATGCAGTTATAGCTCCGTCAGGCATTCAGGGTAAGAATAAATATAGACACACCAAGCTCTATATCCGTCTACTCTTATTTCTCTGGGATGAAATACTGTCTCCATAACTACAGTTCCGTCCAGTTCCCCAGCTCATAGTCCTGCTAACGACTAAACTCCTATGCTTCCAGCCTCATCTTCGTCCTCTGTATCCTCTTTCTCCATCTCTGCTGCTCTCTACTCCTGGCACTCAGAAAACTCTACCCGAGATCTGCTTACCCTCTACGGAACGTTTGTCGTCCGTCCTCTCTTCTCTCCCGCCATGCCGTTCTGTCCCCGTCTACAGAAAATGCCTGCGCTTTGTTTCCCTGGGCACGTGGTTCTCTGCCTCCTCAGGAATGTTGTTTTACTTCCCACCTCTTTTGTCTTCAGTCAGTTGCTCTGGAGAACCACTAGGCCTCCTCAAGGCGAGGGGATGGTCTGAGCTTCATTAGCACAGGAAACAAAGCTATGGGTCTCCTGCCAGCTTGTCTCCTAAGCTCTGCAGGGGAGTTAGTAATTTAGTAGGTTCAGCAGGTCTGGGGAGCCGAACTGTTTACAAATTGGTCTGGGCACGCAAGGATTTCATAGCAGAAGACAGCTGGAATCTTAAAGGCTGGATAACACCAAATATTCTTAATAAATGACTTTGCCTTTCGATAGATCCTTGGCCGGTCAAAGTTTAGCTTTAATACACAGCTGAATTTCTATGATATATTCTTGCGGCCCGCAAGAGTAAAAGTTCCTTTAATTCTCTCCAAAGCCTAACCTCAAGATTATAAAATCTCTTTGGTCCACCACCTAGTGCTTGGTTGTTGCTGTAGGAAGAGGCTTGAAACCTGCTCCCATTGTCTCGGTGTCAGGAACCTGAACTCTGACCTTGGCCCCACGGTGTCTGGAATAAAGTTTGCTTCTGGTTGATAGACTCCGTTGGTCTGTCCCCATTATTTGTGCGTCCCTGAGACCCAACAAAAAGTAAATCTCCGCCAGGTGTGGTGACACATGCTTACAATTCAAGGACTTGGGAGGTGGGGCAAGAAGATTTCTGTGAGTCGAGGCTAGCCTGGGCTACATAGTGAGTGGGTCTCACTGTGTAGCTCAGTCTGTTCTGGAACTCAGATGTAGAATAGGCTGATCTTGAATTTACAGATACCTGCCTGCTTTTGCCTTACTAGTGTGCTGGGACTCTGACCATGCCTTAAGTAACAGCAGCAACACATGAAGCAAAGTGCAGAAACAAAAACAAAACGAAAAGAAAATACACAAAACAAAACAAAACAAACCCCAACAAAACAAGAACCCTACTGTGATGGTTTAAATAAGAATGCCCCCCACCCTGAAGGCCCCAAGGCTCATAGATTTGAATTGCTTGGTCACCAGGGAGTGGCACTATTAGGAGGTGTGGCCTTGTTGAAGGAAGCATGTCACTGGGAGGGGGCATTATGGCACCATGCTCCCTGCTTTGAGGATGATGGACTAAATCTCTGAAGCCAGTCCCAATTAAAGGCTTTCCTTTGTGAGAGTTGCCATAGTGGTGGTGTCTCTTCACAACAATAAAACTCTCGCCCAAGCCAGGCCCAGTGGCTCTTTCTCTCTTCCTGCTGCCTGCCGATCAGGACGTAGAACTCTTGGTTCCTTCTCCAGCACCATGTCTGCCTGTGTGCCACCATGCTCCCTGTCTTGAGGATAAGGGACTAAACCTCTGAAACTGTAAGCCAGCTCCAATGAAATGCTTTCCTTTATAAGAGTTGCTGTGGTCATGATGTCCCTTCAAAGTAATAGAATACTGGCTAAGACACCCAACTCACTGTCCCAGCCCCCAGAAACAAACATCATTTGTTGGACATCATTTGAGTTTATCTCTGAGTGGACATTTGGCCCTCCACAACAGAGGGCTCCACATCCTCAGAGTCAACCAACTGTAGGTTGAAATGTTAAGCATTTTTTCTTTATTGGATATCAAATTTTTCCTTCTTATTATTCCCCAAATAATACAGTATAATGGCTATTTATGTGAAATGTATATGTACTAAGTATTATAAGGACTCTAGTGTTAACCTATAGTATATGTGAACTTGCATGTGGTTATATGCAAACACTACATGATTTCACGTAAAAAAGGACTCGAACAACAGTGGGTTTTGGTATTCTTTAAGGGTCTAAGAACCAGTTCCCTGAGGGTACCAAGAGAATATCAAGAGTACAGTTAAATACACTATGAGATGTATCCATACAACAGAAGGTACAAACATGGATTGTGGATTGTGCTACACACTATTCACATTGAAAAGTTCCACTTACATTTTACCTGTACTTTACCTAGACAGAAAAGTAAACAAACACCTGAACTTCAGATATTGAGAAACATTAATTCCTCAAAAATCCAGCAGAGAAAACAACTCTTCAGTGTGTTTCATCTTGGACGGTTACATACGGACTCTTTCAGGAAGCTGGGAAAAAGAGTAAATTTACTTTTATTCCTGTCTCCCCTGCCTCAACCTGCCACATTCTGATGACTGTGTTCATTAATATTAAAATGTTGATACATACACCATTCACACACACCATGATGTGCATGTATGTTGAGCCTCATTCTCTGGATTCAGGGCTCACAAGCTTGGCTCCTTCATCCCCGCATCCTTTATTTGATTCATTATTTAGTTGGTTGGATTTCAAAGGCTCTTGGCTCATGTATTCCAGTGCTCTTTCAGCGTGAGACTGTTGCTGCTTGGCAGGGAATACAGCTCTTGCTCATTCATTCTTCTCTCCACGCACCCCCACCCCCCATCTCCAAACACACACACTGCTTCTCTGTCTGTGGCCCTCAGGCGTTTCCTGGGAAAGGCTCACACTAACCCGATTTCCTTTCCTTCATGCAGCTGTCTTTCTTCCCACTGATTCTCTCTCTCTTCTAAAATCCCACCCCCACCTTTTTCTACTATTTTAGTGAGAGAATATTTTAGTTGTATAAAAAAGTAAAAAAAAAAAAATACAACATTCAAATAAGTTTTGTTGAATTTGAATGTTTTTCTGTATTTGCTTCAAATCACTTAAAGTAAATAACTAAAGCTCACAGATCCAGCTAAAAGCTTTTGTGTATACTACCACATATTGCGTTCATGCTCCCCACATCTGTGACCAATGTCTGAATTAGAATGTGTGCATGATTCCATTACTGAAAAAAATTATTTGTAGTGCTGAGGTTAGAAATCAGGGCCTTGAACATATAAGGCGAGTGCTCTATCTCTAAAAAAGAGTTCGAATCACACTCATACATATTCCTAAGCAACATATTATTTTACATTGCATGTTTCTGTACTTTACATGAATGGTATCATTAAACCAGTATGGTGGTGCATGCCCAGCTCCAGCACTTGAGAGGTAGAGACAGGGGAATCAGAAGTTCAAGAGTTCAAGGCCATCCTTAGCTACATAGTTGAGTTCAAGAATAGCCTGGGATGGATGAGACTGGGGGGGCTAGGGATGGGGTGGTGGTGGGATATGATGGACAGGGATGGCTCTCCCAGCCACGAATTTTATACCATCTCAATGTACTCCTGAGTGGTGGGACTATCCTGTTCCATGACCACTGGGAAGGAATCAAGAATGGCTGGCAGGAGCTAGCTCACTGGTGGCTTTAGAACTGATACTTTCACTATCATTTTATGCTAATATCATTGAATCATGAGAGCCCACTTCTACGTCTTTAACTTGAACTTAATTAGACAAATGCATTTGCAAGTCTGTCCTGTCTTAGCTCCTCTCAGAGTGTAACGTTTCCCTACCTCTGGTCACACTCCCAAATCTGTTTGATCCCGCAGAGATCAACGCTGCTGATTTGAGTACAGCTCTCATCCAAGGGGCCCTGCTGGAGGGAGGATCTGCAGGAAGTGTGTCTTCGGTTTCCACATGTATTGTAAATGCCCTGTGGCTCAGTGCCGACAACCTCTGTTAAGTGCCAAGATGATGCGGATGACCAAGGCTGGATACTTCCTGGAGTTTCTCAGCTGGAGTTACTCAACTCAGCATAGTTTCCATCTGTCCCCAGCAGCCTCTGGAGTTGTGGGGAATGCACTAATGAATCTCAGGCTTCGCCATCCTTGGCCTCTAGTCCATCACTATGCAGTCTGTGTTTGAGTGTTGCATCTCACTCAGACAAGCTAATGCACAGTGAACCTGCTTCAGAGCTCCTTTGTAGGAAATTTGCTGTTTTAGAGTTTGATCCGATTTCACGTTATTCAGTTTAAATATGAGTCTAGCCTGGTGTTGGTGGTGCACACCTTTAATCCCAGCACTTGGGAGGCAGAGGAGGCAGGTGGATCACGTGAATTTGAGGCCAGCCTGGTCTACAAGAGGACAGGCTCCAAAGCTACACAGACAAACCCTGTCTTGGAAAACAAAACAAGACAAATGAAGAATTCAGTCTGGACAGGCATAGTATCCCATGCCTGTCTTCTCAGCAATGGAGAGGCAGAGCCAGAAGAGCAGGAGTTCAGAGTCATTCTCTGCTGCACAGAAAGTCAAAGTCAGCCTGAGCAACATGAGAGCCCCATCTTTAAAGACACAATCAATCTCCGTATAATTTCCTTCTGTGCTCTGGAGTACCCATGTTTACTTGTTGGTTCTCTATGGATAGCCCCTTACGTTCTTCCCAGTTGTGTTCTTTATGCCGACTGCAATTTTATTTTATTTTGTCAGAGCAGTCTTCTTTGGGGAATACCCACAACAACACTAGTGTTCGTGTGTGTGCGTGTGCGTGTGCGTGTGTGTGTGTTCATGCACACGTGAGCATGCTGCAGTTGCACGTGGAGGTCAGAGGACAGCTTGCAGCAGTCGGATTTCTCTTTCCCCAGTCCTGAACTCAGGTCCTCAGGCTTGGTGGCATGGGCTTTTACACACGGAGCCATCTTCCCTGGTCCGCACTTCACTGATCTTGCCTGTCTTTTGAGGATAAATTTCTTGGTTCCTCTGTGCCTATAATCCTGCTCCACATCATTTATACCAGTCTTTAAACACACTTCAACACCATTGCTGCACACCTCAGGCTCTGTTATTTTGTGTCATATGTACCAGGACCTGGCGTCGGAGACATTTGCAGCTACTACATTTGGTGATGGATGACCAAAAGCACCAAGAAGCAGTGTCCTCCTGACTGTTTGCTGCCACTTTGCTGGGTGACATCCTAAGGACTGGGGAAATTTAAAAGATGACATTTTCACCTCCATAATAAAAACAGAAAGGACCCGACACAAGTCTTCCCAGGACAAGCAGCTGAGGACAGAGAGGGGGCTGGCCTGGCAGCCAAGCATCCTTCCTGCAAATTCTCAGAGTGGGAGGGTGACACTGAGGCATGCATCCTCTCCCGTGCTGCTTTTGAAATGAAAGCTGAACAGATAATTCCAGGATGCCACTCAAGTGCTCAGATTACAGCTCAGTGCCACCACCATGCCTTGTTAATAATGTTAATGTTTGTTTCTCATTTACATGCATGAATGTTTTGTCCCTCGAGTGTCTGTGCACCATGGCATGCCTGGTGCCTCTGGAGAACAGAAGAGGGTGTCGACTACTACGTGGGTGCTGGGAACTGAACCGAGGGTTCTCTCTACAAGAGCAGCAAGTGCTTTTAGCCACTGACCAATTTCTCCACCACTGCCCCAGGGCCCTCCCCCGCGCCCCCCCTGCCATTTTTATCTGTATTGGGTAGATTTATGTGGCTGGTTGATTTATCTAGTGGTTATGAGTCTTCAGGGCTGGCCAGGGAGACAGGTTTCTCTATAGATAGGATGATTTTAGATAATTGAAACAAAAACCCCTGAATCTCAGCTTTAGGGAAAAACTGGTTAGTCTGGTTTAAAGTGCCCAAGGGCATTACCAGTATGGCACCACTTAACACAATTAACTTTAGTATTTAAAATTTTTTATTTTAAGATAGGATCTCAGGTAGCTGGGACTGGCCTCAAACTTTCTATGTAGTTGAGGCTGGATTTGAACTCTTGATCCTTCTGACTTCACCTCCCAAGTACTGGGTACAGGGATTACATGTACATATAACAAAATTCCCATACCCCCCATCTCTCTCTCTCTCTCTCTCTCTCTCTCTCTCTCAGATAAACTTAGGGCATGCCAGGTAAGTACCCTATCACTGAGTCATATCACCAGCCACTTCTACACTGGGTTCTTGGCTTGTCTGAACCACACCAGCCATGCAAGCAAAACCTTGAATTCCTCGGAAGGTGGGTCCAGGCTTTCTCCAGCGAAACTATTTTTCTCCTGGTTAGAATGCAGACTGGTGTACAGACTCCCTTGCTGTTGATTTCTTTTGGCTCAGTCTCTCAAACAGGGACAGTCCTTCGAGCATTCTTGTCTCATGCAGGGGCTTTCCATTTCCCAGCTGCTGGCAGACAGAACTGAAGTGCTCTGTCTCCCAAGGCTAGAACCACGCCTCCCCAAGTGCAGCTGGAGTGTTCATACACGCACACTGTTGTGCTTTATAGCTCCGCCTTTAAACCTTGGACAACTTCCTTGACTTTCATCTGAATTCAGCTACAGACTGAAAAAAGGTACCACTGTTACATTTTAAGCAGACGGTAATGGGAATCTATCTTTCCCCTTTTATTGCATGGGAGAGTGAGAATGCTGCCCCCACTACACAGTTATGCAGTTGAATCTCCCTATGTTTGGGAAAGTTGCAGTGTAGTTAGTTGGTCTTTTTACTCTTTCTTTGGGGGCCCTGCCACCCAGCTCCAAAATAAATACACGGAAACTTATTTTTACTTATGAATGCCTGGCCTTAGCGTGGCTTATTTCTATCCAGTTTTCTTAAATTATCCTGTCTACCTTTTGCCTCTGGGCTTTTACCTTTCTCTATTCTGTATTTCTTTCTTTCCTTCTTATTCCGTGGCTGGTAGTGCGGCTGGGTGGCTGGCCCCTGGTGCCCTCTCTCCTCCTCTTCTCACTCCTCCCTCTTCACTCTCCTTCTGTTTATTCTTTCTGCCTGCCAGCCCCGCCTATCCTTTCTCCTGCCTCGCTATTGGTCATTCTGTTCTTTATTAGACCAATCAGGTGTTTCAGACAGGTACAGTAACACAGCTTCACAGAGTTAAACAAACGCAGCATAAGAGAATGCAACACATCTTTGCATCATTAAACAGATGTTCCACAGCGTAAACAAATGCCACACATCTTAAACTAATACTCCGCAGCATTGCAGGGGTCAGCACAGGACGAGCCTCATCCTTGGAAAACCACCTTCCTGATAACATTTTCTCCTCAACATGTATATAAATGTGTGACTGTGTGTTGTTAGGTGCATGGGAGTGCAGGGGCCCTTGGAGGCCAGAAGAGGGCATTGGGTTTCCCTGGAGCTGGAGTTACAGGTGATTGTGATCTGCCGGCTGTGGGTGCAAGGAACTGAACTCAGATCCTCTGCAAGAGCAGTACCTGTTCTTAACTATGGAGTTATCGCTCTAGCCCCTAACTTTTTTTTCTTGTCATAATAATCTGGATCATTTTCTTTTTCTGGAATATGGTGTACTCATTAACTCTGGAGAATGAAGTATTTATTTTAGGTTATTTATTATTTGTTCTCAGGAATATCATATATATATATATATATAATTTTTTTTTTGAGACAGGATCTCGAGAACTAGGTAGCCCAGGCTGGCCTGAAACTATTACTCCTTCTGCTTTAGTCTCCTGAGTGCCAGGATCTCAGGTGTGAGCCACCATCTGGGCTAGAGATTTTCATTCTTCCTTTCCTTCTTCCCTCTCTCCCTCTTTCTTTCTTCTCTCCCTTCTTCTCGGTCCTTTCTTCCTTCTCTGTCTCCCTTCCTTCCTTCCTTTCTTTGTGATAGCATTTTCTCTGTATTCTGGATTGGCCTCAAACTCTTTCTGTAGCCTAGGCTGGCCTGCAATTCTCCATTTTTCTGCCTTTGTCTTCTGAGCACAGGAATTACAGGCATGCACCACTTTACCTGGATATTATTTATTTGTTTATTTGGTGGTGGGTGTCAAACCCAGTGCCTTATTACTGAGCTGTATTATAACTCTGCATTTTCCCCCATTTCATTTTCATGATATTTTAACTTGCTACGTTCTTGGAGGTTTTTTTTTTCCCCCTTTGGTCTCGTGCAGCTCAGTCTGGCTTTGAACTTGCTATGTAACCAAGAATGGCCTTGCACATTTGATCCTCCTGCCTCTACTTCCCAAATGCTGGGATCACAGGTGTGTGCCACCACACTCAGCTCTGCCATTTTGTGTGGAGTTCCCAGAGTAATTTTTAAGACCTAAATCAGATTACATCACTGCTGTGGGATGTTCTGTATGGCAAATGTGTTGCTGATTGGTCAATAAATAAATCACTGATTGGCCAGTGGCCAGGCAGGAAGTATAGGCGGGACTAACAGAGAGGAGAATAGAGCTGGGAAGTGGAAGGCTGAGTCAGGGAGACACTGCCAGCCGCCACAATGGCAAACAGCATGTGAAGATGCCGGTAAGCCACGAGCCATGTGGCAAGGTATAGATTTATAGAAATGGATTAATTTAAGCTGTAAGAACAGTTAGCAAGAAGCCTGCCATGGCCATACAGTTTGTAAGCAATATAAGTCTGTGTTTACTTGGTTGGGTCTGAGAGGCTGTGGGACTGGCAGGTGACAGAGATTTGCCCTGACTGTGGGCCAGGCAGGAAAACTCTAGCTACACATCACTCCATTATTGAAACCCTCCAGTCCCTTCCTATTGAACTTACAATAAAATCCACACTCTCTGTGCTCTGTGTTACATCAAAGGCTCTGTATTGCTCCTGCTGACCTTCGGTCCCCACCTGCCATTCTTTCCATTGCCATCCATGGCCCCCACACTGACCCTCCTTCACCCCTTACACCTCCAACTCTCCTCTCCAGGCCAGTGCCAGGAATGGTCACGTGCTCCACTGCCAGTGCAAGTAACTCCAGGAACCTAAGCGAGTCCTTTCCTGACCACGGCGCCTGGTGGATGCCATCACCTGGGATTAGCATTTGCGCCTGTTTGCTTCATTCACAGACTTGTTCTGCAGTGCTGGGGACTGAACCCAGGGCCCCAAGTGTGCCAGGGAAGTACCACTGAAGGACACCTCAGCCTCAGTTCACAGCACTTGTGATTTGTATGTGATTGTATGTTTATTTCTTGTCTTTTTCGTGAGGGTATGTTCCACTAAGAAAGGGAACATGGCCGGGCGGTGGTGGCGCACGCCTTTAATCCCAGCACTCGGGAGGCAGAGCCAGGCGGATCTCTGTGAGTTCGAGGCCAGCCTGGGCTACCAAGTGAGTTCCAGGAGAGGCGCAAAGCTACACAGAGAAACCCTGTCTCGAAAAACCAAAAAAAAAAAAGAAAGGGAACATGTGTTTTTTGTCATCAGTTTAGTATAGTGTCAGTACTTACAAACATCTGTTGAGTGCGTAAGTAAAGAGTGAATTAGGCCTAAGCATAATGGTGCACACTTGTAGTCCCAGCTACCTGGGAGATGAAGGTGAATTGGGCCCAGAAGTTCACGACTAGTCTGGGCCATAGTAAGAGTCCAACCTCAATATTAGAGAGTTATATCCTTGAGAGACACACTTCAGGGCTTAAATCATGTAGAGGCCGATAGAAAGACCCAGAAGGCTTCTAAGCAAGTGGATGACAGAACAGACAACTCTGATTGTAGAATGGAGAGACTCGAATGCCAAGGAGGATCCCTTCACTAGGAGGATCCTCTCCCAGGTCAGCCTGGTGTGAGGTAGTGGCCACAGCCCAGAGGTCAGCTGGCTGAGGTTCCTAGGAAAGCCCAGCAGCATGTGATGTGTGCTCCATGAAGATTGTGGTTGTCATGGTGTTTGGTTAGACTGAAGTGATACACAGCAAGGCAGAGACGATGCCCATATTGTGGGTTTCCCGCATGGAAACGGGAACAATGAAGCCTCCAGGAGAACCCGGGACTGGGAGTGGGGGGCTGGTTAAGTGTAGACTCCGGCCCTCTGACTTTCAGGAGCCATCTAAACTGAAGGGTGACGAGAAGAAGGGAGAGAACAAGAGACCAGAGAGAAACAAGCAAGAGAGAGATGTTGAGGGGACCAGGGCTAATGTTACCAGCTGGGCTAGGAAGAGAAATCAGGAAGTGGAGGGGGAAGGAACTTTGGGCAAAGCTGCAGAGCCTGTGTGATTGAGGAGTGGTGCTCTGCAGCCTGGCCAACCTGAGTTCAAATCCAGTTTCACTCTTTTTTTTTTTGCAAGACAGGGTTTCTCTGTGTAGCCTTCCGCCTTTCCTGGAACTCGCTCTGTAGCCCAGGCTGGCCTCGAACTCACAGAGATCCGCCTGGCTCTGCCTCCCGAGTGCTGGGATTAAAGGCGTGTGCCACCGCCGCCTGGCCAGTTCCTCTCTTAATCCACCGAGTCTCTGTTTCCAGACCTGCTCATCACAGACACAGCCCGGGTTCTAAGAGTAAGTGAGAGGATCAAAGTAGGCCAGGGCTTCTTAAACTTTCCCCCTCTCAGCCACTTTTTGCTTGAGAAATTTATGAAAGACCCTGTACAGGTGGATGTAAAATAGGCATGTTAGTTAAACATTTGCTTATAATAAAGATACTTATTTTAAAATAATATTTTTTTGTTAAAAATGAAAGCCAATTTGAATACTAATGAGATGGACGTGCTTGTTTAGTTTTTTCATTCAATTGTTTCTGTTTCTTTTTTAAAATTATTTTTATTTATTTATTTATTTATTTGTTTGTTTGTTTGTTTGTTTCTCTGTGTAGTTTTGGTGCCTGTCCTGGATCTTGCTCTGTGGACCAGGCTGGCCTCGAACTCATAGAGATTCGCTTGCCTCTGCCTCCCAAGTGCTGGGATTAAAGGCGTGCGCCACCACTGCCTGGTGTATTTTGTTTCTTTATGAGACTGTAATTTAATTACAGTGTTTCTTCCTTCCTTTTCCCCTCTCCAAACTCTCTCTTATACCCTTCCCCACTCCTTCAAATTCTTGGCCTCTTTTTTCATTAATTGTTATTGCATGCGTATATGTATTTGTATATACGTATACATTCCTAAGCATAACTTGTTGAGGCCCTGTAATGTTGCTTGTGTATATGTTTTCAGGGCTCACCGTTTGGCACTGAGCAACCGATTGATATGCTCTTCCCTGGGGAGGGCCACCTCTCCGCTCTCAGCTTTATTCAGTTGCCTGTCATTCTTTGTGTAGGGCTGAGGCCCCACGGGATTATCCCCATCCAGTTTGGCATGTCTATCGGTGTCAAACTTGTTTAGCTCTCGTTTGGGCAGTCATGTTGGTGAGACTTCACAGGTAGAGCTTCTGATGTTACTAGGAGACACAATCTCACAGCAACCTCCCCGATCCTCTGGCTTTTACAATCTTTCAGTCCCCTCTTCTGTAATATGCAGGGGTGTTTTGTAGATTTAGTCCATTGGGAGTGGGCTCCCCAACTACTCTTCCTTTGGATGGGTTGTTTTCTGTAGTGGTCTCTGTCTGTTGCAAAGAGAAGTTTACTTGATGAGGGGTGAAAAATTTGTCTGTGGTTATATGGACAAATATTTATAGATTGTTTTTGGTGATTTTGCTGGTTTAATTAGTGGTTATAGATTCTCCTCCAGTAACCATGATTTCGTTAGCATTGGGTAGTTAGGTAGGTTTCCAGTATCGAGCGTGGTTTCCCTCTTGTTGATCAGGTCTTGAGTCCAACTAGAGGGCTGTTGATACCACCAAGGAAGGTATGGTGCCACTACTGCGCCCGTGGGGTTAGCATGGCATGCTGGTCATTGATGTGGTTCACAGATGTCAGAGCTGGGTAGGATGGTTGGTTGCCTCCCTCCTTGCATGATGCCTTCTGGTACCATCAAAGCTATTCCTCAGGGAGGGGGCATTTAGGTTAGTTCCAGCTCAGGGGTCTCTGGGCCTGGTTTCTGAAGTGCTGTTTTCAGCAATAGGGATTTACCTTCTACCTCTCAGGGATAACTAAGGGCAACATGCTTGTTTAGTCTTACATAAATAATTAAATCTGGTCTGATAGTTTTTCTTTTTGAGACAGGGTCTCACTGTATATTCCTGTTGACCTGGAACACACTACTTATAGATCAGGCTGGCCTCAAACTAATAGAGATTCACTTGTCTCTGCATCCCAAGTGCTGGGATTAATGATATGTGCCATCAAGCCCAGCCAATCTTGGCTGAATATTTGATGCTTTCAGGATTAAGTCAGCAATGCAAACAGCAATATTTAATTTTTAAATATTTTATTTATTTTTATTTTTATTCAATCTTCAATCTTCATTTCATTTGTTCATATATTCAAATAGTGTATTTTGACCATATCCAATTGAAATCACCTATCCCATCCCCTTTAGACTCTCCCATATTTTCCCCTCCTTTTTTTTTTTTTTTAATAACCCGCTGAATCCAATTAGTGCTGCTTCTGTGCTCATGGGTGAGGGGTGATCTATGGTAGCATGGGCAACCTACCAGCAACCACCTGCCTTGAAGGAAAAAGACTCTCCCTCTTCCAGCAGTCATCAGTTGCCGAGAGATCTTCGGCTAGGGCTGAAGCCCGTGACTTCCTCTTGCATCCATGCTGGAATGTTGACCGGCTTGATCAGGTCATCGGGTAATCACAGCAGAGTTCAGGAGTGCACCAGCCGCGTCATGTCCACCAGACAGCATTTCACAGCTTTTCTGGCCATCTTCCTGCTCTTGCAGTCTACATCCCCTTCCTGTACGTTCTCTGAGCCTTGGTGAGGGGAAGGGAAGGGTTGGGATTTGATGGAAATGTCCCATTTGGGGCTGAGCACCGAACAGTCATTTATTATCAGCTCTTTCACCAGTGATGAATCTGCTGCCCCGTGAAAAACGGAGTCTCTCTGAGCAAGGCTGAGAGCAGCACTAGTCTATGGCTGTGAACGCAAATATTTTGACGGCAGTTTGACAAGTCAATTTAGCCAAAACAGTAGTAGTTCCCCCCTCTGGCCCCTACCCCAAGGTCTATACATTTCTAGACATAGGCTTTTGACTAGGTATACAGTACCAGACATAAATTCCCCGCCGTGGCACAGACCTCAAACCCGACCAGTACGCGACTGGTTACTCCCATAACCGTCAGGCCGCCATTGTATCAGGAGGTGCATCTTGCTAGGCAGTTAATTACCATAGCACGCGTGATCCCCTGGTGGGTCAGACCATTGATACCTTTTCTCCTCCTATGGCCTGTACCGCTCCTTCTGCCACTCGGAAAGCTAGCTAGCAGGGAGGAACCTTCTAGATCAGCCCCATCTGGATTTCTCCATGCTTGAGCCACAGTGAGCAGCGTCTTCAGCAATCACATCTTACCATCTAGCTGAGGGGGGCAAAAAGAGCAATGACCACAGTCTGTGTGGTTTTAGGGGGCTCTGAAGGGTCTCAGGCCAACAACCACAGGGGCGCTATGCTCGACACTGAGATTTTCAGTGAGGAACTCATGTCGTCTAGGGAAGCACTGGCCACCCATGTAGGGTACCTCCTCCTTTTAAAGTTTTTTTCTTTCTTTCTTTTTTTTTTTTTAAGTAGCTTACGAAGTAGTGGGTTTCCAAGGCTTTTTTTTTTTTTTTTTTTTTTTTTTTTTTGTCTTTTCAAGACAGAGTTTTACTATGTAGCAGCCCTGGCTAACCTGGAGCTCACTCTGTAGATCAGACTGGCCTTGAAGTCGCAGAGATCCTTCCAGGTGTGTGCCACCACCCCCATAGTTTCCATAAGGCTTTTATTTATTTATTTATTTATTTTTAAATATACAACAGCAAAAGACTTTGTCTGATGAGGTATCTCCTCTACCTCTCCCTGTCGTCCCCCACTTTCTTTGGGACAGGCTCTGTGGGGCCTGTAACAAATTAGTATATTTTTGGAATATATTATGTTTGGATGTTTGATTTTTAGACCCTCTCTGGTGGCACACCCCTTTAATCCCAGCACTCAGAAGGCAGAGGCAGGCTAATCTCTGAGTTCAAGGCCAGCCTGGTCTACAGATTGAGTTGCAGACAGCCAGGGCTACGTAGAGAAACCCTGTCTCGAAAAATTAAAAAATAAAAGTCAGTAAAAGGAAGTGTGTTTTGAGGGCCCTGGGGATGCACACACCACTGATGCAGGCCCCACAGTTCCCCAGAGTTTTCTTGAGTGTGAGCAGCAGGAAATATTAGATAGAAGGATTTATTGCGGACAATCTTGTGGAGATAAACAGATAGAAAATAAAGGATAGCCTGGAGAGGGCCTGGAACCTATTCCAACGGGCCCCGACTATCTCTGCCCCAGGGTTTTTATAGAGATGCCAAGGGGTGGAGCAAAAGACCTCCTCCCCCAGCACAGCCAAGTGCAGACCATCTCAGACACCTGCACTCAGGCCCGTGGTCTAATCATCCTCTATACGGATCTGCTGGGTAAAGCCACGAGGAACCTGAGAACGGGCTCCCACAAGGCTCTCTGTACATACCAGGCTGGCCTTGAACTTACAGTGTAGCTGAGTGTGACCTTGAACTGAGCCTCCTGCTTGCGCTAGTGTCAGGAACTAAAACTGAACTGTGCATGGGAAACTCTACCAGCTGAACTGCATCCCCAGGGCCCTCAAAACACACTTCCTTTTACTGACTTTTATTTTTTAATTTTTTGAGACAGGGTTTCTCTACGTAGCCCTGGCTGTCTGCAACTCAATCTGTAGACCAGGCTGGCCTTGAACTCAGAGATTAGCCTGCCTCTGCCTTCTGAGTGCTGGGATTAAAGGGGTGTGCCACCAGAGAGGGTCTAAAAATCAAACATCCAAACATAATATATTCCAAAAATATACTAATTTGTTACTAATTTTCTGAAGAATGAGGACAGGAAAATATTAGTAGTCTTTGTTTTCCAGGCTGAAGAGATGGCTTAGTAGTTAAGTGCATTGGCTGTTCTTCCAGAGGAGTGAGGTCCGGTTCTCAGCACCCACATGGCAGCCCACGACCACCTGTAACTCCTTCCTGTTCCAGGGAATCCAATTTTCTTCTGGTTTCTCAGAGCCCTTGTACACACCTTTCTCCCATACACACACACACACACACACACACACACACACACATATATATATATAAT
Organism: Peromyscus californicus insignis; assembly: GCF_007827085.1. Lineage (NCBI taxonomy): Eukaryota > Metazoa > Chordata > Mammalia > Rodentia > Cricetidae > Peromyscus > Peromyscus californicus. The sequence goes on from NW_026294617.1 coordinate 70,195,169, forward strand.
TTTATAATTAAAAATTATAAAAATAAACCTTAAAAATTTATGTTTCTACCAGAGCATAAAACTTTGTGCATATGGAACACTGCAGTTCTTAACACAAGGTAGTCTTGGGTCTGAGCAGTGTTTTAGTCCGAACTCGTTGGTGCTGTGAGGGATGATGGCTCTGCCTAGTGCAGAGAGCTTGTTTGTGCTCTGAACCCCTAAGGCTGCAGTGACGTTGTGTGACCCCACACTCTGATGACCCCACAGTCTGATCCATTGTGTGTTAGCTTTTGATGGATGATGTTTAATTCCTTGTGGCCCCTGAGGCTGGACCGCTGATCCTGTGGAGTGCTCCAACATTTTGTAAAGACAAGTTTATTCATTTGTTTTGAAATAGAGACTTGTGTGTCCTAGACTGGCCTCAAACTTACTATGTAGCTGAGGATTATCTTGAAGTCTCCATCTAACTGCCTCCACTTCCCCTGGGTAAGGAGTATACCACTGCACCAATTTATAGGATGCTGCAGATTAAACCCAGGATTTCTTAAATGCTAGGCAAGTAGGCTACCAAATGAGTTTTGTTCACACACCTTCTGTGATCCTGTGAGCTTGAGGTGGGAGCTTGTCTCTTAGCTGACGTGTTGAATGTAACCAGCAGCGATAAAAAGCCTCAAAGTATTGACTTAAAGGAGGAAGGATACATTCTGGCTTGCAGTTTGAGAGGACACAGCCAGTAGTCCTGGGAAAGCCGGAGGGAACAGCACTAAGCCAGCAGACTGCTTACACTCTGTCAGCAAGCTCAGAAGCAGAGGGGTAAAGTGTGCTGGGTCTCTTCCTTCAGCTGGGCCCCACCTCCAAAATTTGTAGAGTTTCCCCAAACAGGGTAACCAGATGGGGATCAATGGGGACATTTTCCAGCATAACACTGAGGTTAAACCCAGGATTTGTGCCCACTGGGCAGGTACTCAACCACAGAGCTAGAGCCTTTTTTTTTTTTTTTTAAAGATTTATTTATTGCCGGGCGGTGGTGGCGCACGCCTTTAATCCCAGCACTCGGGAGGCAGAGGCAGGCGGATCTCTGTGAGTTCAAGGCCAGCCTGGTCTCCAAAGCGAGTTCCAGGAAAGGCACAAAGCTACACATAGAAACCCTGTCTTGAAAAATCACAAAAAAAAAAAAAAAAAGATTTATTTATTGACTATGTATACGGTGTTCTGTCTGCATGTATGCCTGCAGGCCAGAAGAGGGCACCAGATCTCATTGTAGATGGTTGTGAGCCACCATGTGGGTGCTGGGAATTAAACTCAGGACCTCTGGAAAAGCAGCCAGTGCTCTTAACCTCTGAGCCACCTTTCCAGTCCCTTAGCTTTTTTTTTCTTTTTTCATTCTTTCTTTCTTTTAACTTTCTTCTTTCTTTATTTTGAGGCAAGGTCTTGCTAAATTGTTCTTGAATCTATGACCACACACGTCAGCCTCCTGAGGTGCTAGATCAGGCCTCCCCAAAGGATTTTAAAAAAGATTAGTTGTATTTAAATTATGTGTGTGTGTGTGTATGTGAGTGTGGATATGCAGGTGTATGTGTGTGAGTGTCTATATGCAGGAGTGTGTGTGTACCTGTATGCAAGTGTGTGCTTGTGAATGAATGAGTATATGCAGGTGTGTGTGTGTGTGTGTGTATGTGTGTGAGTGTGGATATGCAGGTGTGTGTGTGTATGCAGGTGTGTATGTTTGTGAGTGAGTGTGGCTATGCAGGTGTGTGTGTGTGTGTGTGTGTGTGTGTGTGTGTGTGTGTGTGTGTGTAAATACACATGTGTACTTGTGGTGATCAGGGGAGGGCAGCATGGGATCCCCCTGGAACTGGTGGTTGTAAGATGCCCAACATGGGGGCTGGGAACTGAACTCTGGTCCTCTACAAGCACAGTATGGGCTTTTAATCGGTCATCTCTGCAGCCCCTGAAAGATTAAAAACATTATGGCTGGGTGAGGTGGCGCACATCTTTAATCTCAGCACTTAAGAGGCAGAGGCAGATAGATCTCTGAGTTTAAAGCCGGGTTGGTCTGCAGAGTGAGTAGCTAGCTGGTCAGCCAAGGCTACACGGCGAGACTTTGTCTCAATAAACAAACAAACAAAAACAAGAAGGAGAATAATAAGATAAAATAAAACAAAAACATAATAAATGTTTTTATTTCTGTGAGTTTGAGCGAGCACACGCATGTGAGTACCCGCCAGAGGAGGCTTCTGGTCCCCTGGAGCTGGGGGTATAAGCAGTTGTGAGTCACCTGGTGTGGGTGTTGGGACCTGAACTCTAGTCCTCAGCAAGAGCACAACAAACTCTCAAGCACTGAGCCATCTCTTCAGCCCCTGAAAGGTCTTAATTAATAGAATGAATGCTAATTATTGGGTCAAGATTCAAGTCCGGATCCCAAAGCCTTCACTCTTTTCCTGTAACTGATCTCTGAAACCACTTCCTCGTGAGTAACACCCTAGGCTTTAGAAACACTGCTCCCACTGAGTCACTTGTTTTCGCTCCTGAAACCGGCTGCTGTGGGTTCTGGAATGAGGAACTTTCCTGAGTTCATCGAAACACACCGGGCCACGGCTCTTGAGGTGGACGCTTCTGAGAGGACTGCTAGTCACACTCATTTAGGTGGACTCCTCTCCACACCGGTGTCACGGAGTAACACTGTCCCGAGTTACACCGTTGCTAGCCCTCTCTTCTGGCAACTGGGGGAGCCTGGCTTCAGCCTCAGGCCTGCCCGACACTGAGACTCATGTGCTTGCTGGGACAGAAGCCAGCCTCTGGCTAGGGGAGGCCACGAGGAGTTGACAGCCACAACACAGATATTCTGAGCTCCTGATGCAGGCGTCAGGTGTCAGAAATCTGGAGCTGCAGGGCCTCTGTCCTCTGAGTATGGAGCTGTGGCATGTGGAAAGCCTGCCTCCAGTCCTGCTATCTACGGTGTGGAGGGACGGCGGCCCGAAGGTGGCTCTGTGCCTTTTCTTTTCACAAGCAGGGAGTATACAGGATATAGAAGTCTAACTGGTTTCAGTTTAAAGTATAAAATGTTCCCCTTTGTGACACCGAAATGAAATAAATCATCCTTTTATGTGGACGCAGGTTGACTCTGATATATGACATAGAAAACCACATTTTATGGGGCACACTTAAAGAATGTTCATTAGCTAGTGATGTGGCAGGCACCATGATCCTAGCTGAAAGGAAGTATGTTTTAGATGCTCCACCCAGATTAATATTGGAGTCTCTCTTGCCATTGCAAACTGAAAAATGAGGACACTCCGAGGTTTAGGTACAGCTATGGATCATGAGTGGTGACAAGCAGATGACTAATCACAAATATTACACAAGAACAAATAGACTCCAAAAGAAAATAAAACAGAAAGGAGATGAACTGCAATTCTTGGAGAAAGAGCTGAGAAAAATATGCACAGTTCTAGAACCACATAAATGTGAGCAGGGAGATTAATGCAGCTAATATACTAAGCCACCAACTTAATTTTTAAATGAAAATACAGGCTGGTGTGTAGCTCAGTGGTAGAGCACTTACCCAGCATGTGTGAAATCCTGGGTTCCATGTCCTATACCACAAAACCAAACAAATACAGAAAGAAAGGAGGTACATCTTCGGTGTCCCACCCAGATTAATATTGCAGTCTGTCCTGCCATTACACACTGAACTGAAGAGAATCAGAGGTTTAGGCACAGCTGTGGAGGTTTAGGCATAGCTGTGGAGGAAGCAGGCCCATCTAGTGTTTTGATGATAACTGTTATAAAATAATCACACAGATTATTTTAATTTGCTATATATAATTAAAATGTATTGCAATGTTAAGACTCTGACATTTAAACACATTTATACTATTTGGCAATGATGTAAGTCAGTTGTTATTGGACTGTCTTTGGACCAGTCCCCAAATAATGACACAGACAGAGACTTATTATTAATTATGAAAGCTTGGCCTTAGCTTAGGCTTGTTCCCAACCAGCTCTTATAACTTAAATTAACCCATTTATATTAATCTACATTCTGCCACATGATTTGTTACCTATGATCAGTACCATATGTTCAACTTGCTGGCTAATCCCATCTCTCTTATTCCCAGAGTTCCTTTCTCTTCCCGGAATTCCCACTTATGCTCTCCTGCCTAGCTATTGACTGCTTAGCTCCTTATTAAACCAATCAGAAGGTGCCCTTAGCAGAGACACATCTTCACAGTACAAAAGGATTATCCCACAATAGTCAGGGGTATAGGTAAACTGTAGGTCAGTGGTAGAGCGCTTGCCTAAAATGTGCAAGGTCCTGGGTTCTATCTCTAGCATTGGGAGGAAAAAGAGAGAGGATAATGTTTGAATAACGTTTCATGCTATGAAAGCATTTGCTAATTTGTATTATTTGAAGATTCTAATGAGGCAGCTATTTAATATATATTATATTGATTCGTTAATATTAAAAAAAATAAGTCTACTTTTCTTTCTGGGGAGCCTTTTAGAAAAAGTGTGTTGAATATGCTACTTCCCCAACTAGTATTAGGAGGTTCACTTAAACATCTTCTCATTGGGAGAGATGGATTAGTATTTTAGACAAGAATCCAGGGACTCTGTCTGGTTTGTGTACCGATGTCCTCACAATCACCATTTCCCTGCTCGTTTTCCAGCTAGCCTATCAAAAACCCAATGCTTGACAGTTCTTTGGAGGGTTCAGCAGGAGCTTGAGTTCCTCACATGTCCCAGCAGTCTCTAAGCCCATTCTTGCAGGCTGTCTTCCTCAGCAATAAGGAGAAGAAGAGCTGTTGCCTGGGAAAAGTGAGCCTTTTTTTTTTTTTTTTTTAGCTATGTGGTGTCTGAGGCAGAAGGATCTTGCATTGGAGTCTACCCTAGGTTGCATAGTGAGGTCTTGTTAACAACAAAGAGAGAGAGAGAAAAAAAAAAACCAGAACAGAACAAAACAATCAACCAAATTGTGTAGTAGGACAGCAACTTTTTCTTCAACTTCAGAAACAGTTTTCTATGTAACATTATGACTGTCCTAGGAAAAGCTGTGTCCCTGGAGCTTCTTCCTCCCCTTGCTGTTACTCTGAACCTGTGGCTAAGGCAGTCTCTCTTCTTTTTATTTGTTTTCACTTACCTGCTTATGTGTGTACACACACATGTGCCATGGTGCACGTTTACACTCACCTGTTTATGTGTGTACACACACACGTGCCATGGTGCACGTTTACACTTACCTGTTCATGTGTGTACACACACATGTGCCGTGGTGCACATGTGCCGTGGTGCACATGCGCTGTCAGGAGACCACCGTGGGAATCACGTCTCCTTCCGCCGTGTGGGGCTCTCCGGTGGGCACCAAGCACCTCTAGCTGCTCAGCCATCTCATTAGCCCCACTTCCCCATAATTTTATATACTTAATCTGCCTGTTTCTGCTGTCCAGGGAAAGGCAAGCGTTTGACCTCAGCCTTCTGAGCGTCTTCAAAAAGGCTGCTCATTAAGTACTCAGAATTTGTTTATTGATTACCAAGAAGGCGTTGGTTATCGGCGCCTATTTCACAACCCCTCTCTCTTCTTTTGGGGTCGGAACCTAGGTCCTTGCTCTCTCCAGGAAAGGGCTCTATCACTGAACCACAGCTACCTTACACTTCTTTTATATTTTCAAGACTATTTACTTCTATAATTATCTTTTGTCTTGTTTGTTTATGCAAGGGTTGCCAATAAAGAGATGTGTAGGGTTAAGTGCAGGGAAAGGGATTCAGGATTTCTATGACCCCTCTGAGTGAGCCACACTCTAGGGACTTCTTCTGCACAGTCCATTTCATTGTGTTCCTTCTAATTGGTTCTCACCAGGATGCAACGGTGGTTTTAGTGGTTAGAGGTTGGGGAAACAGGGAGTGTTTTTCTTTTCCTGACCACATGCCCCTGAAGAATGACTCTGGTGAATGGTTATAAATGGCAACAGAGAGGCTAAGAAGGTAAAGATCTGAGTTTGGGGCTTTGGAGGGTACTAATTATATTCCCACCTTCTTCCCTTTGAAGTTCTGAGAAGGACCCAAGCAGGCTCCCAATCACAGCCATGGACCAGATGATGTCATTTGGAGCTGAGGCTATGTTGTGGTTTGAATGGTAATTCTCTCCCCCTGGCTCATCTGTGTGAATAGTTGGTTCCCAGATGGTGGCACTATCTTGTGAGACTGAGGGACCTTTTGGACTTGGGGTCTATTTGCAGACTTGAGGACACAGGAGTGGGCCTCATAGTCCATCCTCAGATACAGCATGAACTCTCTGCTTTCTGGATGGCACCCTGCAGCAAGCAACTGCCTCATGCTCCTACTGCCTCGAAGCCATCCACAGTCACATCTTCCTCCATGATGGATTATATCCACCCAAATCATGAAGCCAAATAAACCTTTTCTCCTTGAAGTTGTCAAGGGTCAGTAAGAGTAATGAGCAAGTAGCTAATACAGAAAGCTGTTGCTGTCATAAAACTGACCATATTGTTTTTAGGTTTTTGGAGGTTGTTTGTGGGAGGAGTGTGGAGGACTTTAGAACTGTGGGCTAGAGAGGCCCTAACATTCTGTAGTCAGAGCTCACTGGGCCATTCTATTGCCAGGCCATACTAGTGATAGAAAGATGGACGCTGTCTAGATTCATGAAGATTCAGCGGGGAAGAAATGGTTAGGAGTGGCAGGGCATGCTTATGATCCAAGTTCTTGGAAGGTGGAGGCACCAGGATTGGGAGTTCAAGTTCATCCTTGGCTGCGTAGCAAGCTTGAGGCCAGCTTGTACTATACAATGAGATATCTCAAAAGAGACAAAAGGGAACAATGAAGAGCAAGGAAAAACAAGCAAAACCAAATACACCTAAACCCAAAACAAGGACAGGAGGAGACACAGGGCTAGCTACCATTTTATGTTACATTCCGATAAAGAAACTGATGGTTGTGTCCTAAGAATTTGAGTGAAGCTGAATTCAGAAGCAATAGGCTAATTTGTTCTGTAGAGAACACTGTCAGACAGCACAGCGTTCAGGTTGTCACGTGATTATTGATCACTGCCTTTAGCTCTGTTTCCAGTGAAAATTCTGAGCAGATAGTGGAGAGAAAAAACATGGAGGACGAGCAGTTTGATGCGCACAGGACCGTGAGTCAAGGTGAAGTTGCAGAAAGGGAAGGTAAGGTTTTTGCAGATAAAGGACTACAGTCATAAAGACAGGAGCACAGCTAAGCACTAACTATGCATCTTGCCTTGGGGCAATAAGAATGGTGCGTTAAAGGCAAGATCTCACTCACTGAAGGCTTCAGGGCATAAAACTGAAAACCTGTTTGAGAGTATTCTTTGGAAGGGAGAGGGTCTGCCAAGGACAGTGCCTCCACAAGGGGTTTCTTGCTTGAAAATGGCTGCCCAGGGAAAATTTCCCTGATTAAGTCACATAGGCACTTGGATACTACAGCCATAGTCCAAGTGGGTCAGGCTACATTTCAAGTTGGCAGTAAAAACTTGGTGTTATTTTCCACGTAATACTGGTTTGGCAGGCAAACAAAACTCAAGACTCATGGGCCGATGGAAGTTTGCACCAAGGTCCCACAAAGCTGCTGAGGTCAGGAATATGTAGCAATGTTACATTCTCTGCATGGAGTCCTTGAGTAGGCTGTGCATGAAGTGGAAACCCAAGTTTCCACGGAGATCCCAGGATATATGAGATGCCAGGAATTTGGACTTCTGCAGGCACTGAAAAGATCCAGGCCAAGAGAGAACACACATACAATACAGGCTGCAGGGCTGGAAGGGTAAGACTGTACAAGCCTGCTGGAGCCCAGAAGATGCTGTCATGAGCCCCAGATGCTGGTCATGGAGATGTTGCAGTTTGGTGTCTGTCGGTTTGAATTTTGGTCTTTCTTTACTCTGCTATTCTTTTGATATTTTCCCATTCCTTCGTTTTAGAATGGGTATGTTTATATTATTGTACACTGGAAGTATGTAACTCGGTTTTTGGTTTTCCAGGGGCTCTTAGCTAAGGGTTTGTTTTGAATCTCAGAAGAGACTTTGGACTTCTGAACAGTGTTGGAACTCTAAGAGTACAGGGATTTTTTGGTTTTTATTTACTTTTAATTTTTTTTGTGATATATATCACATATATTTAATATATAAACTTATATAATATGTAAAAACGTGTATTTGTATATATAAAAATGTATATATATATATATATATATTTGTGTGTATACATGTGGAGGCCAGAGGCTAAGTCTGAATGATTTCCTGAATCACTGTCTGTCTTATGGTCTGAGGCAGGGTCTCCTCTCATTGAACCTAGAGCTCATCAATTGGCTAGACTAGCTGATCAGCAAGCCCTAACAATCCTCCTGTCTCCTGCCCCCCAGCACTAGGGTTGCATGCATGTGTTGCCATGCCCAGCTATTTATATGAGTTCTGACAATTCAAACTCAGGTTCTTACGTTTGAGCAGCAGTCACTTTGTGGACTGAGTCTTCCCACCAGCGGCTCTAGTGACTTTTAAAGTTGTCTTGAATATGTGGCTGCATCCTGCTTTACGGGATGACCATGAGACCACCCAGCTAGGCACAGAATGTTGCGGTTTGGATGGGAACTGTCCTCCACAGGCTCATGAGTTTACAAACTTGGTCCACAGCAGGTAGTGCTCTCGGTTGGGGATTTAGCTCAGTGGTAGAGCACTTGCCTAGCAAGCACAAGGCCCTGGGTTCAGCTCCGGGGAGGAAAAAAAAAAATTAAAAAAAAAAAAAAAAAAAAAAAAAGAAACCTCTCGAAGGCGGGACCTAGCTAGAGGAAGTGGGTCACCGGGAGGCAGGCCTTAAGGAGTGATAGCCTTGCCCAGCTTCTGACTGACTTCTTTGGTTTCTGGCTGATGATATGATGTAACCAGTGCCCAGTGGTCCTTCTACCCCAACATGGAGTTGCTCTTGCTTCCATGTTTTCGTCATCATAATGGACCTACTGTCTGGAATAATGAGTCAAAACAAAATCTTCCTCTCTTAAGCTCTGTATTTTAGGTATTTTCACCACAGTGATGGGAAAAGTAACTAGTACAGGCCAGTAAGATCTGTGTTACGCTTTGTGTGTGGGTGTTTCGCCCATGTGTATGTCTCTGCATTGTGTTCATGCAGTGCTCAAGGAGGCCAGAAGAGGGCGTTGGATCCCCGGGATGGATTGGAATTACAGCTGCCGTGTGGGTTCTGGAAACTCGAACCCGGGTCCTCTGGAAGAACACGCAGCGCTCTCAACTGCCGAACCATCTTTTCAGCCCCAAAATCTTTACGTATTTTTTAAATCATGGACAGGTGTGTATCTATTTCCTCAGAATTTAAACATCCCTCTGAAGCTCAGGCATAAACAAAACTTACATGTCTCAGGAAGCTCCCAAAATGAGATTCACAGAGGTGCCTCCCTGAAGGTAGAGAAGCAGGAAGGACTTCCGGGGAGAGGAGACTTGTTGACTTGCTGAGCTGCCTGTGAACAGCGCAAGGTGTGCCAAGGGTGCAGTTTCCTGCGTTGTTACCCATGCTAGTGTGGGCTTTTTGGTAATGCAGCTGCCTTTGAATCATCCATGCTCCTGGAAGTAAACCTCAACAAGCTCAGGAACTCACTACAGGCATTGCTCGGGTCTCCCCAGGAAAAGACACACAGCATGGTCCTTCTCCACACGTCACCATAGACAGAAGGTGCCCAACAACAGGCCCCGTGGGGGTGGTGGGCCATTAGTAGAGGAAGGGAACTCAGAAGGGTGCCCTTCCCACGAGGCTAGGTTGGATGGGAAGGAGCAGCATCAGTGGCAAAAGAGAGAGCGGAGTCTTCTCATGGAAGCGGAGAGGGCGCGGGGCGTCAATCGTTCTGGAGGAACTCTTCTAAGGAGGGGGCATTAAGCTGCTCCCTCTCCATAGCAAGGAGGGAGTCTCTGGTAGCCCTGGAGAGAGCTGATTCCAGAGAATGGTAACAGGTCAGTTTTCAGACGGTTCAGGGGTTGGGTAGAGGACTGAGTGTATCTGGAGGTGGGATAATAAAAGGAGGAGAGAAGGTACTGGCTGTGAGGGACAGCACCTGAACCTCCATCCACCATCCATCAAACACTTTTGTGCTAGGCTCTAGGGAATAGAGGGTTTCATGAAGCTTGGTCTCTATTTCTAGTGGGAGAGATGTATAAGTCAGAATTAATAAAAATGATGTTGTAGAGACACAGGCAAGAGGCTGAGGGAGAGCATGGAGGAGCGCCTAAGTGCGAGCATGAACATACTCAAGTGTGCCCAAGACCTGGGAAACAGATTTGGGGATGCTACCCAGAGGAAATGACCTTTGAACTGAGCTGAAAGGGTGATTAAGAGGCTTGTGGTGAGGCTGGAGAGATGGTTTAGTGGTCAAGAGAACCTGGCTGCTCTTCCAGAGGACCCAGGTTCAACGACTCACAACAGTCTGTAACCCCTGTCCCTGGGGGATCTGACACCATTTTCTGGTTTCCTTGGGCATTGTATGAAATGTGGCACATAGGCGTACATTCAGATAAGCACTCAGACACATTAAATAAAATAATAAGTAAAATCTCCCCCCTCCAAAAAAAAAGGAAAGAAAAGATATCAAAGAGGTTGGTGGGTGGCCCACTGAGGAAGGTTTTTGGGGCATTAGAGTATGACCTATATCTCAGCAAAGTTAGTGTGCCCAGGATGGTATACCATGCCTTAGTCTCCTAAAAGTTATGAGAATTCATCAATGCTCTAATCTGGGGGAGATTTGAACTTTTAAAAAGTTACCCTGGAGGCAGAGCTGAGGAGGAGTCAGAGTGAGGCCCAGGAGCAGGGGTGGAGGAGAATCTGCAGCAGGGCCAGATGACTTGGAAGAGGCCTAAAGCAAGCAGTGTGGACAGAGACCAGGCGTGCTCAGAAACAAGCGTGCTGACCAGACATCTGGTTAGGAGCCAGGGGAAGCAGGAGGTTGGGAGGAAGCCAAGTGTCTGGTTTGGACCATTGGGTGGATGGCAGTGTTCTTTGTGGCACAGGGGAGGCCTGGTTCTCCCATCTGTCTGCCTCCAGACTCCATTCTTGCCCTCTGGAGACTTTGCGTAGCTCCCTTTTCTTGGTCCCCATGGAAGAATGTTTCCTGTGGCCATTCCTTGGGGATTTGCAGCTCTCGGAGACTGTTTTCCAACCTTGTCTCTTTGGCACTCCCGGGACTCAGAGGAGACGTTTTATTTGCTAGTGTAATCACTGGCGTGCTCTCAGGCAGTGAGAAAAGGGAGGACTCCCTGACCCTCTGGCTCCTACCCCCACACCCCTGTTGTCACTCAGCAGCTATAGACACTGGTAGGCACCTGGTGTGGGCGAGATCCCGTGCTCCCGCAGCAATGAATGAGACCCAGTCTTTACTGGAAGGTGAGGGAGCCGACAAAGATTTCTTCTTAGTTTATTTCAAATCCAGGCCACAGTACATTTGACGTCAGCAGGAAAAGGTGCCAGATGTGGAGATGCTGAGAAGACAAGGCTCCTGGACCCCGGTGCGGCTGAGACTTGAGACTAATTTGTTGGGTAGATGGAGGCTGGTCTGAGAAGCAACTATCCTTAAGGCCTCCTGTCATCACGGGTGGCTGGAGTGCCCGGAAGTGTAACACTGCTAGATCACCTTTTAATTTTCTCTCCTCCCTTGTTAGTTGAGTGGGAACATGACCTTGGGCCCCAGTTTTCTTTTCTATCAAGTCGGTGAGATTTGTCCACCTTCCTGGAGTTGTCTTACAAACCAGGGTTGGTAATCTATGGAAGCACTTGGCACACAGTAGGTACTCCACAGCCACAGGGACGCACACACCCCTTAGGAGCAGCAACCGAGAATGTAAGATGTGGGGCCTCTTAGAACGACCATGCTGCAAGGGGAGAGCCATGGGTGGGATTTATAGAACGGATCATGAATGACTTAATGCAATTTGATAAGAAAAAGAACTTCAAAGCTTATTTTAGGGTGCGGAGGTGGGGTGGGGTGGATACTAGAAGTGATCCTCGTGGTGAAAAGGTTTAGACTCAGAGGTGTGGTACCACTTACCCAACATTGCAGGCTTCGTCAGAGACAATAGTGCAAGAGGAACCTGGGGCAGCGGCGATAGTGAGACCAATTCTCTTTTCTCTGAACTGCCCCCCCCCAAAAAAAAGGGGTGAGTGAGCCGACTTGGGAAGTGTTCAGGCTCTCATTTCTGACACTTTCTGCTGCCCCTAATCTTTCCCCAGGCATTTGAAACAGGTTCTCAGTATCTGGATTCCAGTTCAGTCCACCTAGGCTTCTCAGCAGGGACTGTCCAGGAAACCCCTTCTATGCGAAGCAGGTGTGGGTGTGGGAAGGCTCCCTGGAGATGAATCACCGCTGCCTCCTCCTTGGTGAATCATGCTCGGGGCTTGGGAACGGCTAGCAGGTGGACCTGAAGGAGAGCCGAGAACAACATTGCAATGACACATCTCAACCACCAGAGGGCAGAAAAGGGATAGGCAAACCCGGAGCCAGCCACTGGCTGGCACTCAGAGCTTGAGAGGGGGTGGATGGAATGTGAGGACCCAGCTAGGGCTGGATGTGGGCAGTCGGTGCCTGGGATGCTTCCATCGTCTGCCTCTGCGCTGGATTCTCTGCTGGAGAATGTCAGAACAGATTGGGGCTGAGGAGGGGGCGCGGCGGTGGTGGCGTGGGGCTCATCCACCCAATGCTGTCCTGATCTTCCAACTACAGATACCCAAGGTCACACAGAAAGTCAGAGAGGCAGTCTGCTTTTTGAAGTTTCGGGAGCATTGCCATTGGATGGGGCACAGATCTGGCCTCCATGTATGTCTGAGATGAGACACCTGGCCGTGGACAGGTGTCCAGGTCTTGCTGACTCTGACTCCCCTCCTCTCATCGTGTGCCTTTCTCCCTGGCTCCTCTCTCTCACTATTGTGCTCTCTTGGATCCGTTTCCTCACTCCCTTCTCTTTGCCTGACTCTTCCACCTGACTGATTCTCAGCCTTCTTTGTCAGCCTCTAGGCTCTGTCCTCTGGGGACTTCGCTCCTTTCCTGGGTCCCTGTGGCAGGATGTTTCCTGTGGTCACTCCCCGGGGATTTGTAGCTCTCCGAGGCTCTGTTTTCCGACTCCATCTCATGGCCACTCCTGGGACTCAGAGGAGGAGTTATTATTTACTAGTGTGATCAGTGGTGTGCTTCCAGGCAGTGAGAAAAAGACCCCCCTGGCTCCTACCTACCCATTAGCCCTAGTGACCCCTATTGCCAGGGCAGCAGTCATAAATGCCGGGAGGCACTGGTGTGGGCGAGATCCTGCGCTCATGCAGAAATGAGTAAGACCCAGTATTCATCAGTGAGCTCACCATGGTGAGGGTGAGAGAAAGGGAGTACGTAAGTGAATCTGCCTAAATAGGAGGACACTAAGGGCAGGAGGGAGGGCACAAGGCGTGCTTTGTGCTCTGCATGTGCTGGAACAGGTAGAAACGGAGTCTAGTTGGCTTAGAGAAGGCCTTTTAAGTGGTCTTCAAAGGGTAGACGAGGTCTCAGCAGAAGGAGACACCATGTGGGGCTGTGGACACATTCTGAGCAGGGTCATCAGTGAAGCCATGGGTCTTGGCTTCACCATGTGCTTGTACCCTTGTTCAGACAGAGAGGAATGGCGGGGGGTGGGGTGGGGGGTTGGAATACAGTGGGTGTTGGCATGTAGAGTGTTTCACCATGCACTTTATGGAAGAGACACAATGTAGCTTCTGAGCAGAGAGGTGCCCGCAGGTGTGAATGAAGTGGCAGAGTCACCGTGAGCTGAGCGGGCCATGCTTTGTTCCCCGTGGGCCTCAGGGTGGAGAGTTTTTATTGAACTCTACCTGAAGTAGGTTGTGATGGAAAGGGAGGCATCACTTTAGGAGGGGAGGAGGGGGACATTCACGTGCCTTGGGGAGGAGGTGGGGGGACACTAGGTGGCTTGGCAAAGACATAGAAAAGGACACTGGAGGACCCAAGACCCACTTCATCTGTGCTATGCAGGCTAGTTGCCACGGTGACCCCGAGGCAGAGACCAGGGGGGTCTGATTCTGCTAGCTCTCAGAATTCAGTGGTGGTGTCCTGTCCTCCTCCTCTCCCTTGGCGCTGCCTGGTGAGGGCCTCCACACTGGTGCTTGTGGCTTGGGGTTTCTGGCTGCTGCTCTGGCCCTGGGGAGCAGGGTGTGCCTCTGAGTCACCACCTGGGCATCTGGGCCTGGAACCATGGGTGAGTCACCCAGCACTGCGGGAGCAGAGAGAAGCTGCTTGGTGTCTGGAGGGGGAAGAGAGCTGGGCCCACAGGAAGGGTGGTGCCCGACTGGGGATGGATAAAGAGCAGAAGGGGGCAGTAGGGAGTCTGAAGTCTTGAGGTCAGCTCTCCCCTGAAGACCCCTCCCTTGGACCCAATTGAAGGACACAGTGCTTATTTTTCTCCATGGAGAAGACACATTGGAGACTGGGTCTAGGCCCCTGTTCTCAGCTTTGGGTAGAGGAGTCATTCCCATCCACTCACCCCTCTGTAAAATGAAGAAGAGGAGGTTCATGTCCTCCCTTTATTCCTCTTTGTATCCTGTGCAGACTGCTGCTCACTGCAGCTGTGCCTGCTATGGAATAATCACCATGGCTCATTTTGAGGTACTTTTAAACACACCCACTCACCTCACTACCGTCTTTCAGAGGGATTCTGGTGCCAGGCATTTAAAGCAAAACAAACCAAACAACAAAAGCTTTCTTCGAGCTCCTGACATCCTCCTCTATATGTCTCCAGCTGCTCTTTTGGACCCCAGCTTTCTAAGTGTGGCCTGGACTGCTTCTCTCCGTCTCTTTCTGTCTCCCTCACACACACACACACACACACACACACACACACACACACACACACACACACACACACACACACGAACACAGGCTGTGAAGTTCCTACCCACTCTGTGTCCCTGAATCCTCTGACACAGGAGGGAGCTGTGACTCACAGGCATAATATGAGAACCAGGCTTGGAATGAGTCTCTAGGCCCCAGAACAAAAGCTGCCTCCCCTCATCCCTGACCAGGCTCCCCTTTCCCACAATGCCTCTGTCTCCTTGCTGTGGCCTAGATGAGCTCAGGGATGCCCTTGGCTGGGCCTGGAGGCTCCTCCAGCTAGTGTCGAGGCCAGCACTGTCTGAGAAGGGAGTGGACCAAGAGGGAGTGTGTGGGGTGGCCGGATGCCAGATTCGATCAAGATCAGGTTGGGGCAGGTTCTGTTTCCAAAAAATGAAAAGTTGGAGGTCAGGAGAGCCTATAAATCCCTACCCTGGGTGTCTTGGCCACTTTACTCCCTTCTGGGTCTTTCTGCCACCTGGTCTGGTGAGTACCTCTGTGCTGCAGCAGACCTGGGTTCCATCTTTGTCCCGCTGTCTTGATCCTTGTCTGTTTTCTCTGACTTCCGCGTGGGGTCTCCCATTTGAAGGGACCCTCTGCGAAGTTGTGGATGGAAGGACCTTCTCCAGATTACTCTTCAAGGGCTTAGGGGTAACCCTGTTCTCCCGTCTCTGGGTCTGAGGTCCCTGTGTTTCTCAGGTTAGATAGGCCCATCTAGGGCCTCATTTTGGGGGTTTAGGCCTAGGGGTAGGTCATGGATATGTGAGAGGTGCTTTCATAGGAATTCCTAGTTTGAGTCAGATACAATGCAATAGAGCCTCTCTGTACTCCTGCACTCAGGAGACTGAGGCAGGAAAGTCATGAGGGCCAAGGCCGGACTGGGCTGCATAGTGAGATGTTGTCAACAAAAGCAAACGATACTGAGTTCATTTGTTTTTGCTTTTGCATCGTCTTAGATTTTATTAGGACCAAGAAGCCAGAGACCGGGCCTCAGGGCTCAGTCCACCTGGGTCCCTGTGTAGCGGCAGAGCCTTGCCCAAGGCTGCTTCCTGTGCTTTTCTGAGTGGGTGAAGGTGGGCTGGCGCGGTGGGGCTGGCGGGGCAGAGCTGGCAGGGAACACTCAAGGCTTTCCCTTCTTCCAGCCCTGGCACCTCTGGTCTTACCCTGGAATCCACTCAATATTCTTAGAGGAATTTGGAAAAAGTGACCTCTGAACTGTGACCTCATCTCTTCCCCTTCTAGCTTGATCCGAAGACACTGGCCATTTAACTTTTTTTAGTTCTAACCCCAACAGAATCTTTCCTGATGAGGAGGGTCTTCAATTGCCTCCATCCTGCCACGGGTCTGCAAAGAGCCAGCTTGTGTGACACAGCTCTCAGCCTGACTGGAGACACATCTGTCACCCTATGAGAGTCCCTGGTCTGAGGGATGAAACGTTCTTGCCTAAGAGAGTTTCCCTTTAGATGGCAGAGACTCTGACTTAGATAGACTAGAGTTGGCGAAAGGTTCGGCCCCTTCACGGAGCCTCAGACTTCTGGGCTGTCCCCATGGCTACTGTCAAGCAGTCCTGGGAGCCCATGGACACATTTGTGCTCTACATTCCTGGCACTGATAGGAGTCAAATTGACACCCTAGCCACCCTGCCATCTCTTCCTATGCCCCTCTCTGCCTCCCATGGACACTCAAGTAGGGAGGCCTACCCTCAGAGGTGTGTCCTTAGGATGCAAGGTTCTGCTTCAGGTGACTCCCAGACCACAGGGGAGGTTTAACATCCGATTACAGTGTCAAGTGGCAGTGTGGACCCTCATCCTTAGGGAGCACGCTTCGAGGGCGGGATGCAGGCACCGACTTGCCATTCCTAGAGGGGCTTGGTGAAGCAGAAGCGGGCCTTGTAGACTGGATGTGAGGCCGCAAGTGCCTTGGTGGTGTTCTTTTGTGTCTCTAGATCCAAGATGTCCAGTCCCCTGGAAGAGGCTATGAATGTGATTTTCGACACCTTCTACAAGTACTCCTGTCAAGAGGGTGACAAGCGCAAACTCAGCAAGGGGGAGATGAAGGAACTTTTGCAGAAAGAACTGCCGAGCGCTGTGGGGGTAATTGAGGAGGCTGGGAGGGGAGAGTCCTGGGGAGCGGGGGGCGGGGGGGATGATGACGATGACATCTTTTCCTGCTTTCATTCTCAAGGTGCCTGCTGGTGCCAGTGCCAGGGTGGCGCTGGGGATCTTCCCCTTAGCTTTCATGTCTCCGGTCCCTGGGATGGCAGTTAGGTCTGTGGGCTTATTAATGGCTGTTCCCTTCAGCATTCCTGAACACATTACTGCTGGGGGCTTCAGAGTCCATCGGTCTAATCCTGTTGTTTTCTAGTTGAACAGTCCCAAACTCAGAGAAGGGTAGCAGCAGGCCCACAGTCGCACAAGGACATTACTAGGGCATTCATTCCTCTTTTTTATTTTACACATTTACATGGCAAGCCAAGAAAGTATGCAGAGAAAATAGGTTCCAGCTGAGACATGTGCCCTGGGACATTTGGCACAGTGGTTACAGCTAGCCCTCAGTTTACCTCCTGCCCTATACAGACTAATAGGGAATCCTCGAGTCAGGTCTCAAGTCTTAATATATGAGGCAGGTCTTGCTTTTTTTTTTTTTCTCCTTGTTCATTTTGGGTTAATTCTCTCTCATTGTTTTGACCGGTATTAAAAAGTTTGTCTTTTCTGAATTCATCCTTGAATGAATGCCCTTGCTGATGTAGGGGGCAGTAAACTTTGGTTTTTTCTCATCAAAAGGATGAAGCTGGACTTTAGCAGAGATTGGAGTTTATACATAGTCTGGGGAATACCCAGCATCCCCCACTCCAGCAGGCATGCTGGAGACTCTGACATCATACGTCGTCTATCTGTTCTTCCTCAGTGGGCCTTCTTGGTTCCTCTCAGGGGTTTCCTGCCCACCATGAACCTGGCTGCCCAGCGGGGAGGGGAAGCTGGATGCTGATTGTAAAGAGGAGGTTTTGGTGGTGGGTCAGGCAGGGGCCAGCTTGGTGACAACTCTGTTTCCTGTCACCTTCAGGAGAAGGCAGATGAAGAGGGACTCAAGAAGCTGATGGATGACCTTGATGAGAACAGTGACCAGGAGATAGACTTCCAGGAGTACTCTATGTTTCTGGCAGCTGTCCTTATGGTACGGGAAGACCTCTTCCAGGGGTCCCCAGACAGGCCCTGAAGCAGTGTGCCACTCCCTGCCACGTGTCTCCTGGACCGATAAGCTCTCTGTCTTTTTGAACTTGTGTTAAATATACTTTTGTTTGTTCATTTGTGGACAATATTGTAATGGCTCAGTGATGCTTTGTGCCTTGGCTGGATCAGTTAAAGGGCTGGAAACAGAAAGCTCTCTGGTTTCCAACACTTTCTGTACCCTGACTCTCCTGAGGCCAAAGGTTCTACTCTTTGGGATTTCACATAAATGAATGAGATTTTGGGAACTGAGGTAGGCTAGTAACATTTTATTTTGTTAAGAAAGATATTTTAAAAAGGCAGGTTGGGCATAGTGGTTCAACCTTTAATCCCAGCACTCAGGAGACAGGGGCAGGGACATGGGTAGGGGCAGGACCGGGGCCAAGGGCAGGGCCAGGGGCAGGGCCAGGGGCAGGGCCAGGGGCAGAGGCAGCAGATCTCTAGGAGTTGGAGGCCAGCTTGGTCTACATAGTAAGACCCTGCCTTAAAACAAAACAAAACAAAAACAAACAGGAAACATACAAAAAGATAATTGCCACCTACAACTACAATCATTTCCCTTCCCTCCCCAGTTTCAACAGGGAAGGGAGGGTATAACCTCAGAGCATAGCATAGGCCTTACCCTTCGGGACTGTGACAGGTGAGCGGGTGAGCGGAGCTGCTCAGGGGCAGAGTTGGCCTGGGAGCTGCTCAGGGGGCAGAGTTGGCCTGGGAGCTGCTCAGGAGGCGGAGTTGGCCTAAGGAGTCCTACAGTTTCATTAAGGGTTCCCTTGTCAGATTCCAGGCCCTGGGCAGTGTACTTGTTTGTAGAAAAACTTGATTTTTCTATCTGCTTTCAAGTTGGCTAGCTCAATCTTGAGCTTACCCTCTCCCGGTTGATCTCTGCTAAAACCTCTTAGGAGCCAGCTCAAGCCAAGAATTCTTATGTTTTCTACCATTTTCCTTAAAACTGTAACCTGCCAGGCGGTGGTGGCGCACGCCTTTAATCCCAGCACTCGGGAGGCAGAGCCAGGCGGATCTCTGTGAGTTCGAGGCCAGCCTGGGCTACCAAGTGAGTCCCAGGAAAGGCGCAAAGCTACACAGAGAAACCCTGTCTCGAAAAACCAAAAAAAAAAAAAAAAAAAAAAACTGTAACCTAAGCTGCCATATGTTTTCTATCCCTGCCCCCCCCCCCCCCCCAGCTGAGGACTGAACCCAGGGCCTTGCGCTTGCTAGGTAAGCAAGCGCTCCACCACTGAGCTAAATCCCCAACCCTATGTTTTGCATCCTAAGGCATATCAGGCCTCAGTTTGAGCACATTACTTGCTGTGTCACAACAAGGGTCACCAGCTTACAATCCTATAAACTCTAGGCCCTTTAGTTCACGCTTTCTTACCTCCATCCAATTTCATCTTTTATTATTCTTGATAGGTTTTGATAGCTACTGGGTTTTGTACTAATAACACAAGCGTTCAGAAGTTACCCAAGGTCTGACCTGTGGTGGTTTTAATGGAACTGTTTGCATTTGAACGCCCATGTGGTTGGACTTCTTGGTGGACAGTTCAAGTTTGGTTCAGTGACTGACAGATGCCCTACTAGCTACCTGTTGCTGTATAATGAACCATTCTAAGACAAGGTGGGTGAAAACGTAACGTTTATCTCTCTCATGGTTCTGTGGGTAGGTTGGAAATGGTTGTGGGAGTCTTACTTGGGGTATCTCAGGCAGTTGTAGGTGCAAGTTGGGGCTCCAGTCACCCAAGGGTGCTCTCTCAGCATACTTTGCACTTGGTGATGGTTGTGTGGCTGGAACTCAGACAGAACCACCAGTGTGCTGATAGATTTATGTCAACTTGACACTAACCACAGTCATTTGAGAGGAGGGAACCTCGATTGAGAAATGCCTCCATAGGTTTGGGCAAGCCTTTAGAGTATTTTCTTAATCAGTGATTGATGGGGGAGGACCCAGCCCATGGTGGGTGGTGCCATCCCTGGGCTGGTGGTCCAGGGTTCTATAAGAAAGCAGGCTGAGCAAGCCATGAGGAGCAAGCCAGCAAGCAGCACCCCTTCATGGCCTCTGCATCAGCTCCTGCCTCCAGGTTCCTGCCCTGGTTGAGTTTCTGGCCTGGCTTCCTTCAGGGATGGACTACAGGGCAGAAGTGTAAGCCTAATGAAGCCTTTCCTTTCCACCTTGCAGTTTGGTCTTGGTGTTTTGTTGCAGCAATAGAAACCCCGACTAAGACAATCAGCTTACCGCATCCCTCTCCAACAGGGTGTCAAGAAGGTGGGCTTCTCTCTTCTTATTACCACAAAAAGAGACCATTTGTCCCAGACGGCCTGCCTGACCCTGTCTCCCGGCTCTAGACATGTAGGGAGGACAGAGCACAGAGAACAAGTGGCTGTCACATGGCCTCTCACCTGGCTCCTTCCTCCTCTTCAGAGCTCTGTCTGATCTACTCTGCAAGTGGCCCCCACACATCAGTTTCCCCGGGGAAGGAAGGAAACAAGCAGAAAAGCACTGCCTTTACTTGTGTTATTAGAATTATTATCCATCTCCTCTTTTATTAAAAAAAAATCCCAACTTTTTTTTCTTTCAAGGTATCAACACAGCCAGCTAGAAGTAGTCCTATTACATAGCTAAGCCCCCAAAGATGTAGGGGAAGCCCTGTTTAGAGAGGTCACTTCTGCCGTATTAGTGAGACAAAAGCTCTTGAGGAAAAAGCTTTTCGGCTCTCATCCTACTCTGTCTTCCACCTAGAGCATAGACAGTGAGACCTGGAGGTATAGCAGCCATGCTGTGGTCAGGAATCAACAAACACAGTGTAGGGGATGGTGTGCTGTAGGTTTAAAGAACAAAGCAATGGAGGAACACTGGACTTCAGATGTGTTCCTGGACCCAACCCCAAACCACCTACAGCAGACTTATTATGTAAAGTGATTAAAGTCACTGCCAGCCAAGTTTTCTACAATTTACTACTGAATAAAACTCTGGATTAGTACAGAATTTGACATTGTGGATATATCTGTGTGTGTGTGCACATGTGTGGACGCATTTTGTGTGTGTGTGTGTGTGTGTGTGTGTGTGTGTGTGTGTGTGTGTGTGTGTGTATGTGTGTGTGATGAGGGCGTTGTGTATGCTATGGCATACATGTGGACTCCTTTATGCGGGGTCATCCTGAATCTGAGCCAATCTTAATGATTTGTGGGATGAATAAAGTACAGCAGAAATGATGCCCTGGGAGTTCTGAAGTACAGCTTACGAACCTTGCAGCTTCCAGTTTAGGCTCTTGCAGGCCTCACTCTAAGATACGTTGGAAGCTAGGGCCATCCTCAGAGAAGCCCAAGCTCTGTGGGGGAACTACAAGTCGGACCTTCCTTCCCAGGGAAACTCTGATGTGTGGGGGCCACTTGCAGAGTAGATCAGACAGAGCTCTGAAGAGGAGGAAGGAGCCAGGTGAGAGGCCATGTGACAGCCCCTTGCTCTCTGTGCTCTGTCCTCCCCACATATCTAGAGCTGGGAAACCAGGCCAGGCAGGCCTTCTGGGACAAATGGTCTCTTTTCATGGTAATAAAAAGAGAGAAGCCCACTTTCTTGACACCCTGTTGGAGAGGGATCTGGTAAGTATGGGTCAGGAAGTCATGATGCTGGTAATTAGCATCCTGGGGGTAGTTCTCAAAGCTCCCTGTAAGCACACTGTCATTTCAGCCTCATGACAACGTGAAAGGGGCTATCATTAAACCTTTTTTACAGATGGGAAAGCAGAGAGGGGCAGCTTCAGCGTTTGGGGAGCTCTGCTTCTGACTAGGTGCTTGGCCTACCCATGCACCAGCCATTTACTCCTCACGGTGCCTGTACCTGGCAGGTGAGGAAGCAGAGGCCGAGAGGTTAAGGGCTAGTGTCTGGGCTTGACTCACATCTGTAAGAGAACTCCTCAGCCCTGTGGGACACTGGCCTGACAGGTTGGGCCTCTTGTCTCTTTCTGAACTTTGGGCTTTGTGTGAACTGGAGGGGACCTGGCTGAATATGATTCAGATGTACCCGGCACCTCACCTCGAGTCACAGAGAGATGGCACCTGCTGGCAGGTGGTTGGCTCTGTGAACTCTGATTTCTTTTGGTGCTTCATAGGTGCAGGCTTCTCAGGTTTGGATTTGGACAGTCAGTTGGGCTAGCAAGACCAGACTTACCTTGCTGCCTCTGAGTTTCCCCTCACTTGGAGAGGTTCCAAAGTGACTAACCATTCTTTTTGGTATTTGACTAACTGACATCAGACTGTTGAATCCAGACCAGCAAGCTCCCCTCTTCTTTGTGCGGAGGCAGAGGAGGATCTGGACATCACCCTGCTTGTCAAGGATCTGTGGCCAGATCTCCCCCATTCCTCCTGGACTTGCTGCCGGATGAGAAATGTCGCAAGCTCATCTCCTGTCATACCACCATTTTAGTGTGTGGCTCAGCCACAGAGAGCTCTCTAATGTCTCATGGAAAGGGAGACTGAAGGCCAAGGTGAGTTAGTTATCAAATCCAAGCTGATCGTTTGCTCAGCCACTCAAAAAGGAGCCCAGGGAGCAAGAAAAAAGATCTAGTCCAGAAATCCAGCAAAATGGGAAGATGGTAGGCTGGACAACACCTTAACCCAACCGTCAAGGTTCTTCTATCCTTACACAAGGGGGAAAGACGTGGGTCTTGACTAGGGAATGGCTTGAGACTTCCCTGTGCCTTTCCCATGATCTGGAACAGGACATTGAAAAGCGTGGTTGGAAGACTTGTGGTCACAAGGCAGTGATGTGGCTGTAAACCTTAAAAGCATCTTAGTTACTCTTACCTCTGTGTCTCTGGCCTTGAAGCAGGAGGAGAGGGGTCTTGTCCTCTCTTGGAGAGTGGGAGTCCAGACAAACATTCATTGAATGACTCACATGTCTACGTGCAGAGTTCAGCAGAATCTGACCCAAAGACTAAGGTAGAAAAGGAGACAAGCACAAATGGTGGAGGTTCCTAGCATTTCCACCCTCCTTTATTTATTTGTGACAAGGTATTGCTGTGAAAACTAGGTTGTGCTCAGACTTGCAGTGATCATCCTGCTTCAGCCTTCCTAGTTCTCAGAGTACAGGCATGCAGTGCCAAGCTTGACTTCTTCTTGTTTTAGTCATCCATCAGACACTCCTGGGGGCCAGAGGGGAAGTGCTTACAGGAAAATGGCTTTCAAAGAAGTCCTTGAAAAATACCCTAGATGACTTTTTTGTTTTGTTTTTGAGACAGGGTTTCTCTGTGTAGCCCTGGCTGACCTGGAACTTGCTCTGTAGACCAGGCTGACCTCAAACTCACAGAGACCCTCCTGCCTCTGCCTCCTGAGTGCTGGGATTAAAGGCGTGCACTACTACCACCCAGCACCTAGGTGACTTTTTAATTAATTAATTAATTAATTCTATGTGTCTTTTTCACCATGTATCTTGAGCCCACTCATTTCTTCATCCCTTCATATCTGCTCTCTGCCCCTGCTGCTCCCCCAGATAAAACAAAATTTTAGAGAAAAAAAAAATAAAAACAATAAATAAAAAAAGGGAAAAAATTAAAAATCTCATTTTGGAAGCTGCAGTGTGACACAGTGAGTCACACTGTAAAGCCTTTGCCCATATATCTTTACTTGCCAGTATTCATTGCAAAGAGTCATTGGTGTAGTTCGAGGCCTCTGGTTTGTACTACACTACATGCTTGGCCCTCACTAGGACTCTTCCTGGCTATCCTATTGTTACCTTGTGTTATGGAGATCCTGCAGCTTTGGGTCCCTCGGTCAGGTCCCTTCTGGTGCTCCCGCAGATCATAGATGGGGTGGATATGGGGATGGGCCAATTTGTAACCCTGGGCCTGGGCCTGGGCAGCTGTAGGGTTGGTCCACCAGATGAGAAATGAGGACAGTTCTCCCATGTTTACAACTTTGGGGCTGGCTCACCCACACCTGTGCTAACAGGGTTGGCTCTCTTGCTCTTATGACCACAGGGCCAGCTCTCCCATCTGCCTCAGGCATTAATAGGGGTGGGGCTGGGCTAGGTGACTTTTATCATTTTAAGTCAAACATTAGAGATGTCAGTTGAACTAGGAGACTTGCTCAGCTCATTACCTCCAAAGCTGCTGATTTTCAAAGTCAACTAAGAGCAAGCAAAGCTTGAATTAGATGCCTCCGCATGTAAGAGCATGTATTGTTTACACAGAAGAACCGAGTGAGTTTGTTTCTCAACACCCACATAGCACTCAGTTACGGGTTCTGGGACAATGGTGTGAACTGGTACTCCATTCCACAGCTTCCACGTGGGTCACGTGATCTCTACCAACCCACTGTTCTCATCTGTGTAGTGGACACAACCAGCCTTTGGCTTGGTTGTCAAAACAAGCGATAGATCTAACCTCTGCAGGCTCTGCTGGGTCCAGTTTAGATTCCCCTCTTTCCCTTTTCCCAGCTCCAATTCTGTAGCTTTGGCTCTGGCTCCAGCGTCCTCGCTGGCCTCAGTGCTGGTCCCTGTAATCGTATACCTCTTCCCGTATGTTCTCCATACTTGGCCTAGAAGATCAGAAAGGAGGTCAATTGTTTCGGTCAAGTTCATTTAACCTCACGGGGCTATTGGATTTGGGTGGTCACTCTGGCCCTAGGGCTAAGGCCCCTTTGCCAGAAATAGAACATCCAGATTCTTGGGACACTATCTTATTTTGCCCTGAGGTGCAGGACCAGACACTGCCCTTTAGAGGGGTGATGTGTTTTCCAGGGATCTTAGGCGATGGTGGTGATAGCAAGGAGACAGAGGGGGAGCCAAGGAGAGTCAGGGTTTCAGCTTGTAAGAAGTCCTGCCAGATGGGCCAGCATCTGCTTTCACCTTTTGCACACCCTCTTGCTGATCCTCTGAGGCCAAGCTCCCCAGTCTCCGCAACAGCACATTTTCTCAGCCGGTCAGCTCCCCTGTCCTCGGGGAGCTATGCAAAGTGAGAAGCCACGGTACAAGGTTCAGCCTAAGGGTGGGGGTGGAGCAGGTGGACAGGAGAGAGTGGGAAGGAAGGAGGATGGCTCTAGTCCAGGCCTTTGAACTGGGGTCCACTACTGTGCGTTGGGGGTCACTGCAGAAAGGGGTTCAGGGTAGATGCTGGAAAGCTTCCAGTAGGGCAGGAAGATTCCAGGCACTTTAAGAAGGGTTTTTGGGAACAAGGGAAGAGAATTTAGAGTCCTGACCTCCATCTCTGTGGCAGCAGAAGCTGAGTAAGATGATCTGGTGAGGAAGGGCTGAATCTTTCTCTCCCCTCCTCCATCTAGGGAACTCAGAGTGTGTTTCGAGTTAGACTTGGGGGCCAGAGCCCTCACATTGCCATAGTAACAACTAGTAACAAAAAGTACTTTGAAATGTATTTTCTTTCTTTCTTTTTGAGACAAAGTCTCACTATGTTGCTCTGACTGGCCTGAAACTTGTTGTGTATGCTAGGCTGGGCCTGAACTCACAAGATCGGCTTGCCTCTGCTGTTTAAGTGCTGGGATGAAAGGCATGTTCCACCATATAAGGCAACACTTTGGATTCTTAGGGTAAGAATCCTCCAAATCCTCTTTGGAGGTAAGAAAATTAAATTTCTAACAAGATAAAGGACAAACATGTGGAAGTCAGGTGGTGAGGAAGGGTGTGGGGTTTGAATGAAGGCCCAATGAAGTGTTCTTTCCATGTACATCCTCCAACCCCACGTCTCTAGCCAGACAAGTCTTTTAGCCTCTCCCAGCTATCTCCTCATGGACAAAGATGCAGTGTTCTTAGGAGCCGTGGCTGTGCCCAGAAACAAGAAAGGCTGCCGGCTAGAACATGTGCTCAGGAGCTAGGCTGTTGGACTCCAGCAGCTTATTAAACGGGGGTTTGTTATTGGCTGCTTCTCCCACTAGATCGTCATCCCCCTTGAGAGGGACTGTGTCTCTTTTGTTTATGCTATACCCTGGATGCCTAGTATCAGTGCCTCTAATGACTTGTATGAACAGTGACTAGCAAGTCTGCCATTCACTGGTTATATGACCTTGGGCAACTCATTACCTCTCTGGGTTAACAGTTACCAAGCCCTTACTATATTCTAGCAACATTCATTCTGTGTGCCTCGCTTGTGCTAACTCAAACTCCACAATGACCCTATGAGATGGTTACTATGTCTATTTCCATCAATGAGGAAAATCAGCTCCCAAGAGCAGAGATGACAGGCTTAAGGTGGCTGGCAGCAGGTGGGAATAAGTCATTGACCTAGAAGCAAATTAATTGCTGGTCCACTCTGGCCCCTCCTTCTGCTGCTCTGTGACCATCTCTGTCCTCTGTCCCAAACTGCTCATAACTTCTTGCCAATAAAACATGGTTAATCACAGCTCTTCCTTCCTTCTGCCTTCATTGCTCACTCCCCTCACCCACACGGCTGGCAACCTCCAGGAGGAGATGGTGGCCCAGGGAAAGCTGGGTGCTGGGCCCGGGGTGAGGTCAAGGGCTACCCATACATGCATGAGGGTTTTGTCACCAGCGGGAAGGCAAGCTCCTCTTCTTCCCGCACTCTTCTGGGTGTCAGGTTTTCTTTCTGTGAAACAGGGAAGCTGAGGGGTAGGGAGAGCACAGAGAAGTAGCAGAAGATTTCCGTGTCTGGTCAACGGTAGTTTCCGCCTATGCCAGCTAAGAACAGCAGGAAATGCTGGACAAAATTAAAACAATCTTTTTCACAACATCAAAGAACAGCAACGTATTAAGAAAAACCCAGACCAGACATGGTATCACATGCCTTTAATCCCAGCACTCAGGAGGCAGAAGCACGCAGATCTCTGTGAGTTTGAGCCAGCCTATTCTACATGGTGAGTTCTAGGACAGCCAGGGCTATGTAGAGAGACTCTGACTCAGAAAACAAAACAAAACAAACCCCATTGTGTCTGGAGAGATGGCTCAGAGATTAAAAGTACTTGCTGTTTTTGTAGAGGAATCAGCTTTTGTTCCCAGCACCCACATTGTGGCTCACAATCAGCTATTACCCCAGTTCCAGGGGATCCGACACCCTCTTCTGACCTCCTGGGGAGAAGGCATGTGTTATACCGATATGCAGGCACTCACCCACATAAAATAAATATAAAAACATCTTTAAAAGAAAAAAACAGTTTCAAAAGAAGAAGAAGAAGAGTAAGAAGAAGGAAAGAAAGAAAGAAAGAAAGAAAGAAAGAAAGAAAGAAAGAAAGAAAGAAAGAAAGGAAGGAAGAAAGAAAAGAAAACCACATCAGAATTTTAAGTGATGGCTGGAGAGATGGCTTAGCTGTCAAGAGTGTGTACTGCTTTTGTAGAGGACCAAGTTTGGTTCCCAGCACCCACATTAGGTGACTCACAACCACCTGTAACCCCATCTCCATGGGGACTCGATGCCTATGACACTTGTGGGCACCTGCACTAATGTGTACGACACTCATGCACATATACATAAGTAAAGATAAAAATAAATCTTTTTAAAAAAAACAAGAATACAAAACAAAAAACTTGTTAAAAAATGCTTAAGTGATAGCAAAATCTACAAAGTTGAGCAGGGAACTCCGAGGGCTCTGGCCAAGTCTAAACTTGAATTTAGGTTTGATGATCTGGGGAATGAGGAAGACATGAGCTGAAGTCCAGAGCTCACAGAGGAGGGGGCACAAGTTGAGAGGTGATGCTGAGCCCCCAAGGGACAATACCCTTAAGCTAAAAGGCAAATGAATGCTCTACCCCCAGGACTGCCTGGAAAGTTGCCCCAGTGTAGAGCAGAGCAGCAGACTAGGAAACCAGCTTCCTCAGGGGATCAGGAACATGGTCAGTTCTCACATGAATTTGTGGCCCAAATTCATCCATATCACTGGGAGTAGAGAGGCAAGAAAGTTCCAGTCCCGACAGCTGGAGGCTCCCTAGGAACACCCTTCCTTCTAAGTCTCAAAAATACCTCACAACAATTTCCTCCAGTGAAATAAGCAATTCACAGCCAAAGGCCATCAAACACTCAGTGGTCTGGTGGGGCAAAGAGGATGTCCCATGGCCTCAGACTTCTCACCTGTAAATAAGGGCCTTAGCCAGATGGTCCCAAGGTCTCCTCCCCTGTACAGGGACTCAGGAGGTACAACCTAAGAGAATCCAAGGTGAGCTCCCATTTTGTATTCTGGGTTTCTTTCCAATAAAGAGCTCAGGAGAGGGATGTGTGTGTGGCTGGAAGATGCTACCAGGAAGCTCTCGCCAGTTCCCAGCTTTGGGGAAGGGCAGAGGGGGAATGAGTTGGGAGTGGTGTCTGAGACTCAGACTGGGCCTTTGATGTGTGCGTTGCTAGGTGGGTGGTGGGCCTGTAATAGAGGCTACTGAGGGAAGAAGGCAGGGGACCCTGGGGGCAGCCTCAGTGTTGACCTACTTGGGTCCTTATAATTGCTCCCTTCATCTCCCGAGAGGCTACAAATAGGGACGTCCAGTTGTTGGGCTCCACAGCTGAAGCACCAGCAGCAGTGGTGAGTGTGGCTGCTTGGGAACTGCCTGGGGCTGGGGGTTGGGGCAGCTCAGGGACCCCTCAACAGCTAGCCTGTTCCTGGGTACAGGGCCCTGGTGTGGGAGCAGAGAGGTTATGTTAGCAAGTGATAGGGTGAGGGAAACTGGACATGGTAAACTCAGAGGTTTCCCTGGACACTAAGGGGCTGTGAGGTGGTTTGGCCTGGGGAGTGTGCGCAGCCAAGATCTTGTACTGATGTGGGACAATGGGCTATCTGTGGTTCTGGTGGAGCCCTTAGGGAGCTCCTTGCCTCTTTGCTTCATTCCTGGGGATGAGTTGGGACAGGCTAGGGCTGCCAGGAAGGAGAGGATTCCTGTGAATCTTCAAGCCCCAAGCTTCTGAAATAGCAGATGAAGTGGCGCCAGGCGGGCTGGGAGGAGCACAGGACTCCGAGGAGCTGAGCTCTGGGGATCACGGCCCTTTCCTCTACTGGGAACGTGGATCCTTGTTCCAGCCCTGGACTGTCACAAAGTAGACTCCGACAATGCTTGCCCCTTCAGCCTCCCCTCCCCCCTACTTCCTTGCTGGCCATTTGCTCCCAGCAGAGGGAACTCACCAAGAAGAGTCTTGGCTCTGGCTGCCCTATGTTGCAGGACTCCAGTCCCCTGAGGGAGTCAAGAGTGAGTCATTGGACTCCCATGGAAACGACTATTGCCTTCCTGCCTGCCCAGGGTTTGCCCAGGCTGGGTGGGCAATGGAAGGGGACAATAGAAATGGGGGTGGGGAGAGGGAAGGGGTCCTAGGAACTGCTTCCCTTCCATCAGAGTGGGGGCCTCTTCTCAAAGCCTTCTGTCTTAAGACACACACACCCCGCCCCACCCAGGGGAATGGAGGGTGGCTATAGGATAGGGCAGGTCATAGATGAATAGATCTATGAGCTGATGGACTCCACAGAGAAGACCTGGTCCATGTTTCTGTCTAGGCCTGTGAGACTAGATTAACCCACTTTACAGATAAAGACAATTGAGACCCAGAGAGAAACAGTTCACCCAGGGCTGCAGAGTGAGCAAGAGGAGGATCCCCAACGGCAGCTTCTTTGGGTCAGGGAAGGAGGCATAGTGAGGTGGTAGGGGATCCCCTCAAGCTGACCATCCCTGCTGGCACTAGCCTCACCAGGGCAAAGAAGCACTGGGCGGGGATTTCTACAGGATGGACCTCCAGGACCCCAAGGGGCAGAGGCTTCTAGGACCAGGGGCTGCATCACATGGTGTCCAGTGGGAGACTGAGAGTTCCCAGGTGTTTGGGTGAGAAAGGACCGGAGTGAATCAATCCTTAGGGAGACCCACAGTGGGGGTTGAAGGTGATGGGGTAGGATATTCTGTTCCTGAGGAATTTATGGTAATGCTGGGCAAATGAAACTCCTGTCCAGAAAAATCCCAACAGGCGCAATGGGGAGGTAAATTGGTGTGTGTATGTGGTGTGTGTGTGTGTGTGTGTGTGTGTGTGTGTGTGTGTGTGTGTGTGTGTGTGTGTAAGCAGTTGTCAAGGATGGCTGCTCAGAGAAAAGGGGAACTTCAGCACGGTAGAGATTGACAGGTCTGGAATTAGCTCCTGGGAAACACTGAGGGAGAAGAGTGTTGGCCTGGCTCTCCTTGTGTGTCACATCCTTGTTTTGTGACAGTGAGGATGACCCGGCCCCTGGAGCAGGCAGTTGCTGCCATCGTGTGCACCTTCCAGGAGTATGCTGGGCGCTGTGGGGACAAGTACAAGATCTGCCAGTCGGAGCTCAAGGAGCTGCTGCAGAAGGAGCTGCCCACCTGGACCCCGGTGAGCACCCTCATCCCTCTCCCTGCTAGCGGAAGGTACCACTTGGATTCTGCAAAGAATGGCCTGGGGTCAAACACCAGCATAGGGCACCGTGAGGGAGAGACTGGACGGTGGGAAGGGGACATAAGGAAGTGAGCTGACATGGCTGCCTGAGCCTTAGCAAAAGAGGATGTAAAGGAGGGTGACAGTCACCCTTACTGTCCTGTGGATAACACCTAACTCATAGCAGGCTCTCCATAGCAAGGAGTCGGTGCTCAGCAAATGCGCCGAGAAGCTGGGCTGGGAAATGGGTGTCTTATCAAGATGGGTAGGATGAGGTTGGCCCCCCAGGAGGGGGTGAGTTGGAATGGGGGAGGTCCACCCTTAGGAGGGGGGTGGTGTGGGAAGCTGCTTAGGCTCCTCATCCTGGTTTTCCTGATCTTCCCTTCTCATCCCTTCCACAGAGTGAGTTCCGGGAGTGTGACTACAATAAATTCATGAGTCTTCTGGATACCAACAAGGACTGCGAGGTGGACTTTGGGGAGTACGTGCGCGCGCTTGCCAGCCTTTGTCTCTACTGCCACGAGTACTTCAAAGACTGCCCCCCTGAGCCCCCTTGTCCCCAGTAGCCTCTGATCCAGAGGGGCATGCCTTCCTGGAAGGGCAGGGTCTGCTCTAGTGCTCCGTCTTTGTCCCTGAGGTGGTCCTGGGTGTGTGGTCACACCCTTCCTACCCTCTCTGTGGGACCCTTTTAATCTGGACTTAACCAGGTCCCTGGTTTGCTAACCCTGGCTACTCATGAGTACTTTCCTAGGGATGCCAAAGTAGTGAGGGGTGGAACGGTAGCCAGCCTTTGCTTCTGTTCTTGGGAGGGAGAACATCTCTGCTCTCACTTTGGAGGCTCAGCCATGAGCACACAATTGGGACCACTGTGGCAGGGGCCTACTCAACTCCTAATAAAGAAATGTCAGCTCGGCTTGGTCTGGTTCTTCTGATGGGACACATGGGACTTTGGGATGGAGTCCTTGGGAACCTTTGCTCTTCTACGCTCATTACCACTGGAGGAAGGAGGCTGAAGGCAGTGGCAGACTCCACAGGAATGCACAGGTCTCAGTGTTCAAAGGAGGGTGGGGCCAATATAAGACCCCATCAGGTGAGGCTGGGGGTCTTTGTCTCCACCTCTCTGTCCCCTGTCTTGAGGTGGAAGCCCTTCCCTTGGGCTTTCTAGGAGGGCAGGGGGCTCCTTGGGAGGAACTCAGCACTTGTGATGGGATGCTCCAAGGAGGGTGTGGCTGTGGTTGTGGTTGTGGGTGTGGTTGTGGGTGTAGCTGTGGGAGACCAGAAAGCAGCAGTAATAGGATTAGGGCCTCTGAGATACTTCCTTCCAGTCAGGGAGAGAGGCTTTGTATTTATTGGAGGGGGAAGGGGATACTTGGGGCAATCAGTCCCCATCTCTGAAACCACAGCCCCCTGAGGGCCCCAAATCACCATTTCTGACTCTCACTCAATTCCCGTGTTTGTACCCCATCCTTAGAGATTAATCCTGACTCCCCATTTTATCTGTTTCTCCTCTAGCTCTCTTCTCTAAGCTGAGTGTTCAACCCTGAATGCTCCCATCACCCCTGATACCCTCACTGGACCTTCCACCCATTCATGATCCTCCAGACCTCACTACCGCCCTAAGTCCATCAAGACCTCCTATGCATCTTTCCTACTTAATACCTGGGGTGGTCCCAAGGCCTCTCCTGACTTGCTAGTCTTCACTCTGGATCTTACTGATCATGACAGAGAGATGTTTTGATTGTAGAGAAGGGCTGACTGACTGTCCCACTGGCTGGGGTCACCTTCCCAATTCCAGGGCCACACATTTCCAGGGCAGTTTTCCACCTTTTGCCCATCACCTCTCCATCTCCTTTCCTGTGGCCCACATCCCATGCCCAGGTTGCCCCTTCTCAAAACTTCCTAAAACTTGGACTGAGCTGCAGCTACTGGTTGGTATCCACACCATTCAGGTCTCTGCTGTGCCCACTGGGGCTCACTTACTGCTCGCCTGTGCCTGCTGGGGAGCAGGAAGCTTGGTTCCCAGACTGGGCTGGTGGAGGGGGCTGTGACATTTACTACATCAACCAACAGCAGGAGCACAGTATCCATGCTCCCCCTCCATCCCCTGCAGGGGCAGGGCCTGGCGGGGGTATAAATAGGGCAGACATTTGGGCTCTCCCCAAACCTCTCTGTTCAGCACTTCCTCTCTCTGGGTCTGGTGAGTTGGGTTGGCCTGATAGCAGTGTTAGCTGCTGAGACTGGGACAGGAGAAAGGGAGGCTGCTGGGGAGACAGATGTTTTTAATAGATCCAGATGAGAGATTCTGATGTGGAGGCTCCTGTGTGTGTGTGTGTGTGTGTGTGTGTGTGTGTGTGTGTGTGTGTGTGTGTTGCACAAGAATGAAAACCAAAAAAGAGTGTATAGATGGCATTTGAACTCTCAAGAGTTTCTGAGATGCTACAGTGTATGTTTGTGTTTGGGAGCCGTGGATAGGTACCCTGACAGTCAAGCCAATGTGTGCAGGAAGCAGGTGCAGGAAGCAAAGTGAAGGAACCTGTAGGCTTTTTAACGTTTAAATTACAGTTATTTACTTGTGTGCATGCGTGGTGTGGGTTGGGGGTAGGGGGCTCATGCCGAGGTGCACTTGCGGAGGTCAGAGGACAACTTGTGGGAGTCAGTCTGCTCCTTCTACCGTGTGGGCTCTGGGGATCAAACTCAGGCCGTCAAGCTTGGTGGCCAGCACCTTTACCCACTAAGCCATCTTTTGAGCAACCCCCTGTAGGCTTTTGTGTTCATAGTGTGTTTTGTGTTCATATTAGTGCCCTATGGACATATAGCAGCACCCAAGACCAAGAGAGCCCGGCTTCCCCACCGTCCCCTCATGCCCCTACCTCTGCCACCTCATCTCACTCCTCCCTCAGCTGGTCACCAGGCAGCTGGGTTTTTTCCGCTGTAGGGCCCTGGGCAGGCAGCCAGCAGCCGCGCCCAACGCCGGGAGGGAGAAGAATGGGTCAGAGCCTGGTGCTTGTGGTTGAGTCGTGGGAGTGAATGAGCTGAGTGAGGGATGGAACACTGCTGTTGTTGAGGCCAGGGCTGAGGGAGGCCCCCGAAAGCTGCTGGCACGAACCTCCAGAGCTTGTGTGGTAGGCTTTTCAGAGCCCAAAGCATACATGACCCTCTTGCCATCAATGGGCCCCACTCTTCTGGGAGTGAGGACAGTCCCCTGAAGTGCTCCCAGAGGGTAGTTTGGAATGGAGCACTTAAAATGGGGCAGAATGAGTCTATGAGTACAACGCCACATAGCCAGTTCTTGAAACACTGTTGGTGTGGGTTGGGAAAGGCTACCTTTGTGTCTCCTGCCTCTAGGTCTCAACTGTCACCATGGCATACCCCTTGGAAGAGGCTCTGGATAGGATGGTATCTACTTTCCACAAATACTCAGGCAAAGAGGGTGATAAGTTCAAGCTCAACAAGTCAGAGTTGAAGGAGCTGCTGACCAGGGAGCTGCCTAGCTTCCTGGGGGTGAGTGGGTCCTGCCTGTATATTTCATGTGTTGTGCATCCCCAGGAGGAGGATGGGGCTCTGGTAGGCACTAGCCTTGAGGCAGTGCCTGGTTACCCCTGGTCTATATACCTAGGGTAGGGAGATGGAGGCCAGAGAGCTTGCTGTAGGTGCGTGGTGTGAAACCACAGTGAAGCATCTACCTCTCATTAGCCCTCAGCTGAGAGAAGGCTTAGAATGACCACAACTGAAGAGATATAGGAAAACCAAAACAACTGCCTAAGGTAGTGTCTGAAACTGCAGCCTGGATCAGGACTATTGGCAATAGAAATTGAGTTTCTGTTTGTGAAGACACGATTGTGGAGGCACATGAATACCTTCAGACCCTCCCCTCAATGACACTTTGCATTCGCTGATGCTTCATGGTCATGGCTGTTACCTAATGAGATAATTAAAGCAAGCATCCGGAAGATGTGGTCCCACCCTTTCCAAGCTATCCCAAGTGCTCATCCAAGGAGTGTCCTCCTCTACATAGCTTAGCCCCAAGGCTGCCAAGGAGTGCCTGGAGGCCTTCTTGAGCTCCTGGCTGGAGGCAGAGATCTAGCTTGAGTTTGGCTTCTAACTGTGCTTCTTCTACCTCCAGAAAAGGACAGATGAAGCTGGATTCCAGAAGCTGATGAGCAACTTGGACAGCAACAGGGATAATGAAATAGACTTCCAGGAATACTGCATCTTCCTGTCCTGCATCGCCATGATGTGCAATGAATTCTTTGAAGGCTGCCCAGATAAACAACCCCGCAAGAAGTGAAGACTCCTCAGATGAAGTGTGGGGGTGTGGTCTGTGGGAGGAGGGTGGTGGGGGTCTTCCCCATTGGTTCTGAGCATAGTGCCTTACTCTGGTTTCTTCATACATATGCACAATGCTGAGCAAGTTCAATAAAGAGTTTTGAAACTATGAGCTGTTGCCTAAGAGACTGGAGATTGTGGGTTGAGGGCTGAGGGAGGGTATGTCACAGAGTAGGGGTAGAGATTGCTAGGAGTTGAGCTGGAGCTTTGTGGGGCCAAAACCAGAAAAGGTTGAGAAGGAGTAGAATGGCTGATTTAGTGTGCATGCAATTGTGTGTGTGTGTGTGTATGCGTGTGTGTGTGTGTGTGTGTGCGTGCGTGCGCGCGCGCGTGTGTGTGTGTGTGTGTGCGTGCGTGCGTGCGTGCGTGTGTGTGTGTGTGTGTGTGTGTGTGTGTGTGCGTGTGCCCACCCACATACATGCAACAAAGCAAGCTCTGGGAACACTTAGGGCAGAAGCCACCAGAGGCTTGGCTTGAAAGACTCCAGATGTGGGGATGTTAGCCAGCCCACCACCCTCCCTCCTCTCTCCAGAACTGCCTTTGGGCTCAAGCTGAAGTTGGGATGGGATTGAAGGTCACATCTGTTGCTGGTTGGAGTCTGGAGGGAAGACAACAGGCCTGAGTCACAAGGAAGGAGTCTTGAAGCCAGAGAAGGATGGGGAGGTAGACTGGCACTCATCCTTGACATTTACAGTCCAGGTCTTGCCCTGTTACCCATTCCAGCTCATGGGCTTCAAACAGTGGATTAATCCTTTCCTGTTCATGGTTAGATGAAGAAGGGCGGTATAGAGGGGTCATTTGTAGTAGCACAAGAGCCTCTCTCTCTTTGAGAAGAGGTCTCTCTCCTATAGCCAAAGCTAGCTTTGACCTTCTGATCCTCCTAGCCAGCATCTCCAGTTCGGGGATTGCAGATATGTGCTACCATGGCTGACTGAAATAGCCATTC
Organism: Peromyscus californicus insignis; assembly: GCF_007827085.1. Lineage (NCBI taxonomy): Eukaryota > Metazoa > Chordata > Mammalia > Rodentia > Cricetidae > Peromyscus > Peromyscus californicus. The sequence goes on from NW_026294617.1 coordinate 70,230,844, forward strand.
TCTTAACATACTGTCTCAGCCCTCAAAGGGCTGTGGGACAAGAGCTACTAAGAATCATGTTGCTTAGAAGGGGAAAAGGGACCTCAAGGAGAATAAGTGGGAGGTGGGGTAGTGGCCAGGTGGGATTGAAGGAGATGATGGAGGAGGTGCCCATAGTTTTAGAGATGTAATTTTGGCCATACAATCTGGTAAAGAAAATGGAGATCCCCATCTCCTCACTCTCTCACCCCTAGAACGTGAGGCAACTACTGCTTCCCCTTAGGGTTGGTGGCTCCAGGGTGCAGAGAATGGGACTGAGATTAGACGTCAAGCCCTTGCCTGGGTGACATGAGGGTGCTTAAGGAAGGGTACAAGAAGCTGCCCTAGGGCTGGCAGCTTTGCTCCTCTTGACCTCAGGCTTCCCTTCTCGTCATAGCGTGCTTTTCTCTCCAGCCTCAGAGGAGTGGGGCAGGTGACTCAGATGTTCCCTTGGAGTTGGACTATGGAGACTTGGGTCCAGGCTCAGCCCGTCCTCTCTTTTTTTGCGCTCCCAGCCAATCTGCCCATCTTCCACGGGAGTGTGTTCCCTGGAGCCTCGTCCTGCATCACTCTCTGCTTTTGGAAACTGCCGTTGCTTAGAGACAAGTCCCAGCTGTATCACTAGTGTACTAGCTGTGGTGGGATGACAAGGGGGCGGTGGAGAGGAACTAGGCAGGCTAGGGTGGGACTTCAGCCAGGGTTAGGGGCTGTGCCCATATATATATATATATATATGTAATTATATATACCCCTAACCAAATTCTGTTCCTAGAGTCAGTGTGAGTTTTCCCAGCATACAGGACACTCACCTGGACCCCTAAACCATACATGACTATACCTTAAACCTGAGCCTCTTCCCCAGTCCACAGTCGCAATCCAGTCCTGAGCCTTTCTTTGAACCTCTTCCCCAACCCTGGATTCTTAGTCCTCCAACCCAGGAGTCTTTGACAATTATTTACCAGCTTTTACTTTGTGGTAGCCAGTGACTTTAGCTGACTGTCCTTGGCAGGAAATGCCTTCCTTCACTGATCCCATCCCAAGATGGGTCCTTTGTGCTCTTGGACTAGTGTGTGAGGATGGAGGGTCTCCACGTGGGGAGTAGCCCAGGATATGGGGAGATAGACGTATGGGCCACACTTCCTATTGTTTCTTTTCTGGAGAGCCCAACTTGCCTTTTTCAGCCAATGGCTTCACCAGATGGTGAGGTTTAGTAGGAAAAATGGTTTCTGGTATTGAAAATGTGTATGCCTTGGTTAACGTCACCTGCCACCTCCAGCCCTGCTGGTAAACAGCAAGTCAAAGTTTCCAGAAGGGGTTCCCTTCAACCTTTTCTGGAACTCCTCACATCTCTGATCCCTTCTCATTGGCCCCATGCCTCCTGGTTCCTTTGGGCATTGGGGACGAGGGAATAAAAACAGAGGATACTGGCAGAGAGGCTGCAGCTGCAGCTTCGATCCTCCAGGTTCACTTCCTCCTTGGTGAGTCCTTCCTTCAGATGACCTTCATTTCTGCTGCACCAGCCTGGGCTAGGAAGAGTGTGACAGGATGTGGAAACCTCCACAAGGAAGGCCTGGCCTCACAAGTGGGAGTGTACTTAGGGAGGAGAGGGCAGAGTACGTGGAATTGTGACTGTCAGGATTTCCTGAGAATCCAACCCTAGGAGCAAGAACGCTGAAGCAGGAGGATCATGAGTTTGAGAGTAGTCATCTTAGGATACATGGTGAGACACTGTCTCGGGGAGAGAGAGAAGGGAGGGAGGAGGTGTAGAGTGCAATTAGCAAGATGTTCCGGCAGATGCTCAGAGTCCCTTCCTTGCCTTGAACTGTGGTCCAGCTGAGCATCCATGAGGCCGGGAGAAGCTGATAGTCTGGGTGGCAGGAGATGAATGATGGGTTCAGTCCAACTCAAGAACTTCTTGGGTTGGACATAGGAGTCAGGGTAGGAGTCCCCACCCTCCTATCCAGCTCAGGGTTCTCCCCAGGATCTGCAGAAGCCTCCACTGTGGGCTTTGTTTCCTTCCTCTTTAAGGGGAAGTGGTTTTTAGACCCGAGTTCCACAAGCTCCAGCTGTCTGCTCTTTTGGGGAGTGGCTCTAGAACCACTAGAGCCATATCTCATAAGATCCTGGCCATGTCCATACCCACCCGCCCCTGCCCCTATCAGGCAATGGGTGAAACTCTCTGGGCAGTAGACTGGAGTTCACTGGGCAAGTCCAGTCACCTCTCTCCTGCTTCCTGCTGAGATCTTACCTCCCAGTTTCAGCCCCAACCCTCTCTGACTCCTGGACTCCTTTTTTGCTCCCACACCCTTACAATGAGACCTCTCCTTCGTCTAAAGTGACTCAGAGGCTGGAAAGAGGAGGGAGACTAGGTGGGAACAGTGGCTGGAAAGCCAGAACCTAAACTGTGTGGGGGAAGATAAAAATCCTGTTCTTTTGAAGAGGCTGTCCTGTACCCTCTTTGCTCCTGGATCTCTTGGTCAGCATTCTTAATCAGGGAAGCCCACAGCCTCCTTTGGGGGCTGGACAGCTTTGGCTGCCAGTATTTGTCATGGCTCTCATTATAACCTGTCTATATGTACAGCGATCTTCTTGTTGATGGAATTTGGTCTCACTGGGGGCTCCTGTCAATGGTGGTTGCCAAGAGGGCCTTTGGGTATGACTGGTGAGGAGCAAGTCCAGCTTCTCCAGTGCTGTGATTGTCCCCTCTTTCACCCCAGAGTGCACATCGTGATGGAGACTCCTCTTGAGAAGGCCCTGACCACCATGGTCACCACATTCCATAAATATTCAGGGAGAGAGGGGAGCAAGCTGACCCTGAGCAGGAAAGAACTGAAGGAGTTGATCAAGACAGAACTGAGTCTTGCAGAGGTAGGTGACCATTCTCTCATACTCCACTATACATTCTGAGCACCCCTTCTGGGAGATGTCCACCTACTGCAGGGTACTCTAGCCTAAGCAAGGGGCAGGATGGCTGAAGGGCCAGAGATAGAGGAAGTGGTCGGCATCTCTGGCTACCACGGCTCTAGACCTCTGTGCTGGGGGATGAATCAGTCTCACTGGAAAGGAAGTGAGTCTGGGGTGTGCTACTACCTTTGGGAACCTATAGGATCAGATAAAGGAGACTTTGATGACAGGTTGCATAGCTTGTGTTAGGGATCTTGAGGGTCTGAGGGATGTGGGTGCCAGGTTTGGCTGTGCATAACTCAAGGATAGGGATTCTTCTTGATTCTCCTCTGTGCCTGGCACAGCCAATGTCCTAAGTGATGTTGTCAAGTAAACAGACGAATTTATGAACATGGGGTAGGAAGGAGAGCGCATTGGTTCCCATTAGATGGACATGATAGGAGGGGTGGCTGGCTAATTTGAAGGTCTATAAGATAAAGTAATTGAGCCTCAAATGCATCAGAGAACTTGTCCATTGAGGCTGACCTGGAAGTCCAGGCTAGGCCTCTGCACCAACCTCCTATTTATCTTTACAATAAAGTACCAGATCCCATTGTTTCCTCAGGAAGAAGGTTCCTGGAGTATGTCCATGGGTAGGGGTGAAGCAGGTGTCACTGTTCCCAGGCCTCTCTGTGGCTTCCCTAAGGTACATGAAGTTCACCACGGCATACACATTTTCTTTTCTTTTTGAGACAGGGTTTCTCTGTATAGCCTTGGTTGTCCTCAGACTCATTCTGTAGCTCCTGACCAGGCTGGCCTCCAATTCACAGAAATCCACCTGCCTCTGCTTCTTGAGAGCCACCATGACTGGCCTGGTATGTATGTATTCAATACCAGAAACCACTCTGCTGTCCTGGAGTTAATGAAGGTAGAGGGAAAGGCCACTGGTCCATCAGGTGCTAATTACTAGGGGACAGAGCCCCAGGGGAGGAGCCTAGTCTGGGGACCAGGGTCATGTTACAGAGAGGCTGTTTCCAGCATCCTGGGTATCAACATCCTGTATCCAAGGGAGACCTGGAACTGATTGCAATAGAGGAAGAGCAGGGTCTGCCTGCTTGTTCTACCCTAAGTAGAACTTCCTAGAGAAGCCAGGGTGCAGGGACCAAACTGGGAGGACATCCAGTGCCAGGCTGGGGCTGGGGGCATGCTGGCTTCTCAGCTCCAGTGTACTGATCTTAGAGAGAAGTGTATAGTCATGTCTGGGTCCTTTCCCAGCTTGGCCTTACAATATGGGCTGTCTAAGTCTGGGACTCGGATGATGCTCATGGCTGCAGAGCCCAGGACTCAACCTGTTTTTTGTAGGCATTTGTATAGATTATAGATCATATTTTTTTTGGATGGGAGGATGTCCCAGGAGCAAAGGCTAGACTAGCCTTCCGAGCGTAATTCATTTGGAATCAGCACTCAGGTCCGTGATCCCATTTGGTGTCAGGCCCTGTGGTAAAGATATGGGTTGGGGCCAAGCTGCTGAGCAGTCTCCTTCCCCTGGGCCCTTGCAGAAGATGAAGGAGAGCAGCATTGATAACCTGATGAAGAGCCTGGACAAGAACAGCGACCAGGAGATCGACTTCAAGGAGTACTCCGTGTTCCTGACCACATTGTGCATGGCCTACAATGACTTCTTCCTAGAGGACAACAAGTGACCAGGGTCCTCTCTCGCCTCACCGGGAGCTCCTTGTCCTGTCCTCTGAGGCCTCCTGAATGGCTCCTCTTATGCCCCTGGTCTTTCTCTTTCTCACAGATGGATTCTTCCAGTAGAGAAATAAAGTCTTTTCCTTTCCATGTGTTGGTTTTGAGATGGTTTATCTCCATTGGCTGAGGCAGGGGAGTACAAACAGATGTTTTTTGAGCCACTCGGCCTCAGGCCACACACTGGCGGCCTGTGGGGACAAAGGGTGGGCTTTCACCCCACTCCACTGACTGTCCTTTGTTGTGGACACTGTTGGACATGTCCCGGCTTTGTCCTGCACTCCTGTGAAATAACAAAGCTGTCCCAGGCATTTGCACGCTTCCCCAGGCAGCAGAGATGCCCAGGAAACAGTGAGGAAAAGCGCTTTGGGAATGAGGAGGCCGGGGACTAGTGCAGGGATGGCCCCACTGGTCTGATTGGGGGCATAACCCACAGGAGGTCACTCTGGCAGCCCCAGTAAAAAAGGGAGGCACAGACTTAGCACCCTTCCCACATCTGAGTGACTTCAGGAGGCTAACGCCTCCTCCTTCTCCTCCAGCTTCCTCTTCTCAAGACTTTTCTTCAGGAGAAAACGTTCAAAACTTTTCACTTAAGATGAATAACTAAGCATGCCCGATGGGCTTGGCTCCACTGTGTGCACATTAATATGTAAGCTGCTCTAACAATGAAATTCCAGGCAGTGTCCGTGAGGAAACGAGTGATGGTGTTAGATAGAAATTTATTTTTGGTGGGGGAATGGTGTCTGAAATCTTTTGGACTGTGTCTCTCCCCTCTTTTTTTGAGACAGGATTTTCTATAGTTCAGGTTGGCTCAAAATTCTGCCTGCTGGGATCAACGTACAGAACTAGATCCCAAGCCTTAAACTAGTGGTTCTCAACCTGCGGAGAGGTTGAACGACCCTTTCACAGGGGTTGCCTAAGACCACTGGAAAACACAAATATTTACATTGCGATTCATAACAGTAGCAAAATTACAGTTATGAAGCAGCAACGAAAGTAATTTTATGATTGAGGGGGGGTCACCACAGCATGAGGAACTGTATTAAAGGGTTGCAGCATTAGGAAGGTTGAGAACCGCTCTCTTAGACGATCTGGTAGACCACTGGCTGCTTCCCTTCCTTCATGGAGTTGATCTTGCCACTAGAGAACGGCAGCATCGGTGAGGTTCCCACTCCCCCTCACACTGATGCTAACTTTAGGGACACATTGTGCTCTGGCTGGCAGATGGCCCAGCACACATGCCAGAGTCACGAGTCACGTGCCAGAAGGGCAAACTGAACTATGGAAATGAGGAAAAACCCGATGTCTCCGGTTTTCGTTGGTTTCCTGGACCGGGATGACTAGGCTCCCTCATGCCACTCCCAAGCCGGGACAGGGCAGCAGAGGCGTGGAAAACTGAGGGGGTTGGGGTTCTGTTTTGCTAGCCTCAGGCGCCGGGTGGGGCTGGGGCGGGCCGGCACTCCTTGGGCGGGCCTCCCGGATGCTGGCAGCTATAAGGCCTGCCGGACTGCGACACAGTCCAACCCCTTGACCACTCCTTTGGCTCATTGCTGTCTACGGTGCGGTGCGGTGAGCTCTTGCTGGGGCAGCCCTAGGTCCCTCTAGGGTCAGCCCGCTCCTGAGCTGATACCAGCTCCGCGGAGCCCTTGCTGGGGCAGCCCTAGGTCCCTCTAGGGTCATCCTGCTCCTGGGCTGGGGGCGGGGGGTGTTAAGCCCCTACGGGCTCCGCGGGTGGTCTGCATTGGGATCTAAGTCTGCCGAGTCCGGGGGAGGCAGGCAGAGTCAGGATCAGTTGGGTTATGCCAGGCAAACCCCGAGGCTAAAGCATCCCTTTGGGGCGGCTCCCTGAGTCTGCTCTTCTGGGGTGCGGGAGGGTTTGCCCTGGGTGTGTGTCATTGCCGTCGCAGTGTGTGGCCCTGTCAGGAGATGCCCAGGGGCAGCTTCCATCCCTTCCATTTGCTCAGTCATAATCCCCAGCTCTCCTGGAAGCCCTGGAGGACAGTGTTCAGACACCCCAAAGTCGGTTCCATCCTTACACCCCTGGCCCCACTTGCCCTGGGCTGTCACCTGTGTTGGCTTGAGGCTAGCTGGTTCAGATATGTAGTCACCCGGCTTAGGGGATGATGGGAGAAGTCTTTGCTACCAGCAGCACTGATTAACCCCTCCGTCCAACAGCTTCTTCTAGCCCAGTGGTCAATTATGGCATGCCCCCTGGATCAGGCCATTGGCCTTCTCGTAGCCATCTTCCACAAGTACTCTGGCAAGGAGGGTGACAAGCACACCTTGAGCAAGAAGGAGCTGAAGGAACTGATCCAGAAGGAGCTCACCATCGGCTCTGTGAGTAGCCCCTGCCCGGGTTCCCCCCTCCCACCTCTATCCACCCTAGTGGACACAGTTCCTGATCTTACCTTCCTTGGAGAGAAGCCTGCATGCTCCCAGCCTGCCGTCCTATCCCCTGAGGGAGGAGCAGGGACTGAGGAGAATTAAACAAAGGTAAACGTAAGCTGAAGGCCCATCCTTGGTGACCATGAGCAGAGACACTTGCATGAGCAAGGGCTTCCAGGGAAGGCGTAAGGAATCTGGGGTGTTGGCCACCATTGAGTGTGGACTTCTCTTTCTCATGTATTAGAAGCTGCAGGATGCTGAGATTGCAAGGCTGATGGACGACCTGGACCGCAACAAGGATCAGGAAGTAAACTTCCAGGAGTATGTCGCCTTCCTGGGGGCCTTGGCTTTGCTCTACAACGAAGCTCTCAAGTAAAATGGGAAGGTAGCAATGCCCTCTGGATGCCTATCTCTGTCAAATCCAGTGGTGGGTAATTGTACAATAAATATTTTGTTTTTGTTACGTCTACTCCTGTGTTCTGGCTCCCCACTGGTTTCCAGTTGCTTACAGGTTTGCTGCTGAACTCATCATTGGGCCGTCTTAGTCATAGTTAATCTTTGAGAGTAGCTCACTGACCTACCCAGACAAGGTCTGCTAGCTCACTGGGAGTCTTTAGGCTAGGCAAAGCCACCTTAAACAAAGGCTTAAGTGATCTCCAGGAGAGAGGATCTGCGGTGTGGCATAGAGTTAGGGACCGTTAGAAGCAGGGCAGCAAGACCCCAGTCGTCTCCTGGAAGACATGCTTTGGTCTGGGTGTGGTGAGAGGGGAAGTACTAGATGGGCCCTGACGTTGGGTCATCCACCTTTTCACTGTGTGTTTGTGTGTTGTATGAGGGAGGGGTGGGGAAGGGCACATCTGGGGTGCCTGAGGTGACCAAGAACCCAGGATGACAGAGTTTTCTGCAGCTGCTTGTGTTCCAGTTGGAGGTGGGGCACACTTCAGGAGTCTGTCCCTACTTTCACATGTAGGGTCCTTTTTGTTAGGGTGGTGACCTGAGGAGCTGGCAGCTCCATGAACCTGTGATCCATGAGGTGCCCACAAACAAGGCAGAGTTGGGGTTCTTAGGCACTCCAGACGCAGCTTCAGGCCTTTCTGTCAATATTGACCCAGCCTGTCCCTGCAGAATGACTCATGGGGCTACTCCCCTGGAAGCCAGCTGAGCCCGCAATTCCCACCAGAGTAGATAGCCAATCGAGTTACTGTCTATTGTGTACATTAAGGCTTAAATCATAGGGGTAGGGAACGCTGTGATTTGTCTGGGTGTCATGGAGATAGCGTTTGCTGATATTCCTCCTCAGAATGTCTAATCCAAGTTGGGCAACATCCTGGCCAAAACCTGAGGGGAAAAGATCTTGACTTCATGTGGAGACCATAGCCATTTTCTCTTTTTATCTCCCCCACCCTCTCCAGTCAACCACATGGCATTAGGTGGACTTTTCTTGCATCGGGTGGGGGGTTAGTAAACAGCAGCAGTAGCTTCCTTCTCTAGCTGCCTTCTGGTCTCACCGCACTGTTGGGCAGCGAGAGGGTCCCCGGGCCGAGCTCCCCCTACGCGGCTCAGCGTTGGTTCTATTCGGTGGCTCTGGAAAAGTACGCCTAATGTCCTCGCCCACACCCAGTTATTGACTCTTTGGGGTACGGAGTGATCGCCCTCTTGTGGACAGAGAACAGGTTGCTGATAGGGAAGCGGGGGCGGGGAGGTGGGGCTTGGAAGGTGGGGACCCGGGAAAGGGGAAAAGAAGCTTGGTAGGGAGCGGGAGGAAAGTCTAATGGTTTTCCGAGCCTTTGAGGATAGGGCAATGGCGACGAGGCAGGTGATGGGAGCCAAAGCTTAGGAAGTCTGGGCTGTTCGAGGGGAGGCAGAGTTAACTATTCATGGAGTGTCATGGTGGGGGCATCGTTTAGTTTCCGGCAATCAATTTCATCCGAGGCACATTTGTTACAAACAAGTCAAGAAAGAGAAGGTTTCTGTAAAGACAAGGGGAATCCGAGCCCCTGGCCCCCAGATCCCGTTCCAGGTTTAGAAGACTGAGGCTCTTGGAGGGTGAGGGTGAGCTGTTTCGGGTGCAGAGTCTGGTGGTGGAAGGAGATGCTTGGCTCCTCAGGAGGCCGGCAGGCTCTGCTGGTGTGTGTGGCTAGAGAGGAGCAGAAGATACAGAGTCCATCTGCTAAATAAACCTTCTCCTCCTTGGGTGTGGTGGCGCACATGTTTAATGCCAGCGCTCAGGAGGCAGAGACAGATGGATCTCTATTGAGTTCGGGGCTAGCCTGGTCTACATAGCGAATTGCAAGCCAGTCAGGGCTGCATAGTGAGACCCAGTCTTAAAAAAAAAAAAAAGAAAAAAAAAAAGAAAAAAAAAAAAAAGAAAAAAAAAGCAAGCAAAGCAAAGCGAAATAAAACAAGTAGCAAAACTTTTGTCTGCGTTGGGGATATAGTTGAAAACTGAAAAGTGAAGAGGTGTTTACACTGGAAATTTTGGTGGGTGCAGCAGGCAGGGGGTAGAATTGGGTGTGGTCAGGTGCAGACTGACTACTTTAGTTCATCCAGAAGATTTCAAGTTGGCTCTTGAGCACAGTCTAGGTTCCGAGGAGGGGGCTGGAGCGGGGGTCTTCACAGCAGATCCCTTCCGTGCAGACACCCTAGGACTATACACCTGAAGGCTGGGCAGAGGGAGTGGCCCTGCTACCCCTCTTCCTCAAGTCAAGGCTCTGTTCTTCCCTTCCCCTGCATACTGGCAATAATCCCATAATCTAGTTACCCTTATACCCATGGAGGCGGAACAGCAGCATCATGTTTCCATAAACTGGGCAGTCCCCAGGTTGGGGTTTGGGATGAGACTGACCCAGGATGCATTATTTGTCCTCTGCCAAGCACGTCTGAAACCGTCAAGAAAGCAGCTCCACTTCCCACAGTGTGGGTGTCCTCCAGTACTTGCACATGCCCAAGGTGTCACTATAACTACTGTGGCCTCATCTCCAGAAGAATTATGCGCAGTGCGTGTTACTAACCCTATTTGAATAAAAGGACAGAGTTGCAGGACCTCCACCAAGGTGCGGCAGTAGGAGTTCTGGGAGGGATTGAGCTCTCCTGACCCCAGGCCAGTTCATCAGCTGCTGTTTCCAGATGTAATTTCACTATTTCTTCTTCATCTCTTTCTCTTAAATGTTTTAATTAAATATTGAGAATATACAGTCTATAGACTACACCTAGAATATAAAAATTGCAACACAAAACCCCCGGTTTAAGAAACAAACATTTGGGCCGGGTGGTGGTGGCGCACGCCTTTAATCCCAGCACTCGGGAGGCAGAGCCAGGCGGATCTCTGTGAGTTTGAGTCCAGCCTGGGCTACCAAGTGAGTTCCAGGAAAGGCGCAAAGCTACACAGAGAAACCCTGTCTTGAGAAATCAAAAAAAAAAAAGAAAAGAAACATTTGGCTGAGATGGCTCAGTGGGTAAAGGCATTTGCTGTCAAGCCTGCTGACTTGCATTTAATTCCTAGGATCCACATGGTGGAAGGAGAGACCTGATTCCTATAAGTTGCCTCTGTCTTCCACATACATGCATATGTACACACAAATAAATAAATGCAATATAATTTTAAAAAAAAGAGACACCAGCTTGGAGAGATAGCTCAGCAGAGGACTGGAACTGGGTTCCCAGCACCCACATGGGGGCAGCTCACAACAGCCTGAACTCCGGATCCAAGGGATCTGACGTCCTCTTCTGGCCACTGCATGCACGTGCACTCAATTGTACATCCCTCCCTCCAACACATATAGACGTCTAATTAAAAAATAAACTTGAATTTTTAAAAGAGAGAAACACTGTAGCAGATAGAGAGTTTGGTTAATTTGCTAGCGTGACTCAAGGAGCCAGAGAGAGCCATGCGCACTGGTTCACTGGGGATACAATAAAGGAAGCAGAATAGCCGGATGCAAAAGATGCAGAAGGTCAGGCATGTGAGGAGGGGCAAAGCACGTTCCTGTCCTCTTCGGGTGGTCCACATACAAGGAACCTCTAGTAGATCCAGCTATTTGAGCCCTCTTATTTGTTTTATTTTATTCAGTCTCATGTAGTTCCGGAAGCCTGGGCCTTGCTATGTAGTTGAGGCTGGCTCTGCGTTGAATTCTCAATTCTCTTCCCTCTCTCTTCCAAGTGCTGGGATTACAGGTGTGTGTCACCGTACCTGGCTTGAGCCTGATCCTTTTAGGTTATGTATGGAAGCTTCATTAGGAAGCATGATTGATTACATCCCTAGCCACTGATCGAGTTTGCCTTCAGTCTGGAGGGTGGCAGGGGGATGAAAGTGTCGATCATCTAATGTCTGGGTCTAGTTAGGGTTACTATTGCTATGATGAAACACCATGACCAAAGCAAGTTGGGGAAGAAAAGGTTTATTTGGCTTATACTTCCACATAGTAGTCTGTTATTGAAGGAAGCCAGGGCAGGAACGCAAACAGGGCAGGAACTTGGAGGCAGGAGCTGATGCAGAGGCCATGGAGGGATGCTGCTTACTGGCTTGCTCATCATGGCTTACACAGCCTGCTTTCTTATAGCACCCAGAACCACCAGTCCAGGGACGGCACTGCCCACAATGGTCTGGGCCCTCCCACATCAATCACTGATTAAGAAAACTGCTGTGGGATGGTCTGTATGTCAAATGTGTTGCTGATTGGTCAATGAATAAATCACTGATTGGCAGTGGCCAGACAGGAAGTATAGATGGGACTAACAGAGAGGAGAATTGAGAGAACAGGAAGCTGGATGGGGGAGACACTGCCAGCCGCCATCAGGATAAGGAAGATGTAAAGTACCGGTAAGCCACAAGCCACGTGGCAAGATATAGATGAATAGAAATGGATTAATTTAAGCTGTAAGAACAGTTAGCAAGAAGCCTGCCATGGCCATACAGTTTGTAACCAATATAAGTCTCTATGTTTACTTGATTGGGTTTGAGCGGCTTGGGACTGGCGGATGAGAGAGATTTGTCCTGATTGTGGGCTAGGCAGGAAAACTCTAGCAACAGAAAACCCCTTGCAGGCTTGCCTATAGCTCAATCTTTTTTTTTTTTTTTTGTTGAGACAAGGTTTCTCTGTGTAACCACCCTGGCCATTCTGGAATTGACTCTGCAGACCAGGTTGGCCGCGAACTCACAGAGATCCGCCTGCCTCTGCCTCCTGAGTGCTGGGATTAAAGACACGCGTCACCACTGCCCGGCTATAGCTCAATCTTAATTGGGGGTTATTTTCTCAAATGAGGTTTCCTCCTCTCAGATGACTCTAGCTTGTGTCAAGTTGACATAAAATTAGCCTGCACACATACAAAACACTTCCTTATCACTCTGTAGATTCCAAGGGTTCTAGAGGCTGTGTGTCTGGAACAAGAGGAAGACCATACATATATTTCACAATGCCACAGCATGTCTTTTTCTGACTTTCTTTTCTTTTTTTTACCAATGCCAACACAATGCATCCTGGTATATCTTACAATAATGTTTGAAATCTACTAAAGCAAATTTCCCACTTGTTCTTCATTTGCAGGATAGCTTATCTATTACTGGCTTCTACTTTAAGATGTACACTCTAGGGGGCTGGAGAGATGGTTTAGAGCACTTACTGTTCTTACAGTGGACCTGGGTTGTGTTCCCACTACTAAGACAGTGGCTCACAAAGGCCTGCAACTCTAGTTCCAGCAGGAGCTGACACCAGCTTCTGGCCTCCGTGGGCACTGTATGCATGTGGTGCACTTACACACATCTAAGCAAAACACCAACACACATAATTTAAAAATCAATAGGCCAGGTATTGTACAATAAGTACAGGCCTTTAATCTAGCACTCAGGAGGTAGAGGAAGGCAAATCTCTATGATTAGTTTTAGGCTAGCTGAGGCTACGTAGGGAGATCTTGTCTCAAACAAAACAAAACAAAACCCAAACAAACATCCTCCCTAAGTAAACAAATATGAAAATATATATATATATATATATATATATATATATATATATATATATATATATATATATATATATATATACTTCAGTGTGAGATGTCTAAATTCCACAATACAATGCTTTAGAATTTTGGTTGGTATTGCATTTTTGGAGAATTTGCAAATTTGCAAATTTTGGAGAATATTGACTCTTCAAACCCATGAACATGATTTATACCTTTTTTGTTTGTTTGTTTTTTTGAGAGAGTGTTTCTCTGTGTAGACCTGGCTATCCTGAAACTAGTTCTGTAGATCATACTGGCCTCAAACTCAGAGATCTATCTGCCCGGGCCTTCCAAGTGCTAGGATTAAAGGTGTGTGCCACCATGTCCGGCTTATCTCTTCATTTTTAAAGGATATTTTCAATGTCTTTGGATGACATGTTATCATATCTAATTATAAGAACTTGTATTAGCTTTCTGCTACTGTAGCAAAAGACGTGAGACAATCAACTTAAGAAGAAAGGCTTATTTTAGTTCCTAGTTTCGAAGACTTAAATCCATGGGAGGTTGGCCCTATTGCTTTGGGGCCTGTGGCAAGGCAGTGCACTGTAAAGGGAGCATGTGGTGAGGCCATCTGCCTCACGGCCTAGATGTGAAAGAGAAGAGGGATGGGCTAGGGCCTCAATATCCTCTTCAACAATCTATCTCCACTGACGAGAAGACCTCTCACTAGTTTCTACATTTCCTTTGTGTGCTGTGTGCTAGGCAAGCATCCCACCCCTGAGCTAGACCTCTAAAGGGCAAAGCTTGTGGTTTAAAATATTTATTTATTTATTTGGCCCCACCACGACTGTCCCCGTGCACAGCCTGCACTAGGTCCCTAGAAGAATCCCAAGGTCAAAGGACACTGGTGTCACTGCCACTGCTAGTGTTCCAGTGCCCCCAGGAGCCAAGCCCCGCCATTCTAGTCTCCAGACAAGACCTCACCCTCTGGCCTGTGTCCAGCAAAGCTTCTATGTGTACCTTTGATGTGTGTCTGCCCTCCTCCTGCCCCCCCCCCCCCAGTCCACCCAGGTTATGTAGTGTCCCACCAGCAGTTGGCAGAACTTGCCTCAGCCTGTTCTCCTCAGGCTCCAGATGTCCTTGCTGTCGTGGCCTTCAAGGCTCCATCTTTTGAAAGCCCTCTCAAGCTATTCCTCACCCTCAGCCTGGAAATGGGGCTTTTGGACTCCATTAGCACCTAAGAGTGTCAAAGCTTTTTATAAGGAAGCTGCTGCACGTAGAGATGTCAGAGTCGCCAGGAAAGGCTGGTCTCATCGGCTGCTAATGGAAGTGTGAACTGTTATGATTGTTCGGGAAAGTAATACAGCAAGAGCTACTTAAATTAAATATACATGTAGCTCGGCACCCAGCAGCATCACTCCTGGGATCCATGTCATCGAAATAAAAGCATCATTCCTTAAAGATGTAAATATAAAAACACTTCAGTGAAACTATTAATCGCTTTCGGTGGGAAAAAAAACAAAACAAAGCAGGAATGGCCTTTGCAACAAGGGAGTTAGCAAATGGCTAGATGAATTGTGGCGCTTCTCAAAACAATATATACACTAACCTTAAAAAGTGTCTGGAGTCCGGCGTAGTGGCACAGGTTTGTAGTCTTAGCACTCAAGAGGTGGAGGCAGGAGGACTCCTACAATTGTGAGGCCATTCTGGATTATACTGTGAGTTCGAGGCCAGTGTGGTCTATATTTAAAACCCCCATCTCAGAAGCCAGGTAGTCCCACCCTCATCGGCAGAGCTGGGGGAGGGGGCAGAGCTGGGGGAGGGGGCAGAGCTGGGGGAGGGGGCAGAGCTGGGGGAGGGGGCAGAGCTGGGGGAGGGGGCAGAGCTGGGGGAGGGGGCAGAGCTGGGGGAGGGGGCAGAGCTGGGGGAGGGGGGCAGAGCTGGGGGAGGGGGCAGAGCTGGGGGAGGGGGCAGAGCTGGGAGAGCAGGTGAGGAAGAACCCAGCTGTGGAGCTCTTCTTGAAGGTACAGTAGGTGAACTGGGAGCAAGGAGGAACCTGGGAGCCACTGGGCATCACAGGGATATGTTCAAGGAGTTCCCCTAGTGCCCACACCCTAGCAGTGTCCTTTCAGAGTTTCGGGAGGACAACTCATTTCTGTGTCCAGGAAGAGGAGGAGTGGGGAGGCTGTGGACTCCTGTTTCCATCCTTCTTCCAGAGGAGGACGAGAGCCACCAATCAGTAGGACCCTCTCCTGCCTGAAGGCTCATTTAAAACTCATTTAAAATGGGGAGGGTCTCACATGATGCTTCCTCTCAGGGATACCTCTCCTCCCTCTTCAAACCTAAAGCTCTGCATGCTCACATCCATCCCTATCTCTCTCCTTACAGAAGCCTATCCCAGCTGTAGTTCCTAGTGGGTTAGAATGAGGGTCGTGGAGATTTCCCATGATGTTTTGCCTAGACCCAGTATGGAGGATGATCAGCGCGCTGATTCCCGTTCTTCTTTTCTGTATGAAGGCTGTTACTGATTTCCTCACGAACTATCTAGATGAAGGGCCACCATGACTTCCGCCTGCTCCTTACACTTTCCCCTCTGGGTTATTTCCTCCAGAGAAAAGAATTAGTAAGCCAAGATGTCACACATCCACTATTATAACTTCTTTTTCTGTCACATGTTTATTTATTTTGTGTGTTCGTGTGTGTGTGTGTGTGTGTGTGTGTGTGTGTGTGTGTGTGTGTGTATACGTGTATATGTGTGTGAGAGACACACATACACAGATACACAGACACAAAGACACACACACACACACACAAAGAGAGAGAGAGTAAGAGATGACTGTAAGTTTGATTATTATAGATGACTATTAATCTGTATTTCTTAATTATACATTACAATTTTAAATGAGTTGCATAAACATAATACCTTAAACAAGAGTAGAAATATATATACAGTATAACAAAATTAACTTTAAGTTTGCATCAATAAGGTAAAATCCATAGAAATGTAAAACATTTCAAACAAATTGTTGCTCTTTAAAAGTAGATTCGGTAAGTTATGCTTTCATCCTATCATATCTACCTCTCCAGCTCCAAATCAGAGATCTTTAATAAGCTTGGCATTCTATAACCTTTACCATGTTTTTTTTTTTTTTTTAAAAACTTGTGGTGCTTATTTATTTAATTATTTAATTATTTATTTATTTATTTTATGTATATGAGTGCTCTATCTGCATGTACAGCGTTATGCCAGAAGAGGGCATCAGATACCACAATAAATGGTTGTGAGCCACCATGTGATTGCTGGGAACTGAACTCAGGACCTCTGGAAAAGCAGCCAGTGCTCTTAACCACTGAGCCATCTCTCCACCCCCTTTGCCATGATTTGATTTCAGGTCATTTTAATCCCTTTAGCAACTTGGTGCCCATTGGTAGTCCTTCCCTCTGGCCCCTGGCCCCCACTAACACATTTTTCTGTCTCTGTGTATGTGTCTACTCTGGGTTTTGTATATAAATGAAACCACTCAGTAGTCTTTCCGACTGCTTCACTTGTTTTCAGTTTGTCTCTGCTGCAGCACACATCAGTATTTAGTGCTTTTTATGAATAGCACCTCATTATATGTACACACCGCAATGTGTTGATATGTACAACAGCTAATGAACATCTGTGTTATTTTTACATTTAAAAAATTACAAATCAGGGCTGGAGAAATGGCTCAGCAGTTAAGAGCACTGGCTGTTCTTCCAGAGGTCCTGAGTTCAATTCCCAGCAACCACATGGTGGCTCACAACCATCCGTAATGAGATCTGGTGCCCTCTTCTGGCCTGCAAGCATGCATGTAGGCAGAACACTGTATACATAATAAATAAATCTTTAAAAAAAAAAGAAGAAAGAATTACAAATCACGCTGTTCTAAACATGAGTGTTCACATAGGTTTTGTGCAGATACATTTTCAGTTCATGCGTTCAGGGACGTATGCAGGCATGGATGAGCTCCTTCTTGTACACAGAAAGCAAGTTATCTGGCTTTTCACGTCACTCACCCTCATTTGGGAAGTAGCAACATGGGCATTATTGTGGCCCTTGGTTTCCTGTGAGCTTCTTGGCAGGGTCAACCTCACTAATGCTGTACAATTCTGCCTCTACTGTTGGGGTATTTGGCTCGGTCTCCAAATACACTTTCCAATCCCCGTATCATCTTCTGAGCAGACAAGGGAAGACCTATTTCTCTATGACGTGGGAGAATCCAGCTGTCTGATCTGTGGTAGGGCTGAGGAGCACAGCTCACCAGGCATGGGGTTCTCGGGTCATGCTGCCACAACATGGTAGTGTTTGGTCGGTTCACGTACCTGTGCCATCTCCTCCTGGCACAGTGGTCCTTGCCAGGCTTGGCAGAAGTGTTATGTGGGTGCTCCAACCCCATGCTCAGAGCTTTCTGAAGCAGGGAGGGCAAAGGAGCCTCCCAGGTTCTGCTGTGTTAGTACAGTCACAGTGGCTGCAAAAAGAAACAAAAAACCCCCAAGAAACAAAAAGCACCTGCTGAGTGAAATCCCCTAGTGAACCCAGCAGCTGAGAAGCAGGAGGCAGGCTGCCAAGGTCACCACAGCAACCAGAAACAGAGCCTTTCATACAGTTTCCCTGCCTCTTCAGAGACAAAGACCTGTGGACCTCTTGAACTTTTGGCCATGCTTGCTCAGGTTGCTTCCCCTCCCTTCCCAGGTTTGATAGATTTTCTCTGATTGGTGCAATTTTTTTTCCACCTTATTTGCACACCCATAAGCAGCTAGCTAGGCCCAGCTGGCACCCTGGCAAGTCTCTGAATCTTGGCATTCCAGAGCACCGAGCTAGAGGTTCTGCAGGAGCCCACCAAGGAGGAAGGGAAGGGAGACTTCAAAGCCTGCCCCCTGGCCCTGGCCGGCCGCCTGACTCCAGATGTCCCTGCTTTCTTCAGAGATACTTCCTGAAGACTTCTGGCTCCTGGCTGGCTCGCTCACTGGAGCAGGAAGAGTGCCTTCTAGAATCACCAGGGTCAGAGAGGGGTCCTTGGATCCAAGGCTTCCACACCCTGGGCAGGAAGCTTGCTGGATTCCAGGATCTGATGAGCAGGTGCAGGTGAGGGACTGGTACTTGTCTCAGCCTCCAAGACTCTTCTCACTTGGTGGTCTACGGAGGAGAAGGTCCCTCTGCAGCAGCTTTTACTCTCTGAGACTCGACTTCTGAGCTTGGCAGCTCCAAACTTCCAGACCCGCTTTGGATTCTAGCTTTGGAGACCCATTGATCCAGAGACGTTCGACTCCAGCCTTCTTTGAGGCCTGCTGGAGACAGAAGGCCTGTTTCTGTTATTCTGGTCGCTGCCCTGCAGGCTTGCTCTGCAAGACACCAGTGTTGGCACCGGAAGCCTTTGAGGTTTAACAGTTTCCAGAGTTCTATCACTTCTCAGAGCTAGCAACCCAGCGCTATCGAGAGTTTAAACCTCTCCCATTTAAATCCCGCCTGGACACCTGTTTCAATTTCTATCCCATTGAAAGGGAACCAACAAAGTACCCCCCACCCCCCACCCCGGGTTTGTGCTCTTCACTGTCTGCCCACTCCATTCTTGGAAGAAGGTGGGACAAGAACTTGGTTGGAGGCAGACAGTGGTCTCCACCGACTGCTTCAGAAGGGATGTGGTAAAGTGCAGTGGTTAGAGCTTAAGCTTTGGAGTAGGTAGAATCAAGTTCAAACCTCATTGTGAGCCTGGTGTGGTGCTCATGCCTGCAACCCAGCACTCAAAAGTCAGGGTAGGAGAATTAGCAGGGGTTCCCGGGCAGGATGGTCTACACAGTGAGTTCCAGGAAAAACAGGGCTACAGTGAGATCATCTCAACCAAACCAAAAAACACATGAACACAAAACAAAAGAAAGCATTTGCAGACCAAGCAAAACAAAATAAAACAAAACAACTCCAGAACCTTCCCTTTGCCTTAGCCTTGGGCATAGCTAGCTGTGTGGAGGCTGAAAAAATCCTCAAGCCTCGGTTTGGTCATCTTTAAATCGAGATACACATAGCTTCCTGTCAGAGATGTTTTGAGAATGAAAGGAAAGAATGCATTTATAGTCCTTAGCATTGCAATACAGTTAACGATGATAACTATTATTAGCATAGTAAACAGATTGCTAGTTAGTATAGTAAATACTTATTAGTTAGTAGTTAGAGTGGGTTGAAAGACAATAGCGGTACCATTCCACAATTAGATCCCTCAAAGCTCGGGGTGGGGGTGGGGGTGGGGGGAGCATAGGCAGCTGGGAATGCAACGGCCATTGCTTCTACGGAGGGGAGGAGAAAGCTAGCCACATGCTGGTGGCTGGCAGAGGAGCTTCCAGGGTTCTTCTGGTGAGCATCAGGCTGAAGTGACCAAGCTTGGGCCTGAGACCAGAAGTAGTGAGCCAAAGTGTTAAAAGTGATTGAAGTGGAAGTAGGGGGCAGGGTGAGAGAAGTCATTTTCCTCATAAGGGACACTGGAATTCCTTGTTTTTTTTTTGTTTTTTTTTTTTTTTGTTTTTCGAGACAGAGTTTCTCTGTGTAGCTTTGCGCCTTTTCCTGGAACTCGCTTTGGAGACCAGGCTGGCCTCGAACTCACAGAGATCCACCTGGCTCTGCCTCCCGAGTGCTGGGATTAAAGGCGTGCGCCACCACCGCCCGGCTTTTTTTTTTTTTTTTTTTTTTTTTTTTTTTTTCGGGAATTCCTTGTTTTAAACCTTGTTAACCCAACACCAGCACCAGAAAGCTGAGGGATGGAGTAGAAGAGGAATAAGCATGGTACCTGCACTAATAGACGCTGTCCCCAGAAGAACGTCATTCAAAAAAGTTGGTCACAGGGCCCACGGAGAGGGAGATGACCATTCAGACTGTCACCAACTGTTGTTATCTTTTTGCTATAAACAATAAGAACAATAGCCAGGCGGTGGTGGCGCACGCTTTTAATCCCAGCACTCGGGAGGCAGAGGCAGGTGGATCTCTGTGAGTTTGAGGCCAGCCTGGTCTACAGAGCAAGATCCAGGACAGGCACCAAAACTGTCTCAAAAAAAACAAACCAAACCAAGCCCAAAACCACCAAAACCTCAATAAGAACAAAAATCAACAAAAGAGCGAAGTCATTTGGGGGCAGAGTGAGGCGTGTGTGTGTGTGTGTGTGTGTGTGTGTGTGTGTACACGCGTGTGTGCCCACTCTATCAGGAGGTGCTGCATAGTGGGGTGCTTGGGGAGGGAGTGGGCGGTGGGAGGCTGTTGAGAAGCTTCCAGGAGGAGATGCATGTGGATAAGGGCATCCAGGAAGAGGGGGTGTGGCCTGTCGGAGGAGAAGGCTGGCATGGATGACATTGTAGTGCCATCTCCACGGGTGAGGGACTGGTGGCCAACGTGGCAACAGTCCTAGACAGTGGATATGGGCTGTGGTGGGCTGTCAGGCCCGCTGTTCCTGAGGGATAAGGGCGGGGCAGTAACCTTCATAAGAAATTTGAAAAGACACTATTATATATATATAAACCACTAAAAATTCCAAGCTCTACCACCCCAACAGGGATGGGTTTTTATATTGTCTTCCAAGGCTCTTACATCATCATATGGTGACTTACACCATTGGGCATTTTATATTTTCTACTTGACCTGTGGCATAAATTGCCCCTACGACGTGCTTAACTTATTCTGGGTACAGCAGAAGGGGGTCCTCTCCACAACACCAAGAGTCTGGGGATGCCCATTGCTGTACAGTTGTCCTGGGGGTCTCAGGGAAGCTGTCCTGCTGGTGTGTGTGTGTGTGTGTGTGTGTGTGTGTGTGTGTGTGTGTGTGTGTGTCTGGCTGTGCAGGTCAACTGTCACTGGGCAGAGTAGCAAGTTCCCACACAGAGGAATTTGAACAGAGACCAAAGTGTTGAAGACTGAAGGGTCAGCCGGAAGGGCTAGACCAAGGGGCTGACCGGTGTCTCTTTGATAATTCTCCTGGCCCTGCAAGTTCCAAGTCTCCTGACCCCACCCCCTTGTGGACACCCCGGTCCTTTTCTGTTTTCTCCTGACAACCCCCAATCCCCTTTATCCTCCACCACAGAAACCCAGTCTTAACTGAAGTTTAAATATAAGGCAATGGAAAAACCAGTTGAGCCTGGGAGGCCTCATTCTTAATGACTGTTACATGGGGCCAAAGGTCAGTGCTTGTACTTTTATATTTCACACGGCAGCAAAATGTAGATGGATATTTGTATTTTATGTAGAAGTTTCCAGAACCTATTAAGTTCTGGAACAATATATTTTGAAAAAATTTAGATACTATAAAACATCGCATAAAAAGCAAAAAAGAATCTCCTCCCCTCCCAAATCTTCAACTAAGCAAGAAGTCCCTTGTGCCTTCTCTTAGCTCAGGTGAGAGATGTTTGGAGTCTGCCCCGGGAGCCTGCCCTTTCACTGCAGACCCCCTCCCCACCGGAAGACAGCACTCACGTTCGCCATCGCCATCGAGTCTTCCTAGGAAAGCGTAGTCACCATTTTAATGTCAGAAACAGCTGTTTGCTAAAGGCCCTTCCTTCTGGACGCTTCAGACTGTTTCTGCTTGCAGTTCCCTGAATTACCGATGGCTCCCGGAGAATGCATCCGCCAGAGCAGCTTCTCCGTACCAGTGACTTTCCAGAGCAGGAGGCATCATCGGATCTCACTCCTGTGGCTTGTGCTGAGTCCTGGCATGCCATTTTGTTTTGACAAGCCATTTCTGCAGCCCAAAGCCATAGTGTTAGCTTAGAAACACACGTCTAATTGTTTGAAACGTGACTGTTGACTGATTTACAAATTTGGTAAGTAAAAACTACTCCAAGGTGGAGCGAGGAGACAGGTCCAGTGGGACCCCCCCAAAACCCACCTAACAAGCTGGGCGTGGTGGTGAGTGCTTACAATCCCAGAACGGAGGAGGCGACAAGTCTTAGGGAATGAAAAAAACCCATCTAAAAAAAAGGGGGGTTCCCAGTCCCAACAGATAACATCTACAATACAACACTCACCCTAAGGTTTAGGGATCATCTCGGAGGAGGGGGTAGGAAGATTGTAAGAGCCGGAGGGACAGGAAGTTTGCTCTGAGATTGGTGGGGACATCAGGTGAGTTGCAGCAGATCGCTTGTGGCTTTCAGATGCTATTTGATAGTGTGCTTAGCTTTGGGTTCGTAGGAACTAGAGGCCTGTCACTCTAGTTTCAAAAGGGCTTATGTGACAATCATAAGGAAGTTAAGTCAGACACAGGGGCGGAAATGAATGGTTATTAAGGGAACTAAAGATAGACCAAGATAGTTCGGCTCTAGATCAACAACGTTCCAATGCTCAGTCACAAAGATCTAAGCAGGTAGTCCATCTTGTGGATCTGTAACATAGGTGTGGCTTCTTTTCTGGGAACTTCAGTTCATACTTCCTACTCCAAATGTAGGAGTGAAAGACACCCCCTTTCTACTTTGTGCCCCCATCTGAGCTCAGAGCCTGAGGGCAGGAGTGATGAAGCCCACAGGGTCGACACAGGTGAGGAGTCTGTCTTCCTCTTTTCCACCAGACAGGAGGAAGCTGATCAGCCTGAGGTGTCTCATTATCCATCCTTTAGCACCTCCTTCTGGCCATTCGTTGTGGTCCTGCCAGGAAAGTTGTCTGAGGTGGTTAGGCTGCTAAGGGGTTGCTGGGGGGAGCCCGGTGATCAGACAGTTTGGCCAACAGCTGGTTGGAGCAGAAGCCAGACCAGTTTGTTTCTCTTCAGGGCTAAGTCACTGGGCTACAGCAGAGCACGGGCTCCCACAGGGAAGAGCTGAGCTACGCTTTTCTGTACCAGCGTAGCGTCCATGTTGCGGTTGAATGTGCTTTGGTTTTCACAAACCAAACTGATCCTGTAATTCAAACCCTCCATGGGCTTCAGCCACGGGCCAGATCCTAACGCTAAATTTACACAGCAAGCCCTCCACAGTTGTGTCTCTGCCTGTTCCCTTTCATTTTCTGCAGCTTGTTCTTTTTTCTCTAGGCCAAAGTTTACAGCTGGGCAGAAAGATTCCTGGACACACACATAAACCAAACCCAACCCAACCAAACCAACCCCTGCCCCAAGCCCCAAAACAAACACATCCCCTCCCAATAAAAAAAAAACCCAAAATCTTTCCTGTTGGTTATCTTGGAGAAACTTGGGTCATGACAGGATGAACGGATGAGGTGCCGTTTGCCTGATGGTGCAGGCAGAGGCATCTGAAGTCCTCTGAGAGATTAACTATTGAAAACAAGCAAAAACGCACCTGGACATAATAAAGCCCGTGCTAACACTTTGCAAAGAGGACGTGGATGGCATATTGGTGGGAGAACATGTATCTTTTGTGTAGAAAGTGGAATATTAAGAATTTTGTTTGCTGACAGGTATTTTAGGAGAAAATGATCACAGCTAGACTGGAGCCGAGGCATCCGCTAACTTCATTCCATAGAACCCAGCCTCCACCCCACTGTTGCTGGCCAAGGAGCCTGGCTCACGCCACCTTAGCGACTGCTCTCTTCTGATCCTGCATCCTTCAAGTCTGCAACTTTCCTGTCATGTTTCAACCCTCCCAATCTTCTATACCCAGTTGCATGTTGTCTACTCAGTGACATCTCAGGTCCTGGACTCTGCCCTGGCTCTCCCACAGCCCTGATACATTCCTCTGCAACAGTCCTATGATGCTGGTTTGCATGACTGCCCCTTCCTCGCTTCCCCTTTCTTCCGTATCTCTCCCTTGAGTCTTAACTGAGATACTTCTCACAAGGCCACAGCGCCTCCTCTTCATTTGGCCTAAGTCCTGCCATATATAGTGGGTGCTTAGTAAATCTTTGCTCACACGGAGGAGGGATGTGGGTAAAGGGTTCAGGGAGGGAGCCTGTGGAAGGTGTTTTTAGGTAGGAATCTGATCTGTGAACAGCTTGGAGGATGAGCCAGAAAGATGAGAGATGTGAGATTAGCCACATGGGTGTGTCCTCGAGACTTCAGTCACGGGGCAGGGGTGTCTGTGAGTCATCATCTCAGGGATACCTGGAGGGCTCAGTCCTGAATGCTGCATTCATTGCTGTGTTCCCGTCTGAGACAGACACAGCAGGTGTCTGAGTCACGAATGACCACGGACTTGCTGAAGTGCAAACGCAGATGAAACCTTGTTCTCTTCAAACAGCACACTTTCGGCCACTATTCTTCACCCTGGATGAATCATGGCTGGCCCCATAGCTTTTTCGGGGTCTCTGAGGTCATGGCTTCCAGGTGGTGGAAAGTCTGTCTGGAGGTCTCCATTCCAGTTCCAGTCAAAGGGCTTCTACTGCTCCAGCTGGGCCTGCCCTGCAATGGGGAGGGGGCACGTGGGAAGCCTTCCCCTCTTGCAGCCACCTGTCCCCATCACTGTGTCTGCTTGCTCTTCTAAGCAGGGGGAATAGAGACACAAGGAGTCCAGGCTTTCTGACCGTCACCCTTATAATCCTCAAGGCGGGTGGACTCCTGTGGGCTTACCTAGTTGTCTTTCTCTTAGTGGAGAGGATACCTCTGACCACCGTGACCATCCCCACCAGGATCCGTCTGACGTCTCCACACGGACTCTGTTGGGGTTAAGTAGTCCTATAGTAGGCCCTATTTTTCAGGGTTCCCTGTCTGACCATGGGGCTTCAACAATTGCCCCTGACATCAGGTGGCGGCATAGTTGACCGATGCAGCCATTGGTCACTGGCTGTGGGCAGGCAGCCTCCCATCTTCAGGGTGTTTTACACACTGGTCAGGAACTAGTTCCTGTCTTTTCCATTACACGACTCAGCTCAAATCAATTGAGAGGTTCTCTTAGTGAGCCCCTCACTTGTTCTGCTGGGATAGTACCTGCCCTCCTCCTCTATGGGGGTGAGATAGGAACAAATGGCACCCCGAAACACCCCAGCTCTCTCTCTGAATAGTCCCAGACTGTCTTTTTCTTGAGGTGAGGATTTATTGTTTGTTAATTCCCATAGAGGACCAGAGCCTCTCTAGAAAGCTTAGAAATGCATCCCCTTTACCTTTTGCTTTGGGGCCACTGTGATAGAAGCCATGCAGATATTGAGCTTCCTGTGGCACTGGGGTCTGGAGAATGAGTGAATGGATGGAACTACAATTGGGAGGTCTCAGGGTCGTTTTCTCCAGGAGGCTTCCTGGGTGAGAAACGAGGCTAGTAGGAGGAGAGGAGGCTGGCAAGAGGGCAGCGGAAGGGGCTCGGCTCTGGGCCCCCCACCCCCACCCCAGGGCAGACTTGGAAACTTGGGCTTGAACCCTGCTGTCTTGCCAGCGGTGTGCTCTTGGTAAACTTACTTGTTTCCTTCGCAAGTTGCTCCATCTCGAACACTCAGACCGTCGTAGAAGGTGCCGCACAGCAGCAGTCCGCCTGAAATAATGTCTGCAGGAGACGCGCGTTCCGTCACAGTGTCGGCATTGCGAGAGTGACTGATCCTTGAAGGCCGAGGCTAGCTGTGCCAGCGGTTGGGAGGCGAAAGTCCTGGAGTGAGGAATTTGGTGCAGAAGAGAAGCTGGTTTCCGGCTCCTGGTGGAGTGGCTATCGGCGAAGAAACCTGAAGCTGAGCACTGTCCAGGCCACGCTAAATACGGGCCTCAGCCCATCCTCGAGGACACATCTCATCCTGCATGCCAGTCTCTTGCCTGTGTCTGTGAGGGCCTTCCACTCAGCCTCGGGCCTGGAGAGGGCCCTAGGGGCCAGGGTCTTGCTCACTCTGAGGCTGTCCGTTTTTTTCCCACCTCATCCTCCCTCAGGGCCAGCTTGCACCTCAGGCCCACTGTCATAGGGGCCCGGCCTGGGCTCAGGGGAGCTGATTCATGGCTCTGGGTTCTCTGGCAATAGAGTCCACCACCTCCCTTGCCTGGCTTGGAAGTGGAAATGTTTGTTCATGGGTCTAGTGAAGGAGGCTAGCTGCACGAAGCTGGTGAATCCAACAGGTCTGGGTGGTGGTTACAAAAGGACCCAGTAAGTCCTGAGTGCCCAGAGGAGGGTTCTGAGTCCACTGAGTCCTTGCTATCGTACTTGCACCCACCCCATCTGTCCAACCCCTACCCTTCTGCCTGTCTGATGCTTTGCCCTCATTTCTAGGGCAACTGTCTTTCTCATTTCCATCTACTCCTGGCGGTGCTTTAAAAATCTAATACCGGAGGCTGGAGAGACGGCTCAGAGGTTAAGAGCACCGACTGCTCTTCCAGAGGTCCTGAGTTCAATTCCCAGCACCCACATGGTGGCTCACAACCATCTGTAATGAGATCTGCACCCTCTTCTGTGTACATAATAAATAAATAAATCTTTAAAAAAAAAAATCTAATACCTACTTACCATAGTGTGGCTGTGCTACCAAGAACCTCGTCCCTTCATGCCATGAGCCCTAGGTAAGCCTTTTGTGTGCAGTCCCCCAAAGCTCTGAAATGCAGGAGGTGACTTACGGTGAGCGGCCCATGATTGCGGTAGGGCTTAGCTCACACGGGTGGTGGAACAAGACAGCACTTACAGCCGACCCGGGGGTACGAGTGAGGTGATGTGGTCACTTGAGGGTGGGTTTGGAACCCCGTTAGAGTGTCAGTAAGGCAAGGATGAGGACATGAGGGGGAAGGGGGACCAGTCAGCGAATATCCCCTAGCTGGCACCCTCTGAAATGTTCCGAGGAAGAGGAGTCCTCCGGCTGTTTAACACAAACATCAACTCCTCACAAGCGAAGCATCCGAGGGTGCCCTTTTCTCTAAGCCTTTAATCTAGCGCTTGTGGATGATGTCATCCTGGCCACAGTGACTGTTGAAAGAGGTGGACATGTGATCCAAGTCAGACCAATCAGAGCTGTGCATTAACCTGGTCTTTTATTCCTAAGGTTATAAAATCACCTCACTATGAAGAAGATTCCTAGTGTGAGAGAGGAGGAAGAAATGAACACTCAGAATAACCACTGACCATAGAAAAGGAGGGGACATTCAGGAGCCCGGATGTTGCATCTTCAGAGGGCCAGCGGGGTGGGGGGGTGTGCTCAGGAAATGATTTTGGCGGGGACGATTGCACAGGAAGCTGGTTATGTAGCAGTATGTGGGCACCTTTGCATTGCAAATCAGTATTCGTAGCTTTCCACCACGGAGTGATATAAACTCCATAGGCTTCTTTGCTTAGCAAGAGAAACTCCACAAGGCAATTGAAAGCCAGATGAGACAGAAACTGTGAAAGTCATGGTCCAGGAGGAAAGCACACTGAAGACGGCCACCTTCAAAGACATTTACAAACTGTTTGACAGTTTGACCCACTTATGTAGTGAATTTTAGTTGTTTTCACCCCAGTCCCTCTCTCACCTCCCTCCTTCTCCCACTGAACCCTTCTTCCAGCCAGCAAGCCCCCTTCATGTCTTTTTTTTTTTTTTTTTTTGTGACCCATTGAGCTTTGTTAGAGTTAATTCTTGCCAGTGAGTGGGAGGCTATTTACTGGAGGAAGGGAACGTGTCAGCGGCTACACCAATGCAGAAAACGGGGACCATGTCAGCGGCTACACCAATGGAGGTCACCCTCTACCGTAACAGCTGCTAACTGCTAATAGTCCCTCAGGAAGGGGTGTCATCAGATACCTCCCCAACTCATGATGAAATGTTGAAGAGTCCAGTCATGTCCAGGCAAACACATCTACGTTGAGTTCATGTCTGGAAGAGGTCTTTTTGGATGCGTCCTTACGTAGTGGAAGGACAAAGGAACACTGGGGTTTCTACACTAATCCAGTCATACAGTCCGTCTCTGCATAACCTAATTGCCCAGTAATACTGGGGACTAAGCTTTGACCTATGGAACTTGGGGGTGGCATAGATATCGGTCTATATCAAAATGAAGGAAAAAAAGTGTTTACTTTGCTTAAACCGTGGAAGACTGAAGGTTGAGACCCTGGATCACTAGAGAAGGGATGAGGAGCCGTCTGTGCCGCCGTTTCTGGCTGTGTGGCGGGTAGTATTGCTGCTGCAATTTGTAGTTCCACCATCCCGTAAACACGGTGTTTGGCTTTCAGTTGTGTATAATAAACCTAAAGCAGAGCCTGGGGCTGTAACCGTGGGTCCAGAAGTGTGTGCAGATTTGTCTGAAGATGTAGAGGCAAAGTTCTGATGGAAGGAGTGGGTGGAGAAAGGTGTGTGGGAAGCTGGAGGAGGGTGGGGACACACTTTCATCTCAGGAGTGCAGAGGGACAGTCTGAAACACACACACACAGGAGGCTTAAAGCTGTGATGAAGAGTCACAAAGGTGGGCGTGGAGAGATGGCTCATTGGTTAAGAGCACCGTCTGCTCTTACAGGGGACCCAACTTTGGTTCCCAGTACCCACCCGGCAGCTCACAACTATCTGTCACTCCAGTCCCAAGGGATCCTATGTCCTCTTCTGGTCTCCACAAGCACCACACACGTACCTGGTGCACATGCACACAAAACTTGCATACAGGCAAAGCACCCTTATATACGAAGTAAAAATATGTCTTAAAAAGTAGTCAAAAAGGTAGTCAGGAGAAAGAATACCATGGTAATTACCAAGACTTAGGAGGGAGCCGGGAAGAGGAGGACAAGAGTTGTCTGCCCCTTTCATCCAGAGAGTCAGTGGTAAGGGTCTCATTCGTTAGTTACATAAATAGGAGCCTAAGTCGCCTTACCAGGGCGGTGGCACAAGCCAAGAAAGGGCAAGAGAAGCCACTAAAGGGACTGCCCCCAGGAGAGGGGCTGCAGGCAGGGCAGGGGTACTCTTGTAGCATAAACGTCTGAATTACTTAATTAAAAAAAGGCATACGCATGCACTGGTTTGATAAAAATGTAAAAGGAAGGAAGAGCCGCTAACAAAGAAAAGTAAAACTCGTTTGAGGCATAACGGCTGCCACATTTCCTTTGCTGTAGTGGGGATGAGCCACTTTTATAATTCAAGAGGGGGAAAACAAAAGCACAAGAAAGAAAGGCTAAAATCGACATCCTGGGATTTACCATCATGGTGAAGTGTTGTACGAACCCAAGGCCCCGAGTCTCAGTCCCCCTGAGTCTCAGCACCCAGGTGAAAAGCCGGCACTCCTCTTGTAACCTGAGGGCTGGGGAGGTGAGTGGGGGCACATCCCCAGGGCATGATGGCCGACCCGCCTGGTCTAACCAGCAAGGCCCAGCTTCCGTGAGAGAACAAAAACACAAGTGTACCCGAATAAAATCTGCCTGAAGATCAGAGGACAGAACGAGCCACTAGATTAAACACAGAAGCCAGGCAGTGGTGGCACACACACCTTTAATCCTAGCACTCGGGAGGCAGAGATCCATCTGGATCTCTGTGAGTTCAAAGCCACCCTGGACTACATGAGATTGACTCAATCTAGGAGAGAAACAGAGCCAGGCCGTGGTGGCACACACCTTTAATCCCAGCACTGGGAAGCACACGCCTTCAATCCCAGCTCTTGAGATCTCACGCCTTTAATCTCAGTATTTGGGAAGCACACATGCCATTAATCCCAGCACTAGGAAGTGATGGCTGGGTGGAGAAAGGTGTATAAGGTGTGAGGAGACAGGAACTGGAGGCTTTTCAGGCAGAGGAGTCCTAGAGGGAAGACGTGGCAGTGGCTTGTTCCTTTGTCTCTCTGATCTTCAGGCGAATTTTATTAGGGTACACAATATATCACCACATACACCATGCTTGAGGAGGGACAGCACCTGAAGCTGTGCCCTGGACCCACATGCAGGTATATGCTCCCACACACATGCACACAAATATAGTATCTTACACAGTCACCATTATATAATTAACACATCTATAATAATTACATATGTCAATAAAAACAAAAAACCCCTTAATTCTCAGACTATAATCAAAGCGAGAGAGAATCTTATCTGTTTTGCTTGTCTTCCCTTCTCCAGTGCTGAGAGCAGCCTGGTGCCCAGCAGGTGCTGAGTGGATTGAGTGTTGGAGGACAGCCTGGAAGAGGAGGCCTTTGAGAGGAAGGGAGGCGAACCTTGTCTGGGTTAGCTGAGGATGTGGACCGTTCCTTGAAGGCCTCTCAGAACTTTGCTTCTCCAAGCTGCTTTGACATGGCTGGCTCCCCCAAGCTGGGTTGGGGTTCCCTGCTTTCACTGAGGACCCTCAAGGATTGCAGTCTGTGTCTGCCATGGCCTGTGCCCTGGTCCTTGATGTTGTTTAGAGAGCCCAGAGAGCATAGCGGAGGTGGTGTGTGGGTTGTTGGGTGACATACATGGATGCTGGGGGAATAAAGGCCATCGGCCCTTGGGAATACCAGGTCATAGACACTTGATGCCACGGGAAGCTAGTAGGGAAGCCATGTCAGCAGGCAGGGAGCAGCTCATGTACTCTGTACTTACTTTTCTTTCCTGTTCTTTCTTCCTTCCTTCCTTCCTTCCTTCCTTTCCTCCTCCTCCTCCTTTTGTTTGTGTTTTGAGATGGAGGTTTCTCTGTGTAGCTCTGGCTGTCCTGGAACTCACTCCGTAGCCCAGGCTGGCCTCAAATTCAGAGATCCGCCTGCCTCTGCCTCCCGAGTGCTGGGATTAAAGGTGTGCGCCACCACTGCCCCGGCCTGTTCTGCACTTTTCTAGTGGGATTAAACTCCAGGAAAGGCAAACACACCTTGGGAGTGTATCCATCGCCCCAGTGCAGTTCAGAGCAGGTGTGAGCCTCACCCCCCTGTACTCTGGGCAGCCAGTCTGTCCTAGCTGGGGGTCCGCTACGGTTTTCATCCTTGCTCGGTGCTGCTGGGGCTTGGCTGGCTTTATGCCACTGGCATTTCCTCAGCTCGCCACAGAAACTGCTGATCAAATGCTCAGGACTGAGCGTCACAGAGCTTCTCTCTGGCTGGGACAGGGTGATCCAGTCTTCATTCTTCCTTCACTCTCGAGAGGAATGTGTTATAATGTGAAGAATATAGTGTAAAGACTACAATGTATCTCCTGGCCTTGTGGGAGCAGTAGTTGGGGACTAATATCCTTGAGAGGTGGGGTGTCAGTCTTTTCAAAAAAGAAAAAAAAAAAAGAAAGAGAAGAAAAAGAAAAAAGTATGGGAGAGGAGGACCTGACTGGAGAGCTGGTCAGGGCCATTGCCAAGAAGAACCAGCAGGGGGCAGCAGTGCCATTTCATAGGCGAGAGGTGGCGCATGGGGTCGGGGTGGGGGCGGGAAGGATGTTGGTAAAGGGAATTCCCAGGGTGCAGGCAGAGAAGTGGACTCAAAAGCCAGTAGACTCAAAAGCCAGGGGGCAGACCGGCAACCACCTCGCCTCACCCCCGGCCTTGGCAGGTGGGGTCTGCAGACTTCTGGCTGCTCGCTTGAGGCTCCTGTCCATCATGGCTTCTGGGAGGGGAGGCTGAGTTTTCCTTGGCCTCCACCTGCTTCTGCAGCATCTGGTTTTGATGAATATCCTCTTCTAGTATGTTCTGAATTTTCTTTAATCCTAGGAAAGTCTTGTTTGTTTGTTTTTCCTCGATGGAAATCCCGTTTCAGAGATTCTTCCTTCATAATGTTTAGGAACACCAGGGTCAACGAGTGCTTTGTGTTTTTCTCATTTGTTTGGTTTTGTGCTAAGGCTTGTGTTTCTCACACGGTAGAGGACAGATGTCTCCTGTGTGTAAGGCTGCAGAGGCAGAGGTGAGCCCGGGAATGCCAGGCCTCCCAGCATTTGTAGGAATTTTGAGAAGAAGGCTTTGGACATACGTGAGAGGTGGGGGTGGCTTGGAGTTGGGTGGGAGCGGAGGAAATGGCCGGGCGTCCAGGCTCCTGTTGAAATTCAGGTAACAAAGCCTGCCAGGTTGGAGTGGAGTGTCTCACTAATGTTTCACTAACATGGCTGTTGTGGGCTATGAGTGAAAATGAGGACATGGCGCTCCTAGGTCTGGTTGAGGAGTTTTATTTTTATTTTTTATTTTTATTGTAGGTATGAGGGAGAGAACACCGGATGCATCTGGAAGAGTCTAGACTGAATATGGCAGCAGAACAGACCAGGCCATGGGGGAGGAGCAAGAAAGGGAGAGGCATCAAGAGAGCTGGTCCAATGGCTGTTTCATAGAAAGGAGAGGCTGGGGAAAGGGAAGCTCAGGGCTGGAGAGTTTAGTGTAGGGGTGTGGTGAGAAGCGTTGCAGGAGCCAGGACTCTGTAACCCCTACTTGCTATACTGAGAGGACCTGGTGGCCATTTGTCATGAGTTTCTTTGAGACCTAACAGTCTATGGAAGGCTTTGAAAACAAGGGATGGGAGGGCCCTAGAATCCATGTATCTAGAAGCAGCAAGTTAAGGAAGAAATGAAATTTCCGGGTGAGGAGGCCACAGAGCCGCAGTTTAGGAATACTACATTGTCTTCATTCCATTTGCTGCTGCTGCTGCTGCAATTAAATACTCCACAAAAGCAGTTTGACCAGCCAGCCAGAATGGACAATATTTGAAAACTGCGAGCCAAAACAATCCCTTTCTCCCTTATTATGATTTGCTTAAATGAGTTGAACACTAGCATTCAGCAGGAAGCAGAGGGTGACAGACGCTAATATCCAACTCATTATTTTCACTTGCTTGTTCAGGTTAGGCCCCCAGCCCACTGAGTGGGGCCACCCACAAACAAACGGCAGGTGCTCTCACCTCAATTAACTAAATCATGATAATGACCCATAGCACACCAGAGGCCTGTTTCTCAGATGATTCCCAGTCTTAGCAAGTTGACAGTTGAAATTAAGCATCACACATCAGTGGAAAAACCAGGTTGGCTCTTTTCCTCCCTCCCTCCCTTCCTCCCTCCCTGCCTCCCTTCCTTCCCCTCTTTTTCCTTCCTTCCTTCCTTCCTTCCTTCCTTCCTTCCTTCCTTCCTTCCTTTCTTTCTTTCTTTCTTTCTTTCTTTCTTTCTTTCTTTCTTTCTTTCTTTCTTTCTTTTCTTTCTTTTCTTTCTTTCCTTCCAGGACACAGCCTTATATAGCCCAGGCTGGCCCTAAGCTTGCTCTGCAGTCAAGGATAGCCTTGTACCATTGATCCTCCTGCCCACACCTCCCACATGCTGGTATTACAGGTGCACGGCACCAGATTTGACTGTTTCTCCTTACTACTCCATCTTCCCTTCAGGATCTCATCTGGTCTCGTGTTTCTACATGTCTACTCAACCGTTTCTTTCCTGAGAGATCTAAGCAGGAGGCAGGAGTTAGCCCAAGTGACCCCTTGCATTCTTGGGACTTACAGATGGTGTCTGATTTCTGGGCAGCAACACGGAAGGGGCCTGGAGATCGAGGGCCTGGAAAGAAGGAGGACCTTTGTACCAGCTGGGGCCGTTTTGGTTGCAAATCATCAGAATAACTGATTCAAGGTGGGTTATAAACTGAGTAACTAGAGGCTTCTCTCCTACAAAGAGCGTTTGTATGCAAGAGGCTGCAGATGTGGGTGATTATGTCAATCCATCATGCCAACTTCTTTGCAAGTATTTCCTTTCCAGTCAGGAAGCCATAAACATGCCTCCTCCCAGGATGACAACCACATCTAGCTGAAAATAGCAATTTCTTTTGGTGATCTTCCTGCCTCCATTTCCTGGCTGCTAGGATTATAGACGTGAGACACGATGCCTGATTTTAGGATTTATTTTATTATATGATACAGAATGAAGCACAATCCCATTTTCTCCTATCTGGGTAGTTATGTCAGCACCACTTACATACTAGGTTGTCATTTCCTACAGATCTGCAGAGACCCTCCCCCATCCACATCCTGTGCCTACCTTTTTCATTGCTTGCTTTCATTTAGGTGTGGCTCCATTTCTGGTGCGCACACTTGTAATTCCAGCGTTTCTGGCATCTCTGCTTTGCTCTGGACTTTAGGGCGAGCAAATCTCTCTAGGAAAAACATTCTACACAGCGCACTGGTGAAATCCCTAGGCTGAGTGAGCCCTTCGAGAAAACCTCAGTTGCCACGGTAGTTACATTTATGGCTCTGTTGGCTGTGACTGTGTGCCAATCCAGCCTAGTTGATGAGTGCAGGGGTGGGGGAGAGCCTCAGTGCTAATGGAGCCGGACCTGGCACTCAGTAGCTTACCAGCAGTTGCTGACAGTGCGTGATCCACATTAGCTCTTGGATGATTAGAGACAAAGTACAGACGGAAGTTGCGCTTAGTGGAGGGGGTTGGGAGACTTTTGTCTGGAAAGTGGGAGAGGTGGTTAGTCTCTTCCTCTGAAGAACCCTTGCCGAGGATCTGGGTAGTTATCTCAGCACCACTTACCTACTAGATTGTCATTTCCTACAGATCTGCCTGCAAGCCTTTGGGTAATGGGAAGCAGTGCACTCCAGGCCAGCACTTAGTCGGCTGTGGTGGGTGGGGCTGGGCTTGAAGCCCAAGTGGGACAGTGCTTGGGATGGAAAGAGAGGCAGCAACAGAGGAGGAGGTGGCTTGAA
This sequence comes from Peromyscus californicus insignis, assembly GCF_007827085.1. NCBI lineage: Eukaryota > Metazoa > Chordata > Mammalia > Rodentia > Cricetidae > Peromyscus > Peromyscus californicus. Next base: position 70,265,217 of record NW_026294617.1, read on the forward strand.
TAGGGCCTGGGTGGGAGAGAATGCCTGGGGAGGGTGAGGCCAGGACTGGGGGTGCAATGGTACATACTGAACTTAGACGGTAAAGACGTACAATGTTGCTCTGTGGCACATGCTGAACTTAGATGGTAAAGACATAGAATGTTGCTCTGTGGCACATACTGAACTTAGACGGTAAAGACATAGAATGTTGCTCTGCTTCGGTGCCAACATCCAAGTGTAAACCCTTCATTTTACAAGTCAGGCCACACCTGGGCAAGGCAGGGAGCCAAGAAGTAGCTGAGAGCTGGGGTATGAAACCTCCCGATTCCCAGAGTGAGAGGGCTTAAGGAATGTTCAGTCAGCAGTGGTTTCTCTGGTGTCTTCCTGGGCCGCAAAGTTGAGGGTGGTGCACATCAGCTCCTTGGTTCCCTCCCATCCCTCCCTTTGGAACCTCCATCCAGATCTCTCCTAGATCTGGTGTCTTTCCTAGGTCCTTGCTTTAAACAGGCTGCCATGTAGTTACCACCAAGTGTCAGCTGATAATTTAATGACTTGGTTGATTGAGGGGAAAACCACTCTGAGTTTGTTGTGGGGCAAGTCCTGCACTAGAAGCTGGTGATTCGGTGGAGCACATACACTTTTTAACAGCATCCCTTTCCTCACCGAGTTCCCCAGGAGTCCTAACTGCAGCACACACGATCCGACTTAGGAGTTCAGGGAAGGTCCTTACAGATACCTAAGCCCATGTCAGTCAGGGAGAATGAAGGGTGGAAGGTTGATCTGGGCATATCCACAGCATGGAGAAACTTCTGGGGTGGGAAGAAATCATGACCCATGATGGAGGAGCTGGAAGTGATATCCATTGCGGCTGGAGAAGATGGGGCCAAGTGAGGCAAGGATTGAGGCCTGAGGCTTGAGTGGAGGCCAGATCACCTACAGCTTTTGAGTGACACAAATTTACACTCAAACAGAAATGGGAAACCCACACATGAACTCTCTGATTCTCCCTCCATCACACTGTCTGCCTCTGCCTCTCTCCTTTCTTTCTCTCTCTCATTGAGAGTGGAGTACGTATTTATTAGTATGGGTGAATGCATACGTGCATGTGGGTATGTAGAGGTCAGGGGATGATGTAGTGTCTCTTCTCTGTCCCTTTCTACATATTTATTATTTATACTTTATTTTTGTTTTATTTTGTTTTACTGAGATAAGATTTTACTCTGTAGAACAGGCTGGCCTTGAACTCCCAGACCCATTTGCTTCTGCCTCCCAAGTGCTGGGTCTAAAGGCCCGTGCTACCACATCCAGCAAAATATTTATTTACTTTATCGTATGTGTTCATACCTGAGTGTATGTATATACACTGTATGTGTGCAGGAGCCTGAGGAGGCCAGAAATGGCATTGAATCTCCTGGAACTGGAGTTACAGGGGTTTGCAAGCCACCATGTGGGTACTGGGAATCAAACAGGCCCTCTGGTAGAACAGCCAGTGCTCTTAAGCTCTGAGAAATCTCCTTAGACTACTAATTTATCTTAAAATTTATTTATTTATTTATTTGGTTATATATGTATAGGTATTAGTGCTCTCAGCCTCTGAGCAGTCTCCCTAACCTACTAATTTATCTTAAACTTTTATTTATTTATTTACTTGGTTATATATGTATAGGTGTTTTGCCTGCCTGTATGTCTGTGCACCACATGCATGAAGTGCCCATGGAGGCCAGGAGAAGGCTTACCTGGGACTGGAGTTGCAGTTGTGAGCTGCTGTGAGTCTCCCCAGGCCCCCACCTTTTTATTCTTTGAGACAGGGTCTTTCACTGATGCGCGTGGATTTGCCTAGGCTGGCCAACCAATACGCTTCAGGGATCTGCCTGTCCCCACCCTACTCAGTGTGTGTGGGGTAGGGGGGTGTTATGTTTGTAGGTGAGCCCTCATGCTTGTAAGGCAGACATTTTACCAATGGAGCCATTCTTCACCCCCTTTTAGTACCTTATTACTAGAAGGAATAGGTAGTTAAAGATGACCAGAGGTTTAAAGAAAATGAAAGACTAAAATTCTCACAAACAAACAAACAAATAAAAAAAAACCAGTAGAATCCATGAAGACATCAGAAGAAAACTCATAAGTTTATATTTTTAGAGTTAGGAAAGATATTTTCTCTGAAACAAGCCTTAGAAAGGAACATTCAGAGAAGAAAAGGAAGCTATTCACTACAGAATAGATTTGCTTCTGAATTTCCTTTCAGTGTTGGTAGAAATAAAAATGTAACATCAGTGCTAGAAGATGAAGGCAAATAAAAAGTAGAACCCAAAACCAAGCAAATAGCAAAAAATGGAAAATAAGACAGAAAACTAACAATGAAGAGAATCAGCCCAGGGCTTCCTGGAGCAGAGAACGGATTAAGAACCTCGCTAAGGCTCACACTGGGGTCCAGATATCATTTGAGTGTCCCTCAAGGGAAGTTTAATTCCTAGTGTGGAGGTGTTAGAAGTGCTGGGGCCTTTCAGAGTTGAAGGTTTTGTTGAGGTAATTAGGTCACCGGGAGTACTGCCCTCAGAGAGGTGGAATGCTAATGTCTTGGAGTGAGTTCCCAGAAGTGTGGATTGTTACCAAGAAAATCAAGACTGACCCTCTCTGGTCTCTGGATTCTGACCTCAATCAGTATTTTCCTCCAGTGTTTCCACTCTTCAAAGAAGGTTTTCACCAGAGCTAGGCAGGAGTGAGTATTTTGAGCTAAATAACCCTAAGGGAGCCATTCTCATTCAAACCACCGTACCAGCCTGGCACTCATGAATCAAGTAAGTCTAAACGAATCTTCCCTTCCCAAATCTGTTTTTTAGGCATTTTATCACAGTGCCAAAACACTGATCTGCACACATCAGGTCAACATTTTCCTTGGAAGAATTAGGAAACTGGTGCTCCAAATCCCTTTACATCTCACCTGCAAGAAATATGAAAAGTGAATTTCAGGACATCCAGGGATATATAGAGAAACATTGTCTAAAAGAAAAAATGAAGAATGAGTTATTTGCCCATGGGGATGTCCGCTCTCTACTCATCCTGTTCTTTTCTGCTCATAAAGCATCCCTCCCTCTCCACATCAGGAACATTCTTTCCACACCATAATCCACACCTTGACACCCTCCAAGGGCTCACCTCCCACATTCCAATATCCTGCTATTCCTCTTCATCTCCCTTCTTTGCATACTCGTCTTTATCCTGTGAAATTGCTCTACTCATGGTCAAGAGTCAGTAGAAAATGGAAAGTACAAGAGGAGAGAAGATGGAGAAAAAATATGGAAAATGGAAACAAATCAACCATTAAATTATTGAACATTCATCTTATAAATGAGGATGATCTTACCTCCAGTTTCTGGGAGGCAACCAGGAACAATGGCAACAGCCTGTATTCCTCTGCAGGTCTCTTGGACTCCCCTGACCACAAACACTTGCACACACACACACACACACACACACACACACACACACACACACACGAACCCATATACACACAAATAGATATATGTACACATACACTCAGAGAGAGAGAGAGAGAGAGAGAGAGAGAGAGAGAGAGAGAGAGAGAGAGAGCGCTCTTTAAGATAAACTTCTCTTAGAAATTTCAAAAGTGAACTGCCAACATGATACCCCAAAGAAATAATGGATAGAGGAGAGGAAGTAGAGTTAAGCAAAATGAAGGGTGTGTTAAATGCCTTATTGAAACCTGTTGCTTTGTAAGGTAATTTTTTAAAGAAGGAGTTTGAATGAAGATACTCTGCATGGGCTATCAAAAAAACATGGGTTATTAGACAAAAATCTCAATGCTAGGCATGTGATATCTCTGTGAGTCATTGGTCAAGTAGGCTTCAAAAGCCTCCAGAACAGTACAGGCTGCTTCCCTTTCTCTTAGTTACTCACCATAACTAGCTGGTATAATTGCTGAAGGCACCACACACTTTTGTTGTAGGACATAAAGAAATCAGGAGTGAACTTACAAGGAAAGCTTCTCTTTGATGACTAGCTTTCACAGTGCAGGAAGGTGCCATACGGAGTGCTGGAGGGGAAGAGACATCAGTGGTCTCACCCAACACTGGGACCTGCCTGCTAGAACACCAGTCTACCAGGCAATAGTGGCATGCTTGTTATGGGGATAACTAACCACTTTCCAATTGGATTTGAGGACTTTTCCACAGGGGAGAACTTATGCCTAGCCTTGTACACCTGGTCAAAAGCTCATGGTTGGGTAGATCATTGGCCTTAGGGAGTGACTTACTACTGCTGTTTTCTAAATGCTTTTGTTACCACGCTACTTCTAAACATTTTTGTTTTTATCCATAGATTAGCCTCCCTTAAGCATGGTCGGAGAAGTTTTAATATCAAATATGTTCTACTGTCCCTTATTCCTTGACTTCTCTTCTCTTCTGAGCTCTTTCTGACTTCTGGCCTGTACAGAAACTCTAAAATTAAGCAAGTCTAAAATTTCCTAGCTAGGCTCCACATATGAGAAAGAACACATATCATTTGTTAATCTAGAGACTCATAATGATCAGAGAGCTGAGAAGAGGTGACTATTGAGTACTCAGCTCTAAATGTGACATCTGTATTGGCCCACCCCAGTGGGCCCCCAAGGCTTGGAAGCTTTCACCCCACTCTTCTCTGTTCCCAACCTGTATTGGCACTACTTGTCCTAGATTCCTGCCAGAGACTCAGAAGAGGCCTGAGTCTTGTGTTCTTTATTTTCAAACCTACCATTCCTTCCTTCCTTCCTTCCTTTTCTTCTTCTCCCTTTCTCTCTCTCTCTCTCTCTCTCTCTCTCTCTCTCTCTCTCTCTCTCTTCCAACAGAACCTGTTTGAGGTTCACTGTTCTTGAGGCCTTATTTGGAGTCTCTAGCAGGGACGTTCAGTTGCTCCTCTACTCTTGACAGAAGAACAGTTTTCCATCAGGGAAGGCTGCCTTCTTAGATTGAGTCCACAGCTTCACAAGGATGCGCATGGGACTGAAAGGAAGCGGACAGCATCCTAGCCAGCCATATTAGCCAAATCCATTCTCATGACCAACGAGAGGACAGATCCTGAGGTTGAACAGTCTTCTCCTCACATCTGGATCCCCAGCTAGACTCTGTTTTAGATTTCTTAGCGAACTTTGTCCACTGTTAAATTTGATCAGTGGTGGTACTACCAGTGCTGTGCCACAAAATCAGAGACAGTGACAGAGAGTCTTCAGGAGGCAGGAGCTGTAAGTGATGTTTCATCTCATGAAGTGTCACTGACAGCAAGAAGGAGGTCCACTCACTGACCTCGAGTAGTACATCTTTGCCACCTAATACCAAACCATCAAATCCATGTAACTCTTTCCCTGTTCAATGCCTTTTCACTTTTATCATCTCTTTAGAATCTCCACAGTAATCCAAGATAGGAAGTCCCATCATTTACTCCCCTATACAGATGTGGTCACAGAACTGAAGAATAAGGTTGACTTCTGCAACATGAGCAACACAGATATTTGGCCATAGCAGAGCCCAACCAAGATTGAAAAGTCAGACCTTCATCCACATGGACACTGAAGAACTTGAGGAAATTCCCCTTCAATATCTTCATCAAAGCTGGCTTGTCGGTCATGTCATCTTTATCCCTGTATTCATGAAACGTGTTCATCATACCCATCACGGACGTCTCAGCTTTAGCGTTGCTCATCTTTAGTTTCAAAAGTCTGTAGGGTGTGAAGTGGTAATGGGACTCGGAATGCTAAAAAATTTTTATATAAAAAAAAGAAAAAAAAATAAGAAAAAAAAAGCCGGGCGGTGGTGGCGCACGCCTTTAATCCCAGCACTCGGGAGGCAGAGCCAGGCGGATCTCTGTGAGTTCGAGGCCAGCCTGGTCTCCAAAGCGAGTTCCAGGAAAGGCGCAAAGCTACACAGAGAAACCCTGTCTCGAAAAACCAAAAAAAAAAAAAAAAAAAAAAAAAAAAGTCTGTAGGGAACAGAGATAATGACCCTGTTTCCCTCCTCCTCACATGTGGCTAAGTGCCTCAGGACTGAGGGAAGGAAGATTAAGGGGGGGGCGGAAAAGGAATAATTCTTGTTCTAAAGGAGGAAGGTCGGAACATGCCTGGGACCTTTGTTTATCTACTCGGGAGCCAAGAGGACAATATAGGTGGACCAAAGTCTAGCAGTGGAGACCATGAGCCTATTCAGGATGCAGAAGCAGGCAGAACTGGGGGGTTAACATACAAAAAAAGATCGAGCCCTAGGACAGTGTACCCAGCCACACTGAGTATTTGATAGACCCCTCTTTAAGAAGCATCAAAACTATCTCTTTCAGCTTTGAAGTCAAGGTTAGAGTGGTTGAAGCAGGATAGTGTCCTTGGTCATCTGCTTCCTGACCATCCTCTATCAGGGACAAGACACCGGAGAGCCTCATTATCACTATTTCTAAGTTCTTGATGAAATAGTGTGTCGGCTCCAAGTGTGAGTATATGAGTAAGGCTGTGAGCGGATGTCAAAGCCCCATTCTGGACTAGTTAGAGAACTTCCTGGAGCACCCTGGGAATAAGGAAACAAGGATGGATGGCCACAATAGGCACCGGCTGAACAGAAACAACTGTTTTGCTTCTTACACTGTTGGGTCAGATTGCCTGTTTATAGAGGTTACTGGCATTGTGTTTCTCTCTTCTTTGTGGACTGTGGCTAGCCTCAGGTCCCACAGTGCTTCCTATCCTGCAGGTAGCAGAATAGGCTAGGAGAAAGGCACAACAGTCCTGAGATACAAGAGGCATTTGCTGACTTACCTAAACTGAGAAAGCTTCTACAGAGAAGACAGGTGAGATGTGTGCACCTGGACACAGAGTAAAGTCCCTTTATAAGGCTGAACCTTGTCGGGATGCTGGGAACCACAGGCCACTGATGCAGCCAGTTTCCAGCAGCCTTGCCCTACTTCATGTGGGTTGGACACACTTACCACACTGTGCTCAGCATTTCCAGTGACCAGGTTCTGTGCCTCCCAAGAGAACTTATCTGGAGCAGAAGGCTCTTGTCCCACCTCAGATTGGCACTTGGATGGTCAGCAGATGGGCAAATGGGAGAGAAACACTGAGCTGCTAGGATCTCTGAGCCTGTGAGGCAGCATGGTTTTGTTTGATCATTCACCCGACCTCCTACAAATTCCCACGTATTTGTCCTGACAGTCACAACAACCCCACAATTAATTTTTGATGAACTGCACGTCAAGAGTCCCACATTTACCTTCAAATTCTCATAAATCCTAACAGCTAGGCTGTGTTTTCATTTTAGCTAAAGAGCCCCTGACATGTGCAGAGTTCGGCACACTCCACAAGTTTACTCGGCAAACAACAGAAAGTCCTACTTCAAATTCATACTTCTCTTCCCTTAGGGGAAGCTCCCCAGGCCTCATCAACAACTGCCCTCTGGGAACTCACAGTCCAGGGAAAGAGGCAGGGTCGCTTCAGTGCATCATACGAGCAGATACTCACAAGGTTCTCAAGGAGAGGGGAAGAGAACATCAGTGCTGCTCTCGTCCTGCTCTTCACTGTCTGGATTCAGCGTTGGAAGGACCACCAAGGAATGAGCCTGGAGCAGGGCATTAGGTAGTTCAAATCTACACAAAACAGCCTGTGCGGGAGTTGGCTGTCATGCTATTAAATATGATGTGCCCCACCATGCAGAAAAGGCTAATGTGGGTGGGGGATGAAGGAATGGGTGGTCAGTTGGAACTGGGAAGCCGGTGGGAGGAAAGGGGAGATGCTAACTGAAATGGGACCCCCTTCTGTTGCTCTGTGCCTGACATTCCCCATGTGGCACAAGAGTTCAGGGTTCATTTGGTGACCATCCCTTCAGGCATATTGGGGCTCCATTGAGCTATGATGCTCTGTCCTCTCTAGGTGGGGCCCACTGTCTTAATCCACTTTATTCCTCCAACTTTCTCCCCAGCTGATCCCTATTGTAACCAAGGGCTTCTGTTTTCTTTTTCTCCACTTCTCCATATGATGGAAATTTTGTGTTAACCATTTTGTGTTAATAGGCTATAAATAATTTAAATAGAAATAGTTGAATGCAATTGTATTTATACCACTGACATTATGCAGTTAGGGTTTTTTGACATACAAGGATTTCCTTTTTCTTTTAAACTTTTTTCTTTCCTTTCTCTCTCTCTCTCTCTCTCTCTCTCTCTCTCTCTTTTCCTTCCTTCCTTTTTTTTTTGGTTTTTTGAGACAGTTTCTCTGTGTAGTTTTGGTGCCTGTCTTGGATTGGATCTCGCTCTGTAGCCCAGGCTAGCCTCGTACTCACAGAGAATCGCCTGGCTCTGCCTCTCAAGTGCTGGGATCAAAGGTGTGCGCCACCACCGCCCTGCTGGGCTTCTCTTTTCTTAATTTTAAAATTAACATACATGCTAATGAATTTCATGATGACATTTTCATACATGTATGTCATTATACTGTTCTAACACTCAATGTCCACGTCTCTTTCCTGATCATTTCTACCCTTTCATCAGCAACACTCTGCCCCCCCAGTCAGTCAGTCCCCCTTCTCTGTGCATGTATTCTACGAATGAGAGGACCCTTGCAGCATTTGTCTTTCTGAGTCTAGATTATTTTATTAGTACAATGATCTCCAGGGCTATCCATTTTCCCACAAATGACATATCTCCCTTTTTCCTTAGGGCTAAGGAAGACTCCTCTGTGGATATAGGTCACATTTTGTCTTCTTGGTTTGAGCCTAGCCTTTAGTGGCTGAGTTACCACTCCAGCCCTATAGACCACATTTTCTTGGTTCATTCATACATCTCTAGCCACTGATGGGTATCCAGGCTGATTCTATGTATGTTGGCTATTGTGAATAGTGCTTCTTGCTATTATTTCTTGAGCTACTAGAGTCCTTACCACAGTGTCCTTGCCTAGTGTTTCCCCCTATGTGTTCTTGTAGCTTCAAAGTTTCAAGTTTTGCATCGGTGTCTTTGGTTCATTTTATAAACGACTGTTACAAAAGATAAGAAATAAATAGGGACCTATCTGAACCTATACATTGCTTTTGGAAGGATGGCCATTTTCACAACCATCCTACCAATCCATGAGTGTGAGAGGTCTTTCCATCTCCTGCGATCTTTTTCAATTTCTTTCTTTGCCGTTTTAAAGTTTTCATTGTACAAGTCTCATTTTTCCTGGTTAGATTGACTTCCAGTCATTTTTGAGGACATCAGTGAGTGGATGGGGCCAGGAAGGAAGAGCAGGTAGCATAACTTGGGTGTCTGAGTTACTTTTGGTGCATAGAGTCCCCCTTTGGGGTGGGCTGTGATCAGGGAGGGAGACAGAGTCCCTGGTGGGGGTGGGCTGTGATCAGGGAGGGAGACAGAGTCCCTGGTGGGGGTGGGCTGTGATCAAGGAGGGAGACAGAGTCCCTGGTGGGGGTGGGCTGTGATCAGGGAGGGAGACAGAGTCCCTGGTGGGGGTGGTCTGTGATCAGGGAGGGAGACAGAGTCCCTGGTGGGGGTGGTCTGTGATCAGGGAGGGAGACAGAGTCCCTGGTGGGGGTGGGCTGTGATCAGGGAGAGAGACAGAGTCCCTGGTGGGGGTGGGCTGTGATCAGGGAGGGAGGCAGGTCAGGAGGAGGTGCTGGCCTTTGACAAGCTGCTGTTTGGTTGTTAGATCATTCCACATGTGATGGCTAGAGCTGAAACACAGAATGCTATAGAGCATTTGTCTAAGTACTAAGAGTGTGAATTACATGATTTGCAGGTTTTCATTTACTTCTGTTTCTACATTATAGATATCACAGTGGGGATTTCTGAATTATTGCCTAAAACCTCTAGTTAGCCAGTTTCTTGAGATAAATTCCTGAGGAATGATGGATGAATCAAAGATATTTAATAAAATTTTCTATGGTTCTAGCTTCCAAATAGGTGGGAAAATTGGGCTGTATTTTTAGCACAGAAACACAATAGGGTTTCAGTAAACTGGTTGTCTGTTGAGGTAATGTTTTCGTTAGATGAATGCAAACTGGGAAAGGTACTGGCTTAAGTCTTTGTTATTGTTAAGCATGTCATTCCGCTACTGATGTCGTGGTGGATTTGGTGCGGGGACTGAACCCTGATGCTCTAGTCCACTTAACCCTGACCACTGAGCAACCCTGAGCATCTCCCTTCAATTTCTGTGGAACCCTCTGAGACCCGGTACCGATCTGAATCAGTTACTTGTTCTTTGGCGCCACCTTCTGGGAGAAACACTCATCAGCCTGTGGGGTCCAAGGTGTGCTATGGGGGTGGAGAAGGCTGAGCGAAGGCTTGCCCTGGAGAGAGACTGAGAGGAGAGTCAAGTGACACGTATGCTGAGGTCAGCTCTAAGGCCTGGACTTCTCAGTCAAGTTACTTGCAATTGGCTGTTTCCTAATGGTCAAAACTGATCCTGGCAGTTTTCTTTGACTTCCAAACATCCCTCAGGCTACTAAAGCAATTTCTTAGCTCTTTCCACATAGAAAGTCAGGTTTCAGCACAGGCTAGGTGCGCAGGGCCTTCACCTTTCATCTGCTTGCTGCCTAGAGCTTTGTTCTTCTAAGCACTCACGTGCACCCTGTCAACTCCATGCCCGGAGCAGGCCATGCTGTCCCGCAACTTCAAGCCTTTGCTCAGACCTCCATTCTCTGGAACAACTCAAAATTTCTCTTCAAGACACTACTCAAATAGCATCTCCCTCAATAAGTCTTCCTCAGTTTTTCTGGGAGAAGGTAGCCCTTGTTGGGCGCCCTGATTGCCCAGAGTACATGGTAACCATGTATAACTGTTTGCCCCACCCCTTGAACTAGCCCGCCCAGTGTCTTATTCATATTGTCTAGCAGAGGGTCTGGCATGCTGCAGATACTCCTGAAATATGTGTTGAATGAGTAGATGAATGTGATTCACTACTGTAGACTTTGGAGGCTCACTAATTGAGGGAGGATGTCTAAGGAAGATATTTTTAAATGTGGCCTTGGAGCTGGGGCGGCAGGGATGAGCTCCAATGGGAGGCAGGGGATGGATAATGAGACCTTTTGTGATTCTTAGGTGTTTCAGATCCTGGAGGTAGATCCCTAAAACCAGTTGAGTTTATTTTAGGAAGGAGTGTGATGATGTCATCCCAGGAATGCAGTTAAGGTTTGGTCCTGCTGTAGAAGAACCTGAGGAGAGTCACACACCGGCTGTCATAAATGAGTGGACCAGGAATGGGCAGGATGTCCAGCATGATGGGAGTTCCCCTGCTCAGAAGACTGCCTTTTGTCTGATTTCCAGGATCACACAGAGGCTAACCTGTGAATGTTGAGTAGCCCAGCACCAAGAGCAACAGGTCAGTTCCTCTTCCAAGACCATCTCGGGGGTGGTGTGGGCTGTGCTGGGTGTGTGCAGCTCTTAGAGAGCAGAGACCCTCAGTCTGCCTGTTCTGGAGAACATGTGCAGTGTGGACGAGCATCCCAACGATGTAACTGTGGCCCCACAGTGGTTTGGAATTCCAGAGGACAAGCATGTCTTTGGGCTTGTCCACAAACACAAAGAGACTAATCTAGGTGTAGCGATTGTGTGATCTTGGTAAATTCCCTAACCTCTTTGGATTTCATGTTTCCCTCAGGAGAACGAGGCAGTGATGCCCAACTCCTCAGGGTCCTGCGTGAATTAAATGGGATAATGTACAAGAGGCTTTGCCTGTCATTCAGCTGGCACAGAAGAAGTGAGACGTGGGGCTGTTATGATGGTTGTTTGCACAGGGTGTAGGGAGGGCAGTAGCTCCCCATTACCTCTACCTCTGTAGGAAGTTTGGAGTAAGAGACCGTGGGCATCAGATGGACAGTGCACAGAGCTGTGAGAAGGCCCCGGGATTACAGAGACCTTGCTGGGGAGGCGGAAGTCAACTCCTAGAGAAGATGGCATGTGGACGGTGGTGGGGACAAAGATATCAATGCCTATGCTGTCTGTACACTCCAGTGAGAAAGAAAACGTGAACAGCCTGATGCCCAGCCTGATTCTCCCGTGAAGCATAATTATTTTAGTGTTCTGCTGGTCCCATAAAGTAGTTCACTGTAGGGGAAGGGATCTTGCCTTTTCAAGGATGCCAACATTTTCGCTGTGAACAACAAAAACAGTGTCTTGCTTCTAACCATCTTTTGTTTGTTCTGTTTCTTGACAATTAGGAGGTAGGAGGCCACTCCTGGACCCAGTGAAGGGACTTAGTCTGAGACCAGACAGGTAAGTCTGTTGAGGGTAGACACTGAGCCAAGTTCACACGGGGCCAGTGAGGGCATGAGGAGGCCCCTTTTCTGACACAGCACAGGAAAGTGGGCAGGAGGGCAGATGTCTCCAGGAGGAAGGGCCCACCCTGTTCTGGGCTTCTGCAGATTGGGTCCTGCTCCCTCCCCACAGACTCTCCACTGTCCCCCACGCCTCCTCCTCTGCTCTGCAGATCTGCCCCATATACCCTGCTGGAACCAGTAGTCATGCCGGACACACCCGTGGAGGACTCCCTCTTCCAAATCATACACTGCTTCCACCACTATGCTGCCCGGGAAGGGGACGTGGAGACCTTGTCCCTGGAGGAGTTGAAAGCCCTGCTCCTGGATAGCGTGCCTCGCTTCATGGACACCTTGGTATGTTGGGTCTGGGGCTGGAGTGGGAGATGAAGGGAGGACCGAAGTGCCCAGAACGTGCTGTTTGTGGGGTTGGAAGTGAGTGGTGAGGTGGTGAGGTGGAAGTAGCTGACTCCCAGGAGAACCTCCTGTTCCTGGAAGGAGGATGGAAGAGGGAGGGTGTGCAGAGGGCAGGGTTTGCTCTATTGCCTGTCCTTCCCTCCTCTGAAGTCACCTGCTTGGTTTCACTCCAGCCCATGAAGAGCTAGTCTCTGAGACTTGGCCTGATACCACAGCTGCCGATTCTGCTGCCTCCTGTGAGCATGGGCTCAAAGCTGTTCTCTGTTCACAAGCCTCTTTAATCAGTGACACCTGCCCTAGACTCAGACCCTCTCGGTGAGGCCTTGAAGCCTAAGTCCCTTCGCCAGTGCCTCTGCCGTGAGCCTGGAGTGGGTAACTTAGGCTATGGAGGCTGCCCTCGTCTGGTGGGCATGGGAAATAGAACCTCTTCCACTTCCCAGGCCTCAGGCTTCTTAGAGCTGGGTGGGGCCAGCTGGGCTTACAGAGCCTGCTTGTCTAGTCTGTTAGTCCTAATCCCCAACTACTGTAGTTCTTAGAGACTGCATCACGGAAGAAAAGTGTGATGCTGCCTTCTGAACTCTATGGTGTCCCAGGCTCTCCGGCCTGCCATCTCTAGAGGAAGCGAGACTCAACTCATTCCTCCAAAATATCTTCTTCACATACCTCCTTTTGAGAAAGAATGTAAAAGACAACCTCACTCTCTCTCTGGAATGTTCCTCTGAGAGCTCAGAAGGCAGCGGGGCGCGGAAGTTCCTTACTAATTGTTTTTAGGAAATCCTTTCCCTTCTGGGGAGAACTCCTTGAGGGCTTTCCTAGATTGCCCAGCCCTGCGATCATGGAGCTTGGGTCTGCCTTTGCTGTAGGGCTTTGGGAACAGACACAGGGGCACAGCTGGCAGATTTGGTAAGGATGGGCATTGATGAGGGTTCTGGTCTTCTCTGGTTAGGAAGCTTCGTGGATGTGATGGGGTTATAATGTGATGGGGTTATAATGTGATGGGGTTATAATGTGATGGGGTTATAGGATGGAGGGGCTGCTGCAGGGAGAGAAGCTGCTGACCCTCCCACGGGGATGGGCAACTGCCCTCCAGGTCTGCAGCTACTCACAAATTACCTTCCGTCCCTCAGCTACTCACAAATTACCTTCCGTCCCTCAAATGCTTCCCAGATGTTCCCTTCTGAACTTGAGCGTGCCCAAGTACACCAGGAAAATCTTGCTGAAACCCACTTTTTCTGCCACTCCCTAGTTCTCCTCCACACCTACCTGTCCCCATCTGTCACATACCTTCTCTCAAAGCAAGAACCCCGACATTCCTCTTGCTCTTCACCCCATCTCAAACAGCCCCTCCTGTGCCGTTCCGATCTCCAGCCTCAGGAACCTCTGCTTGGACATGGTGGACAGCTCCAGTGGCCATTTCTCTGTCCTTCCCTGCATTCTGTACTCTATAGGTGAACCAGGTAGAGTTTCATAAACATGCCTAGGCAGGTAGCACAGCACACAGAGATATGCTCTGCTTGGAAATGGTCCTGCAGTCAGTCACATGGGAGATATGTGTCTGTATGGAAACAGGTTGGCCTTCCCTTTAAGGAGCTCTCAGTGTGGAGAAAGGAGACAGTGTCTTACCTTCAGGAAGACTGTGCAGGTGTCTCTCTAGGAGAGCATGCAGGTAGCTGGGAAGACAAAGTACAGCCACTGAGTGTACGTGATTTGGGGCTGGGGACTCCAGGCTGCTGACTGCTATTCAGGAACTGCTCACAGTTCTCCTGTGAAAGGGCCATTTTTGGTCTCTTATTTGTGCCCATGCCACTTTAGGTCCAGTGACCCAAGGTGTCCACTGACACCTGTGCCTCTTCAGCCTGATTTTGTAGCATGTGGTGATCTCATCACTGACACTCTGCATGAGGGCTGGTTTCCTGAATTCTCCTTGTAGGGGGACAGTGGTGCTGCTGCGATCTTTCCGTCTCCAGCAGGAGGAGGGGTCTGGAGGATAGGTGTACTGGGTGCTCAGTGGTGTTGATCCTCTTTGTATTCCTCAGGGCCGCAGGCAGCCATACTACATCACGGAGCTGTTCCGGGCGGCTGACAAAAACAAGGACAACCAGATCTGCTTTGATGAGTTCCTGTACATCTTGGGCAAACTGGTGAAGGACTACCATCTACAGTTCCACAGGCAGCTGTGCACACACTACTGTGCCCAGCACAGCCTCTACTAGGGGAGGCCAGACAGTCTCCCACCACTGCAGTCTGTTCGGGGAGGTGTGGCTTGACTACAAACAGCTTGCAAAACTCAGCTATGTATTTCTTCTTATGTGTGCGCACATGTATACAAATAATATCACAAACATTCCCAGGACAGACCCAGGGCATGGCTCTGGGTATCCATGAATGTTTGGTGAAAGAAGTTTAGTCTTTACTATGTGGAACATCATTTGGGGGCAGAAGACATGCTCCTGCCTTAGGTGATCCCTTGCTTGAGTGGGGAATACTGGTCAAGAAGATATAAATCGCAGTGGAGACTCAGGTAGTGTGTCTGGGAACAGCAGAGAGCTGTCTGGAAATAAATGTCCAAGGGAACACGTGCGCTTCATTTACTCAGGTGGACATTGACGTTTGAAAATGGGGTAGTGGAACTTGGGCACTTTAGAGGATGCATCAGGTGGGGAGAACTTGGAGACTCAATAAGGGGTTCCTGCCCATTCTGGACTTGTGCAATGTGGACAGGTCAGTAGCTGCACAGAGGGACAGAAGGAAGAGAGGAGAGAAGGAGAGACATGTAAATGTCAAAGTCCAAGTCTTCAAGGACAGATCGAGGGAGAGGAGAGGTCCAGAGTGAGACCCAGGTATCTGCCACTGGTGATCCTGGGGAAGATGATGTTGGTTGTTGACCTGGGCATGACCCGTGTCAGCATGGGAGCCAGTGTGTTAGGGAGCACTGTCCACTGGGTTCTGTGTACGTTGAGTCAGAGGGGCAAGGCAAGGTAAGTACCTGCAAAGCCAGCAATCCAGCCCAACAAAGCAACAGACACCTGCCACGCGAAGAGTGATGAACAGAAGCTGGGAGTTGTCTGGAGGAAAGAGGGGTTGGGTGCGGTGATGACTGATGTTTCTCCTGACTCTGAGCTATTCATGACTCAATGGGCCAAGTCCTCCCGTGGTCCCTGCCCTCCTTGCTACCCAACTCTGTCATTCTTTTTCTTCCTGGAAGCCCAGAGATTAGGGAGGAATTCTTCAGGAAGTGTTTCTTTGCCTCCAGACATTTTTAGTGCCCATCTTGGTGGCCTGTCTTTTCTGAAGACTCCAGATCCCGAGTTTTCTGATAGCAGGGACTCATCACATTGCTTTCCTATGGGCAGATGTTTGCATCCTTTCCCCCTGAGAGAAAGTTCCAGAGAGGAACATACTTCTGTCTCTCTCTAGTTGGCCTAGTGTCCTCATACGACTGATTCAGCAGGTTTTTGAGGAAGGAAATCAGGGAGGGGACCCATGGAACTGAAATCTAGTGACTTAGCCCTATGGCCCTCCTGGGACACCCCGTGATTACTTCTTGTTCATGTCAACGAGCCAGTATCCTGGGTTATTCAGCTGCTCTCAGGGCCCAGGCAGGTCCTGCTTGCTACATTGAAAGGTGGTGGGTCCCATGACCCTTCAAGGTCCCCAAAGCTCTGGCAGTCTGAGCACTAGCACCCACCCCAACTCCTCCTGGCAGCCTCTCCATCGGGCTTGCTTCCTCTGCCCTCCTTTCTTCAGACCCTGGCTATTGAGACACCAACCCGGGAACTCAGTGTTTTCCTGTAAACACAGCTCTAGATTGCTCCACATTGTCAGGTAATTACAAATTCTGCCTTTCCTCCAACATGCTTTCTTCCTTCTTTAACTGAACTCGGAGGTCATAACCTGTGTCCCAAGTCAGGTCTGGCCACCTGTCCCCAGTAAGCCGATTAAAAGAGGGAGGTCACAAGTGAAAGGCAGGAAAAGGAGATTTAACCATGTGGCCCTGTTGGAAGGACAAAGAGACCCAGTGAACTCCCAAGTTCCTGAAGTAAGATCGAAATTTAAATAGCAGTCCAAGGATATATGCACACTGAAGCAGCCCTAGTCTAGGTGTGGTCCTGCCTGTTACTGATCTGGGCTTCAGTCCATCCTGTCAGGCTGTCTGAGAAGTGGTTAGAACACTGTGACATATCCTTCCTGGAGTCAGGCCCCCCTCTGGCTAGTGCCTTTCCCCTCTCCCACCGTGAGCTCCTGGGGGACTTTCCATTTCTTTGGGGTCCATCGTTTCGATAGTCTGTTAGGCTGAGAGACACAAGGTGCTTCTTTAGAACGTCTTTGTCTCGGCCAAGCCAGTTATGATCCCAGCACATAGGGACGGCTCCTGCGGTTAGACAAGCCTGCTACCCGCTTAGAGGGAACTTTAATCTGGTGCTAAGAGTTCACAGACCCACTGCTCATCCTACTGGAGGTGCTGGGAGGAAGCCCTCACTCAGGGGTACCTTTAGGTCCAAGGAACCTGAGGAAAGATGTTGAGTAGCACATGTACCTCAGTTTCCCTACCTGTCATATAGGGATAATTTTACATATAAGGTTCACTCTACTAGGTTTCTGGGACTATCAAAGGAATCAGCAAATGTAGACACACTTTGAAAAGATACGTGTTATTTTGTGGTAAGGTGGTGTATGCCAAATCATATAAAACAGTGCCTAGTGGAGAATAGGTATGAACCATGGGCTGATTATTGCGTGAAAACTTGTGATACAGCATTGAGGAAAACATCCTGTTTCCCAGCTAGAGGCCATCTCACCTCTTGTTATGGTGGATGTATACCATCCTCTCTCATAAAAAAAACGTGATGTGGCTGAATGTGATAGTTATTGCACTGGACAATGGATAAAGGCTTGGGTAGAACAGAGGAAAGGGGATTAACTGTCTGTTGGGGAGGATGGATAGAGCAGATGCCACTTAGCTAGATGGTTAAAATAAGGAACTTGTCAGGACAGCGGCATTCCAGGCTGTGGAGGAAATACATGCTGTCACATCACATCCCAAGCCACCTCAATCCCAGTGTCTCATGGAGGGACTCAGTTTCCTTTGTACAGTGGGGTCTGAAAAAGCATGTGCCTCGTAGGAATGAGAGTTAAGTGGGTTGTTGTTGTAAGTAAAGCACGGGAAGTCCTCACAATGGCACACACCCAGTAATCGTCAGCTATTAGCCTCCACTGTTCACTGCTATTACAGTCGTGGCTGCTGCCCCTGTGCATGCCAGGCACTGTGCTAGGTTGTGGTCAGTTAACAATGCCTCAAGTGGGACAAGCAGAAAGCCTCTCCTTGGTCCTCCTAGAAGAACAGGCTGAGCGACTCAGGCTCCTGTATCTATGACACTAGCAAGAAGTGATCAGGAGCCAGAGGAAGGCTATACGTCCAGATCTCAGCCATACAGCCCCTCTTCCTGCATTACTTCCTGAAGCACCTGATGAGCCTAAGGTGACATTGGACCAGGTTCAGGACTTGGCTCATTGATTCAGATACTAACAGTCTCGCGCGGGAGGTTCACTGTCCAGCTACAGGATCAGCTGCAGAACCATGACACGTTCACGGCTGCCCTCCCCACCTCCAAGTTCTCACACCTCTAGGAGCACTTTGTACATTTTATTGTGAAGGCTCTCTCTCTTCTCCTCTCCTCTCTCTGTTTGTCCTCTCTCTGTTTGGGTTTTTGAGACAGCATTTCATTTTGCAGCCCAGGCTTACCTTGAATTCCTGGCAATCCTCCTATTTTAGTCTTCCTGAATCTTGGAATTAGACACATTTGCCACCATGCCAAGCTTTTTTTGTGTAAGCTTTTTATTGAAACATGCTTCACATTAATAATAGTGTACGATAATCCTACAGCTTATGAGCTCCCCAGCCATGGGCTTTTGACCATGGTTACAGTACCAGGCATAAAATTCCTTCTGTGGAGCAGGCTTCAGAATCCAAGCAGAAAATGGTTAGTTACCTGGTAGTAGTAGTACCCAGTGAAAGTTCCTTTTGCAGTGAGCAGCAGCCAATGAAGGGATGCATAAATGTCAGAAAACTGAGGATAAGAGGCTGAGTGCTCATTATTGCCACCTGAACCGCTGCCTACACTCAGGCAACATTGAAGAAGAGAAGGCAGGAAGAAAGGAAGAGCTAGAGCGTGTGGCCTAGCTTTATGTCAACTTGTCACAAGCTGGAGTCATTCTGGAAGAGGGAACCACACTTGGAAGAATACTGAGTGGCCTATGGGCAAACTTGCCGGTCATTTTCTTGATTGATGATTGATATGGGAGGGCCCAGATCACTGGATGCCACCCCTGTGCAGGTAGTCCTGGGTGTTGTAAGAAAACACGCTGAGCAAGCCATGGGGGAACAAGTCAGTAAGCAGCACTTCTCCATGGCTTCTGTTTCAGTTCCTGCCTCCAGGTTCTTGCCTGGAGTTCCAGCCCTGATTTCCCCAAATGATGAACTATAAGCTATAAGATGAAATAAACCCTTTACTTTCCAAGTTGCTTTTGGCCATGGTGTTTTTTTTTTTTTAAGTTCAAATTCTCTTATTTTGCAATACAATTCAGTTCTACGTATCAGCCACGGATTCCCTTGTTCTCCCCGCTCCAGCCCCCCTCACCTTCCCCCCAGCCCACCCCACATTCCCATCTCCTCCAGGGCAAAGCCTTCCCCACAGACTGAGGTCAACCTGGTAGACTCAGTCCAGGCAGGTCCAGTCCCCTCCTCCCAGGCCGAGCCAAGTGACCCTGCATAGGCCCCAGGTTTCAAACAGCCAACTCATGCAATGAGCACAAGATCTGGTCCCACTGCCTGGGTGCCTCCCAAACAGATCAAGCCAATCAACTGTCTCACCCATTCAGAGGGCCTGATCCAGTGGGGACCCCTCAGCCATTGGTTCATAGTTCATGTGTTTCCATTCGTTTGGCTGTTTGTCCCTGTGCTTTATCCAACCTTGGTCTCAACAATTCTCGCTCATATAAACCCTCCTCTTTCTCGCTAATTGGACTCCCAGAGAT
Organism: Peromyscus californicus insignis; assembly: GCF_007827085.1. Classification (NCBI taxonomy): domain Eukaryota; kingdom Metazoa; phylum Chordata; class Mammalia; order Rodentia; family Cricetidae; genus Peromyscus; species Peromyscus californicus. The sequence goes on from NW_026294617.1 coordinate 70,284,911, forward strand.
CCACCCGGGGCCTAGGCATGGATCTCTGCATCCAGATCCCTCAGTAGTTGGATGGGGTTTCTAGCACGACAATTAAGGTGTTTTGGCCATGGTGTTTTATCACAGTAACAGAAGTACTAAGACACAGAGGGTAGGGAGCAGTGCTGGGAAATGCTGTCTTCTGGACATGACACGGATTTCACATTCATGAACGCTCATAAGCTGTGGTCACCTCCACAAGACCCACACAGGATCAAGCAAGCCAAAATTCCAGAATGGATAGAGGGGATACTTTCCAGCCCCTACCCTTTACTAAGGAGTTACTGGAAGTTGGTAGTTTCTCTGGAAGGGAGAATCATTCTGATTTGAGGGCATGGCCATTTGGTAGGTTTCCCCTGCCTCATACTCTTGCACACATAGACAGTGCTGATTGGATTTACTGGAAAAAAAAAAAAAAAGACAATGTGAAGTTTGGAGGGAGAGAGTTTTTGAAGTAGGGAGAAGTTGGAGGGGTAAAATGGAGAGTGTATTTTATTGTATATATGTATGGAATTCTCAAAGAATAAATAAAAAGATGTGACTCTCTGGTAGGTTGACCACTCTACATGATGGCCCCACACCCGTCTGTGTATAAGCAGCACTAATTGGCCTTAGTGAGTCATTATAAGAAAAGAGGGCATGGAGTTGGGAGGAGGAAATGGAGAAGATATGGGAGGAGCTGGAATGGGAAGTAGGGAGTGAATATGGTCAAAATACATTGTGTAGGTAGGTGAAATTCTCAAATCATAAAAAGAAGTCATGAGTCATATACTTATCTGGTATTGATTCCCATGAAAAATTTTGACTTTCTTTTTTCTTTACTAATTTTTAAATTAAAATTTTTATACAGTATATTTTGATCATGATCCTTCTCCCCACAACTCCTTCTTAGCCACCAAACTTTGAGTGAAATCCATCTTACGCCTGTCAGAATGGCTAAGAGCAGCAACACACATGATGTGGAGTGAGAGGAACATTCCCCCATTGCTAGTGGGTGCGTGAACTCCTACAGCCACTACGGAAATCAGTATGGTGGTTCCTCAGGAAATTGGAAATTGATTACCTCAAGACCCAGCTATACCACTCCTGGGCATATACCCAAGGACACTCCATCCTACCACAAGAACACCTGCTCAACTATGTTCATAGTGGCTTTATTAATAATAGCCAGAAACTGGAAACAACCTAGATGTCCCTCCACTGAAGGATGGATAAAGAAAATGTGGTACATTTACACAATGGAGTATTACTCAGCTATTAGAAAAAAAGACATCATGAAATTTGTAGGCAAATGGATGGAACTACAAAAATATCATCCTGAGCAAGGCAACCCAGACCCAGAAAGACAAACATGATGCATACTCACTCATAAGTGGATATCAGCTGTTAAATAAGGGATAATTACACTAACATCTACAGACCTAGAGAAGTGAGATAAAGAGGAGAGGTCTGGGGGGATGCATGGATCTCCCTGTGAAGGGGAAATAGACTAGATTTTGTGCGTGGACTGGGGGCGGGAGAGGATGGGAACAGGAGGGATTGGGTGGGGGAGGAAGGGATGTAGGGAGACAATAATGGGAGAGACAACTGCAATTGGGGGTCATTTAGGAGGTGATATGGAAACTTCCTGGAACCTATGAGGTTGACCCTAGCAAGGACTCCAAGTACTGGAGGATGTGGAGCCCGAACCAGCCATCTTTTGTAACCAGGCAAGGCTTCCAGTGGTGGGACTGGAACACCAACCCAGCCGCAAAAATCTATGACCTACAATCTGCTCTGCCTGCAAGATGTGCTGGGGCAATGGGGGCTCAGAGCTTGTGGGAGTGGCCAACCAATGACTGATCAACCTGAGGCCCACACCACTAGAGGGCGCCCAGGCCTGACACTGCCTGGATGGCCAGGATCTGGAAGCTGGGTGGCTCAGAGATCTAGGTTAGAACCAAAGACAACTGAGCAAAAGAAAAAAAAAAAGTCAATAAAATTATTCCTGATGTTATTCTGCTATACTCATAGGCTCAGTGTCTAGTCCAATCGTCATCAAAGAGGATTCCTCCAGCAGCTGATGGAAACAGATGCAGAGACCCACAGCCAAACATTAGGCAGAGCTGGGGAACTTGGAAGAGGAGGAGGAAAGATTGTAGGAGCCAGAGGAGTGGAGGACACCAGTAAATGTGACCCACAGAATCAACTAAGCAGGGCTCATAGGGGCTCACAGAGACTGAAGCAGCAATCATGAAGCTTGCATGGGTCTGCACTAGTTCCTCTGCATATATGTTATGGTTGTGTAGCCTAGTGTTTTTGTGGGACTCCTAGTGGAAATGGGGGTGTCTCTGACTCTTTTGCCTGTTGGGACTGTTTTCTTCCTACTGGGTTGCCTCATCAAGCCTTGATATGAGGGTTTGTTCCTAATCTTATTGCACCTTGTTGTGCCGTGTTTGGTTGATATCCCTGGGAGGCCTGCTCTTTTCTGAAGGGAAGTGGAAGAGGAGTGGATCTGGGGGAGAGGGGACAGAGGAGGGGCACTGGGAGAAGTGGAGGGGAGGGCAACTGCTGTCAGAATGTATTGTATGAGAGAAGAGGAAAACAGACAAACAAAAGCAAAAACAGCAAAATCCCCAACAACTTAAAACCCCAAACAAAAACAAACAGGCAAAAGACCAATGAGACAAAAAATGCCCAAATAAAGCAAAATGAGACAAAAAGTTATCAAAAACACCAGGGAGGTCGTTTTGTGTTGGCCAGCTTCTACTCCTGGGCATGCGGCCTGCTCTCAAGTGTGGTTGAGATGCCACTGGAGAAAACTGACTTTCCCTTTGCCAGCAGGAGTGAATTGCAGATAGCTTCTCGATTAGGTGTGGGGGCCTATGTCCACTTCCCTTCTCAGCACTGGGACGTCTGCTTTAGCCTGTGCAGGCAGCTGTAGTCTGTGTGAGTTCAGATGTGCGTCAGTCCTGTTGTGTCTAGAAGACACTGTTTCCTTGGTGTCTTCCACCCCCCCCACCTCTCCCCCCACTCACAATCTTTCTGCCTCCTCTTTGGCATAGATCTTGAGCCTGAGGTGAGGGCTTTGTTGAAGACATCCCAATTAGGACTGAGTATGAAGCAATTTTTATAGGTGCAGACATTTGAAAATTATAAAACCTGTTTGTGCTCAGTTACAGGCGACAGCAGTTTTGCCGTTTTCCTTCTCCGGGTGTACACTCCAGTAAAGTTACCTACATTCACAGTGTTGGACGGCTCACCTCCAGAACGTCTTTCCTCTTGCAACGCTGACAGGGTGTCCCATTAAACCACGGCTCGTTCCTCCTCTTCCCCTCTAGTACCCATTCTGCTTTGGCTCTGTAAACCTGACTACTGGAGACACTTGTACAAACAGAACCAGACTTCTCCTTTCAGATCATCCACGTCCTATCATGTGTCAGAACCTCCTTCCTTTACAAAGGCTAATATAATATTCCACTGTATGTGAAGCACACGTGTTTATCCACTCATCCATTGATGCACATGGCTATTGGTTCCCCTCTTTGGCTCTCCTGGATGATTTTGATATGACAATGAGTGAAGGAGCATCTTTCTATGCTTTCCAATCTTTTGTCTATACATTCATAAGCGGAACTGCTGGCTCCTATGGTAATTCTTTGGTGACCAAGGAACCACCACACGCCACAACAGTTCCACTGCAGTTTCACAGTTTACACGCCTGTCACCAGGCACAAGGCTTCTCCATCCTGTTTCAGACAAAAGGCCAAGAGGGGCATGCTTCCAGTTTTTCTTCGTCTGTGGCAACACCTGTGATTTCCTACTTATTTTTATTTATTTAATTTTTGTATGGTCGTCATCCTAACAGATGTGAGATGGCATCCTGCAGTTCAACTTGCATTTCCCTAGTGATTCATGATGCTGAACATCATTTCATGTGCTAATTGGCTGTTTGTATAAAGTATGGAGAATTGTCTACTTAAATCCTCTTTTCACTTCCTTTTGAGGCTGGTTTTATTGTTGCTGTTGAATGTCTGGGGTTCTATTATTTAAATATGAATCTGGTATGAGATACAAATACTTGCTAGTAATTTCTCCCTTTTCGTGGGTTGAAGATATATTATGCTTTTAATCTCTTTATAGTAATTGATGTAACTAAGGCACAGAGGGTGTTTAACTGGCTCAAGCTGGGTCACACATCTATAAAGGAAGTGACTTACTAGAATCTCCTGGACAGTGAAAGCTGGAAGGAGAGAGGTTAATCTGTCCCCTTCTCCAAGAAACTGTTACTTGGCTCATTACTGTAGCAGCAGCAGCAGCAGTAGCAACAACAACAACAACCCAGGCAAAATACTCAAGGAAGTGTTTATTTGGGCATCCAATTCCAGAGCATTTAGTCTGTCAGAGCAGGGAATGCATGGCAGAAGGAGGAGGCGGCTGTCACAATGTGTCCCTCATAAAGAAGCAGAGAGCAAAGATGCCTTTACTGAGCTCTTCCTGTGTGTCTCCAATGGGACCTCAGCCTATGGAAAGTACTGTCCACATTTAAGATGGCTCTCCCTCCCTTGATTAATCTGATTTAGACAGTCCCTCAAAGACATGCCCAGAGATTTGTTTTCATGGTGTTTTGAATTCCATTGAGCTGATAGGCAAGACCAACGGTCACAGCTCTGATGGCCTGGGAGTGATGTGACACAGGACTGGTATCTGAGGACTTAGAGGAAGGAAAGAGGAGAGGAGTTTCCCCCACTGTCTCCTGGTCTTGTCAGGCCATGCTGGGGACTCCGCAGCTCTGACACACTTGCACTGGGAAATTAGGTGCCTCCCTCCACATTTCTTGGCTGCAGCTTCCTCATCTGTACACAGGCTGGCTCAGTGCCCTGCCTTCCTGATAGCCAGCTAATTCAAGTGGCATGTCACTGGGGCTAGATGATTGCTTCTATGAATTCCTGGGAAATGGCCCCTCTTCTTCCCTTGGGCATGAGACACACATGGACTCTCCAAAACACTCTACCCCTCACCATCCTAGAGTTGACCCCTCTCTTCCTCCCAGGCTCCTGAGGTCCAAGGCACAGTGATCATTCTGAGAGGGTGGAAGGGTCTCTCCTGTGATCATACAGTGACCCAGTGGCTGCTGCAGGGTAGATAGAAGACTAGCACTTACATACCACGCCTCAGGACATCCCTAGCTTCCAGAACAGAGTGATCAAGAAGGGTCATGGCAGTTAGGAACTGGTCCAACCCTTGGGAAGAAAACTTCAGCACCCTTCAAGACTCCACCCACCCATCCAGATACAAGCCCACAGCAGTACTCCAAATGCACTGAAATCCAGTATCTAGGACCAGTGTTAATGTTTCTGAGGTCTTTGGTACTTTGAGGACCTGATGGAAGCTGTGTCTTCTGTGCACCTGCACTCTCACGGCAACACCCACCTTCAGAGATGCTAGACTGGACACAAAGGCAAAGGATCAGCAATGGCAAGAGAGGGGAGGGCTAAGACTGGGACTCTGTCTGGACACAGGGATGGGGTGCCAGGGGCCCAGAAAAGGACTAATTTCCATGCCCCATCTTGGTTCTTCCTGCTGGGCACTCCTTTCTGGTAAATGTCTTACCTGTCCCAACACTCCCACTTCCTCAGGCTCAGAAATGCCTACTGTGCTCAGTGATTGCCACATGGGCCCGGTTGGGAAACAGAGGTTGTGGCAACTCTAGAAGGGAAGAGTTCTGTCTCCATATCCTGAGGCTGCGGGCAGCTGGCCAGGCTTTCCGCTATAAAAAGCAGCTGACACTTAGCTTCACATGCCCTCTGTCAGCTCCGTCTCAGGGACATCGGGTAAGTAGAGCTGTGTGAGTCTATCTCCCACTGTAGGCTTCCCTAAGGGAGGGTTGGGAATGGAGTAGCCTTCTCTGAGAGGGCAAGGAAGCTTGGGGAAGTCCTTAGCACAGATCAAATACTTGAGGATGAAGGAAGTGGAATGAGGATGAGGAAGGAGTGGAGCAGTGTCCATTAGAAAAGGGCAGGCAGTGTTTTGTGTGGAGTTTGCTACATTCATGTGTGTGTGTGTGTGTGTGTGTGTGTGTGTGTGTGTGTACTGAAGTCCCTCCAATGCTCCATCCTATCTCTTCCCATCAGAGAGAGAGAGAGAGAGCCATTTAGTAATCTGGGTGGTACAGGCCAGGCCAAAGCTACTTCTTGGGTCACAAACCTTGTGACTAGCCACTCAGTCTTCACTCTGCCGTGAGTAACTGCAGCACCATCCCTTGGGGACCTTTCTTTCAGGTGAGCCAATCTTTAGCTACAATGCTGTCTGATCTAGAGAAGGCCTTGGAAAGCCTGGTTGAGGTCTACCACAAGTATTCCGAGGTGAAAGGGAATAAGCATGCCCTCTACAGGGGTGATCTGCAGAAGTTGCTCACCACCGAGTGTCCTCAGTACATGCAGGTGAGGAGGTGCTACATTCTTGGGGTTCTCTAATGGTGCTGAAATGGCTGGTCCTCCATGCTGCTTTTTCTACAGATAGCCAATGCTCATCTACAGATAGCCAGTGCTTAGTTTTCTCTAAAATCTTTACAGTCTGGCTTTCTTTCTCACTCTTCTTGACAGAAGAAGAATGCTGAAACCATATTCAAAGAGTTGGACATCAATATGGACAAGGCAGTTAACTTCGAGGAGTTCCTTGTGTTGATAATAAAGGTGGGCCTGGCCGCCCATGAAGACAGCCACAAGAAGTAGCAGAGCTCCTAGACTGGGGCTGGGCCCCTGGACATGTCTACAGAGTAATAAAGTTGTCGTACCTCAGGCCTTTCTGAGTCTCTGCTTTACTGGGGGTGAAGGAAGGGTTGGAAAACTGGAAGGAAGAAGCCTGTTGTTTTGTCCTTACTGCTTACGACTCTCCAGTCGTCCCCCAGCCAGTGGCTGTCCCTCTCCTCACCGCTCCCCAAATCGTTCGGAGTGTCTTTTGGCCTCTGAAGTTTGAGCCAGTGGTTCTAGGATTTACAAAATTTAAAAGTCTAAAACTTAGACCTGACAGTTTTACTGGTTGCTCCTAAATGAGAGATTCGGGAATAGAGAGTTGGTAGGCGAGTGGATGCTGTGGGACATAGCTTAGTTTCTAGTCAAATGCCTTAGGAAGTTAATGGGATAGATACGAAGGGTGTGTATATTGGAGTGGAGGAGAAGCAGTGGGGAGAGGGAGGGAGGAAGGGAGGGAGGGAGGAAGAGAGAGAAAGAGGACTGATTCTCTGTCCTGTGGCAGGTGGATGCTCTTTGGTCAGACATTAAGCACTAGAAGAATCCCATCTGGCCCCACATCTTAGTGCCTCTTCATTTTCACTCCAAAATTCCAAACTCAATTAAACGATACAGGAATGGGTAGATAGGTCAGTGTATTCATGAAGCTCAAAGGACAACTCTGGTCATCTGTGAACTGGCTAACTCCCCCATCATTACATCTGTGGATTTTGCTAGGGCCTGGAAAAAGGAGAAAGTCAGAGACCTTTCACCAGAGCTTAGCCATTGAACTGGATTTCTTTTTTTTTTTTTAATTTAAAAATTTATCATTATTTTTTAAATAAAAATTTAAATTTCATATGTGTTCTGTATTTACATCATTCCCCTCTTCCCTCTCCCCCTTCCACCTCTCCCATGCCATTCCCCCACTCCCTCTCAAATTCATGGCCTTTTTTCTTAATTATAATTGTTAAATACACATATGACTAGACATGTAGACACAACCTGCTGAGTTCACTTAGTGTTGCTCATGTATATGTTTTTAGGGCTGACCACTTGGTATTGGATAACCAATTGGGGGATCATCCTTGGTAAAGACTGTTCCTCTCAGCAGTCATTAATTGCCTAAAGCTCTTCATCTAGGGGTGAGACCCTATTCTCCTACTCACATCGCCATGCCAGTTGGTGTCAGAATTGTTCAGGTCTTGTTTAGGCAGCCATATTGTGGAGATGTCACAGGGGCAGCTTCCCTGTCATACGTAGAAGACACAATCTCACATCACTAGATATTCTAGTCATCTGGCTCTTAACAGTATTTCTGAACCCTCTTCTGGGATGTTTCTTGAGCTTTACGTGTAGGGGTTGTGTTACAAATGTATCAATTATTGCTGGGTACCCCAATGTCAGTTATTCTCTGTGTGCATTTGACCAATTATGGCTTCTGTACTATTCTCTGCTGCAAAAACAAGCTGCTTTAGTGAGGGATGAGAGCTGCACTTATCTGTGGGTGGAAGGAAGACTATCTAGAACTATTTAGAAATAATTTGGTGTAGGAAAATGGCAGTCATAGGCTCTCCTCTAGAGTCTATCATCCACAGGTAGATGGCCAGGACTACAATATCGGCATGAATTCCCTTCTAGTGAGTGGGCCAGCAGATGGTTGTTGGTTACTGCTGTATTCAATAGTGTATATTTACCCCATATTTATTATCCCTTCTTCAGTTAAAGGATGTTTAGGTTGTTTCCATTTCCCAGCTATTGTGACTAGAGTAGCAACAGATATGGCTGAGTGAGCATCTGTTGGGTAGGATGTGGAGTCCTTTGGTCACATGTTAAGGAGTGGTATGTAGAGGACAAAAGGTCCTTGTGTACACAGATAAGCATTGGAGAAGCCAGGGAAGTTAAACACACTGACATCCTTCAAAGGAAGGAGATGTTTAACCTGTCTTCTTCCTGGAATGCGAGGAATGGATGGAGTTTACAACCTGGTGATCCTTTGCTGTTTGATGAACTAGGCTCTGTCCATATCTTCTAGAATTTATGTTTTATTTATACCAGACCCCCTTTCCCCAACTCCCCAACTAAAACCTTGAGCATTACCTCTAGGCCACAAAACTCATCCATGTGAGGAGATGTCACTTGTACTTTACAACAGCTTAAGTGACTTCTATGCTGTCTTAGGGCCAGGTCAAATCCTGACTCCCACAGGTATTGTGATTACCTCCGTCATTCTCCCTAGATCTTTATCTTGAGCATTGTTTCTAAGTCAACAGAATCCATCTTTACAGAAGAAGCCATATGTACTTTGTAAAGAGCTTCAATGAAGACATGTCTTGAGCTTTGTTGTACTCACAGGACTGAGTTAATTGTTATCAGAAAACCTTTTCTCCAAAACTGTGCTGTGCTTAAATATGACTAAAACAAATGGACTGGTGTCAGACTCTTAAAGTTTTGGTTCAGCACTGGTTACCTAAGTCAGGATGAACAGAGATTTATTCTTGTCTCATCATGGACCTTTTCTCTGCCATCCAGAGGCCTGCAGGGACCCCTCCCCCAACAAGAGTATAGCTGAGTCACATGGTAGAGCTACTTTGAGCTTTTTGAGAATACTCCACGCTGTTTTCCATAGTGGTGAGCTGGTGAGTGGTGTACTCCCAGGAACAGGGAATGAGTGTTCCCCTTTCTCCACCTCCTCACTTCCACTGTAAGTTTAAGTTGTTTTGTTGATCTTTGCCATTCTGATTAGGGTAAGAGGAAATTTCAAAGTTGTTTAAATTTACATTTCCCTAACTGCTAAGGGTATTGAACTTTTTTTTTTTTTGGTTTTTTTGAGACAGGGTTTCTTTGTGTAGCCTTGGCTATCCTAGAACTAGCTTTGTAGACCAGGCTATCCTCGAACTCACAGAGGGCCTGCCTCTGCCTCCCAAGTTCTGGGATTAAAGGCATGTGCCACCACTGGCCAGCTTGAACACATTTTGAGATATTTCTTAGCCATTTTAATTTTTTTCTTTTGAGAATAATTTTTTTAGATCCATAGCTCATTAAAAAGAACTGGATCACTTGTTTTCTTAATTCTTTGTATATTCTGGATATTAACCCACTACCAGATATATAGCTGGCCAAGATTCTCTGCTACTCCACGGGCTTCCCTTCACTTGACTGACTGTTTCCTCCAGGTCAGGGCAGAGCTGAAGCAAAGCCTGGAACAGTGCAGGTGGGACTGAGCAGACCAAGTCACAGGATGTATGGCCTGGATTAGATCCTGGGATTAGGGAGGGTGCAGAAAGCCTAGGATTTGAGGAACTCACCAGACTGTACCTGAGCACAGAATGAGTACCCTACTTAAGGCCTGGAGGTGGTGAAGGCAGGTTAACGTCAGGTAAGCTGACCAGATTGGACTGGCATGTGTGACCAGGGCCAAGCCTGCTGGTTGGGAAAGGTACAGGAAAGACCAAAACATTGTTTATTATTATTATATTATTATTATTAGTGTGTGTGTATGATAACATACATGAAGGTCAGAGGTCAACTTGGTGGAGTTAGTTCTCTCCTTTCCACCTTCCACCTTTACATGAGTTCCAGGGATTAGACTCAGGGTATCAGGCTTGAGCACTAACCACTTTACCAGTTGAGCCCTTGGTCTGGATTTCTGATCTGCGGCTTGGGAAACTTTTGATTGTCCTTACTTGTGTGTTAGTGATGCAGAAGATAGGGAGCTGTGACTAGAATCATCAAATTAGGGTTGGTGACTTGTCCAGTGGACATGGTGTATACCCCTGAAGTCGAATTCAAGAGGAATGCTGCATTTTGAATGCACGGAGTGCATGGAATATTCCTTCACAACTGTTACCACATTCTCAAAAGTGTCAAAGATGGATCTACACCAAACCTGAAAACCTGAGTTGGATGCTCAGAAACTATGTAAAGGAGGGAGGAGAGAACAGATTTCACAGAGTGTCCTCCACATGCACACAGTGGCACATGCAGGCGCACACTCTCATGATAACAATAAAATTAAAACAGTATCAAAGACTTCAAAACCTTGAGAACACTCGTTCTAGCTGTTGGCTTTTTGTAGTACAAGGTGGACTGTTGTGGGTTGTATTTTGGATAGTTGGGTAGAGCCTTTGGGAAGAACTGTGTTCCCAAGGGTTAGATCGGTTTCTACCTGCTGCCCACAGCCCTTCCTGATCTTGCTTTGGAAGCTTAAGGTGTCCTGATCCCTGGGAGGATGACACCGACTTGAAGTCTGTCTGCCCTGAAGTAGCCACCTAGCTACTGTATGATCACAGCAGGGACCCTTCTTGGGCAGTTACCCTGCTTAGACAGTTATTGTACCGGGTCCCTGAGCTGAGCTGAAGAAAGGAACTGACCCTGAGATGGCCAGGTGAGGGTTCTTTGGAGAATATGGATGTGTTTCATGCCCAATAGTAGGAGAGGAGAGACCAATTACACAGGGATTCACAAGGATGTGCAATTCCCTAAAGGCCAGTAAAGTATTATGAGATACTTACCTGGCTGCCAGTAAGATGACTCATTTTTGAGCACTAGACTTACCGCTTGTAGTAGACATTAAATGCAAATGTAGAAGAAACAGAAGTGCTTCTTATTTACCAACGTTTCAATCAATAACCAGTTGGTTATTAGCAACATATTTGTGCAAATAGTGGGCAGTGTGTTAAGAGTAAAGATTGGAACTAAATAGGTATGGGAGTATAGTCACAGAATAGGAAGTGGAAATGCCAAGTCACACAGGCAGAGAAACAGGTCTTCCAGGTAGCTAGGCCCTCCACAGAGGGGGCTGACAAGAACACAGCCAGCCTCCCTACCGCCCAGGGTCAGAGGCAGCATGACTACTGTCATGTCTGTCTCACTGTCATGCATTAACCAGTCCTATACATCCCATGTGTCACACACATATCAACCAGGCCCATTGTTCTGTGAAATTCTCCATTCTGCCATTCACCCACAAATCTGGACTTTCCAGGAACTTGCTGCTGACCCAGATCATAGGGTGAATAAGGCCCTTTCAATCTAATTTGGTTACACGAAGGAACTTTACCTATTTCCTTGTAGCATAGTACCTTCCCTCCCTCTACCTCTTCCTTCTCCTAAGAATCTTAAAAGAAGACACACCTTGCTTTGTTTGGTGGGGGTGGAGTTAAGATTTTTCTTCAGATCCCCTCTATACTGTTAATAAATCTTTTGCATGAAGGAGGAGTCAATTAGACTCCATGCCTTTCTCTCCAACCTTCTCTACTCCCTCCCTAAAACCTAACAGAGAACTGAGAGGTATGGAGTAAAGTGCTTATTTCAGTTTTATGAATGGATACCTTCTTTCATCACCCTCCTAAGGCAGGAGCGTGGAACACACTGTGTAATGCACAGAGAAGGATAATCTAACTTGGAGACGGACTCCTGTTATTCTGCGATGTGTTTTTCTAATGCATAGTTCAAAAGTGAATAGCTAGTATCAAAGTGGCCCAGGGAAAAGATCGGAGAGGTTCTGGGTTCACCAAGACACATTCCAGGTCCCACTTAATACTGAGAGAGTATGATGTATGGAAAACAGACCCAGAATACACAGAAGAGAGCAACCTATTTACTTGGGTGGTGGAGGTGATGGTGGTGGTGTGCGTGTGTGAGTGAGTGTGTGTGTGTGTATGTGTGTGTGTGTGTGTGTGTGTGTATGTGTGTGTGTGTGTGTGTGTGTGTGTGTGTGTGTGTGTGTGTGTGTGTGATGGGGTGGGAGGACATGTCTCAGTGCTTTGAATTCCTCTTGAAATTCTCTCTTGGACTTGTTGTCACTAGGTTTTTTGGGGGGATGCACACTTAATAATGCTTGCCTTTAGTTGAGATTTAGTGAGTTAGCTTTCTCTAAGGCTACCTAGATGAACCATAAGAAGGTTGCCCAGATTGCCCTGTGAATGGGGCACCAGTTGGGAAGAATTAGATTAACACAAAGCTACCAACAACGGATTCCAAGTTCATGGTTGGGCAGGGAAAGATGAGGTAAGGGAGACAGGTCCTAGATGCTCCATGGGAGGTGGGCTGGGATTATTATAGCGGACAACATTAGGCCCATCATAGAAACAATGGACAGAGTCAGATAGGGCCTGTGGCCTGGAGCACGGTGATTTGGTTTCCTGTTTCCTCAGATGCAGAAGAAGAACAAGGCAGCAGGAAGTTGAGAAAAAGTGACTTGGCAGAAAACCTCATGCAACACTTGAACCACAGAGGAGACCTTGGCTCACCGATTGAGGCAGATCCGGCCACTGAGATTTCCGGGGCCTGCAATTTTCCTGTCTATCCAGGTTCTCCACCCAAGACTGAGTTCAGCCAAGATCCCCCTGGTTGTAATACTGGTCCAAAAGGGTATAGAGAGTGTCTGAAATTGGACAATTAGTCTCCAGCAGCTGAGCACAAGCGTTTATTCTGTGGGGTACGTTCACACATATTCTATTTGGGAAATGAACTATTTTGGTTGGGTCCAGACCTCATCTCACCTGCTGGCCTCCAAATTGGTTAAAGAGAGCCAGGCGAGCTACTGGTGTTAATTGGGTTCCAGCTGTGCCATAGTGTGAAAGAAAAAAGTAATTTCCAGCCCGAGAAAAGGCAAACGGTGGCTGCTTATTTCCTGCCATCACCACCTATCTTAGAAGAAAGTAGGTCTTGTTCTGTGTCGTCATTTGATACTTGAGAAAAGTGTTCTGTGAGGTATGTCTGAGTGCAAAGTTTCAGCGAATAAATAAGGTTGTATTCTCTATCTGCTGGACAGGGCAGTGTAGTTTACAGCTTGGTCAAGATGGTTAACCACAGACAGTCATGGCCATCACCTTGTTTAAAGCTCAGCGACTCACTTAAGAATCTTAGACATTTGTTTTTCGTCCTCACATATTTTTGAATATTTGTCCAGCCATTTTTTAGCAAAAAAAAAAAAAAAAAAAAAAACACAAAAAAACAAAAACAAAACTTTGACGGTTCTTTGGCTAAAGAATTAAAGAACAATTTTGACATAGCCCTTCTGTACTTGTTGGTAAGTTCTCACTTTTGCTTGAGACACAACGGCGATGTAATTCATGTGTTTCTTCTCATAAGAACCTGTGAGAGAAGGAATTCTGATTTCCATTTTACTTATGAAGAGACCCAGAGAGGTTAAGAAACTTGAACAGCTGTTAACTAGTCTGGCAAGTACAGAGCAAGGAGCAGACCCATGCTCATCATGGGTGGAAGAGGCTGATAATGTGTGCAGTGCTCCCTTCTTGCGAGTGGACAGGGCCAAGCTTCCCTCCCTCCCTCTGCTTGCCTCTCTAGCTTTTTTCTATCTTCTCTCTTCAGTGCTTCTGCTGCCCAGGGTGCCAAGCAGGTGCCAATGAACTTGTCTCTGGGGCTCTCTCTTCTGCCCAGGACTCCACCCACGATGCCTCAGGGCCTGAAGTCCTGGTGAGTCTTTCCTGGTGTGACCAATCTTCCAGACAATGATAATTTCCTGCAGACGGAAGAAGAAATTTGGCATTTTGATTTCTATAAACTCTTGGGAGTTTCCCCACTCTTCCCCAGATGGAGGAACCTTCCTTCCAGTCTTCTCTGAAATCCAAAGCATTGTTGGCTTAGTCACTCCCCATGTGGAGCATCCCCCATGCTTTACTAGCATACCTGCAGTCCGCCGTCAGTCAGGTGGCAATTCTGACAGCTATCTGCAATCTGACTGGAAAAGCACAGCTCAATAAAGTTTACCTGGAACATGGACATAAAGTTAGACAGGTTTACACATTGCCAATGGTGTGTAAGGTAAGCATGCTGTGCAGTCTTACCCCACTACCCAGGTCATGGCTTTGGACTAGAGACTCTTAGAAATGAGAATTCCCCGACGGAAGTTGCAAGTGCCAGGTTGGCTTATATATTCTTTTGTGGGGTGCTGGTCACACTCAGGTGGAACATGTTGTTTGGGATTTTGCATCCAGAGACATTTGGGCAAAATGATCTGAACCAGGATGGTTGACAGTCTGACATCACATGGTTGCCAGAGACATCCTTCCAGGAACAAACCCACAGATGACTCTATTCTGCATGTGTCCTCATACCTGGCATAGTCACACATGCCCTGGGAAAGCGGTATCCAACCTGTCATTGACTCTACTGGAGATATCTATACTACCACCTCGTCTGTTTAGGACCATCGACTCACTGAACTTATTAGGTATCAGAACATGCTGATTCTCTGCTGCAGAATATGGTCACATTTTGTTACTACAACAACTTCCTGCTGTACATGGGTAAATTTCTTAGGTATTGTAGAGAAACAGTGGGAGAAATCCAGAAGCAGGTTACAAACCTATTGTAATAAGTCCCCCTATTGGTTACAAACAATGGAACTGCTAAAGAGCCCTCTTTGGCTTCTTGTAGTAGTTTCCTACCTGGATAGATGGGATTTTGGAAAAGCTCATTGCTCCTGGTCCAGTCATTCTGTCTGTTGTAGGAACTTCCTGGTCTAGGGAATTGTGTTCTGACTTTGGCTCCACAATTAAGCACTGAGAGCTCTGTTAGGCCAGGTGTAACGTGGATCTGAGAGATAAACCTTGGTCATCAGATCCAGGGAAGTCTGAGGGCACATGGAATTAACTTGCTTTGCCCTGAGTGGAGGGATTGGTCCCCATATGACGTCCTGACCTAGTGACCTCGGTGTTCTTTGTGTGTAAAACCCAAGGAATGCTTTTGGAGACTCTCAGTTCCTATGCATCCTGGGGCACATGCAGATGGAACTCCATCTGCTTTGGGTGGTTCTGAGGGACCGGCTTGCCATGAATTCTAGTTTCCTGTTGTTGGTTCAAGCTTTGCTTAAACCTGTGAGAGAGTTCTGTCTTACTAGCTTCCTGTAAGTGACAAAGTAGCCAGAACTTCAGATATGTCTAGCTCCAAGTGAGTCCCAGTACTTCCCATGGCTTCTCATCGACAGGGCGTATATTTTGGCGAGAACCTTGCCCCCGGAATGCAGCCATGCATCTCATTGGCTGACTTCAGCACCTTGCTCTTCTTTATCACGGTGACCTCAGTGTTATTGCTGAGGAAAGTGTATGGCCTCCTTCAGTTCTAAAGTCTCACAGGGCAGCCATTGATGCCAGTTTGTTCAAGAACTTGGCATAGGGCTTTTCCCACAGTGACCTATAGAATTCTTTTGTTTAGTCAATTTTATTTGTAGTTTAAAAACATTTCAGAGCACCACACAATTATGTTTCCTCCTTTTCTTTTTTTTTTTTTTTTTTTTTTTGGTTTTTCGAGACAGGGTTTCTCTGTGTAGCTTTGCGCCTTTCCTGGAACTCACTCTGTAGTCCAGGCTGGCCTCGAACTCACAGAGATCCGCCTGCCTCTGCCTCCCGAGTGCTGGGATTTAAGGCGTGCGCCACCACCGCCCAGCTTCCTCCTTTTCTGATCTGCAAAACAGATACCTTAAATGGAGACTTAAAAAATCGAATTAGGTATGTACAAAATGCAATAATTATGCGTGTCATTTAATTCACAAAGTGTAATTTGCTAGAACATATTCAAAGAATTTAGAATAGGCATCCAGAAGAAATAGGACTGAAGTGAGCAGTCAACTACTTAGACATCTAAAGAGAGCAATGACTCAAGCCTGTCTAGGAGGACAGGGTTTTTAAAGGGAAAATTGGAAATTAACTGTATTAAGATAAATACTAGGGGAAGAATTAAAGATTGGATCTGACAGAAGAATGTCTATGTCTTACAAAAATCATTTAAAAAAAAGGTTGAGATGGTATTATTTTCTGAAATAAAAACTTACCCTGGTTTTAGGGAGTTTTATAACAGCAAAGGTTTTGAAGACAGGTAAGTTTGACACTTGAAAAAGTTACTTCACTTCTCCAAACTCATTCTTCATTGCAAAATAGACATTTGGCCAACCCCAGCCCAGAGGCTGATTCATGGGTTAAAGAAGGCGTTTTTGCAAGGTGGTGTCTGGTGTGTTGTAAGTGCCCCAAACCTCCTTATTTCTTAACTAATGGAGATTCTTGTAGATTTATACAAAAATTAAGAAGGCACTGTAGACAGGTCCCACCTACCTGTGCTTGGTTTCTTGTGTTGTTTAACATGTATTACATTTGCTCAAATGGATCAGTCCCCACTGACACGTTATTTTAAACATTCCTTTCATTCAGGTTTCCTTAGCTTTCAGCTGAAGCCTCTGCCCTTCTGGGACTGCAAGTTCACTTGGATTGTTTTTAATGTCTTCATCATTTTTTGTTGTTGTTGTTGTTGCGGTAAACATTCAGCAAGTGCCTCTCCGTGTCCTTCACTTCCCAGAAGTGAGACTTGCTGTTTTGGCCTTTGATGGGAAACAAGGGTGGAGCTGAACTTAGAAACTGGGTCTCGGCGCTTGTCTGAGAACTTTCGGAGAACTTGGGTATAGGTGAGTGGCCGTGCAAGAGGCTTCAAACTGGCACCAGGGTGAGATGTTGTAAGTAAAACCCGGGCAGCCATTGTTGAATCGAAGCCCCAGATTGGATGTTGTTCTTGAGCACGGTCCTTCAGTCATTTTCAAGTGAATCACAGAGTTTTTTTTTTAACCTAAAGCCTTATGAAAATCTCTTGTCTAGTGTTGCTCGCTCGCTCTCACTTGCTTTTTTCTCATAATTCACGTTTGTGCGTTGAGGATTAAGTGCCTTTACTTTGGTTATTACTTAGAGTTCCACAAGATTGTGACTGTAGGTGGCTACTTTGCCATTGGAGGGTGCTGGAAGTCACAGTCTGTCACTTGATCTGTCACTTTGGGGCTGATACTGTATTTTGGGCTGAAGTAGATCTGCTATTGCATTACCATCCACATGGTTCTCAGTGCTGAGTATTTAGTCTCTTGCCCTTCACGGGGACATTCCAGGCAGGCTTTTTGTACAGTACAAGCTAAGCTGACCTGCAGGCCACAGACTTGGAAGCCAGCAAAAAGTTCTGGATTCAGTGGAAGAATAGCCACAGGCCCCTACATGAGACTGCTTGGGAACCACCATGATCTTGACTTGGCCAACACAAGAAGCCTTCACAGTTGAAAGAAAGCAAGCTAAACTATTGAAATCACAAAGGGTGATTTCTCACATTGTCTGACATAGCACTGGGCATGCAGAAATGCAGCACCTATCCCTCCAGAACTCAGTCTGAGGAAACCTTTCTTCACCTTGCCGCATCCCAGTCAAGAACACAGAGACGATCTTCTTCTGAGTTTCCGGGCTATCTTGTGTTCACCACCCAGTTCTCCTTGTGTTTGCCCACAAGCCGTTGTTGAGAATGTGTATTTGGTTGTCTGTCACCCTGCCTCCATTAGATGTATGGGTTCTAGCATTCAGTGAGCCTATGCAATAACTCCCCAAGTGCCCTCCCAGTCTTTACTCTGGAGTTCCCAAATCTGCCTTTCATGAAGCAGCTCCCGTGATCACTACACAAAAATCAAATCATGCCACCTGCCTGGGTAAACCCCTCTCCATTCTCCAATGCATTTGAATACATTCTTATGGAGACAGTCGGTTCTCACTTGGGTCTCGTGCCAATTATTCTCTCTGTAGCAGGATCTCATCTAGCAGTTACTTGACCTCATCTTCCTCCTTTGTTTTCTCAGCAGGACTCATAACCCACTGAAATGGCCTAGGCTACATATTTGTCCTCCTGGGTGATATTTCACTCTCCCTGAGAGCAGGGACCTTATATGCTTTGTTGACAGCCAGTGTCAATAGCAGCCTCTTGCATTAGTGGCTGACTCTGGAGAATGGGTGAGTAATCAATGGATGTTGGTTTCCTTGAATGGAGTCACTATGCTCTGGCAGAAGGAAGGAAGAGCTGACACTGAACACAGGAAAGATGCTTTGGATAGTACTAGGGAGTGTGGGAGATGGTCAGCAGATGACTCACATCACATAAAGTTCCCACAGGCCTTGATGTGGTATGGACTCCTCTACCTAGGCCTCAGCATTGATTGCGAACTTCTCCCAACTCGTTTAAGAACAGTCATAATGATGTCTGATCAATGGCAGACAGCGTATAGGACAGTGGTCCCAGAAGACTCCATATGATGGAGCTAAAAATCTGTGGTTCAGTGATGAGTAATGTGTGTAAGGTATAAGGCCTCACTTGTGTGTGTTTCTGGTGATGCTAGTATAAATAGAATCACCACATTGCTAGTCAGATAAAAGTATAACACACTCAACTATAAACTGTACATGATACTTGGTCATTTTAACAAATGACTGTGTTACTGGTTTATGTATGTATTATTACTCATTATTTTAAAATGTGCTCCTCCTATTTACAAAAATTATTTACTGAGGGGCTGGAGAGGTGGCTCCATGATTCAAAGCCCTGGCTGTTCTTCCAGAGGATGTAAGTTTGACTCCCAGCACCCACACGGCAGCTCACAACTGTCTGCAGCTCCAGTTCCAGATGCCCTCTTCTGGTGTTCAATAAATAGCACCAGGCACACATGTGATGCACAGACATGCATGCAGGAAAAACACTCAAACACATAAAAAATTAGAAAAAGATAAAAAACCCATTTACTGAAAAATAATACAGTGTTTCACCAGCAACAGCTGTATGCATTTCATATTTGGGAAGCTTCTCAATTGCAAGATAAGGCCAGATCGAGTGACTGGTATGTGCCACCTCTGTGTTAGCATGTTATAAAAATAATTGGCTTTCCCCATGATAAATCACTCTGCACACTTAGAGATTAATAAAGGAAATACTCTTTACATAAAAACAAAACAAAACAAACAACTCCCAGCCGACTGTGACTAATGCCCAAGGTAGAGGCAGTCCTGAACAGAAATTATTCCTAACTTAAGTACACCTGAGGCTCATGCATTTTATGTCCACTGCCATCCTCCAGTCTCCATTAAGTCCCAGCCCCAGGTCCTACTTTGGACAATTTGAACAGACACAGGAGACTGCAAGTCTGGCCACTTGGGCAGTTGGGAAATTTACACAACAAAGCTGAATCCTTTCTTTCTTTCTTTCTTTCTTTCTTTCTTTCTTTCTTTCTTTCTTTCTTTCTTTCTTTCTTTCTTTCTTTTTTTCTTTCTTTCTTTCTTTCTTTCTTTCTTTTTTCTTCCTTCTTTCTTTCCTTCCTTCCTTCCTTTTCTCTCTCTCTCTCTCTCTCTCTCTCTCTCTCTCTCTCTCTCTCCCTCTCTCTCTCCTTTCCCCCCTCTCTCCCTCCCCCACTCTCTCTTTCTTTCTTTTTTTGAGACAAGGTTTCTCTGTGTAGTTTTGGTGCCTGTCCTGGATCTCACTTTGTAGACCAGGCTGGTCTTGAACTCACAGAGAACTGCCTGGCTCTGCCTCTCGAGTGCTGGGATTAAAGGTGTGCACCATCACTGCCTGGCTACTGAATTATTTCTTAAGCACACCAGAGCTGTTCACTTTGGATAGTTGTCACGCAGCTCCATCTTGCCCACCAGGTAGAACTATATTTTTCCTGATAGGGAAAAAGGGATCTTAATGGCAGACCAGGACTTGATGGTCATTGTAACTCTGTGGGTGCCCCCTTGAGCTGCCTGTCAGTGGTGTGTTCTTTGGGGATGGATGAAACATCTGGTCAGTCCTGGTGAACAAACATTTATATCCTAGCATCCTAAATTTTGTTTAGCTCTAACAGGCCTGGTGGGAAGACTAATCATCTTTGGGGTGTTTAGGAGGCAGCACTCCCTTAGTTAAATTCTATGTTGTGTGATTTAATGTGTCCTAAGCGAATCTATTGGTAAATCTATCATGACATCAATTCTGTTACTTTGAGTTTCTTCTGTATCAGACACACTCTATGATGTTCACACAACAGCCAATCATCCAATACTTTTAAGTGACACATAACTGGATTTCCCTCTGGTGATTTGTCCCTTTCTCTGTTATGAGGAGACTTGGGAGCTAAATCCTGTGCTTGAAGTTGTTCATGGTTAGATATGATCATAAGGACTTTACAAAGACCCCCCCCCCCGCCCGCACCCTCACAGCAGAGGGTTGCATTTCACTAGGGAGTGTAGGATGTCAGAAAGCAGTGGAGTGAGATGGTGCTCTGAGAAAAAAACAGAGAAGACAGAGGGAAAAAGAGGTGCGATTGGAGGAGAGAGAGAGAGAGAGAGAGAGAGAGAGAGAGAGAGAGAGAGAGAGAGAGAGAGAAAGAGACTGACATTAATGTGGGGCTGCCCTAGGCTCTGGGCCCTGGGGATCATGCCCCCCTGCTGTCCTACCCCTGCTGTGCCTGCCCCTGCTGTCCTGCTCCTGCTGTCCTGCCCCTGCTGTCCTGCCCCTGCTGTCCTGCCCCTGCTGTCCAGCTCCCTGAGTCCTGCTGTGGGGTCTGCACCTGCAGTTTCCAGCTGTGAAGGCAAACACTGGAGAATGGGCAATAGAAAGGGAGAGAAACCTGTGAGAGGCCCACAGTTTCTCTCCTGGGGCCTGTTTCTCTGTCTCTTGAGGGGGATATCTCTAACAGGGCCAAGTCCACCTGGTCTTGAGACAAACATGAGCCTAAGAAACTTGAGCAACCGTTACATCATTCCTGCTCTTGTCTTGGTAATTGGAATGTCAAAATTCATGACACGGTGCTTTCTAAAATATAAATTTTAAGCAACTCTGGGAGGTGGGGTGAGCAGGACTCTGAGGTTGGGTTCTGGGGTTGTGTAAGATTGCCTCACTGGACTGCTCAAAACAGAGGCCTCTTCCCCGCAAGGTCTTGGCAAACGGGACAAAATGACAGTAATTTACTCATCCAGAGTATCAAACTTAGGGTGGTAATCTGAGCCTGAGCCAGGTTCTGCTGCCCCTCCTCGATAAGCCAATCAGAAGGGTCACGTTGATATTGGAAAGCAGCAAGAAGAGATTCGTTCAACGTGGCCACATTGCAAAGAGGGATAAGGGGTCCCAGCGAACACCCAAGTCCATGTTCTGGGCCCCAAAGTGAGATTCAAATTTAAATAACAGGAAGAGGATGTGCACATCTCAGCACACAGGTCTCGATGTGGTCCTGCCCTGGGCTTCAGTCTCATTCTGTAAGGCAGTATGACGAGTTGTTAGCAGTGTAAAATCTCTCTCCTACACACAGAGTCCCCCTGTGGCTGGGACAGTTTCCTTCTCGCAGTATGGGATTCCTGGGAAATTTCCCATTTTGGGGTGCATTGTTTCGGTAGTTTGATAGTCTGGATGAGAGTCACAGTGTCTGTTCCCTGTCATTGCTATCAGGCTCATCTCAACAGGACCTTCATGTTGTACCATCTCTAACTGAGGAACATTCTATCTTCTGACCAAATAGGCGTGTTTTGAGTGGAACCACGACAGGGTCTATTAAGCTCTCAGCCAGACGATGCTGTTGTCACCGCCTCCTAACAGGCCATGTGCCTGTGGCCTCCTGTTACCCCTAGTCTATCCCATAAACCTTGGCATTACATGTCCACAGCACAACTATGATGCTAGAATTCCCTTTCCCGCATCCTTTGCTGTGTCTGCCCTTTGCTCTCCCAACTGAAGAGTGAACTCCTTGGTTCCCTATCTGTCCTGTTTGTCTCGGTAACTTTCACCTCTTTCCCCCATATGTCTTGCACAGGCCACACCCAGGTCTTCTTCTGAAGCATTCTTGTGTCTGTCCTGAGATGTCTGCTGCTCTTAGCCTCAGTGCCTGTTGGTTCTCACTCCTTCTAGCTAGGCTTGGTGGCTTACCTGTAAAAATCCCAGTGCTCAGGAAGCTAAGGCAGGAGGACCACAGCAAGTCTGAGGCTTGCCTGGGTTACACAGCAAGATACTGTTTTTTTCCCCTTTGTTTTGGTTTTGTTTTTGTTTTAGAAAGAAGGTAGGAAAAAGGAAAAGAGAAAATGAAAACAGTTCTCAGAAACATTTGAGTGCACTTCACCAGCTAAGACTGACCATCTCAGGTTGCAATTCAGTTTTTTAAGGGTAGTAGTAGATGTATTGGCAAATTCTGATATTGGAGAAAAGCCACCTCCCCTCTGGGGAGACAACTCTACAGATGGGTGCCATTCCAGCCTCAAGGTCCCACCTAGTGTCACATCCCTTGACTTTTCCCTTTTCATACCAGAAGACCCAAGGTCCTCTTTGGTCTTCCCTACAGACCTTGGGGCTCCTGGCCAAGCCTTACTCAGTGCAGTGGCTCCTTGGGGTATTCTGGAGTGCCTAGCACTCAGTAAGTATCCAATTAATGTATCCTGAAAGAACCAGTGGCCCCAAAAGTAAATGGATAAGGAAATTAATTTTGTTCCAAAACTCTAGAGACTTCCTGATCCACACAGGACCTAGATCAGATTTAGACACAGCTATTTATGATCTCCTTTGTTTTATAAAACTGAAACTTCAGGGAACTACTTCCACTTTGGAACACAGAATTTGGAGTAGCTCAAATCTGCGTTCCCAGCCATGGTCACTCAACATGACTCCAGAATAAACTGTCTCTTACTCCCTAGAGATGAGAGCTGTGGTTTTGTATTGAAAACAGTAACACTCATGAAGACAGGTCTAGATCTGAGAGGAGCTCTTTCCCTTTATTAAACAGACCAGTTTTTTTTTTTCCTACTGGGA
This sequence comes from Peromyscus californicus insignis, assembly GCF_007827085.1. Lineage (NCBI taxonomy): Eukaryota > Metazoa > Chordata > Mammalia > Rodentia > Cricetidae > Peromyscus > Peromyscus californicus. Next base: position 70,308,214 of record NW_026294617.1, read on the forward strand.
AGGAGGGGACTCAGTCACCATGACTGCTATTTACAGAAAATCCTAAGGGACTCTGCAAAACTGGGTTGCTCTGAGTTATTGGCCTGGATTCTAGAATGGCCACCCACACTCAGAGTACACAGAGACATGAGACAAGAGAAGCACTCTCGACACTAGGAATGTCCATCCTGTCTGCCCTTTACCAGAGGCCAAGTCTCTAAGTAGTTGGTGTGGCCTCAAAGCTGCCTCAATTAGTCATTTGCCACGATGGCTCTGCTTCCTCTGTGTGCGAACCTCTGCTTCCAGCATCTTATGGCTCTAGGCTTTTCTAACCTTTCTTGTTTAGTCATAACCAAGACTTTGACTCTTAGATGGGAATGCAGAGGCTGAATGGAGTAGGGACAGTGACAGCAGCCCCGAGGGAGATGGAACAGGATTCACAAACTGGAGCCTTTGTCCTTGCTGGCCTGAACTCTTGGCCACTGACTAGGGACTGGAAGAGCTTCCTCCATCCTGTGGAGATCATCTTGACCTTGTAGCTTATGATTTCAAGTATCAGGCTCCACAGGCTCTGTGAACCAAGTCCAAGCCCTGTATAGGAACCAGGGAATTTGAAATGAAGAGCCAGGGGAGCTTATCGCCTTTACTGGCAAGTGAGTGTTTTCACCACACCATCTCGCTTCAACCATGGTAGACTTGGGGGTAACTGCCAATTTCATCCATGTGAGGACCACAGCAACCCATCAGCACACACACTTAGGATTCTATGTCTATTGGGAGAGTTGCATGCCCTCTTGTATCCAGTAAAGAGTTTGTATGTGTCTGCCTGTGTTCCATATATCCTTACTCAGTACAGCTCCCCAGACATGGAACAGTTTAGGTCCATTTGGGGAAGACTTTCCAAAGGGGAAGGAGAGAGAGGAGGGGGATGGGAATCAGGAGAGACGGGGAGGGGGGGCAGGAGAATACAGCAATAAGAGAAGTAGGCAGGAAGACGTCTGGGGAAGGGACCACACGTTTTGGTTTTCTACAGTGACAAGAGCCATTTGACAAACTGGACAGAGGGACTATGATCTGAGAGGTAAGGCCTAACATCAAAGATAGAGACATGGTGAGGGAGGTAAGCCTCAGTGGTTCAGATGGACACAGGTTGCTGGCTCTTTTTTTTTTTTTCTTCTTATGATTAAATGGAGGGCTTGAGCTTCAGACAAGGGCAGAGCTGTTTATCACTCGGACCCCTGGGAAGGACAGGCACGAAGGAGGCAGAAACAACATGCAGATCACTGGAATGGATAAAGACTTTATTTTTTTTTATCGTTTCCCAACCCCATAACCAAGGCCATTTGATAAGACATTCTCTTTTGCCTTGTTTGGCCAGGTGCAAGGTGGCTGGTCTCCTAATTACTTCCCAAAGCCTAAACCATGGCTGTGATCTTTCCCACGTGGGTGTCCCTCATGCATCTTCTCATGGGTGGCAAAGACCAGCTTTGCTACCAGCATCACAAACTCCTCAAAGTTCAGCTCCTTGTCCTGGTTTGTGTCCAGGTCCTCCATGATGTCCTTTATGAATTTTACATCCTTTTTCTCCTCCTGTGGGTGAAATAGAGGAGACTGTTAGAGCTGAGGGTAGCCAGGGAAGAGGACCCTGGAACACAATGAGTGACTAGATGGTAAACGCATAGGAAAATTTGGCCCCAGCGTTTAGGTTTAGAAATAAAAATAATGTACTGAGTGTTCATGATGGAGCAGATGCTAAACATGTATAAACACTTTCTAATTTGTTCCCCAGACAGCCCTCTGCCTTGGACACTAGGACTCCACTCTATAGAAGGTCAAGCAATTAGTAAGTCTAGAAACATCTCTCATTCATCTTTATAACTACTTTATAGATAGAAATGGGAAATGGCCGTCTAAAAGGTAGATCATTTTTACAGGTTATGGAGGCTGGGAGGAGAAGAGAGGGGGTGTAAATCTGAATCTGATTTGGAGGATTGTGTACCCCCTCCCACTCCTCTCAGCCTCTCAGTTGTCCCCACTCCAGTCCTTTCCTTGGAGCTAACTAGTTGGTAAAGTTTATTTAGGCTTGGTGGGGGAGACACCCAGGAAACCATGGGATCTTTAAGGGCCAAACCATGCTCTGCTGACCCCAAAGGGTGTGATAAAGTGTGGGGGAAGATTCAGATAAAGGGGAAGGATCAAGATTTGGCAGCTGATGCATGAGCTGGCTGCAAGTCTTCCACTCAGTTGCTGGGACACCTTGAGTAAGCAACGCCCCCTCCCACAACCTGAGTAGCTCGTGTTTGATGTCCTAGTTTCCATTGACCCATCACTCTGCTTCTGTCAGAGGATGTCAAGATAGGGCTTAGAATCCGTGGAGGGATCACAGGGGAGACACCTGCCAGCATAGCTTCATGTACACCCTCGGTCTACCTGGCACCACTGCCTGATATGCCCACTTATGAGGAGATGTGTGTCCCTAATACCTCCCACGATGACAATTCTCCAGTTTTCCTTGGTCCCAAGGGGGTATGGGACCAGCCCACATGGGATGACCGTAATTTGGACAAGCTTCTCACTTCCCCTGGGGAGAAGTTATTAAAAAAAAAAAAGGTTTTCTCTGACTTTGACGCACATACATATTCCCTCCCTCCTGGCGGCTCCCTCCTGTGCTGTCCATGGTGGCCATCTCTCCTTTCTTTCACTTTATGTTCTTTTCTTTAGTGTCCTCATAATGCATATAATGCTCTCTCACCTAAAGACTGGATCATGGCTCCATCATCGTGAATCTCTCTCTCCTAATAAAGCCCGTTCTAAATGGTGATTGGTCTCAGCTTCCTTCTCCAGGAACCGACTGAACCTGCCATAATTCTCATTGTTTTAACATCCCGTGAGTCTTTTACCAGGGACTCAGCTAAAGTCTTACCCCCTCCAAGGGGAGGTCCTTTTATTAATTTGTTTTAAACCATAGCCAGTTACCCCATCCTGCTGTACCCAGCACAGACTACCCACAGAACTCTTCAGCTCCTCCTGACTCCCAGGCTATTGGGTTTATCTGTGTCCTCAAGGTTATGTGTCACCACCCCTGGGATAACGGAGTCCAGAATCATCTCTACATCCCTCTACCCAGAATCGGGTACCACACATTGTAGGTGTTCAACTGAACAATCTCCTGACACATGTCTAACTTTGACTACCTCTAGTGACAGAACTCCACTGCCTCTGGTGGAGGGTGGGGTTGTCTCCCTGACTGTGTAGAGAGTGCACCCTCCTCCCTTACCAACCAAGCCTCACCTTCAGAAAGTTTGCCAGATCATTTTCCACCATCTTTTTGAATTCCTTCTGGCTCAGGGTGTCTGTGTTTCCTCCCAACCTAGAGTGCTGGTGGAAGACGTCGATGATGGTGTTGATGTTGCGCTCCATCACAGATGGTGTTTTGGTGGCCATCTTCCTGCTCCTCTCTGGAAGAAGGAAAACAAAGACTACAAATAAAAGGGTAGGATCAGCATCCAGCCTCCCTGGCCTGGTCTCTGGCCACTGTCAGACGGAAAGGGAGGGGAAACACAAAATAAAAAGAACAGTACGGAATGTAAAAAGGCAAAATATTTTATAGTCCAACACTCTTATATAAAGATATAAAATGGATAGGGTCAGCCAAGGAGGGCTTCTAGAGGAGGGCTTGGAAGAAAGTTGGCCAAGGGAAGGAATGAAAGATCTAGCAGGCAGGCTCTTCTCCGGAGAAGATGAAGTTCACTTACCAAAGCTAAAGAGCTACGGCGTGTTTGGCAAGAGCAGAGCAAGCCCAGTATTTATAGGCAGCCCCTTGCTAGACACATGGTCATCCCTGGGAAAGATTGCTTCACAGGTGAGCAGTGTGGTAACCCTGCCAGTGAGGGAGCTGGGTGGAGCAGGAAATGTTCACACAACTCTTTTTGCTTTTTTTTTTTTCTTTCAAAATTCCCAGCCCTGGAGCTTGTTTGGGAGGAAACTGGTTAGTTGGCCCACTTCCCTTCTGTCCAACCCCCCATGCCCATCTTAAGCAAGACAGCCTGCCTGCCACACCTCTGACACTCCTCACTACCCTGTCCCGACTTGTAATATACAAAGGGTGTTAGGGGATCCATAATGGTCATCTCGCTCTGTCTTTGTTTGCTATGTGGACACTCTGTCCCCTGAGTTTATGGGGGACTGAGCCTTCTCCTGTGTTTTCCTGCTCCCATTGGGAAGGGTGAGGGGTTGTCATGAAGTTCTTGAGTGGAATTAGTGTTGGGAGCATCCTCAGAGGTGGCAACTCTTTCCCACCGTATATGAATCTGTTGTCCAGAAGGGGACCTGAACAAGACCTTTTTTAGCTGGCCTGTGACCTTGCAGGGACTGAACTCAGATACCCCAGCTCGTGTTTAAAGGCATTTACTACTACGTTCCCTTCTTGCATCTGAGTGAGGATCTATCATCAGTACAAGTGTGACTCCAGGGCTCTCTGTGTCACTCTTCCAAATCCTGCTCCAGCTGTCACTCATGTCCCCTAGGAACTTACATCCTAGAAGACAGCTGTTTTAAAAATGATTATTAACCTATATTAATTACATAAAGCAATGGGTTTCATTTTAACATTTTTATAATGCATATAATGTACTTTGATAAAAAATTTCCCTCTATTCCCTTTTCTTATCCCCCTTTCTCTATTCCTTTCACTCCTTCTACTTTTCCGACAGTCCTCTTTCACATTCTTTTCTGGGGGCAGTGGTTCATCAACTCATCCTTTAGATCATGAGTCAGAAAGCAAAGTTTCTTTAGTAGCCTACCAGGGGCCGCAGACTGGGCAGCAGCATGGGTTCCACCCACAGTCCCTTTCCTGTCTTGTTTCTCTCACCCTTCATCTTCACATATGGGAGAGAACATGCAATGCTTTTCTTGTGGGTCTAGTTTGTGTAACCTCTAGTTCCAACTATTTTTCTTGTAAATGGTACACTTAATTCTTCTTTATGGTTGAATAAAGTTTGCTTGTGTGTGTATACCACATTCTCTTTATCCATTGATCTATTGAAGGGCACCTAGGCTTCTTGTATATCTTGACTATAGTGAATAATTCCACAATGAACATAGATGTACGGGTATGTCTATTGTTTGATGACTTTGATTCCTTTGGCTATATATCAGGAATAGCAAGGCTGGGCTATATGGTATCTTCACAAAGAACCTCCATGCTGATTTTCATGGTGACTGGATTAAGTTACATTCCCAGCAAGTTTCCCTTTGTTCGTATTCATTCCAACACTTCTTTTTTTTTTTTTTGCCTCTTTTGTTTCTTGTTGGCTTACTTTTTTGAGACAGGGTTTTACTCTGTAGCTTTGGCTGGCTTGGAGTTCCCTATGTAGACTAGGCTGGCCTTGAACTCACAAAGATCCACCTGCCTTTGCCTCCAGAGTGCTGGGATTAAAGGCGTGTGCCACCATGCTTGGCTGTTGCTCGTTTTCTTGATGGTATTTTCTGTGATTGAGGTGAGATGGAATTAGGAGTTTTGATTTGCAGTTCTGAAATGGGTAGTGATATGAATATCTGTCATACATTTATTGGCTGTTTGTACTTGCTCATCTGTAAAAATGTCTGTTCAGTGAATTTGCCCAGTTTCCGACTGGATTATCTGTCCTTTTGATAGTTAGTTGTTCCACTTTTTTGTATATCCCTTGTTAGATGAGTAGCTGGCAAATATTTCCTCTCACTATGAAGACTGCTACTTCACTGCTGTTTCCTTTGCTTTTCAGAAGCATATTAATTCGATGTAATCTCACTGATATTTCCTCAGCGGTTGGCAGATAGTTTTGCTGGGTGTATTATTCTAGGCTGGCTGTCATAATCTTTTAGGACTTGGAATGTCTTGGCTCCTCTGGTGTCCAAAATTCCCATTGGAAAATCAGCTGTCACTCTGATGGGTTTTGCTTTATGTGTGGACTTGTAGTTTTTTTTTTAAGTTTTTAATACACCTTCTTTTTTTTTTTTAAAGATTTATTTATTTATCATGTATGCAGTGAGTGTTCAGCCTGCAGGCCAGAAGAGGGCACCAGATCTCATTGTAGATGGCTGTGAGCCACCATGTGGTTGCTGGGAATTGAACTCAGGACCTCTGGAAGAACAGCCAGTGCTCTTAACCTCTGAGCCATCTCTCCAGCCCACACCTTTTTTTTTTTTAAATGAAAGTGACAAATATACTCCTTTTTATTGATATTAAGGTTTCTCCAATGTCTTTCAGTAACAGAGCACTTGTCTTGTTTAATTCCACTATTGGCCACGGTTTGGGCCCTGCAGACTCCCATCCCTTTCACCTCAAATGGAGCCCCTTTGTATGTGACCACACACTCATCATTGGTGTGTAGGTCAGGCTGGATCTGCTCCCAGATCTTCTTCTTAGGGTTCAGCTTCTTGGCAGGCTCTCCAGGGAAAGCATGAAAATAATTCCATCTCCAGGAACAGACCTATTGGGAGGGGCCAGAATCTCCACTTTCTCTGGTGGACCAGCACACACATCTCCATGGCTTGAGACAATACTGCCTGCATGTTTGCTGGCTTCCGATTACAAATTAAAAATCACCGTTTGATTTTGCATCTGTTCTTGAGGAACACGATTCACCAGTGCACTGGAAACTGTTCTCGGGGGTGGGGGGTCGCTTCTCCCACATCTGCCTCTACATACAACGACTCTGCATCGGGGTGTTTCTTGGCAGTCATGATAGAACCAATTCGAAGATCTAGTCGCTGTACATCTCTGAGCTTAGAGTCAGCACTTGCTGCTGCTAACAGCGGCCTCTTCTCCCCTTTCTCTCCTTTAATTTCAGTTTTCTCTTTCACCTTCTTTTCTTCTTCTCCTCCTCCTCCTTTAATCTGCTCTTCTGCACCAGAAGAGGCGGTTGTTAACAGTGTGGACTGTAGCACACTTCGAGAAACCGCAGACTTAGCTTGCAGCGGGGTACCAGGTGGGACCCGTATTTACATCGTTCCAGTTTGAATTTCTGCCCGATTAGCTCTTGCTTTAGTTCTGTTTGTTTTCAGTTTAGCATTTTCAACTCGAAGTTTCTTTTCTTCTCTCAAAGTTGCCTGCAAAACTGCTTTCTCCTTGAGGAGCAACCTGCTGCTCGAGGTATGCTGTGATCTGATCCGTCTCTGCCCCTTTCTGTTACAGCAGCGTTGGTTGCCATCTTGGCCCAGAATCGGCAGAAAATCATGAAGCAGCCAACTTCTGCTCTGGAGCAGCCTCAGCAGGGTACCACTACACTTTCTTTGTTATGTTTGAACTGTGATGTGCTGTGGGGGTTTCCTTTTCTGGTGTTGTCTAGTTGGTGTTCTGTGTGCCTTTTGTATCTGTATGGGTGTGTCTTTCCTTACTTTGGGGAAATTATCTTCTATGATCTTGCTGACAATTGCTTTATGCCATTGGCTTGGGATTCCTCTCCCTCATCTATGCCCATTTTGAAGGTTTGGTTTCTTTTCATGGTATTCTATATTTCCTGTTTTTTTTCCCCCCCATATTCTTTGCTTATTTGGTCTAGATCCCCTACTTTATCTTTGAGTCCTGATATTCTGTCTTCTGCTTGCTTCATTTGACTTGGGTGGCTTTCCTTTGAGTTTTCTGGTGGAGTTATTGGGTTTTTCAATTCCACTTTCATTTCAGCTTGCGTCCTCTTCTATTGAGTTCCATTCTCAATTCCTGTGTTGTCTCTTTTGTTTCCTTCTGCTTCTCGTTTTTCTTTCCCTGGGCACCACTCAGGTGTGTGTTCTCCCTCAGTTCTTTCTCCTTAATTCCACCAAGCTGCTTCTTCGTGCCTTCTTTAAATGCCTCGAATTCTTTGATGAAAATTATGATTGTTCTTTTAATTCTGTGTCCTGGCATTCATATAGGTAATTCTCATTTGGAAATATTTCAACAGGACTGGTAGGTTCTAGAGAGAAGATGTTAGCTTGATGCTTCACATCCTTGGTATTTTGCCATGAGATGTGGTGGTATTTTACTTGTACTGAAATGTGATTTTAATTGTATGTTAATAAATAAAGTTGCCCAGGGGTCAGAGCTATTAGAGCCATAGCAAGTGCATGGCGGCAGTGGCGCATGCCTTTAATCTCAATACCATAGAGGACCTGGAGCTCTGGTTGGGTGGACAGAATGGAAGTGGTACAGAAGGAAAAAGGGGGTGCTCCAGGGCCTTTGTGTGGCTTCTGGTTTACTTGTTCTCTTGTAGAGGAAGTTATCATCGCCTCAGAGATGAGAAGGCAGAACAGCTAGACTATATAAAGACATACACACAGGAAGTAGGTCCCTTTTGGAGAGCTCTCTTGACTGAAGAGGATCGCTGAAGCAGGAAGGGTGAGGCTCTTAGCTCTGACCTCTTGGCTTTCTTCTCTGAATCGGCTCTGTGTTTCTTATTTAATAAGACGGTTGGTTACATCTACAATGAGATCTGGGCGTGTGGACTTCTTTTGTTAGTTCTAAGTCTGATATGGACAGAGAAGGGACAGACGAGATGATGCTTGGGCAGGTTGGGCCAAGAGGTTGGAAATGGCTTGGGTGGAAGGTACTCAGATGGACAGAGGGCTGGTGTACAGGATGTGCCTCTTGTTCTAAGCCTGTAATGCTGGGTTAGCTCTGGCTGCTGAAAAGGTTTGATGTGGCATGTGAGGGGCTTGAGCATTGGGAAAATAGGCAAGGCAGGTCCTGGCAGAAGTCTAAGATCAGTGGAAGTTAAGGCAGACAGCGAAGACAGACAAGATGGGAGCACTGGGCATGGGACCTGGCTTATATCTGGCGGGTTGGGGAGAAGGCATGGATGGGGAGTGTCAGGGAGACTCACTGGTCAGATCCTACAGAAGGAAGTGGAAGCTCTGGTTGGGTGGAGTGGACAGAATGGAAGTGGTACAGAAGGAACAAGGGCGTGCTCCAGGGCCTTTGTGGCTTCTGGTTTACTTGTTCTCTTGTAGAGGAAGTTATCATCGCCTCAGCAAAGTTGCCCTTCAGCCCCAACCCCACCCAGGCTGTACCCTGCCTGCCTGCAGGCAGCCACAGATAGCTCCTCAGAGCCATCTTACTGCACCACTGACTCAGAATGAACATTGGGGACAAGTGTGCTAGGAAATCCAGATCCAGAGCTAGCTGGTGGGTAAGGAGCTACAAACCATTGTCCAGCAATCTCTGGGCTCTGTCCACATCAAGTCTTTGCTGACTAGCCACCAGCGTGGTAGGCCACCTCCAGCCCTGACTGCACGTTAGGCTGCTCCTGCATCCATGTGGAGGTCCCTTCAGCCACCTGGCTTCTGAACTCTCATCCTGAGGCACTACACACTTCTCTCATGTCTACCTGGGCACCTCTGCTGGGCATCTCTGATTGCTGGGAAACTTGACTTTCCAAGCTGACAAAGTGCTATTCCCTTTCTTGTCCTGACTGCTGTTTTCCAGCCCCCCCCCCCCCCCCCCCCCCCCCCCCCCCCGTGTTGAATAAGCTCTTGTCCTCATTTCACTTCCTACTAAAAATTCGTATCTGCCTGCTGGCTGACTCCACTTCACAGGAATCTCCTTGAAGTCTACAACCCTTTGTAGAAAATAATAGGCTCTCCCAAGTAACACACTGTTGGCATTGTAATTATTGGCCCTTTGGTCTGTCTCCCTTACTGTTCTATTAATCTGCTAACTCGTCACTAGATAAGGTTTGCATACGAGAGACTGATAAACGTTTGCTAAATACAGCGAAGGCTGTGTTGGTTTTGATGGAAGGTTATGTTTGGAAGGTTATTTTCTATAATGAAGAAGTTGTGCAACCCAGGAGACAGCAAGGGAGAAGACAAGGAAGTGGAGAGGAGCCATTGAGCAATTGGACTGCCTGGGAGGGGAGGGGGAAGTTCCCTGCTGTGTGGGTAGAAGGGCATCATCAGGACTATCAAAGTGCATATGCTGCCACCTCATGGCCCACCTGGGTTATGACCGCCTTGGTATTCTTTTGGACTTTATTTTTTTCAGCCTTAGTTCACTTCATTTTTCTTGTATAAATCCCCTTTTGTGGTAGCCACAGCTGGAGCCTGTGCGATCTGAATGGAGACTCTGTTGTGGGTTTTCATAAGATGCTCAATGAATTGCTGATAAGGAGACTTGGTGAACGCGGTCTCTTTCCAGAGTTGGAGGGTCGAGTAGCTGCTCTTGGAGATGGCATCGAAGGTGGCCTTGGCAAAGTTGCCTAAGACAGCAGTGCAGTCCCTGGCTGACGTGGAGCAGTCATCAATACTGGCCATTAGCAGTGGCTTCTTGAGCACAGGAGCAGAGATGATGCCAGTGCCTCTGGGGGCAGGGATGAGACATACTAGCACAAGTCACAGCCACCTGTCACCTTGCATGGAAAAGTGTAGGGCTTTCCAATCTTGTTCCTTCAGTAGTAGCTTCTCCACACAGGGATGATGGAAAGCTTGACCAAGATGATGGCCTCTTGGATGGCAGTGACTGCTTCCATGGAATACTTAACACCAAGACAAACGTGACCATTATATTCCCCAAAAGTGACAAAAGCCTTGAACCTGCTCCACTGGCTAGCCAGACTCTACTTCCACACTGGAGCTATCTTTAGAATCTCATCCTTTAGGAATATGCCCAGAAAAAAGTCAATAATGTCAGATTCCTTAATGGGCAGGAAGAACAGGTAGATCTCAGGCAGGGACTTGATCTTCGTGTTCTTGACCAGGTGGCTCAGCTTGGTGATGGGGATCCATTCCATGTCTTTGGCTTCACCTCCAAGAATGCCAAGTCCTGAAGCATGACCATGACCCCCAAGGGCCCCCAAGACCTCCTCCAAATCCTTCGTGGAAGCCATGGGGGAATCCTTTTGGCCATTTGGTGTTTTCCCGAAGAAGCGAGTTCTGTTTTTTTTTTTAATTAATTTTTTAAAATTCATTTTACATACCAACCACAGATCCCCCTCTCATCCCTCCTCCTGCTCCTCCCAGCCTTCCCTCCCCCACTCCCATCCTCTCTTCCAAAAGGGTAAGACCTCCCATGGGGAGTCAGCTAAGCCTAGTACATTCCCTTGAGGCAGGACCAAGCCCCTCCCCCTGCATCAAGGGTGAGCAAGGCATCCCACCATAGGGAATGGGATCCAAAAAGCCAAGCTCATGCACCAGGGATAGATCCTGATCTCACTGCCAGGGGCCCACCAAACAGTCCAAGCTACACAACTGTCTCCCTTTTGCAGAGGGCCTAATTCGGTCCCATGCAAGTTCCACAGCAGTCGGTCTAAAGTTCATGAGTTACTATGGACTTGGTTCAGTTGTCTTTGTAGATTTCCTCATCATAATCTTGACACCCCCCCCTCCTTGCTAGTTCATACAACCTCTCTTCCCTGTCATTGACTGGACTCCAAGAGCTTGGTCTGGTGCTTGTCTGTGGATCTCTGCATCTGCTTCTATCAGTTACTGAATGAAGGCTCTGTGATGACAGTTAGGATTTTCACCAATCTGATTAGAGGAGTAGACCAGTTCAGGCACCCTCTCCACTATTGCTAGTAGTCTAATCTGGGGTTATCCTTGTGGATTCCTGGGAATTTCCCTAGCACCAGGTTTCTCTCTTACTCCATAACGTCTCCCTCAATCAAGATATCTCTTTCATTACTCTCCCACTCCATCCCTACTCCAGCTCGACCATCCCATTCCCTCATGTTCTCATGCCCCATCCCTTCCCCTCTATTGCCCCCGCCCCCCCCGCCCCGTCTCCAGTTTACTCATGGAGATCTCATATGTTTCCCCCTCTCAAGGTGATCCATGCTTCCCTCTTAGGGTTCTCCTTGTTTTCTAGCTTCTCTGGAGCTGTGGGTTGTAGTCTGGTTATCCTTTGCTTTACATCTAGTATCCACTTATGAGTGGGTACATACCATGTTTGTCTTTCTGAGTCTGGGTTACCTCACTCAGGGTGATATTTTCTAGTTCCATCTATTTGCCTGAAAATTTCATAATGTCATTATTTTTTACAGCTGAGTAATACTTCATTGTGTATATGTACCACAATTTCTTTATCCATTCTTCGGTTGAGAAGCATCTATGTTGTTTCCAGGTCCTGGCTATTATGAATAATGCTGCTATGAACATAGCTGAGCATGTGTCCTTGTAGCGTGATTGAGCATGCCTTGGGTATATGCCCAAGAGTGGTATCATTAGGTTTTGAGGAAGACTGATTCCCAATTTTCTGAGAAGTCGACATACTGTTTTCCAAAGTGGCTGTACAAGTTTGCACTCCCACCACCAGTGGAGGAGTGTTCTCCTTGCTCCACATCCTCTCCAACAGAATCTGTCATCAATGTTTTTGATATTAGCCATTCTGACAGGTGTGAGACGGTATCTCAGAGTCATTTTGATTTGCATTTCCCTGATGACTAAGGATGTCGAGCAATTCCTTGGATGTCTTTTGGCCATTTGAGATTCTTCTGTTGAGAATTCTCTGTTTAGATCTGTAGCCCATTTAAAAACATTTTTTGTAGCCCCTTTTTAAATTGGATTGTTTGTTATTTTGATGTTTAGTTTCTTGAGTTCTTTATATATTTTGGAGATCAGCCCTCTGTCGTATCCAGGGTTAATGAAAGTCTTTTCCCATTGTGTAGGCTGTCATTTTGTCTTATTTACCATGTCCTTTGCCTTACAGAAGCTTCTCAGTTTCAGGAGGTCCCATTTATTAATTGTTGCTCTCAGTGTCTGTGCTACTGGTGTTATATTCAGGAAGTGATCTCCTGTGCCAATGCGTTCAAGAGTACTTCCTACTTGCTCTTCTATCAGAGTCAGTGTAGCTGGATTTTTATTGAGATCTTTGATCCACTTGGACTTGAGTTTTGTGCATGGTGATAGATATGGATCTACATGTAATTTTTTACATGTTGACATCCAGTTATTCCAGCACCATTTGTTGAAGATGCTTTCTTTTTTCCATTGTACAGTTTTGGCTTCTTTGTCAAAAATCAGGTATTCATAGGTGTGTGGATTAATGTCAGGGTCTTCAATTTGATTCCATTGGTCAACATGTTGGTTTTTATGCTAATACCAAGCTGTTTTTGTTACTATAACTCTATAGTAGAGCTTGAAGTCAGGGATCGTGATGCCTCCAGAAGTTGCTTAATGGTAAAGGGTTGTTTTAGCTATCCTGTGTTTTTTGTTTTTCCATATGAAGTTGAGAATTGTTCTTTTGAGGTCTATGAAGAATTGTGTTGGGACTTTGATGGGGATTGCATTAAATCTGTAGATTGCTTTTGGTAAGATTGACATTTTTATTATGTTGGTTCTATCTGTCCATGAGCATTGGAGATCTTTTCATTTTCCGACATCATCTTTGATTTCTTTCTTCAAGGACTTAAAGTTCTTGTCATACAGGTCTTTCACTTATTTGGTTAGAGTTATTATTATTTGTAAATATTATTTGTGACTATTGTAAAGGGTGATGTTTCTTTGATTTCTTTCTCAGTCTGTTTATCATTTGTATATAGGAGGACTACTAATTTATTTGAGTTAATTTTTATTCCACCACATTACTGAAGGTGTTTATCACTTGTAGGGGTTTCCTGGTAGAATTTTTTGGGGTCACTTATGTACACTATCATATCATCTGCAAATAGCATAATTTGACTTCTTCCTTTCCAATTTGTATCCCCTTGAACTCCTTTTGTTGTCTTATTGCTCTAGGTAGAACTTCGAGTGCTATATTGAATAGCTATGGGGAGAGTGGACAGCCTTGTCTTGTTCCTGATTTTAGTGGAATCACTTTGAGTTTCCCTCCACTTAATTTGATGTTGGCTGTTGACTTTCTTTAAATTACCTTTATTATGTTTAGGTATGTTCCTTTATTCCTGATGTCTCTAAGACCTTTATCATGAAGGGGTGTTTGATTTTTCAAAGGCTTTTTCAGCATCTAATGAGATGATCAAGTGTTTTTTTTCTTTCAGTTTGTTTATATGATGTATTATATAGACAGATTTTCATATGTTGAACCATTTGTGAATCCCTTGGATGAAGCGTACTTGATCATGTTGGGTGATTTTTTTAAATGTGTTCTTGGATTTAGTTTGCCAGTATTTTATTGAGCATTTTTGCATCAACATTCATGAGGGAGACTGGTCTGTAATTCTCTTTGAATAGTAATTTGTCTACTCAATAGCAATGCCACAAAATAGCAAACCACTCTATCCTCTAGTCAAAAGGACACTGGAAACCTGTCTATCAGTGAACTCAAGGGCACTTGTCACTCAACAAAAGCACTTCTGCTAAGAGCAGAGGAAACTTACCCTCATACTGGGAGGCCCAGGACAGTTAGGACAAGAAGCCTGGGCATCATCTTCATGTGGTCCCAGGATGCCCTCATTGAGAGGGGTCAGCAGCCCATCTAGGCACTGACAACATTACTCTGCTCACTCTGTAAAAGGGGAACCCAGGACAGCATGGTACCCTGTCTGCTCCCAAGGGCCAGCACCTGTCTCAGAAATCTCAGGGTCACTTATACGTTTCAGGAGCTCTATAAATATGAAGAAGGTGATGTCTGTGTCTAGTGAGCCTTTTATACAATAACAGTCTACAACCAGAAGATACTCCTGGTCCCTTGTAGGCACTCTGTCCTGGTGGTAGGCTTCCAAAGTTGACAAATGTAATAATACCTGAAATCCATTTGAAACTGTTGTGGGCAAACTCGGTTGACATTCTCATTTCTAGTAGTATAGTTTTGTGGTTCGCCTTCCCACAATCCCCGGAAGAAAACCTGCTGAGCCTCATTTTCATAGCTGAGAGTACTTAGACTCAGACAGACTGAGTGACAAGTAGAAGCATATTGGGCTTCATTCCCTTCACTGTATTTCTGTCAGATGTATATGACACATCTGCTCAGCTTCTTATTCTTCAAAGACCTCTGAAGAATGCTGAGTTTACCTGTTCTCTAATGAAGAATGTGGATAACAACCAGCTTTTCCACTCACTGGTCACATCCTGTTTCTAAGTCTTTGGTGAGGGCTCCTCAGACCTTTCATTAAGCCTCAAAGTGACCTGTGGGGAAATATATCCAAAAGTTTGAGTCCCATTGATTAAATCTCTCCATTGCATAAGGACAGAGACTATCCCTCCTACATACTATCCTTGTCAAACTCCAGATGCAACCCTAGGGAACTCATTGTTTCCCCCATTTAGATTGGGTCTTCTCATCGGAATTCACTTCAGCAAGTTATTCTCAACAGGAATAACAGAAGGCTGAGATAATCAAAATAATCCCCTTCAGTTGTTACTGGAAGTGTGACTACTACGTGATTTGAGATGTTGCCAAATTTAAAATCAAAACTACCCCTCACAATTCACCGTATAAGAGAGAACATGAAGTATTTGACTTTCCAAGTCTGAGTTACCTCACAATACAATATTTTTCAATTCAATGTATTTTTTCTTGGAAATTTTATAATTTTCTTTCTTTATGACAGGAAATGTCCTTGTGACATAAGATGGCATTTTGTATATGTAACCTATTTTCATATTTCATTCATCGGTTGATGACTTTAGGCTGATGTCATTCTCTTTCTATTAGGAACACAGTAGCAATAAGCACAGATGTGCAGGTATCCCTCTAATAGCATGGCAATCTTTTGGGCATATGCCCAGGGGTGATGTATCTGGGTCCTATGGTAGTTCTACACTTGCTTCCACATCTTTGCTATTCCAGTGTACACCCTTACCCCCAGTGACTAAGGAGTCTTCTCTCCTCACCCTCCCAGCTTTTATTGTCTTTTGTCTTCTTAAAGATAGCCATTATGAAAGGACTGGGGATGAGATGCCAAAGTAATTTCAATCTGCATTTTCCTGATGGCCAAGGAAGTTAAGAACTTTTAACAATATCTCTTTTCTTTCTCCTTTGAGAACATTCTATTCTGTTCCTTAGTCTATGTCCTCATTGGATTGTTTCTTTTGTTATTGGTGATGTTTTGATCTTTTATATTGTAGATATTGCTAACCTGTCCAGCAAAGATTTTCTCCTATTGTGCATGCAGTCTCTTCATCTAGTTAACTTCTTACTTGATGTACAGATTTTTTGTTAATTTCATGAGGTCTCCCTTGCCAGTTCCTGACCTTATTTATTGAGCAATTGATGTTCTAGTTACAGTCTCCTTACCCATCCTTACATCTGAAAGATTTCCCAATCTTTTCCTTCTAGTAGTTATGGAGGCTGAGGTTTTAGTTAAGGTCTCTAATCCATTGTATTGATTTTGAACAGGATGAGAGATAAGCATCCAATTCCATCCCTCTACATGTAGATATCCAGTTTTCCCAGCACAATTTGTCAATGAGGCTGCTTTTCTTCTGTCAGTATTTTTGGAAACTTGTCAAAAATAAGATATGTGAGGCTGGGAGATGGCTCAATGATTAAGAGCCCTGGCTGTTCTTCCAGAAGACGTGGATTCAATACTTATCACCCACATAGTAGCCAACAGTCATCTGTCACTCTAATTCCAGGGGATCCAATGCCTTTTTTTGTTCTCTTTGAGCACTGAATACACATACTGCACAGACATATTTCCAGACAAAACAAGTAGACATATAGAATAAAAATAAACAAAATCTCAAAAACATATTAATTCAGATGATGTAGCTGCGTGGGTTCATGCCTGGATTGTCTATTCTGTCTCATTGATCTGCATCTGTTTTTTTCAGCTTGATGCTGCTTTTGTTACATGGCTCTGCACATAACTTAAAATGAGGTATTTACAGTTTCTAAGACATGTGATCAACCTAGGTGTCCATTCACAGATGAATGAATGGATAAGGACTCCTCTGTTCCATGTTCAATATACCTAGTAGAGTTAAATTCAGTCACAGAAACAATCAAAACATGTCCTTTTCAGGAAAAGAGATGGAATGTGTTTGGAACATGTAAAGATTGTCATGTTAAGAAAAATAGACCAGTCTCACAAAGATGAGTTTTGTATGTTGTCTGCAGGGGAAACTGTTTTGGGAGTAGAAGTCACACTATTGTGCATGTGGAATAATGGAGAGTGGAGATAAGGAAGGCTGATATGGTGGGTAAATAGGACACCAGTGCATTGAATGTCCATGAAATGTCACAATAAAACCCCTTACTTTGTAGAGCTAATATAATATACTCTAACAATAGTAATTTAAAAACAAAATAGAAATCTCCTGGGAGAGCTGGGCACAAATGAGGACTAGGATTAGGAGGTGATCCTAGGAATTCTGGAACCACATTTGTACAAGGATCATTACCCACTCTACAACAGAGAGGGGATGCACAGAATTTCACTTAACCAACAACCTGGATATCTGAGACCTGTTCCTGTTGGGTAACCTACTGGCTATGTGTTCTTGCCCAGTACCTTCTAGATATTAAATTCTTCTAAAATACAAGATATTTATCAACTCTCACAATCTTTAACCTTGATCTCTATTCCATCAATACAATTCATCCTTTTAAGAGCATTTAACAGATCGAGGAAGCAAGGGGTAGGACTCATTCTATAAACAGGAGGGACAGAATGGATTGTGGGGGAGGCAGATTGGGTCAGCTCCCATTGATGGCCAGCCTGCCTCTGATGGTTCGAGAGGGAATGGGAAGAGTGTCAGGCAGGCTGTCTTGCTCAAGAAAATGAAGAGGAGGGGTGGAAATGACCTCACAGCATCCTCTCAATCCAGCTCCAGGATTGGGAGGGGGAGAGAACAAAGAGTAGGCAAGGGAGTGATAAAGGGGAGGGGTAGGAGAGGAAGGTCCTGGCCAACTCCATCCTTGGCAGATCAGCACATTCTTCACTTAGGATTGAGTCTTTCCCAAGGAGAGTCCTATGTCCAGCTAGGGGCTGCCTATAAAAGCTGGCCTGCACCTGTGATGTCAAGCACTTTGTGCAGCTCCTCAGCTTTGGTAAGTGGGCTACAGATCCTCCTGGAGGGGGATTACCTCCTCCTCCTTCTTCTCTTGCTTTATCCAACATCCGTCAAAACCCTCCTCCTGGGAGCCCTCATTTTACCTGGTTTGTTTCTTTCTTCACAATTTCTAAGAGCCTTATGCTACAAAATGCTTTACTCTAGAATTTCTCCAGTGGGTTAAAATCTCATTTTCACATCAGACCAACAAGAGTTCTATTGAACAAAGGGAACAATTTCTTTCTCTTTTATTTGATATTCTCCCCACCTCTATTCTGCTAGATCCAGGAGACAGGTCAAGGAATGATGAAAGTTCATTCTGCTCCTTGTAACCTTTACCTTTCTGTTCTTCAGGTTAAAATGGATCAAGATTTTTCCTCAGTGGAAAACCTCATAAAAAACATCATCCATGTCTTCAACCTGTACTCTGATAGGTACCCTATAGAAATGACCCAAGAGCAACTGAAAGAGTTCATTGTAAAGGAACTACCAAATTTCGTCAAGGTAGGGCTTCTTCCAGAGTGCGGGGGGCACACTCTGCAACAGTCAGAGAGAAAGTTCAAGCTCTTTACATCCAGAGTCAACCAGGGTTCAGTCACTAGAGGTGCTCATGGTTAGATACTGACCCTCAGGCAACTGTAGCTGGAGCGTACTGTGTGACACCAAGTTCTCGACAGAGGGACATAGTCCACCAAAGACAGAGAAGCACAAAATTCCGAATACATTAATTCCAATGCCCAAGTAGCCGGGAGGCTAGAGTGGGTGGTTTTCATTGGAAGGAGCATAGGTTAATGGTTATGGTAAAAGAGATGGACATTTCACTCTGAAGCAGGAACATTTGAGCTGACTCCAGGTCCCTTTTAAAGGACATATTCCA
The DNA here is from genome assembly GCF_007827085.1 of Peromyscus californicus insignis. Taxonomy (NCBI): domain Eukaryota; kingdom Metazoa; phylum Chordata; class Mammalia; order Rodentia; family Cricetidae; genus Peromyscus; species Peromyscus californicus. The sequence continues at coordinate 70,326,971 of NW_026294617.1, forward strand.
AGATGGCTCTTGACTGGTCAGTTGAGGGACACTAAGCCTCAGCTGGGTACTTGGAGCAGACCTAGGGGGCTGCTATTGCCCTGAGGTTCTAGGGTAGTAAATGCAGGAATAAAAGAACACATGGAAAGTACATTCGAACATCGTTATTATTCTCTTTTAAACCTGTGGAAACAGGCATGTGTGAAGAGAGATATGACACATAGATCCTAGTCTCCATTTTTCATTTCTAAGATTAAGATCTGAGAGCAAGGCCCCAGCCTCCCTTGGACACGCTTAAGGTGGAACTTTTTTATTTTGGACAGTATTAGTGACATCTACAGCTCCTACTTCCTTTTTTTGAAGATATATTATTTCATTTTATGTATATGATGATTTGGTGTGTAAGTTATGCATGTGCCGTGTGTGTGTGTGTGTGTGTGTGTGTGTGTGTGTGTGTGTGTGTGTGTGTGCGTGTGTGTGTGATTGCTGTCTGTAGAGGCAAGTTTAGGGACTTGGTTCTCTTCAACTGGAACACAGATGCTTGTGAGCCACCATGAAAACGGAACCCATGTCCTCTGCAAGAGCAGTGAGTGTTCTTAACTGCTGCATGATCTTTCCAGACCCAGTTGATAGCTTGTCGTAAGTGAAGACTCAGCAAGTCCAATTGCTGTGTCAGGCAGAGGTAAAGGGTGCACAGGAAGCTTCTGCAGAGAGTTGTCCTTTGCAAGATCCCTCCACGACCTCTCCTCCCTATGCAGACACCTGGATCATGGGCCACTAGGTTCTGGGAGAGACTTAGCCATGGTGTTCCAGCCAGTGAGTGGGAGAGCTGCAGCTGGTAGTGTTCTTAGACATACTAAGATCCTTCACTTCACATGAGCTCCCTCACATGAGACCCTACACACAGCTTACCACCACATTTAGAACCTCGAATACTCCACCCCTTCAAGGCCCATGCAGGCTTGTTTCCCTCAGTGCTTCCCACTGAGTAGCCTGAGTGCAATCCACTAACTAGTTGACTCCAAGGGAAATGAAGAGGGAGGAGCTACTAGAAGAGTGGAGTGGGGAGCAGCAATGCCTCCAAGTCAGAATGAGTTTATCCCTCCTCTGCTCTCCTCCCAGCCTCCACAAGTGTAAATCCACCCAGTTTCTACAAGGACAGTCTTCCCCAGTCCACCTCCAAGAAGATGCCCTTCTGCATGTTGAAGTTATTGTAATGAGGATTGTGGGATTTTCTATACTTATTGTCTGTCCTCATTCTGTTAAAGAGAGTTGTAGCTCTGAACTTGGAGTGCCTCCAGGAGCCAATTGGAAAGCTTTAGCCTGTGTTTAGTATTTGTTTCATAGTGAGGAGCTCCTGGGCCAGCTTTCCTGTGCTTTTGCCCTCACTCAATGTGCTCCTTGGTCCTCTTCCCTGGACATGGTCAGTGCTAACATCCATCTGCCTTCTACCCACAGAAGTCAGAGTTTTCGCAAGACCTGTTAAAGCAATTGGACAATAAGGAGAAGGAGGAGAAGTACAACCTTGAGGAGCTTTTCGCCCTGTTGGCAAGAATGGCACAGACGTCCTAAGAGAAGATGCACAGCAATGCCTCCCTGCACCTGCCCGCCCAGTGCTACAGGGAATGTAATGTCACAGGCCTTGGTTGTGACCTGAGGGTCAGGGGAAATAAAGTCTGTCTACAACAGTGTTCTTGGTGCCACTGCTGTCTCTTTCTGACCTTGTGTTTCCCAGACATCTGAGCATCAGATGGAGTGCTCTGCACTCTCCCATAGCACTCCTTTGGTCATAAGTACCTGAATCATTTGGGTCTGTTCTTAGCCACCTTTGCTCATCTCCCTAACCATGTCACATCTCTGACATTAGTCCTGAGTACCCTGTGCAAGTCTCCCTCCCAGCCTGTCAGTGTGTCCTTGTCACAGCAGAAATCCATCGTAGCTAGTCTCCTCTCATCAACATAGCATCCATTTTCACTCGGCATGACCCTCTCTACCCACCACCATTCATGCATTCATCTCTCTCCTAGTTGACCTATTTACCCCTAACAGTCTTTCTGAAAAGAACTCATGTCTGAAGAGGAATGTTGGGGCTCTGCTAGTAGGAACCAAGACAAATGGGATATTAGCCCCACAAACCCATTTCTGTGTCCATGTTTCCTAGCTTTGGGTCACTTGTAACCTTCTTTTGTTATTAGACTGTGACATCCTTATCTGTGAAGTAAAAGTCATGATTCCTCCCCAGCACTCTGCATAGCAGGTAGAAGAGGGGATGTGTCTATTTGGGCATCATCCATGAAGACCTTTGTGCGCTGCTGTGCTGGGAGACTCACAGGGATTACTACAGTTGGTTCATATCCTTCTGTGCTTCCTTTCAGGAACACCCCAAGAAAAGATCGCTTGAGGAAGTGGCTCAGAGTTGTCCCTCCCCAGGACCACTGAAGTATTGTGGACTTGGGCGGAGTCCTTCTTAAAACTTTTTATTCCTCAAAAAAGCAATGTCAGTGAAATCCAAACAACTGAGAAAGAAAGTACTCAGGAAGTACTCTAAGAGGGGCAATTTGAGTATGAGGATAAGGTACCTGACCATCCTCCTAATTAAAAGCCACGTTATATGAGGTATTTTGTGGACAGAATGAAATTCTAAGATCTTTTGGTTCTGGTTACAGGTAATCAATTTTAGTTGGAATTTTCTTTGGGCCACAAATTAGCTTCCAAATAACAACACAGATACTTATGATTAATTGTGAATGTTCAGCCTTAGTATCGGCTTGTCCCACTGGCTCTTTTAACTTAATTTAACCTGTTTCTATTCATCTATATTTTGCTTCAGATCTTTTCACCTTTTTTTTCTTCTGTGTGTCCTACTTCTCCTGCTTCCTCCACGTCTGGATGGCTGGCCCCTGGCATCGCCCTTGGGTCTTCCTGGCATCTCCCTGGCATTTTTCTTTGTTCTCCTAGCCTAAATTCCTACTACTATTTACTCTCCCTGCCTCAAACTGCCCCCATACCTCCTCCCTTACTATTGGCTGTTCAGCTATATACCAATCGAATCAGGGGTGTTAGGCAGGCAAGGTAAAGCAGCAACACATCTTTACATAATTAAATGAATGCAATACATCTTTATATAGTTAACAAATATTGTGCAACATAAACAAATGCAGCACATCTTTACATAGTTAAACAAATAAAACCCATCTTTGCAAGCCGGGCGGTGGTGGCGCACGCCTTTAATCCCAGCACTCAGGAGGCAGAGCCAGGCGGATCTCTGTGAGTTCGAGGCCAGCCTGGTCTACAGAGTGAGATCCAGGAAAGGCGCAAAGCTACACAGAGAAACCCTGTCTCGAAAAACCAAAAAAAAACAAAAAAAAAACAAAAAAAAAACCCATCTTTGCATAGCTAAACACATATAACACAGTAATCATTTGCTGCTCTTACTTCTTGGCAAGCTCTCAGTTATAAGCTAGGCCACAGCTGGCCTCACCAGAGTGCAACAGGTGAGTGGCCTTTCCCTTCATGCTTTGGGAAAAGTATGTTAGGAGTGCTGTGTGAGAGTTCATTGAATGGTGTAAAACAAATCCAAGGCTCTGCCTCTCTCATTGCAATTGGCATTGAGTTTTTGCCTATCTTTGATCTCAAATTAGGGACTCACTGAAGGAAATCCCATTAGGCCTACTATTGGGACCACAGAACCACCAGGAAGCTTCCTGAATATAGGTTGCAAGTGTCTCTTTTCCAGATGCAGTCTCACCCAGAGCAAGGGTGACGGGCCCTCACAGGAATGTAGACACTAGAGGGTTCCCTTTCTCTTTGGAAGCCCAGGAGCTCTCTGAAGAGCAGGGTGTCTCCATCCTTACATGGGAGTTGATTTGGTGGGCGTGCATTTGTCTGTTCTCCCTGGGTTTTCTCTTTTCTTAATATCCTCAAGATTTCCAGTCATCTTTTTCCCTCCGTAGGCAAAAGAGCCCTCCAATGCCTAAGGACTCAGAACAACTCATGGAAGTCACTGCATGTGAGCCTCTTGTTACCTCTTTTTCATACACTCCTAGCCCAGACCTATAAGGCCAATGAAACCCAGCAAATCCACAAAATGCCAACCATTGTGACACCTGAGAATGAGCTGTGACATGCCACAAACAAATTCTGAACACCTCCCAAGTATGATCAGTGACAACAGCCACTCATACCCACCACAGGCCTAGAGACCCTTGGATTTTCACGTCCTCACACGTTCTCTAGCAAGTGATAGAGAAGAACCACAGACATCTCTGGTCTCAGCCTCCCACATAAACAAATTCAAAATGAAAAAAAACCCTTCTTTTTAAAGCTCATTTAACTTAATAATATTTTCATTTGATGTCTTGTTAATTTGAGACAAGGTAGTTGCCGCAGCAGTTTTCCTTATCCCTTAATTATTCCTCTAGTTCTTTTTCATTTTGAATTCATTTATTTATTAATTATTTGTTTAGGGATTAAAAAAAGAAAACACACCGCTGCAACTATTTGATATAAAAGACAGCAGCACCTTGTTTGCCTGAGACCCCCATATCAGAGAGGTCTCTTTGTCCCCAATATCTCCACAGTGGCATTTTTCTCCACTTTAACAGGGCCTTTAGGAGGGCTGCAGAGCAGTGAACACATCTAGGCAGAAGAATCCACTGACACTGGGACCCAGGTTATGTCCCTTATTCATTTCCTTCCAGGATCTGTTTGCCATATTTGAAAAAAGAACACAGAGGTTTCAGATTGAATCACTTTACTTACAACTGAGTTGTCATTTTTTTATGAGCAGATGGAATTAATTGACATTTGATGGTGCTTTCTGCATGTGAGTGCAGTGCTGGGTGCTCACCACAAGCTCCTGATTTCTGCATCTTCTACCCTGGGCCCTCAGGCCTACTGTGAGTTCCCAGATGAAGCTTAGTGTCCTCCCTCAGCTTCCAGTCAAAGGCTGTCCCCAAGTTTGTCTGTAACCTGTTATAAAGTCTCAGCTCCAATGTCACAGCATCAAAGTGGGAGGTCTCCCTACTTTACTCACTTCTGTTGCACCTGGCACAGAATGCTTAGTCATTAGACAATGGCCATACTTGAGAAGGATCAGGAGGTGGGGCCCTGTTGGAGTCGGTGTGGCCTTGTTGGAGGAAATAAGTCACTTAGGTGGAGCCAAGCCAGGCTCAGTGTCGTTCTTCCTGCTACCCATGGATCAGCATGTAGAACTCTTGGCGATTGCTCCAGTGCCGTGTCTGCCTCACCACAAAAATGATTATAAACTTCTGAAACTGTAAGCAACCCCAACTAATGCTTTCATTCATCAGATTTTCATGGTCATGGTGTCTTTTTAGAGCAATAGAACAGTCAATAATGCAGTACTAATATGTGGAGTGTCAAATACACTGGTATTAGGCTAATTTGAATAGTGATTTGTCTACTCCAGAGCAATGTCACAAAATAGCAAAGCTACTTCCATTTTCTAGCAAAGAGGACCCTGGAAGCCTGTCTATCATTCAAGTCAAGAGCACTTGTCACTCAACAAAAGCACTTTTGGTAAGATGAAAAGAAACTTACCCTCATACTGGGAGGCCCAAGGCAGTTAGGACAAGAAGCCTGGGCAGCATCTTCATGTGGTCCCAGGACACATACAGGGCTTAGGGTAAACACCTTAGGTAGACACTGACAACACGGCCCTGCTCACTCTGTAAAAAGAACTGAATGGCACCCTGTCTGCTCCCAAGGGCCAGCACCTGACTCAGAAATCTCAGGGTCACCTACACATCCCAGAAACTCTATAAATGTGAAGAAGGTGCTGTTCATGTCCAGCCAGCTTTTTCCACAACAGCTGTCTACAGCCTTGTAGGCAGCCTGCACTGGTTGTAGTTCTTCCATAGTTGACAAATGTGATAATACCTGAAATTCATTTGAAACAGTTGTGTGTGAACTCCATTGACGTTCTCATTTCTAGTAGTATAGTTTTGTGTTTAGCCTTCCCACAATCCCTGAAAGTTAATCTGCTGAGCCTCATTTTCATAGCTGAGAGTACTTGGACTCAGATAGATGAGTGACAAGAAGAGGCAGATTGGGCTTCCTTCCCTTCACTGTATTTCTGTCAGATGTATGTGACACATCCACCTCAGCTCCTTATTCTTCAAAGACCCCTGAGAATGCTGAGTTTACCTGTTCTGTAAAAGGAACATACCTAATCATAATAAAGGTAATTTACCGTAAGCCGACAGCCAACATCAAATTAAATGGAGAGAAACTCAAAGCGATTCCACTAAAATCAGGAACAAGACAAAGCTATCCACTCTCCTCATATCTATTTAATATAGTACTTGATGTTCTAGCTAGAGCAATAAGACAACCAAAGGAGATCAAGGTGATAAAAATTGGAAAGGAAGGTGTTGAAATTTGTTATTCCAGATGATATGATAGTATATACAAATGACCCCAAAAATTCTACCAGGGAATTCTACAACTGATAAACACCTTTAGTAATGTGGTGGGATACAAGATTAACTAAAAAAAATTAATAGCCTTCCTATATACAAATGATAAATGGGCCGAGAAAGAAATCAGAGAAACATCACCCTTTACAATAGCCACAAATAATATAAAATACCTTGGGATAACTCTAACCAAATAAGTGGAAGACCTGTGTGACAAGAACTTTAAGTACTTGAAGAAAAAAATCAAAGATGATGTCAGAAAATGGAAAGATCTCCAATGCTCATGGATAGATAAAACCCACATAATAAAAATGGCAATCCTACCAAAAGCAATCTACCGACTCAATGCAATCCCCATCAAAATCCCAACACAATTATTCACAGATCTCAAAAGAACAGTACTCAACTTTGTATGGAAACACAAAAAACCCCAGGATAGCTTAAACCATCCTTTACTTAAAACTCTACTATAGAGCTATACTAATAAAAACAGCTTGGTATTGGCATAAAAACTGACATGTGCACCAATGGAATTGAATTGAAGACCCTGATATTAATCCACACACATATGAACACTTGATTTTTGACAAAGAAGTTAAAACTGTACAATGGAAAAAAGAAAGCATCTTTAACAAATTGTGCTGGCAGAACTAGATGTCAACATGTAGAAGAAGATTGAAAATAGATCCATATCTATTTCCATGCACAAAACTCAAGCCCAAGTAGATCGAAAAACTCAACATAAATCCAGCTACACTGAACTTGATAGAAGAGAGAGTAGAAAGTAGCCTTGGATGCATTGTCACAAGAGAACACTTCCTAAGTATAACACCAGTAGCACAGACTCTGAGAGCAACAATTTAAAATATGGGACCTCCTGAAACTGAGAAGCTTCTCTAAGACAAAGGACATGGTAAATAAGACAAAATGACAGCCTACAGAATGGGAAAAGATCTTCACCAAACCTAAGTCTGACAGAGGGCTGAACTCCAAAATATATAAATGACTCAAGAAACTTGATATCAAAATACCAAACAATCCAATTTAAAAAATGGGCTACAGATCTAAACAGAGAATTCTCCACAGAAGAATCTCAAATGGCTGAAAGATATTTAGGGAATTGCTCAACATCCTTAGTCATCAGGGAAATGCAAATCAAAATGACTCTGAGATACCATCTTACACCTGTCAGAATAGCTAAAATAAAAAATACTCATGACCTCTTATATTGGAGAGGATGCAGAACAAGATTGGTGGGAGTACAAACTTGTAGAGCCACTTTGGAAATCAGTATGGTATCTTCTCAAAAACTTGGGAAATCAATTTTCCTCAAGACCCAATGGTACCTCTCTTGGGCATACACCCAAGGCATGCTCAATCATACCACAAGGACAGTTGCTCCACCATGTTCATAGAAGCATTAATCTTAATAGCCAGAACTTAAAAACAGCCTAGATGCCCCTCAACCAAAGAATGGATAAAGAAAATGTGGTACTTATACACAATGGAGTATATTACTCAGCTGTAAACACAATGACATCATGAAATTTGCAGGCAAATGGATGAGACTAGAAAATATCATCCTGAGTGAGGTAATCCAGACTCAGAAAGACAAACATGGTATGTACTCACTCATAAATGGATACTAGATGTAAAGCAAAGGATAACCAGAGTACAAACCACAGCTCCAGAGAAGCTAGGAAACAAGGAGGTCCCTAAGAGGGATGTATGGATCGCCTTGAAAAGGGAAACAGATCAGATCTCTATGAATAAACTGGGTATGGGGGGCAATAGAGGGGAGGGGAGGGGGCATGAGAACATGAGGGAATGGGATAGCTAAGCTGGGGGAAGTACAGAGTGGGAGAGCATTGAAAGAGATATCTTGATACAGGGAGACATTATGGAGTTAAGGAGATATCTGGTGCTAGGGAAATTCCCAGGAATCCAGAAGGATGACCTCAGATTAGACTACTAGCAATAGTTGAGAGGGTGCCTGACCCTGTAATCAATCAGATTAGTGAATACCCTAATTGTCATCATAGAGCCTTCATCCAGTAACTGATGGAAGCAGATGCAGAGATCCACAGCCAAGCACTAGGCCAAGTTCCAGGAGTCCAGTCAAAGAGAGGGAAGAGGGATTATATGAGGGGAGGGGGTTAAAGATCATGATGGTGAAATCTATAGAGACAACTGAACCAAGGTCGTAGGAACTCATGAACTTTAGACTGACAGCTGTGGAACCTGCATGGGATCAGAACTAGGTCCTCTGCTTGTGGAAGACAGTTGTGTAGCTTTTTCTGGTTGAGGGGCCCCTGGCAGTGGGATCAGGATCTGTTCCTGGTGCATGAGCTGGCTTTCTGGAGCTTAGTCCCTATGATTTGTTGCCTTGTTCAGCTTTGATGCAGAAGGGAGGGGCTTGGTCCTGCTTCAACTGAATGGACCAGGCTTTGCTGACTCTCCATGGGAGCCCTTACTCTTTTGGAGGAGGAGATGTGGGGTGGGCCAGGAGGGAAAGCTGCGGGACTAGGGATAGTGGGAGGAGGGATAAGATGGGTACCTGTGGTTGGTATGTAAATTGAGTAAAAAAATTTCTTCAAAAGAACGAAATTACATAAGGCAAAGGAAGCAGCTGTGATATTCTTCTTCCAGCCTGAAGATGGAGCACTTTTTGTATTGCTGCCATGATATGGAGCTGACCTGTGTTATCTGAATCAATACCTCCTGGATGAACATTTCACCCTTTAAGAGTTCATTGCTTCTTTCCAATACATGCCCCATAGATCCTGCTGTGAATGGGCAAAATATCCCAGTTTGCAAAATTTAGATGGTTTGGTTGGGAGTTAAAAAATAATACTTGTTTCACCTTTAAATGAGCCACCTTTAAATTGCCGGGAGTAGCTACAAGATGCCCCCATTTTAATTTTGTTCATTTACCAGCATTTTTAGGCCAAGGACCTGGGAGAGGCCCATAGCTGAGTTTCTTTTTTTTTTTTGGTTTTTCGAGACAGGGTTTCTCTGTGTAGCTTTGCGCCTTTCCTGGAACTCACTTGGTAGCCCAGGCTGGCCTCGAACTCACAGAGATCCGCCTGGCTCTGCCTCCCGAGTGCTGGGATTAAAGGCGTGCGTCACCACCGCCCGGCAAGTTTCTTAATCAGTTAGATGCTTGACAAATTTATAACATTTAGACCAACAATGATTAACCCAAGACCTTCCTTTTTTGCATCTGGGGCTTAAAATACAGGTGCCTATTTCATATTACGAGATTTTTCTTTGTTTTTAAAAAAAAATTTTTTTCAGTCCCTTTTTATGTGACTCGTTTTGTCACAACTTAAACATTTCATTTATTTTCTCTTTTGGTTGAGGGAGGCAACTAGAACAGTAGCATTGTAAGCGAGGGAGCCCACATCTATGCAGGCTCTGAAATAATCTTCTGAAGATCCCCACGTAGTGGGCTATAACCTTTTGTCAGTCTGAACTAGCATTATCAAAAGCCAGAATCTGTACAGCATATCCCTGATTTCAGCCTGGGGTGTAGTCTTCCTTAGAGCTGTGTTACGGGAGTCTTATCTATGCTGAGGTCCGATGTTCTATTGGAGTCAGGCATTGGTTCAAGTGTGGGCTTCACATTCAGCTGCTTGGAATGGATCATAGAGTTCCCCCTCAGACTCAAGAGAGAGAGGTGGGCCTGCAAGGTTGTGTGGGCCCTTTTCAAACTGAGAAGTGGATGGTGATGGCACCTGTCACGGTTGTGGTGATTGTTTCAAGTTTTATCTTTATTTTTATCTCTGAGTTTTATTATATAATAAAGAGTAAAAGAAATCCCAATGTGTGGTGTCCAAGTGGGGCATTATTAAACAACGCCGGGGTGGTATGACTGGCCATGCCACAGCCACCCAGTTGTGGTGACCACCCTAGTCTCACTTCCCACGAAGCAGAGGACCAGTCTGCCACCCTTTCAGGCCAATTCTGATTGGCAGCACAAGCGCCAGGGTAGAAGTTAGCCCTGGCTGCCTTGGCCAGATCTCTCCCTTGCGCCATCTGGGGTCAGTGCCCCTCAGGCAGGAGCACATTTGTTCCTAGCTCGCTGAACCACAGTGCTGACTTCTCTTGTACCTAGATCTCCCTGAAACAGTTCCTCAATTGTCTTGGTGCCAAGCCTGCTCCACCTGCTGGTCGAACATTGTCACTACGTCTGATTACTTTCAACAATCCACCAGTCCTTCGAGCATTGGCATCAGAGCTGGAAAGACACTTGGAAATTTTTAAATGAGTGAAGTAGCTTATTAAATGAATGAATGAATTAATGAATGAATAAATAAATTACTATATAAATAAATACATAAATTTAAAAGAAAAAAGAAAGGGGAAAGACAATTTTAAAACGTTCCCATGTTAAAAATTGGAAATATCACAGTGCAGGAAATTAGGACCCTGTTTACTGCTACTATGGACTGGATGCAAATAGAAAAGATAAATGAGGGGATAAACAACTTAGCTGGGACCAACTTAATGTTGGTCATAATTATTATCAGTTTGGTGATTCATATTGTATCCTTAAAAATGGTTTGATAACTGTGCCAAATATGAGAAATTGACTGATAAGATACAAACATTAGAAAAACTTACTATTCATAAGATACAAGCCTTAGAAAAGGTCACTTGATAATATACAAGCCTCACAAATACTTACTAATGAAAATAATAAAAATGTGACTGGTAAGATACCAGTGATATGGGACAAAAGGAGTGCTGTGGATGATTGATTGATAAGCAAAACACTGATTGGCCAGTAGCTAGGCAGGAAGTATAGGTGGGACAAGCAGAGAAGATAACTCTGGGAAGTGGAAGGCTGAGGCAGAGAGATGCTGGCAGCTACCACCATGAGGGGCAAGATGTAAAGTACCGGTAAGCCACGAGCCACGTGGCAAGGTATAGATTAATAGAAATGGGTTAATTTAAGATATAAGAACAGTTAGCAGGAAGCCTGAGACATTAGGCCAAACAGTTTAAATAATATAAGTGTCTGTGTGTTTTTATTTGAGTCTGAGTGGCTGCTGGCCCAGGTGGGACTGGAGATAACTCCAGCTACATACCAGCCTTAGAAATACTCACTAATGAAAATAATAAACGTGTAACTGATAAAATATGAGCCTTGTAAAAACTTACTAATAAAAATATTCAGACATAGACAGAGAAATTTAGAGCAGAACTTCCCTTACCATTCCATTATGAAATTGAAGAGGAGAAGCCTAAAGTTGTCAGTAAACCAACCTTAACTTGTTCAGTCACCATAGAGGAACAACCACCAAATGATAGGTATCCCCAACGCTATGGAAGAGCTTACTGGAATCCTGTCAAAGTGTTAGATTTGAGGAGATTTAAGGAAGCAATAGTTTCATATGTTATGTATGTATTCACCTTCTATGAGGTAAAACATAGTTCCAGATGGGTTGAATACATAGGACCAAAAGGACAGATATGAAAATTAAAACCATATGAATGAATTTATGGGATGTGTTTTAACAGCAATGAAAAACACAGAACAACATTCCTCCCTTCTCAGAAACAAGGCATCAAATAGAGAATCCTTCTGAAAGAAATGTTAGAAGGTATACACAAGAGCACTCACAGACTGCTCAGATTGTACAGGACACAACAGCTGGTGATCATTCAAAGGTACCAACAGCACTACCTTTAAAATGGTTAACTGACAAACCTGTCTAGGTGGAACAACGGCCTTTAACATCAGAAAAATTAATTGGGAACTGTTGCCTTAGATTGTGTCTGTAGTTTAGACACAAAGTTCACCTAAGATTTTGAATTGCCTTGCCAAATATTGCTATAAGGAGATGAAGTAGCTGAAGTTTTCCTGTGTCCCACCTGGCCATGGTCAGGACAAATCTCTCTCACCTGCCAGCCCTGCAGCCACATGGGCCCAAGTAAGCACACAGAGGCTTATATTAATTAAAACTGTTCTGTCATTAGATCAGACTAACTATTGACTAGCTCTTACACTTAAATTAACCCATGATTCTTATTTATGTTTAGCCATGTGGCTTGGTAGCTTTTCTCAGTTCTGCCTTCACATCTTGCTTTCTCCTGACTCAGTCTTCCTGTTCCTAGAGTTCTCCTCTCTGCTTATCCTGCCTATACTATACTTCCTGCCTGGCTACTGGCCAATCAGCATTTTATTTATTAACCAATCAGAGCAACACATTCACAGCATACAGAGCGATATCCACAGCAGGGAAGGGTCATCCATGGTGCAGAATTTTTTTCTCAAGCTTTAGTGCAATAAATTCAGACTTGATTTATAGCTAAGTTGTCACATCTGAGCTGTCTCTCTGTTCTCATCCATTCTCCTTGCCATACTTACTCCAACAAGGCCATACCTCCTAATCCCTCTCAACTGGTGCCACTTCTCGATGACCAAGCATTCTAATATTAAAATATATAGCTAATATATAAGCTAGAGAATACAAAGCTAGCTGGGTGGTGGTGGCACATGCCTTTAATCCCAGTACTCAGGAGGCAGAGTCAGGCGGATCTCTGTGAGTTCAAGGCCAGCCTGGTCTACAGAGTGAGATCCTGGACAGGCACCAAAACTACACAGAGAAACCCTGTCTCAGAAAAACCCAAAAAAAAAAAAAAAAAAAAGAATACAAAGCTAATATCTAATCTTATGTGGGTCATTCTTATTCAAATTACCACACCATGTAACTCTACAAGACAAGTCAGTGTGGAACACAAACACTGTGGCATTAAATGCTATTTACAAAAATAAAAAGGGGGAATAGAGGGATCAGAGTATAGGACAATGCAACTATGATTAACTAGAGCAGAATTTCTCAACTGTGGGTCCTGATCCCTTTGGATATTGCACATTAGCTATTCTGCATATCAGGTATTTATATTATAATTCATAACAGTAGCAAAATTGCAGTTACAAAGTAGCAACAAAATAATTTTATGCTTAGGGGTCACTACAATATGAGAAACTGTAATAAAGGATCACAGCATTGAGAAAATTGAGAATCACTGATCTAGAGTATCATGCACATTAAATTTTGAATCATTACTGGATAATGGCCTTTATCCAATAGCAATTTGCTGTTCTAATAACTTAAAAGGCCCATTGTTATTAAGAACACTTGTGTGGAGGTCTGCTTTTGGCTCTCAAGACTGGGAGAAAGTTCATGTTAATATGTGGGGAAAAGGATTTGTTTGTGTCATCTCAGAAACAGGAAAAACCTTCTGGTTTCCTCGGTACAAAATGAAAATCTGATATGAAATGCTCTTTTCAAATTAAGATCCCTTGGAAGAAACTTTCCTAGGATGCTGAACAAATCCTCGGATAGTAGCAACACATGCTCACCCTTTGTCCTTATTCTAGATGGTGATGATGACCCTGATTCATGTTAAGTCTGGTGATGCTGCCTGTGTCCTGAAGTTTGCTACAATGGGAGGGCCGATTTGGGGCAATCCTGTTATTTTAGAGTGTTACTACAACTATCCCAAGGATACCAAAGGCCCTACAAAATAGGCAAAAAAATATTGTAATCATTTATAGTCAAATAGATGGTGGAAAATACAGTTGACAGAATGCCATTCATCAGTCCAGATGAAATAACACTGATCAGTTTCTCCAAATTGTTTCTGCAATCTTCTGGTTTGGGGAACTTTGCCTGCTAAAGGTGTCAGAAGGGTATTAATGCTTCCCTCCTATCGGCAGGACCTTGCCTCTTAGGGTACAGGTTATATCAGTAAACAAGACCCCAAATGTTTGGCTCCAACTGGCACAAACAGGGTTCCAGTGAGACTTTTTTGCCTTCAAGAGACATCTAGCATAACTTAATGGGCCTTGAGGGGCTGATAGTAGCTTTTTCATTTGTTGACAGATGATGTCACTGCCTGTACATTAACTGTAATGATGTGTTTTGTCATTGTATCTTAACTGTAACTATTTCCTGGAAGGCTGGGAAAACTCTCAATATGTTGGCATTCCTATGTAATAATCACACTGTTGCAGCTTTGTCAAGGGAATTGGGAGGAGTCTGTAGTCTGGGTTGTATTGTGCCTCTCCTGCTCCAACAGACTACGCATTACCTGTGTCACACAGGAGCTCTCCCTGCTGATGGCGATGATAACTTTCATGTGTTTGATCCAACCACCGTTGCCATTGCTGGAGCATTCCTCCTCCCTGTACCCAGATTGGTGACAGGGATGAGAAGGAGATATGGAAAATCACATGTGTTTTCAGCAAAACTACTAAAGTTAGTTCCACCGTACTGCTAGAGATAAATCAGGACCTGGGTGAAGTGAGAGGAGCAATCCTCCAAGCTTGAGCAGCAGCTGATTGTTTACTAATAAAGAGATCACATTGACTGTAAACAATTTCCTGGCATGTTCTGATTTAATATTTCATAGTTCTCACATAACACACAAGATCAGTTAGATTTCATATACAAAGAATTAGATAAATATCCTGTAACCTGTGTATTGGTTACAATGATTCACACAGATTATGCTTTTTGTTTGGTCTTGCCCTATTAGTATTATTAATAATTGCGTACCTACTAATAATCGTCCAATATATACAAAATTGGGTGCTAAAGCTAATTCAAGCTGTGCATGCATTATACATTTGTTCTCCGGCATCCTGAAAAAAAAAAAAAGGATACTTGTGGGAGCCTGTGTAAGAAGGCTGTGAACTCCATAGTTGTTGATCTAAATTTCATGAGTTCCCACTAGTTTGGTTTGGTTGTCTTTGTAGGTTTCCCCATCATGATCTTGATGCCCTTGCTCATAGAATCCCTCTTCTCTCTCTTCAAGTGAACTCCTGGAGCTCAGCCTGGTGTTTGGCTGCCGATCTCTATATCTGTTTCTATCACTTACTGGAGAAAGGCTCTATGATGACAGGGTATTCACTGATCTGATTACTGGGGTAAGCCAGTTCAGGCATCCTCTCCACTATTGCTAGTAGTCTAAGCTGGGGTCATCCTTGGGAATTCCTGGGAACTTCCCTAGCACCTAATTTCTCTCTATCTCCATTTCTCCCTCTATCATGGTATCTCTTTCATTGCTCTCCCACTCCATTCCTGTTCCAGCTTGACCATCCCATTCCCTTATGTTCTCATCCCCACCCCCTACCCTCCATTGTCCACCTCTTATCCCCAGTTTACTCTTGGAGATCTCATCTATTTCCCCTTCCCAGGGCGATCCATACATCCCTCTTTGGGTCCTCCTTGTTTCCTAGCTTCTTTGGAGTTGTGAGTTGTAGTCTGTTATCCTTTGCTTTGCATCTAGTATCCACTTATGAGTGAGTACATACTCATAAGTTGTTCTTCTGAGTCTGGGTTACTTCACTCAGGATGATACTTTCTAGTTCCATCCATTTGCCTGAAAATTTCATGATGTTGTTTTTTACTGCTTAATAGTACTCCATTGTGTATATGTACCACAATTTCTTAATCCATTCTTTGGTTGAGGGGCATCTAGGTTGTTTCCAAGTTCTAACTTTTATGAATAATGCTGCTATGAACATGGTGGAGCAAGTGTCCTTGTGGTATGATTGAGCATGCCTTTGGTACATGCCCAAGAGTGGTATCATTGGATCTTGAGGAAGATTGATTCCCAATTTTCTGAGAAGTCGACATACTGATTTCCAAAGTGGCTGTACAAGTTTGTACTCCCACCACCAGTGGAGGAGTGTTCTCCTTGTTCCGCATCCTTGCCAACATAAGCTGTCATCAGGGTTTTAGATCTTAGCCATTCTGACAGGTATAAGATGCTATCTCAGAGTCATTTTGATTTGCATTTCCCTGATGACTAAGGATGTTGAGCAATTCCCTAAATATCTTTCGGCCATTTGAGATTCTTCTGTTGAGAATTCTCTGTTTAGCTCTGTAGCCCATTTTTGAATTGGATTGTTTGTTATTTTGATGTCTAGTTTCTTGAGTTCTTTATATATTTTGGAGATCAGCCCTCTTTCAGTTGTGGGGTTGGTGAAGATCTTTTCCCATTCTGCAGGCTGTCATTTTGTCTTATTTATTGTGTCCTTTGCCTTACAGAAGCTTCTCAGTTTCAGTAGGTCCTATTTATTAATTGTTGCTTTCAGTGTCTGTGCTAGACCCTCTGCATAGGGAGACATTTGTGTAGCTTGATCTGCTTAAAGGGCCCCTTGGCAGCAGGAGCAGAACCCATCCCTGGTGCATGAGCAGGCTTTTTGGAGCCCACTACCTATGATGAGACACCTCGCACAGCCTTGAGGCAGGGGGAGGGGCTTGGACCTGCCTCTACTAAATGTATCTCCCCCATGGGAGACCCTACTTTCTTGTAGGAGGGAATAGGGGAGTGGTTTGGGATGGGGAGGCTGGAGGGGTGGGAGGAAGGAAGAGGTGCATCTTTGATTGGTATGTAAAATGAATAAAAATTTTCTTAATAAAAAAAGAAAAAAAAGAAGGCTGTGAACTATGGATGGAGCAGAATACAGAATGTTCTTTCCACAAGGTGGCCTTTTAGAGAGAATTGCATAAGCTATGATAGCAAATGCACTTGAAATCAAGGACATGAAGAGCATGCCCTGGTATGTCCACATTATTTCTGTGGGAAAGGCAAAGGCCTGGGAGGAATATTCTTGGCTCTTTTCACACGACCAAAGATGGTAAGACACACCATCAGGTGTATTCCCTCGCTGTCCTTGTATTCTCTTAAGCTAACTGTAAACATCTCATGTTTTGCTTGCTTTAATAGTTAAAAACGAGAAGGGCTTTGTTTTCACTATTCTTGAGCCCAAAGACTTGGAGGCCCTTGGCTACCTCATGCAGACCTATGGCATTTCCTTCAATCTGCAGAAACAGCCTCACTGGCTAGGGTGGGTTGACACTCAAGAAACTCAAATTAAAATAATGCTAGAAATAAAAAAATGTAATACACCAAATAAAAACACCAGTGGAGAGCCTCCTCAATAGGATGGGTCATATAGAAAACAGTATGTGAGGCTAGAAGATGAAGCAGAGGAATTGGGTCTAAGAAAGGAAACACAATCAAAACGGGAGAGTTATTTAAAAAAAAGCCACAAACCTCTGAATTATGGTCACAGAAGAAGGAGAAGAATAAGACACCAAGGGCATAGAGAATATTTTTAATTTATAGCAGAAAATTTCCAAACCTAATGAAAGAGATGCCCATTCAGGTATCACAGGCCTACAGAGTGCCAAATGGAAAGGAGCAGACTAGAACTCTCCATTACATATTAGAACTAAAACACTAAAAAAGAAAATTCTGTTGGATCTTTTCTTATTTTTTCAATAGTCCTTTGCTTATCTTCTTTGATGCCTTCTTTTTTGGGTGAAATATGCATGGATTTATTTATATAGTCATATATTTTTCATTATGGTAGTCACATGATATTCTGAATTTGTTTATCTTATTTGACTAGAAACTCATACTTTAAATTTTTAATTTTACTGAAGTTACACTTTTTTGTGTTTTAGATAAGGTCTTATGTATCCTAGATTAGCCTCAAACTCACTATTGATGTCCTTGAATTGCAGATCACTCTGTCTCTCCTTCTCAAGTGCTTGCATGACAGACATGCACCCCCATGTCAGATTTATGCAGTTCTGGAATCAAACTGAGCTTCTTCATGCATGCCAGGCAAGCTATTTATCAGCAGAGCTGCCTACCTAGCCCTGAGCAATGTTTATTGACACAATATCTTGCTTTGTGTCCCTGGCAGACTTCCAAGTCCTGATGCTCCTGTCTCTGTCTTCTGAGGGCTGGAATTGCAAGTGTGTGCCAGTACATCTAGACAGGTATGATGTTTAAAAATAACTTCACTCTTTTTAACCTTTGTATGATTATGAAGATGGTAAGTAGGAAGGTGTTATTCTAAGTTGCTGACAATGGCCTGCTTATAATTTGCTACCATATGTGTTTTCTCTTGTTTCATACCAATTGCCCACAGTCCTAGGAGCCAGGAAACACATGTGCTTATTATTTAATGGTTTCTGTGGCTCTGAGGAATCTTGGCCTGGCTTAAATATAGCATTTAATCACATTTTAGCTGTCTACAGTCTATGTTGGCAAGACTATGTTCTCTATGTAAGCTTGGCTTGGGGAGAATCTCCCCTCACACTCCACTGGTTACTAGGCAGGACTCATTACCTTGAAGCTGTTGGCATCATCCTCAGTCCTCAGAGACCTCTATTTGTCCATTCTCATGACTCTGCTTTATAGGCCTTGTCTTACAGTTTGAATGTGAAATATCTGCCACAGTCTATGCTGTGAACACCTGGTCCTTAGCTAGTATGTGCTTTTGGGAGGCTGTGGGCTTTGTTGGATGAAGTAGGATTCTGGGTGGAGAGGTATCTTTAAGGGTTATAGGCCAGACACACTTCCCATCCCAGTACTGTGCTTTCTGATCAGCTGAAATGGGAGCAAGCAACCTCATCCTCCAGTTGCCACAGACTAGAGATATTTCCACCACCATGCCTTCCCTATCATGCCTTTCCCACCATGTATTCCTTGGTCCTGTAATCCTTAGTCATGAGCCGGAAATCCCCACCCTCCTAAGTTATATCTGTTACTGTGTTATAGCAACAACAAAAAAAGTAAATAACACACTCTGTCTCTCCTTGGAGGTTTTCTGTGTCAAGTTGGAACATCTCTCTCCTCCAAAGTAAGGCATCTCATTGACTTAGAGTTCCTAATCATTACAACAAAAACTGAAATGCTAATTTACATGTAGCAATTATATTTACATAATTTATGCAAAGTGTGTTTACTGTAATTATGTTTTTACTGAGTAGTATATATACACTTTTTGCCTGTGGCTGGATCACTTTGTCTGTGGAAGGATCACTTTCTGTAATTCTTTTTTTAATTTTTAAAATTTTTTTGTGCTTTTTTATTTTATAATTTAATTTAATTTTACATATCAGCCATGAATTCCCCTGTCATCCCTCCTCCCACCCCACCTCGCCCTCCCCCTAGCCCACCTCCCATTCCCATCTTCTCCAGGGCAAGGGCTTCCCTGGGGATTCAGCTCAGCCTGGTAGATTCAGCTGAGGCAGGTCCAGTCCCCTCCTCCCTTCACCCGGGCTGAGCAAAGTGTCCCTGCTTAGGCCCCAGGTTCCAAACAGCCAGCTCATGCACTAAGGACAGGTCCCAGTCCCAGCGCCTGGGTGCCTCCCAAACAGTTCAAGCTAATCAACTGTCTCACATATCCAGAGGGCCTGATCCAATTGGGGGCTCCTCAGCTCTTGGTTCGTAGTTCATATGTTTCCATTAGTTTGGCTATTTGTCCCTGTGCTTTTTCCAATCTTGGTCTCAACAATTCTCGCTCATACAATCCCTCCTCTTTCTTGCTGACTGGACTCCCGGAGCTCCACCTGGGGCCTGGCCATGGATCTCTGCGTCCGCTTCCCTTAGTAGAAGCAAACCTGGGGCAGCAGCACTCTTGCCTCAGATATTTTACCTGTCAATCAGTAGGTGTTCTTCCATCTGTAATGGGCACCTCAGAGCCCTACCTATTCCTTTCCTGTTTGGGTTACTAACATGCCTAAGTACCTTGGATTATTTCTCTCAAGTCCTGACTTCAAATTGAAATGTTCTGTTTAGCTCCTCTTCCTGAATTGCTCTTCCCAAGGTTAAGCTCACAAATCATCTCCATTTTAAGGATTTAAGTATTAGTCATGAATGTAAAATATTTAGTTGTAAATAAAAGTCCAGATATGAGGACATTGCCATGTGTTTAAGAAAAATACAAGGTGGTTTCTGGCATCATAATCAACTGCTGTCGATGATTCCTTTGATGCCAGTTTTCCCATGAAGCTTTCATTTAGGACTCCCTGCTCTTGAAGAGGGTGGAGCTCACTGAGTGTGTCTCCTGCTTAGGACACCAGGATGTGGTAGACTACATTCAGGGAGAGACCATTCCTGAAGTATGCTGGGGCCCATCAGTGAAGAGAACCCAATGGCTGTCAGTGCCCTCTGAAGTGGGAAGACTGCTTCTCAGATCCCTGCTCTGAGCATTTCCACATCAAAGGGTTGCAACTCAGGTGCCTTTGCAGCATAGAGTGGAAAGTTACCTGTAAACATCTTCAAAGAGGTGCAGAAAGACAGCAGAACCAGCCTGAAGACCAAGGTCCCTGACCAGAATTAGCAAGGAGGCAGTTTCAAGAAAGCATTTGATGGGCTGGAGTATATGATACATGGCCACTTGTAAGCAGTGTTTTCCTGTCCTGACTGCCTGCTCCCAAATAACTGGCAGCTGTTTCCTAAATAACTGATTCAAAGACTTAATATAAATTATAAATGCTCTGCTAAATGATAAGGCTTGTTACTAGCTAACTTACATTTTAAATTAACACATATTCCTTATTTACTCTCTGCCATGTGGCGGTACATTTATTAGCATGGCATGTTCATCTCCTGTTCCCTCTGTGTCCTGCTGGCAACTCCTCTGACTCTGCCCTTCTTTTTTTTTTAATTTTTATTTATTTATTTTTTTATTTATTAAGTATACAGCATTCTGCCTGCATGTATGCCTGCAGGCCAGAAGAGGGCACCAGATCTCATTACAGATGGTTATTAGCCACCATGTGGTTGCTGGGAATTGAACTCAGGACCTCTGGAAGAACAATCAGTGCTCTTAACTACTGAGCCATCTCTCCAGCCCCTGAGTCTGCCCTTCTTACTCCCTGTATTTTCCTAGTCTGGCCTTGCTGCCTAACTTTATCCTGTTTGGCTATTGGCCAGTCAGCTTTTTTATTAAAGCAATCACAGTGACAAACCTTCACAGTGTGCAAAAGGATTATTTCACAGCATTTCCCCCTTTTTGTCTAATTAAAAAGGAAGGTTTTAACTTTAACATAGTAAAGTTATATATAAGAAAAACAGTTATGAAGTATACACTACAGTTACAATATCCAGTCCATTTGTATTTGGCAAAATTAGAGAAAATACTCTATTATCTATCTTGGTGAGTCTAAAGTTTTACATCTGATTTACTTTTTTATTCTAACTAAGGAAAACTATAATTACAACTACCTAGTCTTCAACTCCATCAAAGACCTGAGAAGGAAATAATATTGCTTGAGTAAGCAGGAAGTGTAAGCAAGAGACTTCCAAAAAATGTGAAAAATGACAGAAACAGCTTGCTGCCTGGACATTCACCCAACGTGCCTCTATAATGTTGGGGCATCCATCTTTGGCCTACAGGCCTAGAATATTTGACATCCTTCTTTCAGAAGCAGGAAAATTTGAATGATTCTCCTACTCTGTCTTGACAAAGTTTGGCAATTGCCTTTCTTTGTATCCTGTTTGTCCAGTTTGGACAACATACTGCCAGCAGTAGAGGCAAGGGCAGTTTCTTGCCTTAATGGCTAACTTTTGCCACAAAGAAAGCAAACTCCATATGGAGTTTCTTCAGTGATGCCCATCATCCTCTTTAGAAGTAGATCAGTGCTGCCAGGGGCAGAAGCATCTCATGTCAAGAAAAGTCTAAATTATTAAAACATTTTAAATGCCATAGTCTGTAGGCCTTTGAAGTGTTTGAAGATTACTTATCTATCTGAAATATGTCTCTGTATACCTAGAAAGCCTAAAAACATGACTATAAGCTTGATATATATGGGTGACTATTGGTCTTATTTCTTTATTATCCTGAATAGCTTTTAAGTACTAAAACTTCACATTGCATAATTAGACATGTGGTATAGTAAAAGCTGTATGGGTAATACCTTAAGCAAAAAATAGAAACAAAGGTACAGAATGAGGAGGATAACCTTAAATTTGTATCAATATACAAAAACCCATACCAATGTAAAATATTTAAGACTAGTAGTTGCTTTTTTGGCTTAAAAGTAAATTCAATAATCTACCCTTTTATCCTATCATTTCTGTATCTCTCCTTTTCTTTTTAGAATGAGATCCCTGAATCTAATCTTGGTTCAGCTTTTTTTCCTGACCATTACCAATAACAATCAACCTCCCCCTGAAATAATAACAAACATCCATGACCATTGTTTTTTGGGAATGTGAGAATTGTTTTTTCTAAACTATTTCATGTTGTTTGAGGACACTGGTAATCTTTGGAAACTGAGACAATTTAGGATATTGGCTAAGTCTTAATTGTAGTAGTTGGTGAGGCTGGATCACCTCAGCCAGTAGCTTTGAAACTGTTCTGGATGTAGAACTCTGAGGAAACTGCAACAGAGGCACTCTGAAATGCTGGATCACTTGGGCCATCTGTTTTCATTGGTGTCTGGTCCCCTTGCTCTGAAAATACATCAGCTTTTAAAGGTAATATACATATCTGCATTAATACAAGAATATACTGACTATGCATTGTACATAAGTCAGCCAAAGAAGATTTTTTTCTTATGTGTTTGAGCAGGCAAAACACATATCATGTGTCTTGCAGCTTTTTGAAGTTTATTTCTTTATGTTTGTAGCCAGGATTTCCAGGGGGGTTTCCTTGATCAAATCTGATTTTATTTAACCTGTAATGAATCCATGGCTTCTCATTTCCTGTGGAAATAAAAGCATAACCTCCCCCTCAAAGCAACACACCTTTTTGTAAGTACATTTTGAAGTGAAGACATCTAAAATATATAGGTTGGTTCAATGTAGCAGCTTTTATAATTCAGTGTGTCTTAGCAGCTATTTTTCATTCCTCAGCAATCATAAAATTCAAAGACAATACAATAAAAAACAAGATCCAGACTCTCTGTGTATTTTCCATCTTTAAGTGGCTTATTGTATTTTTTTATTACTCTACTTCTTTTTAAAAAATGTTAATTTTAAAACTTTATTTTTTAAATCTAAGACTGTATATCTCTTTTCACTCCCAAGCCTATGCACATTTTTAAACAAAATGTGACCTGTTTAGAGGCACTTTGTGTCTGAATCTATCCTTACTGCTTATTTGCAAACTTTTCTGTTTGCATGAGCAAGATCCCAAACACACTTGTAGCATGTGTTGGCTCAGCTCAAACTGACAGCTCAAGCCCACTGGCAGTGACCAGGAGATGTCTCTCTGTATCTCAGCTGGCTTGAGAGGAATGAGACTAGGAAGCTACTCTTGGCTCTGTTTTAGAACCTTTTTTTTAAAGCATCCTCAATTTTTAGGTAGAAATTTTTCCCTATGTTGGGGGTCATTAGTAGGCAGAGTTTTCCTGTTCTGACTGCCTGCTCCCAAATAATTGGCAGCTGCTTCCCAAATAATTGATTCAGTGACTTAATATGAATTATAAATGCTCTGCCAATGGCTCAGACTTGTTACTAGCTAACTCTTACATTTTAAATTAACACATATTCCTTATTTACCCTCTGCCATATGGTAGTACCTTTATTAGCATGACATATTCATCTCCTGTTCTCTTTGGTCCTGGTTGGTGACATTGCTGACCCTGCCCTTCTTACTCCCAGCTTTCTCCTAGTCTGGCACTCCTGCCAAATTTTATTCTGTTCCACTATTGGCCAGTCAGCTTCTTTACTAAAGCAATCACAGTGACAAATCTTCACAGAGTACAAAAGGATTATTCCACAGCAGCCATGGCCAGAAGTTCTGATGATAACACATGGTGAGATGCTTGCTAGGAATAGTTTTCTACTTCTTTCCCTCCTCCCTGCCCCTTCTAAAGACCCTGGTGGAAGCAGTAAGAGGGGAGTGACCTGAACCCACAGCCCTCAGATTCCAGGAGGAGACCTGTCTCGACGGCCATGGGGTTCCCTGATGTCAAGGATACAGCTCACAGACATCTCAGGAAACAGAATGGCAGATTAGTTGAAGGCTGTTTTAGGAAGGAATTCTGGAAATTGGAGCTTTCCCAAAACTGAAGAATTTGGAATTAATCACAAGACTGGTATTCAGTCTGGTTTAATCTGACTTCTTCTAGTTGTGGGGGTCAGACCCACACACGTCTCTGTCCTATATCTTTTGTTAGGGATTTACAGCTACCCTCTTCTCTCTGAGAAGACAGAGCTGGGCACTATACTTCCAGGGAGGAAGTTCCCTCCTGGGCCAGGGAAAGCAAAGTCAGAGAAAGAGACATTGCTTGGAGAAGGGGCAGAGGCTAGGGGCCAAGGCAGAAGAAGGAGGGAATGACCAACCAGTGAGAGGTGGAGAAGTGACTGCACTCTGAGCAGCTGGGCTGGGCCAGCACAGGGTCTTTAAGTATTTCTGAACAGAATTCTGTTTGTTCTCCACATGCTCTCTCCTCTCAGGGCACAGACTTTATCAGGTTAGAATGCAAGCACAGTGGAGAAATCTCCTGGTACACTTTCTCTTTAAGCTGTATTCCAAAGAAGAAAGAATTCCTTTCCATTTTTCTGAAATAGGTGCTAGCACTCCTTTGCCTCCTTCCCTGAGCTGCTGGTTTAGGACTTTCTACTACACAATTTCTTCCATTTCTGTCAGGTCTTGGAACTCTTTAGTCTCACGTTCCTATTGTAAAGACATTGAATTGTGTGTACAAGATACATAGCAATTTGTCCTGGCAGTTCAGCATTTGAAGTAGGGGTGATAGGGAGGTAATCATTTCAGCAGTCTGCAAGACTAGGCCGATTTTCATCTTTCAGGGCTCAGCTATATGGTCTGACAAGTCTGGGGCATGACTTAGGTCATGAATACACATACACCATCAAGATACAAACATCCTGATGACCAAGACTTACATGGATTCTAGTAGTTTTCAGAAGGTAACTTGATTTATTGACCTTTATTTGTTTGATGACTTTGATTTAAGGAGGTCAGTTGGCAGGGCTTCTGTCTTGGGAAAGTTGCTCCTTGCCTCTCATTTGTTTGGTGAAGAAATTGAACACTTCCTTACACACTTATTTTAGTAGGTGCCTGGCCCACGTGATAGGCTCACTTTTGTTGGATGTGAGGGACAAGGTTTTCCTGAATACATGAGATCTGATACATTATTTGGTAATCAGTGTCTTATGTTGATCCAGGAAGTTTCTCTGGGCTCAAATTGTAAGTTGTGGTACTACAATTTCCCATCTGGAAATGCCTATGTGTTAAAACCAAAGAGGGTGTTATCTACTCCACAATACCTCAATAACCCCTGTAGAGTTTCTCAGCTGGGGAAAACTGGTGGTTTGGTTGGCAGCACAGGAAGTTCATAATTCATGCTGACCACGAACAAGTAGTTCTTTTATGCCTGTACAAGCTGACAAGATTCCTGGATCAGGGGGAGCTGGAGCAGTCCTGTACTTCATCCCTTGCTTCCATGGTGGGAATTTCCATCACCAGAAACTAAGCCAGAATTAAGGTTCCAGGTAGAGGATCTGGAGTTTGACAGATCTAGTATGCAGGAGGGATACTCTCTCCCTACACAATGGGGGAATATCATGGATATGATTCAAACTTTTGGATATATATTCCCATAGGTCATTTTGAGGCTTAATAAAAGATCTGAGGAGTCCTCACAAAAGACTTGGAAACAATATATGACCAGTAAGTGGAAAACATGATTGTTATCCACATTTTCATTAGAGAACAGGTAAACTCAGCATTTCTTCAGTGGTACTTGAAGAATAAGGAGCTCAGTTGGATGTATCATATACATCTGACAAAAATACAGTGAAGGGAATGAAGCCCAATCTTCATCTTCTTGTCACTCATCTATCTGAGATCAAGTACTCTCAGCTATGAAAATGAGGCTCAGGAGGTTTTCTTCCAGGGATGGTGGGAAGGCTAACCACAAAACTCTAGTACTAGAAATGAGAATGTCAATTGATTTCACCCACAGCTGTTTCAAGTGGATTTCAGATACTGTTACATTTGTCACCTGTGGAAGAACTAACTAGCCCAGCAGAGTGCCTACAAGGGACCAGGAGTACATTCTGGATGTAGACAGCTGTTGTGGAGAAGGCTGGCTAGACATGAACATCAGCTTCTCCACATTTATAGAGCTCCTGAGGTGTGTAGATGACCCCTGGGAGCAGACCGGGTGCCATGCAGTCTTTTTACAGAGTGAGCAGGGTCATGTTGTCAGTGCCTACCTAGGTTTTTTACCCTAATCTCTGAAAGTGTCCTGGGACCACATGAAGATACTGCCCAGGCTTCTTGTTCTCATTGCCTTGGGCCTCCCAGGATGAGAGTAAGTTTTCATTCCTCTTACCAGAAGTGCTTTTGGTGAGTGACAAGTGCCCTTGAGCTGAATGATAGACAGGCTTCCAGTGTCCTCTTTGCTAGAGAATGGAAGTAGCTTTGCTATTTTGTGGCATTGCTCTGGAGTAGACAAATCACTATTCAAATTAGCCTCATACCAGTGTCTCTCACGCTCCACACATCAGTCTTGTCACTGTTTTTTTTTTTTTTTGCTTTTCAAGACAGGGTTTCTCTGTGTATTTTTGCGCTTTTCCTGGAACTCGCTTTGGAGACCAGGCTGGCCTCAAACTCACAGAGATCCACCTGACTCTGCCTCTCGAGTGCTGGGATTAAAGGCGTGTGCCACCACCGCCCGGCTAGTCACTGTTTTATTGCTCTGACAAGACACCATGACCATGGAAATCTAATATATGAAAGCATTAGTTGGTGGTTGCTTACAGTTTTAGAGATTTAAAATCATCTTTGTGAAAAGCATAGCAACACACAGGCAGACATGGTAATGGAACAATAGCCAAGAGATCTACATGCTGATCCATGGGTAGCAGGGAGAACGACACTGGGCCTGGCTTGGCTCCATCTAAGCAACATATTTCTTCCAACAAGACCACACCGACTCCAACAGGGCCCCACCTCCTGATCCTTCTCAAGTATGGCCACTCCCTGATGATTAAGCATTCAAACATAGGAGCCTATGGATCAATTCATATTCAAATAACCACAAGTACTTTAAGGTTTGTTTCATCGATAGAAGACAACGCTAGCCTTCCTTTAGAATTTGTTTATGACTTAAACTGGATGCTACCTTAGTTACCATTCTCACTACTGTGACCAAACATTTGAATGAGGAACTTAAGGAAGGATTTGTTTTGCCTCAGAGTTTTAGGGAGCAGTCCATAATAACAAGGAGACCATGGTGTCAGGAGCATGAGGCATTTGGTGACTTTGCTCCTAGTCAGGAAGCAGAGATGAAGGAAAGTTAGTGATCAGATAGATTTTTGTCTTTATCCCAGGCCTTTATTCTAGCACAGGAATAGGATCCCCAAAGTAGGGTAGGAATCCCACCTCAATTACCTAAACTAGATTATTTCTCATAGACTTGTGTGTTCAGGTAGTCTAAATGCAGTTAAATTGAAAATAAAGATTAGCCATCCTATATACCAAATTCAAAATGTTTAGACTAGTATTTATATAATACATGGCAGCTGACATGTAGTCCTGTTTTAATTATCTCCACATTTTAACATCACGATTATCTGAATTATAGTTAAACTCAGTACATGAGTCTCATTTATAGGTAAATACTAATCCCCCCAAAGTCAGGCTGCTTTTACAGGAAAATATATTACAGGAAAATAAATTACTCCATAAAGTGATTACATGTATAACAAATGCTCAATGAATAAATTCTGTTGGATTAAATGTAACTTGTTATGCCCTGTTGGGTTGATATTCCTGGGAAACATGTTCTTTCCTGAAGGGAAATAGAGGAGGAGTGGATCTGGAGGAGAGGACAAGGGGTGTTTTGGGACTGGGAAGAGTAGAGGGAGGGGGGAAAACTGAGGTTGGTATGTAATGTGTGACAGAAGAATGAATTTTTAAAAAAATAAAGAGGAAGAACTGAGCGATTTATAGCAGTGTTTATTATTATGCCCAGATTGTGGGAACCCCAAAAAGA
The DNA here is from genome assembly GCF_007827085.1 of Peromyscus californicus insignis. NCBI lineage: Eukaryota > Metazoa > Chordata > Mammalia > Rodentia > Cricetidae > Peromyscus > Peromyscus californicus. The sequence goes on from NW_026294617.1 coordinate 70,355,193, forward strand.
GCACCATGGAGACCGAGTTTCATATGTAATAGCAAAGAGCCTTTGTTTTCAAGCTCTGAGCTTGGTCTCTCTGTCTGTCAAATGAAGCATTGAGAGCAGAGAGCCCTGAGCTCAGGCAGGGTAGAGTTTTTATGATAGCAGAGGTTGGGGTGAAGGGATTTCCAGGGTTCAGGATCCTGATTGTCTGACATTTGTCTAGGGGTATCTGTAAAAAAGAAACAGGTATGTTCTAGACTCAGGAACATCTGGCCAACTATCTAACCTTATCTAAAGGTTGGAATGTTTGGGGTGTCAGGCCATAGATGTAGGCCCTCCCTGTCTGGGGACAGCTTGTGGCTATTCCTGGGTCTGGGTGTATCAACCTGTTTTGATACCCACACTTCTCAACCATCCTAAAGTTGTGATCTTTTAATATAGTTCCTCATGTTTAGAGACCCCAGTCATAAACTTATTTCATGGCTATGCCATAATCATTAATTTTGTTGCTGTTATAGGTTGTAATGTAAATATGTGATATGCAAGATATCTGATATGCAGCCCATGTGAAAAGGTTGATCGACCCTCAGGTTGAGGACCACTGCTATAGAGTATATATTCCTGCGAGAGCTCTCACAGTTCTGTCCTGGGTGAGATTGCATCTGGAAAAGAGAGACACCTTCCAGTGATGCTGAGATTACCTGGCCAGAAGTCTTCAGGGATCCAAGCCAATGCAGGACAAGCATGAGGGTCCAGAGGAATAGGTAAGAGACTGTCTCTATGCATTCCTCTTACAGAGCTCCAATGGAGTTGGTTGGATATATGCATATTTATAATAGTCAAAAGTAATGAATGTATAGTCATAAAATAATCTGTTAGGTGCTACAAGAAAGATGTTGCATAGGCAAGGAATTAGAGAGGTGCCCACAATGCAGGAAAATGGGCTGCTGGGGCATCCATTTGAGAGAAGTTCTTTTATGATTAGGGTCAGTGCCTTTGTGTGTTGCTTACTGGCATGTAATTCACATCGTGTAAAGGAAGACAGTCCTGATGGACTGACACACAATTCTTCTGCTCAGTATGAGTTATCATGAATGTATTTTCTATGTGTGCAATCTCAACCATGCAAGTTGGGGTCATGTAAACTAGAGACATGTATATGAGTGCAGTCCTAGATTATCAAAATGCAGTCAAGTCCAAGGGCTTCAGTCACTGAGTACCAAGCAGCTCCTCTGTGATTACAGCATTCTGACCCCAATGGATTTGAAATCCTGGACCATGTTGGTAGAAACTGGCCTCCATTTTCGAGTCTATTATTTACATCCTTCCATCCACAGAGCTATGTGAACACTTCCTAGCCTACCTCCACCACTCACAGCCCCTGCAAGAATATCATACTACTCATCTGTGGTGCATTCTTTCCTGGGGTGGGGGAGACATGTGTCAGCCAGGGCTACCTATAAATGGGGGGCCAGCTCTACTCTGCCAAACACTGTGGCTCCCCAGCTTCAGTAAGTGAGCTCAGCTCTCCTAGGCAGGAGGCTGCCTCTTCATTTTTTCTTTCCTCTGCTATTTGTCCTTCTTCCAAACATTCTACTGGATCCTCCTTCCTTCTCCTGGCAGTTTTGCAGCTTCCTTCAACTTTCTGAAAGTTTCTTGCAATAAAATTCTGGAATTTGGCATTCTCTACATTTTCTAATATTCATCTTTCATGCATGTGTGACAGGCAGGTGCCGCACTAGGTTGCATCCTGTCCTTTCTTTTATTGTTTATGTCCTTTCCATTTCTTGCCTGATGAGGCCAGAGATGTGATCAAGAATGCTTGACAGACCATGTATTTACATGCACTTCTGCTTCTCCAGGATTTAAATAGATTGCAAGAAAGACAGCCCGCAATGTCACAGATGGAACAAGGCATGGAGACCATCATCAAAACCTTCCACAAGCACTCTGGCAAGGAGGGAGATCCAGACACCCTGAGCCAGAAAGAATTCAAACAGTTGGTGAATAAGGATATGTCAAACACCCTCAAGGTAAGACTGGCTTAGAAAGGGAGGAATGTGCAGTGTAAATAGTCAGGGAGAAAATTTCCAGCACCATCCACAGAGGGCAGCAAGGGCTCAGTCACTGGAGGTGCTCCAAGTTAGACACTGAGAGTCAGGAACTGAACTTCTGTTCTGGGAAGACCCTGGTAGAGGAGAACCTGGAAGTGACTATATTGACTATATTGATTGCGGACACACAACATTAAGAATGCTGAGGACCCCAATAGCCTTGGAGTGTGCAGGAAGATAAGATAGAGTCCTGTGGTTGGTCTGTGCCAGGTGCAACAGAGGTGAGTACAGTAGGGAGACCTCCCACTTTGAGGTGCTGACATTTAAGCTGAGACTTCATAACAGGTAATGGAAACACTTGAGGACAGCCATTGAATGGAAGCTGAGGGAGGACACTAAGCTTCATCTGAGTACTAACAGTAGACCTGAGTCCCTAGCTTAGAAGAAGCAAAAATCAGAAGCTTGTGGTGAGAACTCAGTACATCACTCACATGAAGCACTGTCAAATGTCAGTAATTCCATCTGCTCAAGAAAAATGATGATGAGCAATTAAAGCAATTCAATCCGAAACCTCTGTGTTCTTTTTTTCAAATATGGCAAACAGATTCTGGAAGGAAATGAGTAAGGCACATGTCCTGGGTCCCAGTGTTGGTCGATTTTTCTGCCTAGATGTGTACACTGGTCTGCAGCCCTCCTAGAGGCACTGTTAAAGTAGAGAACTGCCACTGTGGGAGGTATTAGGGACAAAGAGATCTCTCTGAAGTGAGGATCTCAGGCAAACAAGATGCTGCTTCCAGGCAGACAATGGGTACAGAAGAACCTCTCTAGACGAGTTTGTCCTCTGTGTTATCTCTCTATTGATTCTATCACCTCTCCCAACAACCCTGGTCTAAGCATTGGGTTAAGAGGGGAAATCATTACCCTTGAAGATGCGCTAATCGGGGTTATAGGAGGGGCCTTAGCCAAGGTATCCCAGCCAATGAGTGGAAGATCTGCAGCTGGCTGGTGCTCTCTGCTACACCTGGATCCTACCACTTCCCATGAATCTCCCCCACATTTTTTATCACAGTCTTTGAGGTCAGCAGAGCACCTACCATGCTCTACCCTTCTAAGATCCCATGCTGCCTGATTTCCTGAGTGCCTGCCCACTAAGTGGTGGGAGGCACAGATTCCTCCAAGTCAGGTCTTAATTTGTATGATTACCACAACCTACAGAAACCATCCATCCACTTTTCAGATACCAGACTCCTAAGATCCTCTTCACAGAAGCTTTTATTCTCACTTGTTCTAGTGACCAATGAGGAACATTTCTAGACAAACATACAATTCTCTGACCTTTTTTTTCTACAATAGTCTTAGTGTGCAAGGTGGAGAGCTGTCTCAGGAACCAACTGGAAAGTGTTCAGTACAAGCTCAGCATCACTTCCACCATGAACACTCAGTTCATCATTTCTGTGTTTAAATTGATATCCTAGATTTGCCATCTGATCACTCACAGTGCTGCCTAGTTAACATCTGTGCTCATGGCCAACATTAATAGCCATCTCACTTCTACCCACAGAAAGAGAAAAAGGACCAAAAAGCCATGAATCACATGATGGAACATCTTGACACAGATAAAGATGGAGCGTTGTGCTTTGATGAATTTGTAGACCTGTTAGTTAAGGTATTGATAACGGACCATAAGAAGACCCATAAGAATGTGTCCTCACATGACCATGGCCGAAGCCATGATCCCAGCTATGGGCCAAGCCTCAGGGAGGGTGACCGTGACAACTGCCATAGCAAATAACCAGAAGGCCAAGCCACCTTGGACTTGCCCAAAGCTACAGAGTTGGTTGTGTCATACATCCTTGGTTGAGGAACTGTGGGATTGGGAACAATAAAGTGTGTCTCCATCCAAGTGTCCTCCATGATGCTTCTGTCTCCTAGACCTGTCCTTCCCTGAGGCCTGAGCAGTAGACAAGCCTGCTCTAGCTTGTAACTCAAGCCCATCCTGTACTTCATCACAATGAAATGACAATCAGCAACTTGTCCCTCTGCTTTGAATTCTTAGGAGTCACCTGTGACCATGAATCCAGCTTGAACTTATGCCCTACTGTTCCAGAGGCAATACCCATGTTTAGCCTATCAATGTGGACCTTGTCACTGCAGAAACAAGAGAAGTTGGTCTCCCCTCAACATGGCAGCCATTTCAAACCTCACCCCAGATGTTCTTCACTGATCACTGTCCACAAATTCTCCTAAAAGAACCCTGTCTCTCTAAAAGTTTTCCTGAAATGGACCCAGTGCAGTGCTATGTCTGGGAGTAATACTGGAACTCCAGCAGTGGGAATGATGGAGTATGTGTAAGGATTCTGTCCTTAATTATGTCATCAGCCTGCGACAGTGTCCCAGCCTAAAAAGTGGGTGGGCCTTCTGTATGTCTCTCTCTTTCCTTTTCACCTCCTTCTTCTCTTCCCTCCCCCTTCTCTCTCCCTCTCCCTCTCCCTCTCCCTCTCTCCTCCCTCTCTCCCAATAAAGCTCTAAAAAGGTAACTATGGCTCATGACTCTCCTCCGTCGTTGGCATGGCCACCCAATCAGCACTCTCCTCCATTGGCATGGCCGCCGCAGGGCAGTGGCCAGCCACTAGGAGCAGTGCCACAGCATAACCAACATTGGTGCCAAAATCCGGGATACACCACTGAACACCGAGGACTTGCTGTGTCTGCTGCCGCTTGCCGCCTCCTCCCCCAATCCAGTGAGACCGCAAGACCTCCCCTGGACCCCTACACAGCTACCATTACTGCAGTTTTCGCGGCTGTAGTCTGAGCTATATTCTTTGTGATGGAAACCCGGGGGTTGTCCTCGGGCTGTGCTGGCAACAGTAGGCACATTTTTGCTCCTGATGAGGGGGTCAGTGCTGTCTAGGGTCCAATGGTGGACCAACTGCAGCGCAGCCACAGCCCTTCCCATCCCTTGATGAAGAGGATGATGAACTTGAGCTGATTTTTAGATCTCTCTTCACTCTCGGGGATGCCCGAGATTGGAGTCTGATCCTGGTTTGTTATTTTAATTTTTTATTTTTCTCTCCGCTACAGCCATGAGACAAAGGGGCGGATACATTTATCACCTACATTGGCAGACAGGGCAGGCACTCGTAAACCTGGCCATATAACAGCATAAACCTGGCCACATAAGAGCATAAACCTGGCCACATAACAGTGTCTTGGGAACTTCTGCCAGAAAACGGGCAAATAAGAATTACTTTATCCCCAAGCTTTCTACTAAAGTTCTAAATAAACCCTTTTCCTTCACCACTTCTGCGTCTGCCATGTGCAACCTTTTCTGTCTGACTTCCCCCGGCAGTGGGCAGGCTCAAATGGGCATGCTTGGGCGGTTTCTACGACTCGCCCTAACTCACCTTAACTCCACCCACTCATTCTCAAACTGCCTGTGTTTCTTATGTGCATACAGACAGGGCTCTGATTTTTGCCTTGTCCCTAATTCCAAAAAAAACAAAACAAACAAAAAAAAAAACAAATTCTCATGCACCACAAGCTTTTCTCTTCCCAGTTCCCTGTTCTCACTGTTCAGCCAATGATACAGGACCACCACAGAAGCGGAGTCCAGAGATCATTAGCTATTTTCTGTGTCACCAGCATCTTGTCAAACAGAAAGTTCCCAACCACAGCCAAGAGGGATACGTGTCTCCAGAGCGAACAGATGACAGACAGCATTCCACAACGCCTGCCTACCTCGGAAAACTCCCCTTCTCCATTTCCCCCAGAGCCAACCGATGCCAAAAGTCAGCTGGAGGCAGTTTTTGAGACGAACGATGCCCCTATTCCCATCTACCTGCTTTTTTTTTTTTATAGTAAGTGAAAGTCTGGTATATAAGGATTCTGTCCTTGATTATGTCATCAGCCTGCGAGGGCGTCCCAGCCTAAAAAGTGGGTGAGCCCTCTGTGCGTCCCTCTCTTTTTTTCCCTCCGTTCCTTCCTTCCATCTATCTTCTTCTCTCCCTCTCTCTCTTCCTCTTCCATCCCCCTTCTCTCCCTCTCTCTCTCTCCAACCTCCCAATAAAGCTCTAAAAAGGTAACTATGGCTTGTGACTCTCCTCCAGCACTCTCCTCCGTCAGCATGGCTGCCGCGGTTGGCAGCCAGCCACGGCAAGCAGCGCCACAGCATAACCAACAGTATGAGTGCCTGAAAACCCATTGCTGAATCCATAATGCTTTTCTATGTGAACTTACAATAAATAGTTACCCTAGAATATGGTATCATTATCTGTGAATTAAGGTAGTGATGTTTTCCTTCCCATCAAAGCTACAGAGCATGGAATGGTGCTAATTGGGGAATACCTGTGAAGGTCATTGTGCATTGTGAGTCCAGAAGGCTCCCAAAGGAGGCTGGAGTTGTTACATAGCCTTCTGTGCTTCCTTTAAGGGGTTCCTTGAGTGAAAACCCCTTGAGGCAATGACTCCCATTTGTGCCCACTAATTGCCACTGCAGAACTCTGGAATTTGGTGGTCTTAAAGAATAGAGGTAAGAGAATATTCTCTACCATGTTCACATTTTAACCTAGTGGGGTCTAGGCTTTGAAGAGAAAAGATCTGTAAACAACAAACAATTCATGCCCAGAAACACCTGAGGACCCTGTGCTGGCCCACCCAACAGGTGAGGTCTTGGTAAGCTTGATCCACCTTGCCTGGCAGTTCCTTCCTTCAGCCTTGGACTGAGGTTCTGTCTCTCCTCCAAAAGGTGTCACCTCCTCCAGACTTTGCTCTCCCTCGTTTTAGAGGGTGGAATGTTCCTGGGAATGGAGCACTTGGGCTCTAGTTTCTCAAGAAGAATGGACAACAGGGATTCCCAAGTAAGACCAACGACCAAGATACAGGGTTTAAAGCTGACAATGGGTAGAGCCACAAAAGGAACTCAGATAAACTAGACCAGGGCTAACAGCACCTGGGAATCAGGTTGTGAAGAAGCCCAGGTTCCTTCTACCTGTTGAAGAGCCATATCACCACATACTCCCTTAGCTCCTTCCAATTGAAGCCCTCAAGATGCCCTGCCATCTGGGAGTGGAGTGGTCAGGGGACTGTGTCCCTGACATCAGGAATGTCATGTCTGTGGAGCTGGGTCTGCTCCACTTGTCTGAGTACTGTGGTGTTAGGTCACTCTCATGGACTGTCCCCATTTTATTTCTACAGAGCTAAATTGAAGGGAAGAAATAAAAAGGTTATAATCCCAATTTCTACCAACATGGTCTTGGATATCAAATCCATTGGGGTCAGAATGCTGTAATCACAGAGGAGCTGCTTGGTACTCAGTGACTGAAGCCCTTGGACTTGACTGCATTTTGATAATCTAGGACTACACTCATATACATGTCTCTAGTTTACATGACTCCAACTTGCATGGTTGAGATTGCACACATAGAAAATACATTCATGGTAACTCATACTGAGCAGAAGAATTGTGTGTCAGTCCATCAGGACTGTCTTCCTTTACATGATGTGAATTACATGCCAGTAAGCAACACACAAAGGAACTGACCCTAATCATAAGAACTTCTCTCAAATGGATGCCCCAGCAGCTCATTTTCCTACATTGTGGGCACCTCTCTAATTCCTGACTATCCACCAGGTTTCTTGTAGCACCTAATAGAATATTTTATGACTATACATTCATTATTTTTGGCTATTATAAATATGTGTATCTCTAACCAACTCCATTGGAGCTCTGTAAGAGGAATGCATAGAGACAGTCTCTTACCTATTCCTCTGGACCCTCATGCTTGTCCTGCATTGGCTTGGATCCCTGAAGACTTCTGGCCAGGTAATCTCAGCATCACTGGAAGGTGTCTCTCTTTTCCAGATGCAATCTCACCCAGGACAGAAGTGTGAGAGCTCTTGCGGGAATATATACTCTATAGCAGTGGTCCTCTACCTGAGGGTCGATCGACCCTTTCACATGGGCCACATATCAGATATCTTGCATATCACATATTTACATTACAACCTATAACAGCAACAAAATTAATGATTATGGCATAGCCATGAAATAAGTTTATGACTGGGGTCTCTAAACATGAGGAACTATATTAAAAGATCACAACTTTAGGATGGTTGAGAAGTGTGGGGTATCAAAACAGGTTGATATACCCAAACCCAGGAAAAGCTATAAGCTGACCCCAGCCAGGGAGGGCCTACATCTAAGGGGAAGTACCTGACATCCAAACATTCCAACCTTTAGATAAGGTTAGATAATTGGCCTGATGTTCCTGAGTCTAGAACATACCTGTTTCTTTTTTACAGATACCCCTAGACAAATGTCAGACAATCAGGATCCTGAACCCTGGAAATCCCTTCACCCCAACCTCTGCTATTATAAAAACTCTACCCTGCCTGAGCTCAAGGCTCTCTGCTCTCAATGTTTCATCGGACAGACAGAGAGACCAAGCTCAGAGCTTGAAAATAAAGGCTCTTTGCTATTACATATGAAACTCGGTCTCCATGGTGCTCTTTTTGGGGTCCCCACGATCTGGGGATAACAATAAACACTGCTATAAATCACTCAGTTCTTCCTCTTTATTTTTTTAAAAAATTCATTCTTCTGTCACACATTACATCAAAACCTCAGTTTCCCCCTCCCTCTACTCTTCCCAGTCCCAAAACACCCCTTGTCCTCTCCTCCAGATCCACTGCTTCTCTATTGCCCTTCAGGAAAGAGCACATTTCCCAGGAATATCAACCCAACAGGGCATAACAAGTTACATTTAATCCAACAGAATTTATTCATTGAGCATTTGCTATATATGTAATCACTTTATGGAGTAATTGATATATTTTCCTGTAAAGGCAGCCTGACTCTGGGGGGATTAGTATTTACCTATAAATGAGACTCATGTACTGAGTTTAACTATAATTCAGACAATCATGATGTTAAAATGTGGAGATAATTATAATATGACTACATATCAGCTGCCATGTATTATATAAATACTAGTCTAAACATTTTGAATTTGGTATATAGGATGGCTAATCTTTATTTTCAACTTAACTGAATTTAGAACACCCGAACACACAAGTCTATGAGGAATAATCTAGATTAGGTAATTAAGGTGGGATTCCCACCCTACTTTGGGGATTCTATTCCTGTGCTAGGATAAAGGCCTGGGATAAAGACAAAAATCTATCTGATCACTAACTTTCCTTCATCTCTGCTTCCTGACTAGGAGCAAAGTCACCAAATGCCTCATGCTCCTGACACCATGGTCTCCTTGTTATTATGGACTGCTCCCTAAAACTCTGGGGCAAAACAAATCCTTCCTTAAGTTCCTTATTCAGATGTTTGGTCACAGCAGTGAGAATGGTAACTAAGGTAACATCCAGTTTAAGTCATAAGCAAATTCTAAAGGAAGGCTAGCATTGTCTCCTATGAATGAAAAAAACCCTAAATACTTGTGGTTATTTGAATATGAATTGATTCATAGGCTCCTATGTTTGAATGCTTAATCATCAGGGAGTGGCCATACTTGAGAAGGATCATTAGGTGGGGCCCTGTTGGAGTAGGTGTGGCCTTGTTGGAAGAAACATGTCACTTAGGAGGAGCCAAGCCAGGCCCAGTGTCATTTTTCCTGCTACCCATGGATGAGCATGTAGATCTCTTAGGTATTGCTCCATTACCATGTCTGCCTGTGTGTTGCTATGCTTCCCGCCAAGATGATTTTAAACCTTTGGAACTGTAAGCAACCACCAACTAATGCTTTTATATCTGAGATTTCCATGGTCATGGTGTCTTGTCACAGCAGTAAAACAGTGACTAAGGCAAGACTGATGTGTGAAGTGTGACAGACACTGGTATGAGGCTTTATTGAATAGTGATTTGTCTACTCCAGAGCAATGCCACAAAATAGCAAAGCTATTCTCTAGCAAAGAGGACACTGGAAGCCTGTCTATCATTCAACTCAAGGGCACTTGTCACTCACCAAAAGCACTTCTGGTAAGAGGAATGAAAACTTACTCTCATACTGGGAGGCCCAGGGCAGTTAGGACAAGAAGCCTGGGCAGTATCTTCATGTGGTGCCAGCACACTGACAGAAAGTAGGTTAAACAACCTAGGTGGGCACTGACAACCCCATCCTGCTCACTCTGTAAAAAGGACTGCATGGCACCCTGTGTGGTCCCAAGGGCCAGCACCTGACTCAGAAATCTCAGGGTCACCTACACAGCTCAGAATCTCTATAAATGTGGAGAAGCTGATATTCATGTCTAGCCAGTCTTCTCCACAACAGCTATCTACATCCAGAATGTACTCCTGGTCCCTTGTAGGCACTCTGCTGGGCTAGTTAGTTCTTCCACAGGTGACAAATGTAACAGTATCCGAAATCCATTTGAAACAGCTGTGGGCGAAATCGATTGACATTCTCATTTCTAGTACTAGAGTTTTGTGGTTAGCCTTCCCACCATCCCTGGGGGAAAACCTCCTGAGCCTCATTTTCATAGCTGAGAGTACTTGGACTCAGATAGATGAGTGACAAGTTGAGGAAGATTGAGCTTCCTTCCCTTCACTGTATTTCTGTCAGATGTATGTGACATATCCAACTTATTCTTCAAAGACCGCTGAAGAATGCTGAGTTTACCTGTTCTCTAATGAAAATGTGGATAACAATCAATTTTCCACTTACTTGTACATCTTGTCTCCAAGTCTTTTGTGAGGACTCCTCAGACCTTTCATTAAGCCTCAAAGTGATCTGTGGGAATATATACCTAAAAGATTGAGTCACATTGATGCAATTCCCCCATTGCCTGGGACAGACTATCTCTCATACATAGCAGACCTAAAAATTTCCAGATCCTCTACCTGGAACCTTAATTCTGTCTTAGTTTCTGGTGATGGAAATTCCCACCATGGAAGCAAGGGATGAAGCACAGGACTGCTCCAGCTCCCCCTGATCCAGGAATCTTGTCAGCTTGTACAGGCATAAAAGAACTACTTATTCGTGGTCAGCATGAATTATGAACTTCCTGTGCTGCCAACCAAACCACCTGTTTTCCCCAGCTGAGAAACTCTACAAGGGTTATTGAGGTATTGTGGAGTAGATAACACCCTCTTTGGTTTTAACACATAGGCATTTCCAGATGGAAAATTGTAGTACCACAGCTTACAATTTGAACCCAGGGAAACTTCCTGGATCAACATAAGACACTGATTACCAAATAATGTATCAGATCTCATGTATTCAGGAAAACCTTGTCCCTCACATCCAACAAAAGTGAGCCTATCACGTGGGCCAGGCACCTACTAAAATAAGAGTGTAAAGAAGTGTTCAATTTCTTCACCAAACAAATGAGAGGCAAGGAGCAACTTGCCCAAGACAGAAGCCCTGCCAACTGACCTCCTTAAATCAAAGTCATCAAACAAATAAAGGTCAATAAATCAAGTTACCTTCTGAAAACTACTAGAATCCATGTAAGTCTTGGTCATCAGGATGTTTGTATCTTGACGGTGTATGTGTGTTCATGACACAAGTCATGCCCCAGTCTTGTCAGACCATATAGCTGAGCCCTGAAAGATGAAAATCAGCCTGGTCTTACAGACTGCTGAAATGATTACATCTCCCTATCACCGCAACTTCAAATACTGAACCACCAGGACACATTGCTATGTATGTTGTACACACAATTAAATGTCTTTCCAATAGGAATGTGAGACTAAAGAGTTCCAAGACCTGACAGAAATGGAAGAAATTGTGTAGTAGAAAGTCCTAAACCAGCAGCTCAGGGAAGGAGGCAAAGGAGTGCTAGCACCTATATCAAAAAAATGGAAAGGAATTCTTTCTTCTTTGGAATACAGCTTAAAGAGAAAGATACCAGGAGATTTCTCCACTGTGCTTGCATTCTAACCTGATAGAGTCTATGCCCTGAGAAGAGAGAGCATGTGGAGAACAAACAGAGTCCTGTTCAGAAATACTTAAAGACCTTGTGCTGGCCCAGCCCAGCTGCTCAGAGTGCAGTCACTTCTCCACCTCTCACTGGTTGGTGATTCTCTCCTTCTGCCTTGGCCCCTGGCCTCTGCCTCTTCTCCAAGCAGTGTCCCTTTTGTGGTTCCCAGTTTGCAGGCACCGCCAAAAGACCACCATGGAGACTGAATCCCGCATGTAAAAGCAAAGAGCCTGTATTTCAAATCTGGAGCTTGGTCCCTCTGTCTGTCTGACACAGAGGTGAGAGGTGAGAGGTGAGAGCAGAGAGCCCTGAGCTCAGGAGTTGCAGAGTTTTTGTCATAGCAGAGGTTGGGGTGAGGGGATTTCTAGGGTCCAGGACCTTGATTGTCTGACAGTTGTCTAGGGGTATCTGTACAACAAAAAATAAGTGTGTGCTAGACTCGGGGACATCTGGCCACCCTATCTAGTGGTTGGAAAGTTTTGGATGTCAGGTACTTCCAAACCCCTGGGTGGATCAGCTTAAGGCTTTTCCTGGATCTGGGTGTTGCCTGCCAGTAAGCCTGTCACAGAAGCTGTGTCTAGGCCCCAAAGCCTGTCATGACTGCTGCGTGGTCAAGCTATTTTGGGGTCCTCCACACCTTTCTCCTGAATTTGCTTCCCCTGGCCCAGGAGGAAACTCCCTCCCTGGCAGTATAGTGACAATTACATGGTTGGAGTACAAGGAATTCCTATTTGCACGTGAAATGGAATTCAATGCCTAAAAAGTACCTCTCAAGTATGGCTATCCATACTCAATACTACCCAAGATTATCATAATAAGTTTTATATGCTTCATGCATCCGGTTTTAAAGGACAAGAGATTAATGATACTAATTCCATAAATCTACCATTCTGTGAGATGAGGATTACCAACAAGGAATCTCACTGGTTACACTGGCCACAGTGTAAGAGTAAGAAGCCTCAAGTTCTAATTAGTATCTCCCAAGGAGACGTCATTGATTGGACACCTTACAGCACCCCTTTAGGAAAATATTCTCACTCAGAGTTAAGATGAAAATGGTATGAAATAAAAAGAACTGTCAAAATCAGTGCTTCTATTACTGAACCTATTCGGTGGCGTGGAGTTGGAATGGAAGTCCTCTCCTGCAATTTGGGTATTGGATTCAGACTAACTTGTGGAAATTGACAAATGCCTTCCAGCCTCTTAAGGCATGGGAAGGAAAATTAAACAAAATCAAAGCCATCCTATTATGCATGGCATGTGTACCATACCTTACTTGCTATTAAAGGGGCCTGTACAATGGTACCCAAATAATTATAGCAACACTTGTGAATGGTGTACCCTTTCATACCTGTGTTAATTCTAGTATGTTTTTAAATTTGTCCTTTGAAAGTTTATATTCTTTGACTAAGCAAGGCCAACAATCTGGATACCAGTGAAGTTGTCCAGGCCATGAGAAGACTCTCCTATGATGATCGTGGTTCAGAAGCTCACTGGAAGAATATTAAAAAGAACACATCGAATGGTTGAACTGGTGATTGCAGTTATTATGGGAATCATTGCATTGATAGCTACAGAAGCCATCTATGAATGGCACTTCATAACGAAATCCAAACCACTGAATTCATTAGAGACTGGCATAGACATTCAGAAGAACTTTGGACTGAACAAAATAAAATTGATAATGAGATAGTAAATGAATTAGCTGAATTAAGGCAAGCTGTTCTATTATTAGGGGATCACTTAGAAATTTTGAAGGAGCAGACAAAAATAAAATGTGATTGAAATGTTTCTTGTTATTGTTTCACACCTTTAAGATTTAATGAAAGCAAGTATGATCGGGAAAAGGTTAGAATGCATTTGTTGGGTCACCCTAATTCTTCTCAAGTGGTTTTTGATATACAGGAAGAAATTAAAGAAACTTTTGCAAAAAAGAATTATCCGATATGACAGGAATGGAAATTATGGAAAATCTAGCAGATACTATAGCCTCATTCAATCTTAAGAATCACTTTAATAGATTTCTTATCCTAGATAATAGATAATAGATAATTCTATTATTCTAGTAATGGTAACTTTATTGGCTTTAAAATGTGTTTTGGTATACTTACATAAGATGATAAGATATATAGATAGAAAGAAGGCTTTATTTCCTGTAAGACTGCATAACCTACAAGATAAGTGATTTTTTTTTTAATAAAAAGGGGGATCTGTGGCTGCATTCCTGCTGAGCTGCACCTGGCCTGGCTCCAGAGAGTTGCACCTATCCATAATTCATCTTTTGTTTAGCAGACACCTTGTTTTTGCTTGTTGCCTTCTATGTGAATCTTGTCTGAGAATCTCCTAAGGATACAAAGCCTATGCTAAACTTGGTTGAGGAAACCCACAAAATCATGGTACTTGAGAAATCCAGGAATTTGCACTTGGCCTTGTATTTTTGAGAGCTCCTTTCAGGTTGTTTTGAGCATATGGAAATTGACTGGCTAAACTGTAATAGAGAGAAATAAAAATGCACTAGGGGAAGGTAAAGTGCTTCAGTCCTTCGAGGCTGGATGCCCCCTACACTCACTCATTCTTAAGATGGCTCTGAGTCACCTTTCCACAGAGCCGCATGAACCCACACACCCGTGTCATGACATACAGTCACATTCCCTGTAGCACTGGGTGGGCAGGTTCAAGGAGGCTTGAACTCCTCCTTAGTGGCTGTGGCTGTGGCTGTGGCTGTGGCCACTCTTCCCAAGGCCTGGATATCGGTTGTGAGCATGTGAAGTTGGAGAGATTGCTGTGTCCCGTTCTTCACAACATGACCCAAAACTCCTCAAAGCTGAGCCTCTTGTCCATATCATCCAATACCTAAGCTTAGGCTTGTCCCACTAGCTCTTTTAACTTAGTTTAACCTATTTCTATTTGTCTACAATTTACCTCAGGTGAAACCTACACACACACACACACACACACACACACACACACACACACACACACACACACACACACATATATATGTATATATATATATATATATATATATATATATATATATATATATGAATCATTCTTTATGTTCTGTTATTCTAGATAACCATGACTAATACAGGGCTGAAACCAAAGGTCAAGGAGGTTCAAGGAAGCGATGTAATATTTGGGATGATAAGGATAATGAACAAACATGGTGGCTAATAAAGTCTGAGATTCTAAGGAAGTTTTAATGAACTACTTCCTGGGATATATAACCTTATATTTCTTTCCCTCAATTCTACTCTGTAGAAATAAAATGGGGACAGTCGTTGAGAGTGACCTAACACCACAGCACTCAGACAAGTGGAACAGACCCAGCTCCACACACATGACATTCCTGATGTCAGGGACACAGTCCACTGACCTCTTCATTCCCAGATGGCAGGATTACTTGAGGACTGCAGTTGGAAGGAGCTAAGGGAGTATGTGGTGATATGGCTCTTCACCAGGTAGAAGGAACCTGGGCTTCTTCACAGGCTGGTTCCCAGGTGCTGTTAGCCCTGGTCTAGTTTATCTGAGTTCCTTTTGTGGCTCTACTCAGAGTCAGCCTTAAACCCTGTATCTTGGTCATTGATCTTAGTTGGATTCCCTGTTGTCTGTAACTTACTGAGAAACTAGACCCCAAGTGCTTCATTCCCAGTCTACCTTCTAAAATCAAGAAGAACAAAGTCTGGAGAAGGTGACACCTGTTGGAGGAGAGACAGAACCTGAATCCAAGACTGAAGGAAGGAACTGCCAGGCAAGGTGGATTCAGCTAACCAAGACCTCACCTGTTGGCTGGGCCAGCACATGGTCCCCAGATGTGTCTGTGCATGAATTGTTTGTTGTTTACAGATCTTCTCTCTTCAAAGCCTAGACCCCACTAGGTTAAAATGTGAACACTGTGGAGAATATTCTCCTAACTCAATTCTTTTTTTTTCTTTTTTTTTTTTTTTTTGGTTTTTCGAGACAGGGTTTCTCTGTGTAGCTTTGCGCCTTTCCTGGAACTCGCTTTGGAGACCAGGCTGGCCTCGAACTCACAGAGATCCACCTGGCTCTGCCTCCCGAGTGCTGGGATTAAAGGCGTGCGCCACCACCGCCCGGCTCTTTTTTTTTTTTCTTTATTAATGAATTTTCTACTCACTCCACATGCTATCCACAGACCCCCCCCTCCTCCCTCCTCCCACCCCTCAGCCCTCTTTCCCAAGCCACCCCACGTGCCCACATCCCCCAAATCGAGGTCTTCCATGGGGAGTCAGCAGAGCCCAGCACACTGAGCCTAGGCAGGTCTAAGCCCCTTCCCACTGCACCAAGGCTGTGCAAGGTGTCACACCACAGGCACCGGATTTTAGAAGCCATAGACCAGGGACAGATCCTGATCCCCCTGCCTGGGTGCCCCCAAACAGTTCGAGCTAATCAACCGTCTTCTGTATCCAGAGGGCCTAGTCCAGTCCCATGGGGGCTCCACAGCCACCAGTCCACAGTTCATGGGCTTCCACTCTTGTGTCCGGTCATCCCTGCACGTCCTCCCCTCATAATCTCGACGTCCCTCGCCTGCAGTTTTTCTCCTCTCTCTCATCAATTGGGTTCCTGGAGCTCAGCCTGGTGCCTGGCCATGGATCTCTGTATCTGCCTCCATCAGTCACTGGACAAAGGCTCTATGATAACAGCTAGGTTATTTGCTAGGCTGGTCACCAGAGTAGACCGCTCCAGGCCCCCTCTGGACCACTGCCAGCAGGCCAAGGTGGGGTCAACCTTGTGGATTCCCGAGAGCCCCCCCAGCATCCTGCCTCTTCCTATTCCCATGAAATCCTCATTTTACGTTGGAGAGAATGTGGAGAAAGGGGAACACTCCTCCAATGTTGGTGGGAATGCAAACTTGTACAGCCACTCTAGAAGTCAGTATGGCGGTTTCTCAGAAAATTGGGAATAAGTCTTCCTCAAGACCCAGTTATATCACTCTTGGGCATATACCCAAGGAATGCTCAATCTTACCACAAGAACACATGCTGAACTATGCTCATATGAGCATTATTCATAATAGCAAGGACCTGGAAACAACCTAGATGTCCCTCAACTGAAGAATGGATAAAGAAAATATGGCACATATACACAATGGAGTACTACTCAGCAGTAAAAAACAATGATATCATGAAATTTGCAGGCAAATGGATGGATCTAGAAAATACCCTGAGTGAGGTAATCCAGACTCAGAAGAACAAACATAGTATGTACTCACTCATAAGTAGATACTAAATGGGAGGGAAGGGATGGCCAGGCTGCAACCCACAACTCCAGAGAGGTTAGCTAACAGGAAAAGATCCTAGGAAGGACACATGGATGACCCTGTGAAGGAGAAGTGGATGAGATCTACATGAGTGGACTGGGAGGGGGGTTGGCAGAGGGTGAGGAGTTGGGGAATGAGAACATAAGGAACTGGGCGAGTCAAGCTGGAACAGGGACAGAGTGGGAGGGCAGGGAGGAAGATATCCTAACGCAATTCTTTAAGACCACCAAAATCCAGAGTTCTGCAGTGGCGATTAGTGGGCACAAATAAAAGTCATTGCCTCAAGGGGTTTTCACTCAAGGAACTCCTTCAAGGAAGCACAGAAGGCTATGTAACAACTCCAGCCTTCTTTGGGAACCTTCTGGATCCACAGTCCACAAAGATTTTCACAGATATTTCCCAATTAGTACCATCCCCTGATCTGTAGCTTTGATGGGAAGGAAAACATCACTACCTTTCATTACAGATAAGGATACCGTATTCTAGGGTAACTATTTATTGTAAGTTCACACAGAAAGGCAGTATCAATTCAGAAATGGGATTCAGGCACTCACAGTCCATCCTTCCCACTGCTGGGGTTCCAGTATTACTCCTAGACACGGCACTGCACTGGGTCCATTTCAGGAAAACTTTTAGAGAGACAGGGTTCTTTTAGGAGATATTGTGGACAGAGATCAGTGAAGAACATCTGGGGTGAGGTTTGAAATGGCTGCCATGTTGAGGGGAGACCAACTTCTCTTGTTTCTGCAGTGACAAGGGCTACACTGATAGGCTAAACATGGGAATTCCCTCTCAAACAGTAGGGGATAAGTCTAAGATGGGCACATGGTCACAGGTGAGTCATAGGAGTTCAAAGCTGACAGACAAGTTGCTGATGGTCATTTCATTGTGATGAAGTGAAGGGTGGGCTTGAGTTGCAAGGTTGAGCAGGCTTGTTTCCTGCTCAGGCCTCACGGAAGGACATGTATAGGAGACAGAAGCATCATGGAGGACACTTGGATGGAGACAGACTTTATTGTTCCCCATCCCACAGTTCCACAAACAAGGATGTGTGATACAACCTTCTCTGTAGCTTTGTTTGGGCAAGTCCAAGGTGGCTTGGCCTTCTGGTTATTTGCTATGGCAGTTGTCACAGTCACCCTCTCTGAGGCTTGTCCCATAGCTGGAATCATGGCTTCGGCCATGGTCATGTGAGGATACATTCTTATGGGTCTTCTTATGGTCCATTATCAATAACTTAACTATCAGGCCTACAAATTCATCAAAGCACAATTCTCCATCTTTATCCGTGTCGAGATCTTCCATCATGTGATTCATGGCTTTTTGATCCTTTTTCTCTTTCTGTGGGTAGAAGGGAGATGGCTATTAATGTTGGCCATGGGCACAGATGTTAACTAGGCAGCACTGTGAGTGATCAGATGGCAAATCTAGGACATCAGTTTAAAGTTAGAAATGATGAACTGAGTGTTCATGGTGGAAGTGATGCTGAGCTTATACTGAACACTTTCCAGTTGGTTCCTGAGACAGCTCTCCACCTTGCACACTAAGACTATTGTAGAAAAAGAAGGTCAGAGAATTGTATGTTTGTCTAGAAATGTTCCTCATTGGTCACTAGAACAAGTGAGAATAAAAGCTGTTGTGAAGAGGATCTTAGGAGTCTGGCCTTCTGAAAAGTGGATGGATGGTTTCTGTAGGTTGTGGAAATCATACAAATTAAGACCTGTCTTGGAGGAATCTGTGCCTCCCTCCACCTAGTGGGCAGGAACTCAGGAAATCAGGCAGCATGGGATCTTAGAAGGGTAGAGCATGGTAGGTGCTCTGCTGACCTCAAAGACTGTGATAAAAAAAAATGTGGGGGAGATTCATGGGAAGTGGTAGGATCCAGGTGTAGCAGAGAGCACCAGCCAGCTGCAGATCTTCCACTCACTGGCTGGGATACCTTGGCTAAGGCCCCTCCTATAACCCCGATTAGCGCATCTTCAAGGATAATGATTTCCCCTCTTAACCCAATGCTTAGACCAGGGTTGCTGAGAGAGGTGATAGAATCAATAGAGAGATAACACAGAGGACAAACTCGTCTAGAGAGGTTCTTCTGTACCCATTGTCTGCCTGGAAGCAGCATCTTGTTTGCCTGAGATCCTCACTTCAGAGAGGTCTCTTTGTCCCTAATACCTCCCACAGTGGCAGTTCTCTACTTTAACAGTGCCTCTAGGAGGGCTGCAGACCAGTGTACACATCTAGGCAGAAAAATCGACCAACACTGGGACCCAGGACATGTGCCTTACTCATTTCCTTCCAGAATCTGTTTGCCATATTTGAAAAAAAGAACACAGAGGTTTCGGATTGAATTGCTTTAATTGCTCATCATCATTTTTCTTGAGCAGATGGAATTACTGACATTTGACAGTGCTTCATGTGTGTGATGTACTGAGTTCTCACCACAAGCTTCTGATTTTTGCTTCTTCTAAGCTAGGGACTCAGGTCTACTGTTAGTTCCCAGATGAAGCTTAGTGTCCTCCCTCAGCTTCCATTCAATGGCTGTCCTCAAGTGTTTCCATTACCTGTTATGAAGTCTCAGCTCAAATGTCAGCACCTCAAAGTGGGAGGTCTCCCTACTGTACTCACCTCTGTTGCACCTGGGACAGACCAACCACAGGATTCTATCTTATCTTCCTGCACACTCCAAGGCTATTGGGGTCCTCAGCATTCTTAATGTTGTGTGTCCGCAATCAATATAGTCACTTCCAGGTTCTCCTCTACCAGGGTCTTCCCAGAACAGAAGTTCAGTTCCTGACTCTCAGTGTCTAACTTGGAGCTCCTCCAGTGACTGAGCCCTTGCTGCCCTCTGTGGATGGTGCTGGAAATTTTCTCCCTGACTGTTACACACTGCACACTCCTCCCTTTCTAAGCCAGTCTTACCTTGAGGGTGTTTGGCATATCCTTATTCACCAACTGTTTGAATTCTTTCTGGCTCAGGGTGTCTGGATCTCCCTCCTTGCCAGAGTGCTTGTGGAAGGTTTTGATGATGGTCTCCATGCCTTGTTCCATCTGTGACATTGCGGGCTGTCTTTCTTGTAGTCTATTTGAATCCTGGAGAAGCAGAAGTGCATGTAAATACATGGTCTGTCAAGCATTCTTGATCACATCTCTGGCCTCATCAGGCAAGAAATGGAAAGGACATACACAATAAAAGAATGGACAGAATGCCACCTAGTGCGGCACCTGCCTGTCACACATGCATGAAAGATGAATATTAGAAAATGTAGAGAATGCCAAATTCCAGAATTTTATTGCAAGAAACTTTCAGAAAGTTGAAGGAAGCTGCAAAACTGCCAGGAGAAGGAAGGAGGATCCAGTAGAATGTTTGGAAGAAGGACAAATAGAGAGGAAAGAAAAAATGAAGAGGCAGCCTCCTGCTTAGGAGAGCTGAGCTCACTTACTGAAGCTGGGGAGCCACAGTGTTTGGCAGAGTAGAGCTGGCCCCCCATTTATAGGTAGCCCTGGCTGACACATGTCTCCCCCACCCCAGGAAAGAATGCACCACAGATGAGTAGTATGGTATTCTTGCAGGGGCTGTGAGTGGTGGAGGTAGGCTAGGAAGTGTTCACATAGCTCTGTGGATGGAAGGATGTAAATAATAGACTGGAAAATGGAGGCCAGTTTCTACCAACATGGTCCAGGATTTCAAATCCATTGGGGTCAGAATGCTGTAATCACAGAGAAGCTGCTTGGTACTCAGTGACTGAAGCCCTTGGACTTGACTGCATTTTGATAATCTAGGACTACACTCATATACATGTCTCTAGTTTACATGACCCCAACTTGCATGGTTGAGATTGCACACATAGAAAATACATTCATGGTAACTCATACTGAGCAGAAGAATTGTGTGTCAGTCCATCAGGACTGTCTTCCTTTACACGATGTGAATTACATGCCAGTAAGCAACACACAAAGGCACTGACCCTAATCATAAAAGAACTTCTCTCAAATGGATACCCCAGCAGCCCATTTTCCTACATTGTGGGCACTCTCTAATTCCTGACTATCCACCAGCTTTCTTGTAGCACCTAACAGATTATTTTATGACTATACATTCATTATTTTTGACTATTATAAATATGCATATATCCAACCAACTCCATTAGAGCTCTGTAAGAGGAATGCATAGAGACATTCTCTTACCTATTCCTCTGGACCCTCATACTTGTCCTGCATTGGCTTGGATCGCTGAAGACTTCTGGCCAGGTAATCTCAGCATCACTGGAAGGTGTCTCTCTTTTCCAGATGCAGTCTCACCCAGGACAGAAGTGTGAGAGCTCTCGCAGGAATATATACTCTATAGCTGTGGTCCTCTACCTGAGGGTCGATCGACCTTTTCACATGGGCCCCATATCAGATATCTTGCATATCACATATTTATATTACAACCTATAACAGCAACAAAATTAATGATTATGGCATAGCCATGAAATAAGTTTATGATTGGGGTCTCTAAACATGAGGAACTATATTAAAGGATCACAACTTTAGGATGGTTGAGAACTGTGGTTTATCAAAACACAGTTGACCACACAAAAAACAGGTTGACCAAACAGCTGCCATGACAGGCTTTAGAGGCCAAGACACAGCTTCTCTGACAGGCTTACTGGCAGGCAGCACCCAAACCCAGGAAAAGCTATAAGCTGACCCCAGCCAGGGAGGGCCTACATCTAAGGGGAAGTACCTGACATCCAAACATTCCAACCTTTAGATAAGTTTAGATAATTGGCCTGATGTTCCTGAGTCTAGAACATACCTGTTTCTTTTTTACAGATACCCCTAGACAAATGTCAGACAATCAGGGTCCTGAACCCTGGAAATCCCTTCACCCCAACCTCTGCTATCATAAAAACTCTACCCTGCCTGAGCTCAAGGCTCTCTGCTCTCAATGTTTCATTGGACAGACAGAGAGATCAAGATCAGAGCTTGAAAATAAAGGCTCATTGCTATTACATATGAAACTCGGTCTCCATGGTGCTCTTTTTGGGGTCCCCACGATCTGGGGATAACAATAAACACTGCTATAAATCGCTCAGTTCTTCCTCTTTATTTTTTTAAAAATTCATTCTTCTGTCACACATTACATCCCAACCTCAGTTTCCCCCTCCCTCTACTCTTCCCAGTCCCAAAACACCCCTTGTCCTCTCCTCCAGATCCACTACTTCTCTATTGCCCTTCAGGAAAGAGCACGTTTCCTAGGAATATCAACCCAACAGAGCATAACAAGTTACATTTAATCCAACAGAATTTATTCATTGAGCATTTGCTATATATGTAATCACTTTATGGAGTAATTGATATATTTTCCTGTAAAGGCAGCCTGACTTTTGGGGGATTAGTATTTACCTATAAATGAGACTCATGTACTGAGTTTAACTATAATTCAGACAATCATGATGTTAAAATGTGGAGATAATTATAATATGACTACATATCAGCTGCCATGTATTATATAAATACTAGTCTAAACATTTTGAATTTGGTATATAGGATGGATAATCTTTATTTTCAAATTAACTGAATTTAGACTACCTGAACACACAAGTCTATGAGGAATAATCTAGATTAGGTAATTAAGGTGGGATTCCCACCCTACTTTGGGGATCCTATTCCTGTGCTAGAATAAAGGCCTGGGATAAGACAAAAATCTATCTGATCACTAACTTTCCTTCATCTCTGCTTCCTGACTAGGAGCAAAGTCACCAAATGCCTCATGCTCCTGACACCATGGTCTCCTTGTTATTATGGACTGCTCCCTAAAACTCTGAGGCAAAACAAATCCTACCTTAAGTTCCTTATTCCGATGTTTGGTCACAGCAGTGAGAATGATAACTAAGGTAACATCCAGTTTAAGTCATAAGCAAATTCTAAAGGAAGGCTAGCATTGTCTCCTATGAATGAAAAAAACCCTAAATACTTGTGGTTATTTGAATATGAATTGATCCATAGGCTTCTATGCTAGAATGCTTAATCATCAGGGAGTGGCCATACTTGAGAAGGATCAGGAGGTGGGGCCCTGTTGGAGTAGGTGTGGTATTTTGGAAGAAATATGTCACTTAGGAGGAGCCAAGCCAGGCCCAGTGTCATTTTTCCTGCTACCCATGGATGAGCATGTAGATCTCTTAGGTATTGCTCCATTACCATGTCTGCCTGTGTGTTGCTATGCTTCCCGCCAAGATGATTTTAAACCTTTGGAACTGTAAGCAACCACCAACTAATGCATTCATATCTGAGATTTCCATGGTCATGGTGTCTTGTCACAGCAATAAAACAGTGACTAAGGCAAGACTGATGTGTGGAGTGTGACAGACACTGGTATAAGGCTTTTTTGAATAGTGATTTGTCTACTCCAGAGCAATGCCACAAAATAGCAAAGCTATTCTCTAGCAAAGAGGACACTGGAAGCCTGTCTATCATTCAACTCAAGGGCACTTGTCACTCACCAAAAGCACTTCTGGTAAAAGGAATGAAAACTTACTCTCATACTGGGAGGCCCAGGGCAGTTAGGACAAGAAGCCTGGGCAGTATCTTTATGTGGTGCCAGGACACTGACAGAAAGTAGGTTAAACAACCTAGGTGGGCACTGACAACCCCATCCTGCTCACTCTGTAAAAAGGACAGCATGGCTCCCTGTGTGCTCCCAAGGGCCAGCACCTGACTCAGAAATCTCAGGGTCACCTACACAGCTCAGAATCTCTATAAATGTGGAGAAGCTGATGTTCATGTCTAGCCAGCCTTCTCCACAACAGCTGTCTACATCCAGAATGTACTCCTGGTCCCTTGTAGGCACTCTGCTGGGCTAGTTAGTTCTTCCACAGGTGACAAATGTAACAGTATCCGAAATCCATTTGAAACAGCTGTGGGCAAAATCGATTGACATTCTCATTTCTAGTACTAGAGTTTTGTGGTTAGCCTTCCCACCATCCCTGGGGGAAAACCTCCTGAGCCTCATTTTCATAGCTGAGAGTACTTGGACTCAGATAGATGAGTGACAAGTTGAGGAAGATTGAGCTTCCTTCCCTTCACTGTATTTCTGTCAGATGTATGTGACATATCCAACTTATTCTTCAAAGACCGCTGAAGAATGCTGAGTTTACCTGTTCTCTAATGAAAATGTGGATAACAATCAATTTTCCACTTACTTGTACATCTTGTCTCCAAGTCTTTTGTGAGGACTCCTCAGACCTTTCATTAAGCCTCAAAGTGATCTGTGGGAATATATACCTAAAAGATTGAGTCACATTGATACAATTCCCCCATTGCCTGGGACAGACTATCTCTCATACATAGTAGACCTAAAAATTTCCAGATCCTCTACCTGGAACCTTAATTCTGTCTTAGTTTCTGGTGATGGAAATTCCCACCATGGAAGCAAGGGATGAAGTACAGGACTGCTCCAGCTCCCCCTGATCCAGGAATCTTGTCAGCTTGTACAGGCATAAAAGAACTACTTATTCGTGGTCAGCATGAATTATGAACTTCCTGTGCTGCCATCCAAACCACCCGTTTTCCCCAGCTGAGAAACTCTACAAGGGTTATTGAGGTATTGTGGAGTAGATAACACCCTCTTTGGTTTTAACACATAGGCATTTCCAGATGGAAAATTGTAGTACCACAGCTTACAATTTGAGCCCAGAGAAACTTCCTGGATCAACATAAGACACTGATTACCAAATAATGTATCAGATCTCATGTATTCAGGAAAACCTTGTCCCTCACATCCAACAAAAGTGAGCCTATCACGTGGGCCAGGCACCTACTAAAATAAGTGTGTAAGGAAGTGTTCAATTTCTTCACCAAACAAAGGAGAGGCAAGGAGCAACTTGCCCAAGACAGAAGCCCTGCCAACTGACCTCCTTAAATCAAGGTCATCAAATAAATAAAGGTCAATAAATTGGGCTACCTCCTGAAAATTACTGGGATATATGTAAGTCTTGGTCATCAGGATGTTTGTATCTTGACGGTGTATGTGTGTTCATAACACAAGTCATGCCCCAGTCTTGTCAGACCATATAGCTGAGCCCTGAAAGATGAAAATCGGCCTGGTCTTACAGACTGCTGAAATGATTACATCTCCCTATCACTCCAACTTCAAATACTGAACCACCAGGACACATTGCTATGTATGTTGTACACACAATTAAATGTCTTTACAATAGGAACGTGAAACTAAAGAGTTCCAAGACCTGACAGAAATGGAAGAAATTGTATAGAGGAAAGTCCTAAACTGGAAGCTCAGGGAAGGAGGCAAATAAGTGCTAGCACTTATTTCAGAAAAATGGAAAGGAATTCTTTCTCAAAGAATTAGAATGTGGGTAACAATCTTTAGAATACAGCTTAAAGAGAAAGTATACCAGGAGATTTCTCCATTGTGCTTGCATTCTAACCTGATAGAGTCTGTGCCCTGAGAAGAGAGAGCATGTGGAGAACAAACAGAATTCTGTTCAGAAATACTTAAAGACCCTGTGCTGGCCCAGCCCAGCTGCTCAGAGTGCAGTCACTTCTCCACCTCTCACTGGTTGGTGATTCCCTCCTTCTTCCTTGGCCCCTGGCCTCTGCCCCTTCTCCAAGCAGTGTCCCTTTTGTGATTCCTAGTTTGCAGGCACCGCCAAAAGACCACCATGGAGACTGAATCCCGCATGTAAAAGCAAAGAGCCTGTATTTCAAATCTCGAGCTTGGTTCAAATCTGGAGCTTGGTCCCTCTGTCTGTCTGACACAGAGGTGAGAGGTGAGAGGTGAGAGCAGAGAGCCCTGAGCTCAGGAGTTGCAGAGTTTTTGTCATAGCAGAGGTTGGGGTGAGGGGATTTCTAGGGTCCAGGACCTTGATTGGCTGACAGTTGTCTAGGGTATCTGTAAAACAAAAAATAAGTGTGTGCTAGACTCAGGGACATTTGGCCACCTTATCTAGTGATTGGAAAGTTTTGGATGTCAGGTACTTCCAAACCCCTGGGTGGATCAGCTTAAGGCTTTTCCTGGATCTGGGTGTTGCCTGCCAGTAAGCCTGTCACAGAAACTGTGTCTAGGCCCCAAAGCCTGTCATGACTGCTGCGTGGTCAAGCTATTTTGGGGTCCTCCACACCTTTCTCCTGAATTTGCTTCCCCTGGCCCAGGAGGAAACTCCCTCCCTGGCAGTATAGTGACAATTACATGGTTGGAGTACAAGGAATTCCTATTTGCACGTGAAATGGAATTCAATGCCTAAAAAGTACCTCTCAAGTATGGCTATCCATACTCAATACTACCCAAGATTATCATAATAAGTTTTATATGCTTCATGCATCGGTTTTAAAGGACAAGAGATTAATGATACTAATTCCATAAATCTACCATTCTGTGAGATGAGGATTACCAACAAGGAATCTCACTGGTTACACTGGCCACAGTGCAAGAGTAAGAAGACTCAAGTTCTAATTAGTGTCTCCCAAGGAGACGTCATTGATTGGACACCTTACAGCACCCCTTTAGGAAAATATTCTCACTCAGAGTTAAGATGAAAATGGTCTGAAATAAAAAGAACTGTCAAAATCAGTGCTTCTATTACTGAACCTATTCGGTGGCATGGAGTTGGATTGGAAGTCCTCTCCTGCAATTTGGGTATTGGATTCAGACTAACTTGTGGAAATTGACAAGTGCCTTAAGGCATGGGAAGGAAAATTAAACAAAATTAAAGCCATCCTATTATGTATGGCATGTGTACCATACCTTACTTGAATTAAAGGGGCCTGTACAATGGTACCCAAATAATTATAGCAACACTTGTGAACAGTGTACCCTTTCATACCTGTGTTAATTCTAGTATGTTTTTAAATTTGTCCTTTGAAAGTTTATATATTCTTTGACTAAGCAAGGCCAACAATCCGGATGCCAGTGAAGTTGTCGAGGCCATGAGAAGAGTCTCCTATGATGATCGTGGTTCAGAAGCTCACTGGAAGAATATTAAAAGGAACACATCGAATGGTTGAACTGGTGATTGCAGTTATTATGGGAATCATTGCATTGATAGCTACAGAAGCCATCTATGAATGGCACTTCATAACGAAATCCAAACCACTGAATTCATTAGAGACTGGCATAGACATTCAGAAGAACTTTGGACTGAACAAAATAAAATTGATAATGAGATAGTAAATGAATTAACTGAATTAAGGCAAACTGTTCTATTATTAGGGGATCACTTAGAAATTTTGAAGGAGCAGATAAAAATAAAATGTGATTGAAATGTTTCTTGTTATTGTTTCACACCTTTAAGATTTAATGAAAGCAAGTATGATCGGGAAAAGGTTAGAATGCATTTGTTGGGTCACCCTAATTCTTCTCAAGTGGTTTTTGATATACAGGAAGAAATTAAAGAAACTTTTGCAAAAAGGAATTATCTGATAGGACAGGAATGGAAATTATGGAAAATCTAGCAGATACTATAGCCTTATTCAATCTTAAGAATCACTTTAATAGATTTCTTATCCTAGATAATAGATAATAGATAATTCTATTATTCTAGTAATGGTAACTTTATTGGCTTTAAAATGTGTTTTGGTATACTTACATAAGATGATAAGATATATAGATAGAAAGAAGGCTGTATTTACTGTAAGACTGCATAACCTATAAGATAAGTGATTTTTTTTTTAATAAAAAGGGGGATCTGTGGCTGCATTCCTGCTGAGCTGCACCTGGCCTGGCTCCAGAGAGTTGCACCTATCCATAATTCATCTTTTGTTTAGCAGACACCTTTTTTTTGCTTCTTGCCCTCTATGTGAATCTTGTCTGAGAATCTCCTAAGGATACAAAGCCTATGCTAAACTTGGTTGAGGAAACCCACAAAATCATGGTACTTGAGAAATCCAGGAATTTGCACTTGGCCTTGTATTTTTGAGAGCTCCTTTCAGGTTGTTTTGAGCATATGGAAATTGACTGGCTAAACTGTAATAGAGAGAAATAAAATTGCACTAGGAGAAGGTAAAGTGCTTCAGTCCTTCGAGGCTGGAAGCCCCCTACACTCACTCATTCTTAAGATGGCTCTGAGTCACCTTTCCACAGAGCCGCATGAACCCACACACCCGTGTCATGACATACAGTCACATTCCCTGTAGCACTGGGTGGGCAGGTTCAAGGAGGCTTGAACTCCTCCTTAGTGGCTGTGGCTGTGGCTGTGGCCACTCTTCCCAAGGCCTGGATATCGGTTGTGAGCATGTGAAGTTGGAGAGATTGCTGTGTCCCGTTCTTCACAACATGACCCAAAACTCCTCAAAGCTGAGCCTCTTGTCCATATCATCCAATACCTAAGCTTAGGCTTGTCCCACTAGCTCTTTTAACTTAGTTTAACCTATTTCTATTCATCTACAATTTACCTCAGGTGAAACCTACACACACACACACACACACACACACACACACACATATGAATCATTCTTTTTTTTTTTTTTTTTTGGTTTTTCGAGACAGGGTTTCTCTGTGTAGCTTTGTGCCTTCCCTGGATCTCGCTCTCTAGACCAGGCTGGCCTCGAACTCACAAAGATCCTCCTGCCTCTGCCTCCCGAGTGCTGGGATTAAAGGCGTGCGCCACCACCCCCCGGCATGAATCATTCTTTAAGTTCTGTTATTCTAGATAACCATGACTTATACAGGGCTGAAACCAAAGGTCAAGGAGGTTCACGGAAGCGATGTAATATTTGGGATGATAAGGATCATGAACAAACATGGTGGCTAATAAAGTCTGAGATTCTAAGGAAGTTTTAATGAACTACTTCCTGGGATATATAACCTTATATTTCTTTCCCTCAATTCTGCTCTGTAGAAATAAAATGGGGACAGTCGTTGAGAGTGACCTAACACCACAGCACTCAGACAAGTGGAACAGACCCAGCTCCACAGACGTGACATTCCTGATGTCAAGGACACAGTCCACTGACCTCTTCATTCCCAGATGGCAGGACTACTTGAGGGCTTCATTTGGAAGGAGCTAAGGGAGTATGTGGTGATATGTCTCTTCACCAGGTAGAAGGAACCTGGGCTTCTTCACAGGCTGGTTCCCAGGTGCTGTCAGCCCTGGTCTAGTTTATCTGAGTTCCTTTTGTGGCTCTACTCAGAGTCAGCTTTAAACCCTGTATCTTGGTCGTTGATCTTAGTTGGGAATCCCTGTTGTCCCTTTGAGAAACTGGAGCCTCAGTGCTCCATTCTCAGGAGCACTCCACCCTCTAAAACCAGGGAGAGCAAAGTCTGCAGGAGGTGATACATGTTGGAGGATAGACAGAACCTATCCAAGGCTGAAGGAAGGAACTGCCAGGCAAGGTGGATCAAACTAACCAAGACCTCATCTGTTTGCTGGGCCAGCACAAGGTCCTAAGTTGTTTCTGGGCATGAATTGTTTGTTGTTTACAAATCTTCTCTCTTCATAGCCCAGACTTCACTAGGTTAAAGTGTGAACATGGTCGAGAATATACTCCTACCTCTATTTTTTTTTCAGAGCTGAGGACCAAAGCCAGGGCCTTGTGCTTGATAGGCATGCGCTCTACCACTGAGCTAAATTCTCCTCTATTCTTTAAGACAACCAAAATCCAGAGTTCTGCAGTGGCGATTAGTGGGCACAAATGGGAGTCATTGCCTCAAGGGGTTTTCACTGAAGGAACCCCTTAATGGAAGGGTATGTAACAACTCCAGCCTCCTTTGGAAGTCTTCTGGATTAACAGTGCACAATGACCTTCACAGATATTTCCCAAGTAGCACCATCCCCTGCTCTGCAACTTTGATGGGAAGGAAGACATCACTACCTTACTTCACAGGTAAGGATACCATACTCTAGGGTAACTGTTTATTATAAGTTCACACAGAAAGGCAGTATGGATTCAGAAATGGGTTTTTAGGCACTCACAGTCCATCGTTCCCTCTGCTGGAGTTCCAGTATTACTCCCAGACATAGCACTGCACTGGGTCCATTTCAGGAAAACTTTTAGAGAAACGGGGTTCTTTTAGGAGAATTTGTGGACAGTGATCAGTGAAGAACAGCTGGGGTGAGGTTTGAAATGGCTGCCATGTTGAGGGGAGACCAAATTCTCTTGTTTCTGCTGTGGCAAGTGTACATTGATAGGCTAAACATGAGAATTCCCACTCAAACAGTAGGGGATAAGTCCAAGATGGGAACATTGTCACAGGTGACTCCTTGGAGTTCAAAGCTGACAGACAAGTTGCTGATGGTCATTTCTTTTTGATGAAGTACAGGGTGGGCTTGAGTTGCAAGCTAAAGCAGGCCTGTCTACTGCTCAGGCCTCAGAGAAGGACAGGTCTAGGAGACAGAAGCATCATGGAGGACACTTGGATGGAGACAGACTTTATTGTTCCCCATCCCACAGTTCCACAACCAAAATGTATGACACAACCAACTCTGTAGCTTTGTTTGGGCAAGTCCAAGGTGGCTTGGCTTCTGGTTATTTGCTATGGCAGTTGTCACGGTCACACTCCCTGAGGCTTGTCCCATAGCTGGGATCATGGCTTCGGCCATGGTCATGTGAGGATACATTCTTATGGGTCTTCTTATGGTCCATTATCAATGACTTACCTAACAGGCTTACAAATTCATCAAAGCACAACTGACCATCTTTATTTGTGTCGAGATCTTCCATCATGTGATTCATGGCTTTTTGATCCTTTTTCTCTTTCTGTGGGTAGAAGGGAGATGGCTATTAGTGTTGGCCATGGGCACAGATGTTAACTAGGCAGCACTGTGAGTAATCAGATGGCAAATCTAGGATATCAATTTAAACATAGAAATGATGGACTGAGTGTTCATGGTGGAAGTGATGCTGAGCTTATACTGAACACTTTCCAGTTGGTTCCTGAGACAGCTCTCCACCTTGCACACTAAGACTATTGTAGAAAAAGGTCAGAGAATTGTACGTTTGTCTAGAAATGTTCCTCATTGGTCCCTAGAACAAGTGAGAATAAAAG
Source organism: Peromyscus californicus insignis (assembly GCF_007827085.1). Taxonomy (NCBI): domain Eukaryota; kingdom Metazoa; phylum Chordata; class Mammalia; order Rodentia; family Cricetidae; genus Peromyscus; species Peromyscus californicus. The sequence continues at coordinate 70,386,418 of NW_026294617.1, forward strand.
CTGTTGTGAAGAGGATCTTAGGAGTCTGGCATCTGAAAAGTGGATGGGTGGTTTCTGTAGGTTGTGGTAATCATACAAATTAAGACCTGACTTGGAGGAATCTGTGCCTCCCTCCACTTAGTGGGCAGGCACTCAGGAAATCAGACTGCATGGGATCTTAGAAGGGTAGAGCATGGTAGGTGCTCTGCTGATCTCAAAGACTGTGATAAATTGTGGGGGAGATTCATGGGAAGTGGTAGAATCCAGGTGTAGCAGAGAGCACCAGCCAGCTGCAGATCTTGCACTCACTGCCTGGGATACCTTGGCTAAGCCCCCTCCTATAACCCTGATTAGCGCATCTTCAAGGGTAATGATTTCCCCTCTTAACCCAATGCTTAGACCAGGGTTGTTGAGAGAGGTGATAGAATCAATAGAGAGATAACACAGAGGACAAACTCGTCTAGAGAGGTTCTTCTGTACCCATTGTCTGCCTGGAAGCAGCATCTTGTTTGCCTGAGATCCTCACTTCAGAGAGGTCTCTTTGTCCCTAGATCTCCCACAGTGGCTATTCTCTACTTTAACAGTGCCTCTAGGAGGGCTGCAGACCAGTGTACACATCTAGGCAGAAAAATCGACCAACACTGGGACCCAGGACATGTGCCTTACTCATTTCCTTCCAGAATCTGTTTGCCATATTTGAAAAAAAAGAACACAGAGGTTTTGGATTGAATTGCTTTAATTGCTCATCATCATTTTTCTTGAGCAGATGGAATTACTGACATTTGACAGTGCTTCATGTGTGTGATGTACTGAGTTCTCACCACAAGCTTCTGATTTTTGCTTCTTCTAAGCTAGGGACTCAGGTCTACTGTTAGTCCCCAGATGAAGCTTAGTGTCCTCCCTCAGCTTCCATTCAATGGCTGTCCTCAAGTGTTTCCATTACCTGTTATGAAGTCTCAGCTCAAATGTCACCACCTCAAAGTGGGAGGTCTCCCTACTGTACTCACCTCTGTTGCACCTGGCACAGACCAACCACAGGACTCTATCTTATCTTCCTGCACACTCCAAGGCTATTGGGGTCCTCAGCATTCTTAATGTTGTGTGTCCGCAATCAATATAGTCACTTCCAGGTTCTCCTCTACCAGGGTCTTCCCAGAACAGAAGTTCATTCAGTTCCTGACTCTCAGTGTCTAACTTGGAGCACCTCCAGTGACTGAGCCCTTGCTGCCCTCTGTGGATGGTGCTGGAAATTTTCTCCCTGACTATTTACACTGCACATTCCTCCCTTTCTAAGCCAGTCTTACCTTGAGGGTGTTTGGCATATCCTTATTCACCAACTGTTTGAATTCTTTCTGGCTCAGGGTGTCTGGATCTCCCTCCTTGCCAGAGTGCTTGTGGAAGGTTTTGATGATGGTCTCCATGCCTTGTTCCATCTGTGACATTGCGGGCTGTCTTTCTTGCAGTCTATTTGAATCCTGGAGAAGCAGAAGTGCATGTAAATACATGGTCTGTCAAGCATTCTTGATCACATCTCTGGCCTCATCAGGCAAAAAATGGAAAGGACATACACAATAAAAGAATGGACAGAATGCCACCTAGTGCGGCACCTGCCTGTCACACATGCATGAAAGATGAATATTAGAAAATATAGGGAATGCCAAATTCCAGAATTTTATTGCAAGAAACTTTCAGAAAGTTGAAGGAAGCTGCAAAACTGCCAGGAGAAGGAAGGAGGATCCAGTAGAATGTTTGGAAGAAGGACAAATAGCAGAGGAAAGAAAAAATGAAGAGGCAGCCTCCTGCTTAGGAGAGCTGAGCTCACTTACTGAAGCTGGGGAGCCACAGTGTTTGGCAGAGTAGAGCTGGCCCCGCATTTATAGGTAGCCCTGGCTGACACATGTCTCCCCCACCCCAGGAAAGAATGCACCACAGATGAGTAGTATGGTATTCTTGCAGGGGCTGTGAGTGGTGGAGGTAGGCTAGGAAGTGTTCACATAGCTCTGTGGATGGAAGGATGTAAATAATAGACTCGAACATGGAGGCCAGTTTTCTACCAATATGGTCCAGGATTTCAAATCCACTGGGGTCAGAATGCTGTAATCACAGAGGAGCTGCTTGGTACTCAGTGACTGAAGCCCTTGGACTTGACTGCATTTTGATAATCTAGGACTACACTCATATACATGTCTCTAGTTTACATGACCCCAACTTGCATGATTGAGATTACACACATAGAAAATACATTCATGATAACTCATACTGAGCAGAAGAATTGTGTGTCAGTCCATCAGGACTGTCTTCCTTTACGTGATGTGAATTACATGCCAGTAAGCAACACACAAAGGCACTGACCCTAATCATAAAAGAACTTCTCTCAAATGGATACCCCAGCAGCTCATTTTCCTACACTGTGGGCACCTCTCTAATTCCTGACTATCCACCAGCTTTCTTGTAGCACCTAACAGATTATTTTATGACTATACATTCATTATTTTTGACTATTATAAATATGCATATATCTAACCAACTCCATTGGAGCTCTGTAAGAGGAATGCATAGAGACAGTCTCTTACCTATTCCTCTGGACCCTCATGCTTGTCCTGCATTGGCTTGGATCCCTGAAGACTTTTGGCCAGGTAATCTCAGCATCACTGGAAGGTGTCTCTCTTTTCCAGATGCAATCTCACCCAGGACAGAAGTGTGAGAGCTCTCGCAGGAATATATACTCTATAGCTGTGGTCCTCTACCTGAGTGTCGATCGACCTTTTAACATGGGCCACATATCAGATATCTTGCATATCACATATTTACATTACAACCTATAACAGCAACAAAATTAATGATTATGGCATAGCCATGAAATAAGTTTATGACTGGGGTCTCTAAACATGAGGAACTATATTAAAGGATCACAACTTTAGGATGGTTGAGAAGTGTGGGGTATCAAAACAGATTGATACACCCAAACCCAGGAAAAGCTATAAGCTGAGCCTATCCAGGGAGGGCCTTCATCTAAGGGGAAGTACCTGACATTCAAACATTCCAACCTTTAGATAAGTTTAGATAATTGGCCTGATGTTCCTGAGTCTAGAACATACCTGTTTCTTTTTTACAGATACCCCTAGACAAATGTCAGACATTCAGGATCCTGAACCCTGGAAATCCCTTCACCCCAAACTCTGCTATCATAAAAACTCTACCCTGCCTGAGCTCAAGGCTCTCTGCTCTCAATGTTTCATCGGACAGACAGAGAGACCAAGATCAGAGCTTGAAAATAAAGGCTCTTTGCTATTACATATGAAACTCGGTCTCCATGGTGCTCTTTTTGGGTCCCCACGATCTGGGCATAATAATAAACACTGCTATAAATCGCTCAGTTCTTCCTCTTTATTTTTTTAAAAATTCATTCTTCTGTCACACATTACATCCCAACCTCAGTTTCCCCCTCCCTCTACTCTTCCCAGTCCCAAAACACCCCTTGTCCTCTCCTCCAGATCCACTGCTTCTCTATTGCCCTTCAGGAAAGAGCACGTTTCCCAGGAATATCAACGCAACAGGGCATAACAAGTTACATTTAATCCAACAGAATTCATTCATTGAGCATTTGCTATATATGTAATCACTTTATGGAGTAATTGATATATTTTCCTGTAAAGGCAGCCTGACTCTGGGGGGATTAGTATTTACCTATAAATGAGACTCATGTACTGAGTTTAACTATAATTCAGACAATCATGATGTTAAAATGTAGAGATAATTAAAATAAGACTACATATCAGCTGCCATGTATTATATAAATACTAGTCTAAACATTTTGAATTTGGTATATAGGATGGCTAATCTTTATTTTCAACTTAACTGAATTTAGACTACCTGAACACACAAGTCTATGAGGAATAATCTAGATTAGGTAATTGAGGTGGGATTCCTACCCTACTTTGGGGATCCTATTCCTGTGCTAGGATAAAGGCCTGGGATAAAGACAAAAATCTATCTGATCACTAACTTTCCTTCATCTCTGCTTCCTGACTAGGAGCAAAGCCACCAAATGCCTCATGCTCCTGACACCATGGTCTCCTTGTTATTATGGACTGCTCCCTAAAACTCTGGGGCAAAACAAATCCTTCCTTAAGTTCCTTATTCCGATGTTTGGTCACAGCAGTGAGAATGGTAACTAAGGTAGCATCCAGTTTAAGTCATAAGCAAATTCTAAAGGAAGGCTAGCATTGTCTCCTATGAATGAAAAAAACCCTAAATACTTGTGGTTATTTGAATATGAATTGATCCATAGGCTCCTATGTTTGAATGCTTAATCATCAGGGAGTGGCCAAACTTGAGAATGATCAGGAGGTGGGGCCCTGTTGGAGTAGGTGTGGTCTTGTTGGAAGAAACATGTCACTTAGGAGGAGCCAAGCCAGGCCCAGTGTCATTTTTCCTGCTACCCATGGATGAGCACGTAGATCTCTTAGGTATTGCTCCATTACCATGTCTGCCTGTGTGTTGCTATGCTTCCCGCCAAGATGATTTTAAACCCTTGAAACTGTAAGCAACCACTAACTAATGCATTCATATCTGAGATTTCCATGGTCATGGTGTCTTGTCACAGCAATAAAACAGTGACTAAGGCAAGACTGATGTGTGAAGTGTGACAGACACTGGTATGAAGCTTTTTTGAATAGTGATTTGTCTACTCCAGAGCAATGCCACAAAATAGCAAAGCTATTCTCTAGCAAAGAGGACACTGGAAGCCTGTCTATCATTCAACTCAAGGGCACTTGTCACTCACCAAAAGCACTTCTGGTAAGAGGAATGAAAACTTACCCTCATACTGGGAGGCCCAGGGCAGTTAGGACAAGAAGCCTGGGCAGTATCTTTATGTGGTGCCAGGACACTGACAGAAAGTAGGTTAAACAACCTAGGTGGGCACTGACAACCCCATCCTGCTCACTCTGTAAAAAGGACAGCATGGCACCCTGTGTGCTCCCAAGGGCCAGCACCTGACTCAGAAATCTCAGGGTCACCTACACAGCTCAGAATCTCTATAAATGTGGAGAAGCTGATGTTCATGTCTAGCCAGCCTTCTCCACAACAGCTGTCTACATCCAGAATGTACTCCTGGTCCCTTGTAGGCACTCTGCTGGGCTAGTTAGTTCTTCCACAGGTGACAAATGTAACAGTATCTGAAATCCATTTGAAACAGCTGTGGGCGAAATCGATTGACATTCTCATTTCTAGTACTAGAGTTTTGTGGTTAGCCTTCCCACCATCCCTGGGGGAAAACCTCCTGAGCCTCATTTTCATAGCTGAGAGTACTTGATCTCAGATAGATGAGTGACAAGTTGAGGAAGATTGAGCTTCCTTCCCTTCACTGTATTTCTGTCAGATGTATGTGACATATCCAACTTATTCTTCAAAGACCGCTGAAGAATGCTGAGTTTACCTGGTCTCTAATGAAAATGTGGATAACAATCCATTTTCCACTTACTTGTACATCTTGTTTCCAAGTCTTTTGTGAGGACTCCTCAGACCTTTCATTAAGCCTCAAAGTGATCTGTGGGAATATATACCTAAAAGATTGAGTCACATTGATGCAATTCCCCCATTGCCTGGGACAGACTATCTCTCATACATAGTAGACCTAAAAATTTCCAGATCCTCTACCTGGAACCTTAATTCTGTCTTAGTTTCTGGTGATGGAAATTCCCACCATGGAAGCAAGGGATGAAGTACAGCACTGCTCCAGCTCCCCCTGATCCAGGAATCTTGTCAGCTTGTACAGGCATAAAAGAACTACTTATTCGTGGTCAGCATGAATTATGAACTTCCTGTGCTGCCATCCAAACCACCCGTTTTCCCCAGCTGAGAAACTCTACAAGGGTTATTGAGGTATTGTGGAGTAGATAACACCCTCTTTGGTTTTAACACATAGGCATTTCCAGATGGGAAATTGTAGTACCACAACTTACAATTTGAGCCCAGAGAAACTTCCTGGATCAACATAAGACACTGATTACCAAATAATGTATCAGATCTCATGTATTCAGGAAAACCTTGTCCCTCACATCCAACAAAAGTGAGCCTATCACGTGGGCCAGGCACCTACTAAAATAAGTGTGTAAGGAAGTGTTCAATTTCTTCACCAAACAAAGGAGAGGCAAGGAGCAACTTTCCCAAGACAGAAGCCCTGCCAACTGACCTCCTTAAATCAAGGTCATCAAATAAATAAAGGTCAATAAATTGGGCTACCTCCTGAAAATTACTGGGATATATGTAAGTCTTGGTCATCAGGATGTTTGTATCTTGACGGTGTATGTGTGTTCATGACACAAGTCATGCCCCAGTCTTGTCAGACCATATAGCTGAGCCCTGAAAGATGAAAATCGGCCTGGTCTTACAGACTGCTGAAATGATTACATCTCCCTATCACCGCAACTTCAAATACTAAACCACCAGGACACATTGTTATGTATGTTGTACACACAATTAAATGTCTTTCCAATAGGAATGTGAGACTAAAGAGTTCCAAGACCTGACAGAAATGGAAGAAATTGTGTAGTAGAAAGTCCTAAACTGGAAGCTCAGGGAAGGAGGCAAATAAGTGCTAGCACTTATTTCAGAAAAATGGAAAGGAATTCTTTCTTCTTTGGAATACAGCTTAAAGAGAAAGTATACCAGGAGATTTCTCCACTGTGCTTGCATTCTAACCTGATAGAGTCTGTGCCCTGAGAAGAGAGAGCATGTGGAGAACAAACAGAATTCTGTTTAGAAATACTTAAAGACCCTGTGCTGGCCCAGCCCAGCTGCTCAGAGTGCAGTCACTTCTCCACCTCTCATTGGTTGGTGATTCCCTCCTTCTGCCTTGGCCCCTGGCCTCTGCCCCTTCTCCAAGCAGTGTCCCTTTTGTGATTCCTAGTTTGCAGGCACCGCCAAAAGACCACCATGGAGACTGAATCCCGCATGTAAAAGCAAAGAGCCTGTATTTCAAATCTGGAGCTTGGTTCAAATCTGGAGCTTGGTCCCTCTGTCTGTCTGACATAGAGGTGAGAGGTGAGAGGTGAGAGCAGAGAGCCCTGAGCTCAGGAGTTGCAGAGTTTTTGTCATAGCAGAGGTTGGGGTGAGGGGATTTCCAGGGTCCAGGACCTTGATTGGCTGACAGTTGTCTAGGGTATCTGTAAAACAAAAAATAAGTGTGTGCTAGACTCAGGGACATTTGGCCACCTTATCTAGTGGTTGGAAAGTTTTGGATGTCAGGTACTTCCAAACCCCTGGGTGGATCAGCTTAAGGCTTTTCCTGGATCTGGGTGTTGCCTGCCAGTAAGCCTGTCACAGAAACTGTGTCTAGGCCCCAAAGCCTGTCATGACTGCTGCGTGGTCAAGCTATTTTGGGGTCCTCCACACCTTTCTCCTGAATTTGCTTCCCTGGCCCAGGAGGAAACTCCCTCCCTGGCAGTATAGTGACAATTACATGGTTAGAGTACAAGGAATTCCTATTTGCATGTGAAATGGAATTCAATGCCTAAAAAGTACCTCTCAAGTATGGCTATCCATACTCAATACTACCCAAGATTATCATAATAAGTTTTATATGCTTCATGCATCCGGTTTTAAAGGACAAGAGATTAATGATACTAATTCCATAAATCTACCATTCTGTGAGATGAGATTACCAACAAGGAATCTCACTGGTTACACTGGCCACAGTGCAAGAGTAAGAAGCCTCAAGTTCTAATTAGTGTCTCCCAAGGAGACGTCATTGATTGGACACCTTACAGCACCCCTTTAGGAAAATATTCTCACTCAGAGTTAAGATGAAAATGGTATGAAATAAAAAGAACTGTCAAAATCAGTGCTTCTATTACTGAACCTATTCGGTGGCATGGAGTTGGATTGGAAGTCCTCTCCTGCAATTTGGGTATTGGATTCAGACTAACTTGTGGAAATTGACAAGTGCCTTAAGGCATGGGAAGGAAAATTAAACAAAATCAAAGCCATCCTATTATGTATGGCATGTGTACCATACCTTACTTGCTATTAAAGGGGCCTGTACAATGGTACCCAAATAATTATAGCAACACTTGTGAACAGTGTACCCTTTCATACCTGTGTTAATTCTAGTATGTTTTTAAATTTGTCCTTTGAAAGTTTATATATTCTTTGACTAAGCAAGGCCAACAATCTGGATGCCAGTGAAGTTGTCGAGGCCATGAGAAGAGTCTCCTATGATGATCGTGGTTCAGAAGCTCACTGGAAGAATATTAAAAGGAACACATCAAATGGTTGAACTGGTGATTGCAGTTATTATGGGAATCATTGCATTGATAGCTACAGAAGCCATCTATGAATGGCACTTCATAACGAAATCCAAACCACTGAATTCATTAGAGACTGGCATAGACATTCAGAAGAACTTTGGACTGAACAAAATAAAATTGATAATGAGATAGTAAATGAATTAGCTGAATTAAGGCAAACTGTTCTATTATTAGGGGATCACTTAGAAATTTTGAAGGAGCAGATAAAAATAAAATGTGATTGAAATGTTTCTTGTTATTGTTTCACACCTTTAAGATTTAATGAAAGCAAGTATGATCGGGAAAAGGTTAGAATGCATTTGTTGGGTCACCCTAATTCTTCTCAAGTGGTTTTTGATATACAGGAAGAAATTAAAGAAACTTTTGCAAAAAGGAATTATCCGATATGACAGGAATGGAAATTATGGAAAATCTAGCAGATACTATAGCCTTATTCAATCTTAAGAATCACTTTAATAGATTTCTTATCCTAGATAATAGATAATAGATAATTCTATTATTCTAGTAATGGTAACTTTATTGGCTTTAAAATGTGTTTTGGTATACTTACATAAGATGATAAGATATATAGATAGAAAGAAGGCTGTATTTACTGTAAGACTGCATAACCTACAAGATAAGTGATTTTTTTTTAATAAAAAGGGGGATCTGTGGCTGCATTCCTGCTGAGCTGCACCTGGCCTGGCTCCAGAGAGTTGCACCTATCCATAATTCATCTTTTGTTTAGCAGACACCTTTTTTTTGCTTGTTGCCCTCTATGTGAATCTTGTCTGAGAATCTCCTAAGGATACAAAGCCTATGCTAAACTTGGTTCAGGAAACACACAAAATCATGGTACTTGAGAAATCCAGGAATTTGCACTTGGCCTTGTATTTTTGAGAGCTCCTTTCAGGTTGTTTTGAGCATATGGAAATTGACTGGCTAAACTGTAATAGAGAGAAATAAAAATGCACTAGGGGAAGGTAAAGTGCTTCAGTCCTTCGAGGCTGGAAGCCCCCTACACTCACTCATTCTTAAGATGGCTCTGAGTCACCTTTCCACAGAGCCGCATGAACCCACACACCCGTGTCATGACATACAGTCACAATTCCCTGTAGCACTGGGTGGGCAGGTTCAAGGAGGCTTGAACTCCTCCTTAGTGGCTGTGGCTGTGGCTGTGGCCACTCTTCCCAAGGCCTGGATATTAGTTGTGAGCATGTGAAGTTGGAGAGATTGCTGTGTCCCGTTCTTCACAACATGATCCAAAACTCCTCAAAGCTGAGCCTCTCGTCCAAATCATCCAATACCTAAGCTTAGGCTTGTCCCACTAGCTCTTTTAACTTAGTTTAACCTATTTCTATTCATCTACAATTTACCTCAGGTGAAACCTACACACACACACACACACACACACACACACACACACACACACACACACACACACATATATATGAATCATTCTTTAAGTTCTGTTATTCTAGATAACCATGACTAATACAGGGCTGAAACCAAAGGTCAAGGAGGTTCATGGAAGCGATGTAATATTTGGGATGATAAGGATCATGAATAAACATGGTGGCTAATAAAGTCTGAGATTCTAAGGAAGTTTTAATGAACTACTTCCTGGGATATATAACCTTATATTTCTTTCCCTCAATTCTGCTCTGTAGAAATAAAATGGGGACAGTCATTGAGAGTGACCTAACACCACAACACTCAGACAAGTGGAACAGACCCAGCTCCACAGACATGACATTCCTGATGTCAAGGACACATTCCACTGACCTCACCAGTCCCAGATGGCAGGGCTTCTCGAGGGCTGTAATTGGAAGGAGCTAAGGGAGTATGTGGTGATATGGCTCTTCACCAGGTAGAAGGAACCTGGGCTTCTTCACAGGCTGGTTACCAGGTGCTGTCAGCCCTGGTCTAGTTTATCTGAGTTCCTTTTGTGGCTCTACTCAGAGTCAGGTTTAAACCCTGTATCTTGGACATTGATCTTAGTTGGGAATCCCTGTTGTCCCTTTGAGAAACTAGAGCCTCAGTGCTCCATTCCCAGGAGCATTCTACCCTCTAAAATCAGGAAGAGCAAAGTCTGCAGGAGGTGATACATGTTGGAGGATAGACAGAACCTATCCAAGGCTGAAGGAAGGAACTGCTAGGCAAGGTGGATCAAACTAACCAAGACCTCATCTGTTTGCTGGGCCAGCACAAGGTCCTAAGGTGTTTCTGGGCATGAATTATTTGTTGTTTACAGATCTTCTCTCTTCATAGCCCAGACTTCACTAGGTTAAAGTGTGAACATGGTCGAGAATATACTCCTACCTCTATTTTTTTTTTCAGAGCTGAAGACCAAAGCCAGGGCCTTGTGTTTGCTAGGCAAGCGCTCTACCACTGAGCTAAATTCTCCTCTATTCTTTAAGACAACCAAAATCCAGAGTTCTGCAGTGGCGATTAGTGGGCACAAATGGGAGTCATTGCCTCAAGGGGTTTTCACTCAAGGAACCCCTTAAAGGAAGGCTATGTAACAACTCCAACTTCCTTTGGAAGTCTTCTGGATTAACAGTGCACAATGACCTTCACAGATATTTCCCAAGTAGCACCATCCCCTGCTCTGCAACTTTGATGGGAAGGAAAACATCACTACCTTACTTCACAGATAAGGACACCATACTCTAGGGTAACTGTTTATTATAAGTTCACACAGTAAGGCAGTATGGATTCAGAAATGGGTTTTTAGGCACTCACAGTCCATCGTTCCCTCTGCTGGAGTTCCAGTATTACTCCCAGACATAGCACTGCACTGGGTCCATTTCAGGAAAACTTTTAGAGAAACGGGGTTCTTTTAGGAGAATTTGTACACAGTGATCCGTGAAGAAGAGCCAGGAAGAGGTTTGAAATGGCTGCCATGTTTAGGGGAGACCAACTTGTCTTGTTTCTGCTGTGGCAAGGGTACATTGATAGGCTAAGCATGGGAATTCCCGCTCAAACAGTAGGGGATAAGTCCAAGATGGGAACATTGTCGCAGGTGACTCCTTGGAGTTCAAAGCTGACAGACAAGTTGCTGATGGTCATTTCATTGTGATGAAGTGAAGGGTGGGCTTGAGTTGCAAGCTAAAGCAACTGTCTCCTGCTCAGGTCTCAGGGAAGGACAGGTCTAGGAGACAGAAGCAGCATGGAGGACACTTGGATGGAGACAGACTTTATTGTTCCCCATCCCACAGTTCCACAACCAAGGATGTGTGTCACAACCTTCTCTGTAGCTTTGTTTGGGCATGTACAAGGTGGCTTGGCCTTCTGGTTATTTGCTATGGCAGTTGTCTCTGAGGCTTGACCCATAGCTGGGATCATGGCTTCGGCCATGGTCATGTGAGGACACATTCTTGTCGATCTTCTTATGGTCCGTTATCAATACCTTAATTAACAGGTCTACAAATTCATCAAAGCACAACTCTCCATCTTTATCCGTGTCGAGATCTTCCATCATGTGATTCATGGCTTTTTGATCCTTTTTCTCTTTTTGTGGGTAGAAGGGAGATGGCTATTAGTGTTGGCCATGGGCACAGATGTTAACTAGGCAGCACTGTGAGTGATCAGATGGCAAATCTAGGATATCAATTTAAACATAGAAATGATGGACTGAGTGTTCATGGTGGAAGTGATGCTGAGCTTGTACTGAACACTTCCCAGTTGGTTCCTGAGACAGCTCTCTACCTTGCACACTAGGACTGTTGTAAAAAAAAAAAAGGTCAGAGAATTGTATGTTTGTCTAGAAATGTTCCTCATTGGTCACTAGAACAAGTGAGAATAAAAGCTTCTGTGAAGAGGATCTTAGGAGTCTGGCATCTGAAAAGTGGATGGATGGTTTCTGTAGGTTGTGGAAATCATACAAATTAAGACCTGACTTGGAGGAATCTGTGCCTCCCTCCACTTAGTGGGCAGGCACTCAGGAAATCAGACTGCATGGGATCTTAGAAGGGTAGAGCATGGTAGGTGCTCTGCTGACCTCAAAGTCTGTGATAAAAAATGTGGGGGAGATTCATGGGAAGTGGTAGGATCCAGGTGTAGCAGAGAGCACCAGGCAGCTGAGATTTCTGAGCCATGTGATGGCCCTTGGGAGCAGACAGGGTGCCATGCTGTCCCAGGTGCCTTCTTTACAGAGTGAGCAGGGTTCTGTTGTCAGTGCCCACCTGCATTGCTGATCCTACTCCCTGTCAGTGTCCTGGGACCACATGAAGATATTGCCCAGGCTTCTGGTCCTAATTGCTCTGGGTTTTCCAGTATGAGGATAAGTTTGCTGTCCTCTTACCAGCTGCAGATCTTCCACTCACTGCCTGGGATATCTTCGCTAAGCCCCCTCCTATAACCCTGATTAGCACATCTTCAAGGGTAATGATTTCCTCTCTAATCCAATGCTTAGACCAGGGATGTTGAGAGAGGTGATAGATTCAATGGAGGGATAACACAGAGGGGATACTTGTCTAGAGAGGTTCTTTTGTACCCCCTGTCTTGTGAGTAGGGAATCACCAACCAATGAGAGGTGGAGAAGTGACTGCACTCTGAGCAGCTGGGCTGGGCCAGCACAGGGTCTTTAAGTATTTCTGAACAGAATTCTGTTTGTTCTCCACATGCTCTCTCCCCTCAGGGCATAGACTCTATCAGGTTAGCATGCAAGCACAGTGGAGAAATCTTCTGGTATACTTTCTCTTTAAGCTGTATTCCAAAGAAGAAAGAATTCCTTTCCATTTTTCTGAAATAGGTGCTAGCACTCTTTTGCCTCCTTCCCTGAGCTGCTGGTTCAGGACTTTCTACTACACAATTTCACAACTGATGATTTGGTTAGCAGCACGGGAAGTTCATATTTCATACTGACTGTGAATAAGTAGTTCATTTCTGCTTGTATCAGCTGACAAGATTTCTGGATCTAGGGAGCTGAAATGTTCTGTACTTTATCCCTAGGTTCCATGTTTGGAATCTCTATCACCAGAAACTAAGCCAGAATTAAGGTTCTTCGTAGAGGATCTCGAGTTTGTCAGATCTAGTATGTAGGAGAGATAGTCTGTCCTTAGACAACGGGGGAATACCATGAATGCAATTCAAACGTTTGGGTATATATTCTCACAAGTCACTTTGAGGCTTAATGAAAGGTCTGAGGAGTCCTCACAAAAGACTTGGGAACAAGATGTGACCAGTAAGTGGAAAAGCTGACTGTTTTCAACATTTTCATTAGAGAACAGGTAAACTCAGCATTTTCAGGGGTCTTGAAGAATAAGTTGGATGTGTCACATACATCTGACAGAAAAACTGTGAAGAGAATGAAGCCCAGTCTGCCTCTACTTGTCACTCAGTCTCTCTGAGTCCAAGTACTCTCAGCTATGAAAATGAGGCTCAGCAGGTTTTCTTCCAGGGATTGTGGGAAGGCTAACCACAAAACTATACTATTAGAAATGACAGTGTCAATCGAGTTCATCCATAACTGTTTCATATGGATTTCAGAAATTGTACAATTTGTCAAGTGTGGAAGGACTACCGCCAGGCCAGAGTGCCTACAAGGGACCATGTACACCTTCTGGTTCTAGATGGCTGCTGTGGAAAAGGCTTGCTAGACATGGGCTTCACCTTTTTCACATTTCTAAAGCTCCTGAGATGTGTAGTTGACCCTGAGATTTCTGAGCCATGTGATGGCCCTTGGGAGCAGACAGGGTGCATGCTGTCCCGGGTGCCTTCTTTACAGAGTGAGCAGGGTTCTGCTGTCAGTGCCCACCTGCATTGCTGATCCTACTCCCTGTCAGTGTCCTGGGACCACATGAAGATATTGCCCAGGCTTCTGGTCCTAATTGCTCTGGGTTTTCCAGTATGAGGATAAGTTTGCTGTCCTCTTACCAGAAGTTCTTTGTTCAGAGACAAGTGCCCTTGAGTTCACGGATAGACAGGCTTCCAGTGTCCTCTTTGCTAGTGGTTGGAGTAGCTTTGCCATTTTGGGGCATTGCTCTGGAGTAGACAAATCACTATTCAAATTGGTATCCTACCTGCATCTGTCACGCTCTGCATATCAGTACAGTCTTAGTACTGTTTTATTGCTGTTAGAAGACACCATGACCATGGAAATCTGATAGGTGAAAGTATTAGTTGGGGGTTGCTTTCAGAGGTTTATAACCATCTTGGCGGGGAACACAGCAACACACAGGCAGACATGGTCTTGGAGCAATAGCGAAGAGTTCTACATTCGGACCCCTGGGTGACAGGAAGAATGACTCTGAGCCTGGATTGCCTCAATCCAAGTGACATATTTCCTCCAAGGAGGCTGTATCTATTCCAACATGGCCCCACCTCTTAATTCTTCTTAAGTATTGCTACTCTGTGATGACTAAGCATTTAAATATAGGAGCCTATGGGGGCCATTCTTATTCAAACAACCACCAAGTACTTTAATTTTTTTTTATTCATAGAAGACAAAGTGAGCCTTCCTTTAGAATTTGTTTATTACTTTAACTGAATGCTACCTTGTTTATCATTCTCACTGCTATGACAAAACTTTTGAATGAGGATCTTAAGGAAGGATTTTTTTTTGCCTCATATTTCCAGGGAGCAGTCTATGATGACAAACAGACCATGCTGTCAGGAGCATGAGGCAATCAGTGACTTTGTTCCTAGTCAGGAAGCAGAGATGAAGGTATGCTAATGATCAGATAGATTTTTGTCTTTATTACAGGCTTTTTTTCCTAGCACAGGAATAGGCTCCCCAATTTAGAGTTAGTCTTCCCACTACAATCCAGATTATCTCCCATAGACTGGTGTGTACAGGGATTCTAAATTAAGTTAAATTGAAAATAAAGATTAGCCATCATATATACCAAATGCAAAATGTTTAGAATAGTATTTTATAATAAATGGCAGCTGAAATGTAGTTCTGTTTTAATTATTTCCACATTTTAACATCCTAATTATCTGAATTATAGTTAAACTCAGTACATGGGTCATGTTTATAAATAAACACCTATCTGCCCAGAGCCAAGCTGCCTTTATAGGAACATAATACGTTATATCAGTTCATTAAGTGATTAGATATATAACAAACGCTCAGTGAAGAAAGTCTCTTGAATTAAATGGACTTGAGTTTCATAATTCCTTTTACAAAATGCATTTACTTTTAAACTATGTGTACATGTGTCTATGGGTATGTGCACGTGAATGCAGGTGCCCTACAGGCCAGGAACATCTAATTCCCTGTAGCTGGGGTTACAGTAGTGTAAACTCACTGATGCAGATGCTGGGAACCATACTGGGTATCTTGAACCCTCTGTAGGAGCTGTCTGTGCTCTTAACCATGGGGACTTTTCTCCAGCCCTTTGAGTCTGGTATCTCTTAAACCCTTGGTGTGTTTTCATGTTCTCTGACATACATAATTGCAGTTTGAAGAGGAGGAGATACTTTAGCTGATCTCTGCCCTGTGCCCTTTAGACAGTCATGTTAATAGGATTACATGGAATTAGTGCTGGGGAAATGCACAGGTCAGGGAATGCATTACTGATCCATTCACTTTGTGAGTGGCTATAGTGGAGCCTGATGAAGTGACTTGTCCAGGTGAGGCAGGGAGCTGGGATCAACACTCAGCCCTGCGGCCTGGTTTTGCTTTGTACTCATGAGGCTCATTTGTCATTGGCTCTGAGGCTGTGACTTTGTTCTATACCTCATCTTCTTCAGGATCATCACCTAGCCTGTGTTCCTCTCATACCTTGGGCATGACATCTAAGGAGACATATCATATGGGCTTCTGTCCTCAGCAATCTCTCCTGATGACCTGTACAGCAGAATCTCAGTGTCAGGGACACATGTGTTCAAAGGACAGAATCCTAATATCTAGCATATTACCCTCCATGATTTTGTCATACAGACAAAGCAACTGGCCCCAAGGAGAAAGTGTCTTTCTCAAGTTTATCTAAAATGTCTAAGAAGCTGTAAAGTGTGCTGGATTTAAACCCAAGGTCGAGGGTCAGGAAGCCTGATTAGAATTATATCCAACTACTTATAATATGGATCCTGTTAGAGAAATTGGTTCTGTACTCTGAGCCACAATGAGTTCATGTTTCTGTTTCAAGAACTTTCTGTTGCACAAGTATGTGCTTAATACATGTATTGAACATTTGCTCAAGATTATGAATACCATATCCGTATGTGGTACTATAGTGTGACTAAGGATCTATTAGTAAGTATGCAGGTGATCCAGGAGAGGTAGTGATGCTTGCCTCTATATCTTCACGGAGGCTATAGTGACCATTGAGAGGACATTGGATTAAAGTAGGGAAAATGTAGGAGGATGAGACCAGAAATGTCTGTGGTTCTCCTCTATCACTTGCTAGAGAACATGTGGGGACTTGAAAATCCAAGGGTCTATAGGCTCTGTAGTGGGTATGAGTGGCTTTTGTCACTGATCATACTGGGAGATGCTCTCCCAGGACCAGCACCAATGTTCCTTTGCGGGGCCATCCCTCCATCGTAGTGAAATTAAACCCAAGCCAAGAGGCATCTTTGCAAAGCTTCAGGATCTGTTTGCTGCATCTTACAGCTCATTCTCAGATGTCACAATGGTGGTCATTTTGTGGATTTTCTACAATTTTTTTGGCCTTACAGGTCTGGGCTAGGAGTATAGGAGAAGGTGGAATCAAGACACCTGAAGAGACTCCCATGGACTGTCCTGAGTCCTTCAGCATTGGAGTGCTCTTTGCCTAAGGAGAGACAAAGATGAATGTAAATATTGGTTAAGATTAAGAAGAAAGAAAACCCAGGGTGAACAGACAAATGCATATCTACCAAACCAACTCCCATGTGAGAATGGAGACACCCTGCTCTTCAGAGAGCTTCTGGGTTTCTTAAGAGAAAGGGAAACCTCTAGTGTCTACATTCCTGTGAGGGCTTATCATAGTTGCTCTGGGCGAGATTGCATCTGGAAAAGAGATACTTGCACCCTATATTCAGGGAGCTTCCTGGTGGTTCTGTGGCCTCTGGTAGTGGGGTGTCATGAGACTTCCTTCAGTGAGTCTCCTGTTTGAGATGAAAGGCAAGAAACAACTCAATGCCGATTACAATGGGAGAAGCAGGGCCTTGGGCCTGTTTTATACCATTCAATGAACTCTCAAACAATACTCCTAACATAGTTTTCCCAAATGAGTGAAGGAAAAGTCCATAGAGCATTAGCACTCTGGTGAGGCCAACTGTGGCCTAGCTAATAAGTGAGAGCTTGCCATGAAGTAATAGCAACAAATGATTATTGTGGAATATTTGTTTAACTATGCAAAGATGGGTTTTATTTGTTTAACTATGTAAAGATGTGTCGCATTTGTTTATGTTGCAGAATGTAGATGTAACCAACCATCTTATTAAATAAGAAACACAGAACCAATGCAAAGAAGAAAGCCAAGAGATCAGAGCTAAGAGCCTTCCCCGTCTGCTGCAGCTATTCGCTTCAGCCAAGAGAGACCTACTTCCTGAGTGTTTGTCTTTATTATATAGACTTTCTGTTCTGCCTTTTCATTGGTTGTAAACCCAACCACATGACCGCCTCATCACTGCCTGTCTGTACAGACCTCCAGATTTTCTGTGGTATTGAGATAAAAGGCATGTGTCTCCATTGCTGGCTGTATCCTTGACCACACAGAGATCTACCTAGCTCTGCCTACCAAGTGCTGGAATTAAAGGCGTGCACCACGAACGCCCAGCTCTGCTATGGCTTGTTATTAGCTCTGACCCCCAGGCAACTTTATTTATTAACATACAAATAAAATCACATTTCAGTACAAATAAAATATCACCATAGCAGAATATTTGTTTAACTATGTAATGATGTGTTGTTGTTTTACCTTGCCTGCCTAAGGTACCTGATTGATCTAATAAAAAGCTGAACAGCCAGTAGCAAGGGAGGAGGTATAGGTGGGACTTCTGGGCAGGGAGAGTAAGTTGTAGGAGGAATATAGGCTAGGAGCAGAAAGAAGATTTCAGGGAGATGCCAGGGAGACACAGGGGCTAGCCATTCAGACATGGAGGAAGCAGGAGAATAGGACAGACAGAATGAAAAAAAGGTAAAAAACCCTGAGGCAAAAAGTAGATGAGTAGAAACAGGTTAAATTAAGTTAAAAGAGCCAGTGGGACAAGCCGAAACTGAGACTGAACATTCATAATCAATAATAAGTCTCTGTGTTATTATTTGGGAGCTGATTTGTGGCCCGAAGAAAATTCCTACTAAAAATGATTACCTGTAACCAGACCCAAAAGGTCTTAGAGTTTCATTCTGTCTACAACATAACCTCATGCAATGTGGCTTTTAATTAGGAGGATGGTCAGGTACCTTACTCTCATACTCAAGTTGCCCCTCTTAGAGTGCTTCTTGCATGGGTAGTGAAAGCCCCTCAGCTGCCTGCCCTGAGGATATTTCTCCCAGAGTCCTGCAGAGGATGCTATGAGTGTTGAGGAATTCTAACCTGAGGGAATGCAAATGAATCTACTTACTCGAAACCCTTTAGTCCAGTCACTTTATTCTTCTAAGACAAAATTCTGTCTACACAGCAACAATTCTGTTCTCACACTTAGCTCCTCTCTGTCCCTTCTTTTCCTGTTCTCTCATAGTTGTATCTAAGTTCTTTCTATCTCATTCTCATCTTCATCTTTATTCCTCTCTCCATCCTTGTTCCTTCCTTTCCTCTCCCCATGACCTGTCTCCATACACCTACAATCAGCAATACTCTGGCCCTGCTGCTTTCTGGACTGGCAGGGTAAGTCTGCTTGAGCTTGGAAACCTGCATCAGCTTGAATCACCTGGTATGAAAAGGCTCTTTTGTTCTAAGTAAGTTGCTTGAGGTCAAGTCTAGAGGTACCACTTAGGCTGTGAGAGAAAGCGGGGGTGGGGGTTGGGGGATGGGGTGGGGTGTGTGGGGGTGGGGTGTGTGTGGGGGGGTGTGTCTAACTTAATTAGCACTAGAAGCAAGGGTTTATACCTAACATCCACCTTGTCTGCCTGGCCTAGGTGGTATCTTCGTATGGATATTTACCTTAGTTCAGGAGAACAGCAGGTGGTCTGGAATGTTTGTTCTGTCTGTGGCTTGTCTTTGGATATTTGAGAGGAAACTTGGATAAAACACGGAAGTTCTTATAAGAAGAATTAATTGGGAAAACTATCATAGCTCACAAGAAAATCATTACAGGAACTGGCATATCTATCTATCTATATCTATATCTATATCTATATCTATATCTATATCTATATCTATATCTATATCTATATCTATATCTATATCTATATCTATATCTATATATGAAAGCTAATATCACTAAGACTCCTTGAGGCTAGGCTTTTTCCTCTGGAAGAGCCCTGCTTCTTCCAGGTATTAGCTTTTACTGTTGTTAGCTGAATTCCTGCTTCATATTTCTGTGGCCCACAGCAACTCCCATTTCTTTGTTTAGTAAAAAAAGAAAAAGGGAGAATATTTAATTCTCTCTAGGGCAGCGAATAAGGTGGATAAATATTAAGATTGGGAATGACTGGAAAAAATGATAAGTAATGGTTATTTAATATTGATATTTAATCAATATTTGTACCAAACATATATTTATAATCAATAAAATATATTTATAATCAATAATCTATATAGATGGTAAGCTGAGAATTAGTTTAACCATCTAATAGGTTGTATATAATTAAATAGTCATAAATAAATAAATAAAATAATAGTTGTATATAATTAAAATATCTCTGTCCCAAAAGGGTAGCAGAGGAGTAACATAAAAATCTATCATTAGCTTGTATGGCAGAATATGGTCAAGTGTGTCTGAATATGATTCTGAGTTATCAAAAAGAAATTGTTAATTTGAAATATTAACTCTATCTATTAATCTCTGATTTGTGGTATTAATTTGGTTAATGTGTATTTTAAAGAAGCATTGTTAGATAAAGAGTTACCTGAGTTAGTCATGAGCATCTGTGGGACCAAGGCTGCAGTTGAAGCTCACCTAATAATTCAAGTTTGTAATCAAGACAATATTATGCAGCTGAAAGTTTCCTGTGTGCCATTACATGCTGCTCCCTGGACGGCGGGCTGGCATCTCCTGACTGAGCCTTCCTCTTCCCAGAATTCTCCTCTCTGCTTGCCCCACCTATATTTCCTGCCTGGCTACTGGCCAATCAGCATTTTGTTTATCAACCTATCAGAGCAACATATATTCATAGTGTACAGAAAGATATCCATAGCACCTCCCTTTTCCTGTCTAATCAAAAAGGAAAGTTTAAACTATAGCATAGTAAAATTATATATAACAAAACAGTTATCAAGCTAGAATTACAGTTACAATATCTGGTCTATTTATATTTGGCAAATTCAAAAAAAATAATCCTGTATTTGTGAGTTTAAGGTTTCATATCTAATTTATCTTTTATCATAACTAAGGAAAATTATAACTGTCTCGTCTTCAACTACATCAAAGACCTCAGAAGGATACAATATTACCTAAGTAAATAGGAAAAGCATTGTAAGCAACTTCCAAAAATTTAGAATGACAGGAACAGCTGGCTACTTGGACAGTTACCTAAAGTTCTTCTGCAACATTAGCGCATCATCTTCAGCCTATAGGACTAGAATCTTTCAGTCACTTCTCTCTGTGTCCTGTAGAATGTTGGGCAGTCTCCTCTGCAAAGCAGGAACCTGAAGGACCGTTTTGCCTTGCAAAGTTCAGTGGTCACCTTCCTATGGGTTCTGCATGTCCAGTCAATACAACATTTTGTCAAGCAGTCCAGACAAGAACAGTTTCTTGCCCAAATGGCTATTTTTTGCCAAGAAGATAAACTCCATATAGAGTGTCTTTGATGCCCATCTTTCTCTTTGAAGTAAATTGGTGCTGCCAGGAGCAGATATGTCTACTGTACAGAAAGTCTAAATTTTTAAAACATTTTTAATGCCACATTCTGTAGGTCTTTGAAGTGTTTGAAGATTACCTATCTAATTGAAATCTATTTATACCTACAAAACTTAACTAACATGACTATAAGTTTGATTATCATAGATGATTAACTATTAATCTGTATTTTTAATGATACAACTTTAAATGAGTTGTATAAACATAATACCTTAAACAAGAGTAAAAATATACATATAGTATAACAAAATTAAATTTAAATTTGTATCAATGAACTAAAATCCATAGCAATGTAAAATATTTTACACAAGTTGTTGCTCTTTAAAAGTAGATTCAATAATCTATTCTTTCATCCTATCATATTTATATCCTATCCCCCTTTTTTCTCTAGAAAGATATTGACTATGACCAATAACAATTTGTATCCAACAACCTAAACAAAGACAAACAACCATAATCCAGTTTTTGGGAATGTGGGTGTAGTGTTCTAGGTTATTTCCTGCTGATAGGAGGTGCTAGTAGTCTTATGGGGAATCCTGAGAAAATTTGAGATAATGGTCAAGTTCTGGAAGACTGGCTATAATCTTTGTTGATAGGTACCATCTGTTACGTTTCAGAAGGTCTGGCTTGATCAAATCTGATCCATCTTAACGTGGAACAAATCCATAGCTTCTTGTTTCCTGTGAAAACAAAAGCAGAGCCTCCTTTCCAAAGCAACATATCCTTAGATTCAAATTTTGAAGTCAAGATACCTTTAAAATACATATATTGGCTTAACTCAGCAGCCTTTACAGTCAAATGTCTTTCTGTAGTTAAAAATCCCAAAGACAGCATAATCCAGATTCTCTGTGTAATATCCATCTTTATGTGGCTTATTTTTTTATATTACTTTTACGTTCTCTGTAAAGACTTTATTTTTTTTAAAAAACTTCCAATTTCTTCATATAACTGTCTATATTCCTTTTCCTCTCTCTTCCAAACCTACGTACATTTTCACTCACATTGTAAACTGTTTAGGGTTTATCTCATCTGAATCTGTTTTATTGTGAATCTATTGCTTTAAACTGCAGTATTACTAGGACTGAAATGGCAGCATTGGCTGCTGGCTCCGCCCACCTCAGTTTTCCAACATGACGGTGGTATGTTTATCACCAGCTCTGGCTCTGGGAGCCACGTGTACCACCAACTCTTGGAAGCAGTGGTTCTATACCTCCGTTAAAGCAGCATGTAGCTCAGAAACCTTTTTTTTTTTTTTTGTACTAGCAAAACCTATATCCACCAGGCAGCATGTTGTACATCTTGCAGACACCACTGTGTACAGTGGCAGGAATCAGCTATGCTGCACTCAAGCCCATATGCTGTGAACCCGCCATACTGTAGCTCAAGTCCATGCCATGGCATCTCTGTACCTTGGCATCTCTATATCTCCACCCGCATGAGACATGAAGTAGAAAGCTGTTTTTGGCTCCGTTTAGAATTGCTTATTAAGTATTCTCAGGTTTCAGGTGGAAACTTGAGCCGTTGGGTGCCATTTGTAGCTGAAAGTTTCCTGTGTGCCATTACATGCTACTCCCTGGACAGCAGGCTGGCGTCTCCTGACTCAGTCTTCATCTTCCCAGAATTCTCCTCTCTGCTTACCCCATCTATACTTCCTGCCTGGCTACTGGCCAATCAGCATTTTATTTGTCAACCAATCAGAGCAACACATATTCATAGCATACAGAAAGACATCCACAGCAATATTAAACCATTGGACAGGAGAGGACAGTAATAACCTGTGTCAGGGTATACATAGCAAGACTTACATACAGAGCAATGGTCAGAAGTACATGAGGAGAATATCTGATGGTACATACATTTCAGGATCATGAGCAGAATTTATACAATTAATAATAGAACATTTTAAAAAGACAGTCCAGTCTCTGGGTAAGAAGGTTCTGTGAGCAAAAAAGAAATGAGGGGGAGTGACCCTTGAGATGTAAAATTCGCTTGTTGTTGTTTCATGCTGATATAAGGCAAAGTTGAGAGTTCAGAAGGCTGGAAAACAGTGGAAATTTGGGGAAGAGCAGGCTTTTTCATGCGTTGTCCATGCAGGCAGCAACTGGATCAGTCTGTGCTGAAAAGCAACCAGGAGAGTGCAGCTGGACTCCCTGGTCTGTGGGCTGGAGGGTGGGGCACAGGGCTGCAGCTAGACAACATATCCATCGTCAAGAGGATGACAGCCTGTAACTCTTTAAATAATTAGAATTTCTTGCTGGAATAAATCTACATATTAATGGTAGATCATACAGTTAAGGAGTTTTAAAGAAGAAACGCTTTCTCTTAGGTGTACATATGGAATATTAAATGCATGGTTTTAGCAGATAAGAGAAGGGGATATCAGGCCAGGGAGAGAGGGAAGGCTTGCCCCCAGAAAAAAGAATTGTAGGTGGGATAATAAATTGTAGTCAGGTTATATTCCTCCCGGTCCTTCTCAGCTTCTGGGCATTGGTGAATTTTGATCTTCTGAAGCTTACAAGAACCTTCTTAAAAAGACAAAATCTTTAGACATATTAGCAATATGATAACAGTGGTGATATTTTGTCAGAGCAAAATTATGAACCTTTGGAGTCTCAAGAAAACTGCAGGATAGCAAGAGAATGAAACCTGAAATTTGTCATTTATATATCTCAAATCTTGTTTATCTTTTGATAAAAATGAATAAAATACATATAGAACAGAATTATCATTTTCAATCATATTCCTGTAAGTTTTGACATCATCGATGAACAGAGTTTATCTAAAGGCCCTGGAATTATATCAATTTATTCATAAAGCCAAGGCCTAATTATTAAGAATCTAGAGGTAAATAACAACTTGTAATTAGACTGGTAGCTAAGAGGCCTTTGTCCTGCAGTGGCCTGGCCATGTGGTATGGTCAAGCAATCCAGGATCCATAAAGGTGAGTCAGTATCCTGTGGAAACATGCAAACATATCTTCTTCCTGATGTTATTAAAACATCAGGACCTTTGCAGTTACCAGTGAGGAGGTCCTGGAGGCTTGGGTGTGGCTTTGCGGAGAAGTGTCTGAGGAAAGAACTCATATAGTCTTCAGACATATTAATTACAAACAGAGCATGATTTAAGATATGATGAGAGGATGAGTATTTAAGATCTCCATTTTGCAACTTACATATTTGGGTTTTTAAGTTATGATGAGCTCTTCTCCCATAATTTGACCTTGGGGGTAATAAGGAATGTCTGTGGAGTGGGAGATATGAAAAGTTAAGCATCAGTACTTAAGAGCTTTTAAAGTATATGTAGGGCCATTGTCTGTATTTCTAACATTGAAAAGTAGTGAAACAAATGCTGTAGTATATCTTTAAAGTCTTCTCCAGATTGGGCTATAGCACAGAAGACATGAGAGTAGGTGTCCACGCATATGTGGACAAATGCCAATTTTCCAAAGGAGGGAACATGAGTTACATCCATTAAATCACAAGGATGTAGGCCTGGTGGGTTAACTCCTATAGGGAGAGGATTTGTAGTTATTGGACAGACATTACAATTGTGCACAATGGATCTGGCAGCTTCTCAAGAAATTTGAAATTAAAGGTGAAGTGCCATACCTATGATTCCCTTTATGAATGGGATCTGGAAGCATTGTATGCACATGAGCATGACCAATAAAGAAAAAATGAATTCTAGATCGAATTAACTCCTGCCATTTTGAAAGCAAGTTTCGGACTCTTAAAAATCATCAATAATTAATGCAGCTTGGCCTTAAGCAGAGCCACCAGTAAATATTAAAGTTGCTGGAGGGGGCATTGGGTCTGATTTAGTTTTATAGGGGAAAAGAAAGTTGCAAGATGTAAGCATATGAATTTTAACAGATACTGGTCAGGCAGTTCATGTGAAAAAGTGCCAGTGTATCCTATCTGAGCTACTTGCCAATCATCAGACTCATAAAACAAGATATTATCCTGTTCAGCGGCATAAGGAGGATTATCATATGAATATCCTGCCCAAATAATTTCCTCTCTTTTCTGTCCATTTTCTTAGGCAAAATAACCAGACTCCATGGTTTGTTGTAATCTATACAAAGGAGTCTTTTAGAATTAAGTCCCTCTTCTAAGTGCTGAGGAGGCTTTAACCTCAGGGGTTAATTTTCCTGGTGATCTTGGATTAGGGTCACCATGAAGAATGTCAAATAGGAGACTGAGTACAACCTTGAGTATGTCCAAATAAGTATGTATCCAGTGTCCAAATAGGTATATACCCAGAGATGTCCTCAAGCAGCTTTTGAAAATCATTTAAGTTTTTAAACAGTCCATTCTCAATTGAAAAGGTTGTGGAGAAACAAAATCCATGTGAATAACACATCCTAAATACGAGAAAGGAGACTGAATTTGGGTGTTTTTAGGAGCCACTTGAAGCTCATGTAAAGTTAATTGTTGGACCAGAAATTGTAATGTCTTTTGCAAACAGGCTCTGTCAGCATGAGAACCTCTAATACGGTCTCTGAAAATTTGGAGAAGGCAAGCTAAAAGCAAAACACTGACAATCTTCAGGGTGAAGCGGTATGGTAAAGAATCAATCTTGTAAATCTATGACAATTATATTGATCTCTAGGGATAGCTGTAGAAGATGCAAGCCAGGCTGTAAAGTTCCCATGGGCTCCAATGAATTTTATTTAATTTTTTAAGATCTTGTAACAGCTTCCATTTGCCTAATTTTTTCTTAGTAACAAATATTGGGGTGATTCAAAGGCTGGTAGGGGGCTTTATAAACGCCATTTTAAAGTTTTTCCTCCACCAAACAGGTAGAAGCTTCAATTCTCTCATCATTCAAAGGTCATTGTTTAACCCAGATAGGAGCATCAAACTTCCATGAAATGGGGTCAGCAGTGAGGGGAACAGTGACTCTTAGGATAAATTTTGATACCCTAGGCCATGCTATGTCTCCCTAATAACAGCTGTAGGGCACTTTTCACAGCACTTTGGTAGTGTGTTTTACGTATTTGGGCATACTTATAGTTGTGGATGGTCAGGTTATGATTTCCATTTAAGCTGTATAATTTTGATGTATAGAAATAATACTGGGATATTTTACATTACTCAGACTGACATAGGATTCTCAGTCACAAAGACAGCCTTTTATACAAATAGTTAATTTTGGACTTCAGAACAAATTCAAAACAGACTAAACTGCCCCTGCAGAAAATACACAAAGACTAATCCCCAGGTGTTGTATTGCTAAATCAAGGCCAGGCTGTTCACATCAAGACATAGCTCCTTTCAGTAGTTCTCTTTCTGCACGTACCCTGACTGCTCAAGGTTCAACCAGTTGTTTACTGCCTGGGATTCCTCACCAACCTACAGCTAGGTGCATGGGTCAATGTGGACGTTACTAGCCTAAGAAAAACTATGTGACTTATCTTGTGTTGTGAGAATAGGTAGGGCCTTGAACATGTAACTTATACTTGTCCAGAGTTTGGCTGTGGGAGGGTAGTAGCAGCAGCTGTGTGGAGAGAGACAGCTGTGTAGAGCTATGTGAGAGTCAGTGTAGAATGTGAGTAAAGTGTGTGTGTGTGTGTGTGTGTGTGTGTGTGTGTGTGTGTGTGTGTGTGTGTGCTGAGTGAGAGATGAAGAAGAAGAAGCATGAGAGAAGTATGAAGAACTGAGTGGGTGAAAGAATGAGTGAGTAAAGAGTGAGTGAATAACCTAGAAGAAGTATGTGTGTGTGAGTGAGTGTGTGTGTGTGTGAGAGAGAGAGTTATGTGAAAGAGCTACTGCTATGTAGAGGAGCTATGCCTAGGAACTGTGTAAAGTGCTGTATCTGTGGACTGGCACCTAAGTTGATTGCATATCTTAGAAACTGTAAAGACCTGATTTTAAATTATGTTATAAAGCCATGTAACAAAGCAGCATTAAGCTGGCAAAACAGATATGCAGGCCAACGAGACAGAATAAAAGATCCAGGCATGAACCCATGCAGCTACATCATCTGAATTAACTTTTTTTTAGATTTTATTTATTCTTATTTTATGTGCATGCATGTTTTGCCTAGATATATGTCTGTGCAGTATGTGTAGTCAGTGCTCACAGAGACCAAAAGAAGGCATTGGATCCCCTGGAATTAGAGTGACAGATGACTGTTAGCTACCATGTGGGTGATAAGAATTTAATCCAAGTTTTCTGGAAGAGCAGCCAGTGCTCTTAATCATTGAGCCATCTCCCAGCCTCACATGTCTGTTTTTTTGACAAATTTCCAAAAATACTGACAGGAAAAGCAGCCTCTTGACAAACCGTGCCAGGAAAACTGGATATCTACATGTAGAGTGTGGTGGTATTTTGTTCCCCAAAATATTGTGCATGCTAATAAACTTATCTGGGGTCACAGAACAGAACAGCCACAATATTAAACATAGAGGATAGGCAATGGTAGCACACACCTTTAATCCTAGCATTTCAGAGGCAGAGATCCTTCTGGATCTCTGTGTGTTCAAGGATACAGCCAAGCATGGTGACTTACGCCTTTAATCCCAGAAAGTGAGCCTTTAATCCCAGAGAGTGATGGCAGAAAGCAGGAAGGTATATAAGGCGTGAGGACCAGAAACTAGAAGCTTTTAGCTGGTTAAGCTTCAGGCTTTCGAGCAGCAGTTCAGCTGAGAGCCATTGGGATGAGGACACAGAAGCTTCCAGTCTGAGGAAACAGGATCAGCTGAGGAACTGTCGAGGTGAGGAAGCTGTGGCTTGTTTTGCTTCTCTGATCTTCCAGCATTTACCACAATAACTGGCCTTAGGTTTGATTTTATTGATAAGAACTTTTAAGATTCCTGCTACGGTAGAGGGATGGAATTAGATGCATATTTCTCATCCTGCTTGAAATCAATACAATGGATTAGAGACCTTAACTAAAACCTCAACCTCCAAAACTGCTAGAGGAAAAGATTGGGAAACTCTTTGAGGTATAAGGACGGGTAAGGAGATTGTGACTAGAACATTAGTAGCTCAATAAATAAGGTCAAGAACTGGCAAGTGAGACCTCATGAATTTAAACAAAAAATCTGTACATCACAGTAAGAAGTTAACTGGATGAAGAGACTGCATGCACAATAGGAGAAAATCTTTGTTGGACAGGTTAGCAATATCTAGAATATAAAAGATCAAAACATCACCAATAACAAAAGAAACAACCCAATGAGAAAATAGACTAAGGAACAGAATAGAATGTTCTCAAAGGAGAAAGAAAAGAGATATTGTTAAAAGTTCTTAACTTCCTTGGCCATCAGGAAAATGCAAATTGAAATTACTTTGGCATCTCATCCCCAGTCCTTTCATAATGGCTATCTTTAAGAAGACAAAAGACAATAAAAGCTGGGAGGGTGAGGAGAGAAGACTCCTTATTCACTGGGGGTAAGGGTGTACACTGGAATAGCAAGGATGTGGAAGAAAGTGTAGAACTAGCATAGGACCCAGATATATCACCCCTGGGCATATGCCCAAAAGATTGCCATGCTATTAGAGGGATACCTGCACATCTGTGCTTATTGCTACTCTGTTCATAATAGCCATAATAGCAAGGGAATGAA
Organism: Peromyscus californicus insignis; assembly: GCF_007827085.1. Classification (NCBI taxonomy): domain Eukaryota; kingdom Metazoa; phylum Chordata; class Mammalia; order Rodentia; family Cricetidae; genus Peromyscus; species Peromyscus californicus. The sequence continues at coordinate 70,415,158 of NW_026294617.1, forward strand.
ATCAGCCTAGAGTCATCAACTGATGAATGAAATATGAAAATAGGTTACATATACAAAATGGCATTTTATGTCATAAGGACATTTCCTGTCATAAAGAAAGCAAATTATCAAATTTCCATGAAAAAATAAATTGAATTGAAAAATATTGTACTGTGAAGTAACTCAGACACAGAAAGTCAAATACTTCATGTTCTCTCTCATATTGTGAGTTGTGAGGGGTAGTTTTCATTTTTAACTCGACAGCATCTCGAATCAATTAGAAGACATACTTCCAGTGAGAGCTGTGAGGGATTATTTTGATTATCTCAGCCTTCTGTTATTCCTGTGAAGAATACCTTGCTGAGGCTAATTCAGGTGGGAAGACCCAAGCTAAATGGGGGGAACAGTTACCTCAGACTGGATCCTGGACTGCATAAAAGGAAAACACTAGCTAAGCAATAGGATTCATCTTTTTTTTTTTTTAATTCCTGACTGCAAATTGCAATGTGACCAGCTGCCTCAAGCTCCTGCCTCCAGCACTTCCCCACTGTGATCGACTGTACTCTAAAACTGTTAGCCAAACTCAATCCTTTATCCCTTAAGTTGCCCCTCTTTATGGCATTTTTATCACAGCAATAGGAAAAGTAAGACATAGGTCGTCGGTTCGTGTGTGTGTGTGTGTGTGTGTGTGTGTGTGTGTGTGTGTGATTTAACATAGGATGACCATCTGTTGGCACCACAAAACTAGTAATGGTCCATTAAAGGTGAACAAGAGTTGTTTTAATGGAGAGGAGTGTGGGAGGTACTTATATGTATCTAAGGAGAGTGGAGGAGGTGATACCAGGGGTAGACTGGCTTATGTGTGGGAAGTAGGGAAATAAGGAACAAGAGGAAGGTGGGAGAGGGAGAACTAAACTAAGCATTCGTGGTGGCTAATACTGGTTTTCCACTTGACTACACCTGTCAACTTGACTTCATCCACTTAAGGGATAAAGAGTTGAGTTTTGCTCATAGTTTCTGAGTGCATTCTACCATGGGAGGGGATGTCCTTGTGACAGGAGCTTGAGGGAGTGGGTCACATTGCAATTTACAGTAAAAAGTCAACAGTAGCTGCATACATGTGTGAGGAATTTTCTCTATTGGATCATTTGAAGTAGCAAGACCCATCCTAAATCTGGGCCATCCATTCCTTCTGGTAGCAGCCCACACGAAAGGAAGCTTTTGTTTTTTACCTGCTTGCCCTCACTCTTGCTGTCAAGTTCATCTATTCAGTTCCTGATGTATTCCTTGGCTGGTATTAGTACCTACTTCTTCAGGATTACAAAGCAGACTAAAGACTGACAGCTCTCTAGGAATTCCCCAGGACTCCGTCACTAGATCGGGATTGATGAGACATCCAGCCTTGTGAACTGGACAGCTACTGGATTCTTGGCCTTTCAATTAGGAGATAGCCATTGTGGGGCTACCTGGACCACAGCTTGTAAGTCTCCCTAATAACACATATATATTAATTCTATCAGTTCTGTTCCTTTAGAATCCTTACTAACACAGCATGTATTAAATGTATTTAAGACAGCATGTATTAAAATGCCTCCTCCATCTTGCTGTAACTGCCTCTCTGATGTGGCAATGTATTTCATACTTGCCTTGATTTATGACTTTCTCTGTTCTATAAAACTACAAAGCTTCATGAAACTGCTTCTATATTAGAATATGGAATTTAACCTAAATCTGTGTTTCTGTGCCATGGGCACTCAAAATGGCTCCAGATGAAACTGTCTCATGCTCTTTAAGATGAGAGCTGTATCATGTGTTAACAGAGCCCCCTACAAAATTTCAGATTAAAAGACAAAACTGTAGTCAAGATCAGGAGGAAAATAGTGTCAGACAGACATGAAGAAGGACAGCTAAGTAACTGAATTTGACTTAGGAGTTGAGGCAAGTGAGGGCGGAGAAAGAGGGTAAAGATTGGTAAATAAGTTAGGATCACAAGATGGGGAACTTTAAATGTTAGGCTAAGCAATTGGTACTAACTCTAAGCAGTGAGAAGTGAATGTTTTACAGTGGAGAAGTATAGCAATAATGCCTAGTATTGATTAGAAACTAATAAGGTGCTCATTACAGTACATAGGTTAAGAAGGTCACAACTAAGTTAGCAGGGAGAATAGGAAGTAGAAGGGCTTGTAAAAATCAACATGGAATACAGTCCAGATCAGTATAGGGAGACACCGCAGTGAGTGATCTTGTTCTCTTACATCTCTACACAGCTCTTCTTCCCTCTGCAGATGACTTGTCAGTGACTGTCTTTTCTCCATCTCCTCCCTCCGCAAACAGCTATTTCATCAGTAGGTCACTACAGCAGGTCAACACTGTCATCTACTGTTCATGTTTTGTACTGTCTCTCTCTCTCTCTCTCTTCTTTTTCCACTTTTTCTCCTCCGCTTTCTCTTTGCCTGAACCTACTTTTCTTACTGTTACCTCTTCCAAAGCCCAGAGGCTGACTTGATTTATGATTGATGGGTGAATATCTTTATTTCCTCTTTTTAGTCTACCATTGACAAACCCTCCCATTTATCTACTCTTGTTATTTTTTCCCTTTCTTTTCATTATTCTCACTTCTAGGTGTGTCTCTCTTCTTTGATCCCCTGTAACAATGTAATACTTATCACTATTCTCACCTTTATCATTTACCTCTTCCTTGTCTTTGTACTTACACTAACACCAGATTAGTATGCACAGCAGTACTACTGGAGTCTCTTTGCTCCAGAAGCCCATTGGCATTAAACATGTGTCTGTTTTGTAGTCACTTGCTGCTCTAGAGTGAGTTAACTATTAGATAGTGACTGTTGCTGGAAACAGTACTCAACTCACAGGACAGACTGAAGCTAGAGCCTGGTACCTGGAACACATTGTAACAAATGAAAACATCCCCACAACTGCACTATAACCTTGTCTCTCCTGAACACTGCAAACACATTCACCCAAAGAAGAAAGAGAACCTGAAATAAAAGAACAGCAGCAACAACAAACTCTTAACTAATGACAATCTCATGGGGCAGGTCCCAATGCAAAAACAGAAGAGATAGGGAGACCCAGGACAACTTGTCTCATCCTAAAATTGCTAGAAGTGACCCCAGGTCAAAATTCCTTATACAAAGTTCCAGATGCAGAATTCAAAAGAATGATTATAAATGTGGTAAAAGAATTCAAAGAGGACACTAATGATTTTCCAAGACTATACAGACAGCTGAATGAAATATAGAAGTAAACTGATGATATGAAAATAGAACTGAATGAAGAGAAAGGACTACAGGAAACAAACAAACAAACCAGAATGACTATAGAAACGAAACAACACAAATAACAAAATGTAAACTTCAGTGGAAAGCCTCAGCAATAGAATGGATCATATGGGAGAGGGTCCGAAGGGCAATGATAACTTTTTAAAAATGTGTGAAGGGAACATGCCAGAACTTTGACACTCCATACAAAGACCAAATCTCTAAATTATAAACATACAGAAAGGAAAAGAAAATCACAGAAGAAGCTGGGCTGTGGTGGCACATGCCTTTAATCCCAGCACTTGAGAGGTAGAGGCAGGCAGATCTCTGTGAGTTCAGGGCCAGTCTAGTCTACAGAGCGAGTTCCAGGACAGACGGGACTGTTACACAGAGAAATCCTGTTCTGAAAACATAATAAAATAAAAAAAAAAGAAAAAGAATATTTCCCAAATCTAGGAAAAGAGAAGCTCCTTACAAGAGGCACACAGAACAGCAGACAGACAGGACCAGGAAAGAAACTCTCACATCATACTCTAGCCAAATAACCAAATGTACAGAATAAAGAAAATATTTCAAAAGCTGAAAAAGAGAAGGAACACGTCACATTTGAAGGTTGGCCAATTAAAGTAATTGCCAACTTTTCCTTTGAAACCATGAAATCAGTAAGGGAATAGACTGATGTCTTTCAAACTTTGAAAGATCACAACCAATAAAACTATCTGTCATAACTGAAGGTGAAAAAAAAACAGGCTAAAGAAAAGTTATGACCATCGATCCAGTCCTATGGAGGATACTGGAAAGGATATTTCAGTCTGTGAGAAAGGAAAACCCATGTGAAGCTAAGACACTTACCAAACAAAAGAAGACTAGGGCCCAAACACCACAACACCAACAAAATGATGGCAATTAATACACACCTTTCAGTAATAAATCTGAATATCAGCAGTCCCAGTTCACCCATTAAAAAACTCAGACTAGTAGAGTGACTAGAAAACAGAATGTTGTCTGCCTGTGCAAACCTCACGTTCCTGGGCCTAGCTCTGGACTCTTTCTCGCACACAGGCCTAACCTGATGAGTTCTCTGCCAACCTGCCCATGCCGACTCCACACGCCTAGACTAGCCCCTGTACCAGCCCAGCATACTAGCCCACATTGCTAGAGCAATAAGACAAAAGATGTCAGCCTAAGTTTTACTTGATGTTTTCTTTCTGTTTGTTGAAAAATTATACTAAATTCATTAACGTTTTATAATAAAGAAAAATAAAAGACAGAATTGAAAAATTCCACACCAAAAAAGTTTTAAAACTTTGTTTCTCAATGATTTACTTTATACCTGAATAGAATAGTTCAAATTGATAACTGTCGAGAGCATCCTTGGCATCAAATAAACACTTTTAGTGCCAAATCTGTGATCATTTAGTATCTTCTTCCAGCAGTCAATGTTTCATGGAGAAATGGCTGATTTCAAGAGTGGAACAGTTAACATAGTATTAATAAGGACCTCATTGTGGTTCTTATCTTTCCTAATGCTACAACCCTTTAATACAATTCCTCATGTTGTGATGATCCACATCCACAAAATTATTTTTGTTGCTACTTCATAATTTTGCTACTGTTATGAACATTAATGTAAATATTTTTGGAGACAGAGGTTTGTTAAAGGGGTTATGACCCACGGGTTGAGAAGCACTGAATAAGGCTGACAAATATTTCTCAAGTTGCACAAAAAGCAGTTGAGAGATTTGTTTTGTCTAATTAGAGAACTTCAACACCTAATTCTGATGGAACAATTCTCATATCAACAACAATAACTTCTGTGGGTCTAAGCCCACTAACTTTAAATCTGTTCATTCATGATGACACAAAAATGCAAAAGTGGACACATTAGGAAAATGCTAAAAGGCCACTTAATTCCACCTCTTTAATTAAAAACTTGAAGTAAACAAGGAGGTAAAACATGTTCTGCCTTTCCTATAAAAGGAATATGACTGAAAAAAATGCTAGCTAACTTCCTCTAACACAGTATTATAGTAAATGCATGATGTATTAGCGCTGGCATATTACCACTCTGAAAGTGCTAATGAATGAGGGACTGAGATTATAGTAACTCAGCACCACACACATATCCCAGTAGACCAACTCCTTGCAGATTCAGGACGCTCACCTGCTTTTCCATTACTGAATATCCAGCTCCTCCTGTGCAGTAGTTTTTCACTAAGTGTTAAATGGATGAATATTGAATGTACTCCTTGGTATTTTGTATTGCTTTATTAGAATACCAAGAGTGTCATTTTGGATGGATGGGTCTCTCCTAAGAGTCACAGATTTCTCAGGAAAGTTGGTGCTAGGCTGGATGAAGAGCAGGTAGGCTGGATGAAGAGCAGGTAGGCTGGATGAAGAGCAGGTAGGCTGGATGAAGAGCAGGTAGGCTGGATGAAGAGCAGGCAGGCTGGATGAAGAGCAGGTAGGCTGGATGAAGAGCAGGCAGGCTGGATGAAGAGCAGGTAGGCTGGATGAAGAACAAGTAGGCTGGATGAAGAGCAGGTAGGCTGGATGAAGAGCAGGCAGGCTGGATGAAGAGCAGGTAGGCTGGATGAAGAGCAGGTAGGCTGGATGAAGAGCAGGCAGGCTGGATGAAGAGCAGGTAGGCTGGGTGAAGAGCAGGTAGGTTGGATGAAGAGCAGGTAGGCTGGATGAAGAGCAGGTAGGCTGGATGAAGAGCAGGTAGGCTGGATGAAGAGCAGGCAGGCTGGATGAAGAGCAGGTAGGCTGGATGAAGAACAAGTAGGCTGGATGAAGAGCAGGTAGGCTGGATGAAGAGCAGGTAGGCTGGATGAAGAACAAGTAGGCTGGATGAAGAGCAGGTAGGCTGGATGAAGAGCAGGTAGGCTGGATGAAGAGCAGGTAGGCTGGATGAAGAGCAGGTAAGGGGATGGCAGAGGAAGCATATCTGGGATTGAAATCAATAAGAGCAGAGTCACAGAGGCAGCGTCCCACCAGGAGCCCCTGCCATGGGTTCAACAGTGTTTGTGGGGTCCTCTCTATGAGCACACATTTTCAGCATCCATGAAACTTCATGACAATTGTGTAAACATTGTCATTCCCACCTGGCAGCTGAGGAAACAGGCCCAGAGAAGTAAATGGGAGTGTCTAACATCGTGCATCTGGTGAGGTCAGCGCCATGATGAGACTTTCACCTTTGCATATCTGACTCAGATCTTTCGAATATTATGTCATGGCAAGCTTTCTTTAGATTTTGGGTTCCTTAAGTGTGACCAGAAGTGAACATAATTATTCTAGGTTCCCCTTATGCGGGTAGAACTCAGAGCCATTATGCTACAGGTAACAGTATACCCTAATGACACCCAGTGATGCTTGTGGAAATGCTTTGCAGATCGATACAGTTCTTAATAAATGGTGTAGTTACAAGGTTGAAGGGTATATGTTTCCTTTTAGTGGACGTACTCTCCTAATCAGATCCAAAATTGAGGAGAACTATTGTCTTCCAACATAAGGTTTATAAATTCAGGCCACCCAAAGGGAGGGCTTCTTTTAAAAGGGCCCTTTTTTTTGTTAAAGGGTTATCTCTGCTGGTGCATAAATTGAAGCAACTGTCTTGATGTGTTTGTGGTGCTATGCTGTGGTCATAGGAGAGGAGCCATTTAAGCATAAAAGAAGGCAAAGCAAAAGCAGAACATGCAAACAATCAAACTGGGACCAGGTCCTAGATCCTAGTCCCAGCATGGTAAGTAAACCTGTCTCTTTCCATCTGTACATCTAGAAGATGTCACTGAGAACTATTCTCTGTCTAGATAGCAATCAATGGTCTTTGAAACCTCATTTCCCCAGTGTGTGGTAGGCCCTGGTTGGCTGGTTGGCAGGGCTCATTGAGGGGTGCTTTTAGGAAGTCACTCTAAAGGATGTGGCAATCCAGGTCTTGCCCAGGGAGGAGGAACCTGAGTTTATTCATGGGGTTTTCCCCATGCGCTGTCAGTGCCAGCCTTATTTCATTTGATTTTCTCTCAGTGCAGCTAGGCAGCAATGAGCCTCAGACTTCTGTCTATCTTTTGCTAGGGGGACTTCTCACTGTCAGCTTTTCTTTGGAAGTCAGAGCCTGGGTGCTGTATTCCCAAGGAGAGAGTGCTTTTCTAGAGCTACAGAAAGCAAAGGCTGGAGGAGGAGACACCTGCTGGAGAAGGGGCAGGGACTGGAGGCTAAAGAAGGAAACAAGCAGCTAATAAGGCGAGACTACACTCTGCCTCATTGGGCTGGGACAGCAGGAGGTCAGGTATTTCTGAATGTGAGTGTTCTTCAGATGCCCTTTTTTTCTTAAGAGGCTCTACTCCATCAGTGGACATCTAAACATGGTGAAGGAAACTCTTATCTCTCCTGTTTAAGCTGTCCTCCACACAGGAAAGCTGCCTCTGTTTTTCCAGATGAATCATGTACTAGCAATCTATTATCTTCTTGCATAGGCAGTTGGTTTTGGATTTACCTCTACACCATTTCTTCATGGTCTCTCAAGCCTTGAAATTTTGCCTACTGTTTCTTTTATGTATAGAGGAAGCATAGCAATGTGAGCCAGTCAGGGAGTTGGGAGAGGCCATCAGTTCAGTGACCTTCAAGACCAGGCCTGTTGTCATCCTTAAGAGTTCAGGTGTATGGTCCAACAAGGTTGAGGTACAGTTCGTGACATTAATACTCATGGTTAGGAAAGCAGAAAAGTTACAAGTTACATAACTAGGATCCAAGCTTTCTGTTGGCCAGGACTGACAATGTTTTCTAGCAGTGTTCAGGAGGCAGGTCCTTTTCTGGGAGGCCAGCTGGCATGGTTCTGTCATGAGCAAGTTGGTTCTTGCCTCTTATTTGGCTAATGAAGACATTGGATTTCTCTCATGTATTTATGAAGTGCCTGCCCTGTTGTGATGAGCTCATTTAGGGAGAGTGGCTGGAGGAAAGTTTCTGAATTAATGGGATCTTGTGTGTTATTTAATGATTTTTGTGTTGCTCTAAAATCCTTCATATGCTCAATTCTTGAGCTGTAATGTTAAACACTTCCTTCTGTAGATATCAATTGTAGTGTCAAAACAGTGCAGGGTGATGTCTATGACATCTTACCTCAACATCTCCTGCATTGTTTCTCAACTGGGGAAAGTTGATGACTTGGTTAGCAACAGAAGCAGTGGACATTTCCCACTGAGCATGAGTAAGAAGTTCATTTCTGCCTACAAAGGCAAACATGATTCTTGGATCTGGGGAACACCGAAGTAATTCTGCACTTTATCCCTTAGTCCCATGCTAAGAATCTCCACCAACAGAAACAAAGGCAGAATTGAGGTTACTAGTAGAGGCCCTGGAAGCTGACAGGTCTGGCTAGGAGGCGTAGCCTCTCCTACTCACTTGGGAATTTTGGGGATGTGACTTAAGTTCTTGGACATATGCTCTCATAGGTCACTGTGAGGCTCAGCGAAGAGTCTAAAGAGTCCTCACACAGTATTTGAATCACAGAATGTGATCAGTGAGTGGAAACAGTTGGTTATTATCTTCCCATTAGAATAGAGATTGACTACTCATTCCTCTGAGATCTTAGAATAGGGAACTTAAACGCTATGGCTTTCCATACTTCTGATTGTCCAATGGTTCCAGATGGAGCCCATACCTGCCTCTACTTGTCATTCAAGATTGAGTATTCTTCTCTGTAAAAAAAATGGCCTTCAGGATAATTGTCTTACAGGGATTTTGTAAGGGCCAAATATAAAATTGCAGCACTAGAAATGAAATCATCTATACAGGGTCATTATTATTGCTACTGAGGGACTTTAGAAATTGTACTTGTCTGCCGTGGAAGGCTTAGAATTAACCACATCCACTACAAGGAACAGGTGTCTCCTGGGCTGTAGAAAGTGGCTGTGGAGAGGCTTGCTAGATACAGACATTAGTCTCTTTATATCTATGAAACAACTGAGGTGTGCAGGTGACCCTGAGGAGCTGAGCCAGGTGCTAGCTCTCTGGAGGCACACAGAGAGTAAGGAAACAGACAGGGAGCCCAGCAGTTAGCACAGTCATGTTAACTGTCAGTGTTCTGTAGGGCCAGGGTCTTCAGGACTGCTGATATATAAGACTCCTTGTTGGTATCCTGGGACCATTTGAAGATGCTGCCCTGGCTTCTTATTTTCTCTGCTCTGGATCTCCTGGTGTATGGTAAGTTTTTTTTTTCCTTCTTATCGGAAGTGCCTTTGCTGAGTGGCACACAACTGTCCTTGTGTGGAATGACAGAAATGCTCCAGGTGTTGTCTTTACGAGAGCATGTGTAGCTTTGCCACTTGTGGCACTGCCCAGGAATTGACAGATTGCCATTAGTGTCCTGACAGCTTTTGTGATCCTCTACAAGTTAGTATATGACTCTTAACCGCATTCATGAATTAGAGTTGTTACTGAGGATTCAATTAGATACTATATTGATTACTTTTCTGTGACAAAATATTTGAGAAAAGGGTTTATTTGGGTTTGCAGTTAGACACACACACACACACACACACACACACACACACACGCGCGCGCGCGCGCGTGTGTGTGTGTGTGTGTGTGTGTGTGTGTGTGTGTGTGTGTATATATGTATATATATAATGGTTGGAAGACACAGTCAGTGGCAGGAGCTTAAGGCCTTTGGTCACCTTGTTTCCACAGCTGTGATGCAGAGAGCAGTGAATGCTGGTGTTCAGCTTCCTCTTACTCAGTCTGGTACCCTAGCTCATGGAATGTGCTGTTTAAAATAAGAGCAGAGCTTCCCAGTTTAACTAACCTGCTCTAGATAATCCCTTCAGGACATGCATAGAGATGTGCCAGGCTTTTTCTTTTGGGTCACCAACCAGCTCCCAAATCATGACATGGAAACTTTTTAATTTTGAATGCCCAGCCTAGCTTAGGCTCATTTCTGGTTATCTCTTTTAACTTAAATTAACCTATTTTTCTTTAACTATCTTTTGACTCAGGGCTTTTTACTTTTCTTTCGTTCTGTATATCTTACTTTCACTGCTTCCTCCAGTGTCTGTCTGTCTAGCAGCTGCCTGGTTTCTGGCCCTGGGTGTGTCCCTCTCTCTCCTCCTCCTTCTCTTATTTATCCCAAGCCTAGATTTCTCGTCCTATTTACTCTCTGCCTGCTAGCCCAGCCTATCCTTTCTCCTGCCTAGTTATTGGCCATTCAGCTTTTTATTAGACCAATCAGGTGTCTTAGGTAGGCAAGGTGAAACAAATACAACACATTTTTACATAATTAAACACACATCCTTACATCATTAAACAAATGCAGTATACACAAATGTAACACACCTTTACACCGTTAAGGTAATGTTCTTCAGCATAAACAAATGTAACACATCTTTGCCCAGTTAAAATAATATTCCACAACACAGAGTCTTGTCTCTTCAATAATTCTAAGTCTAGTCAAGTTGACTATAAAGGTTCAGCACAGTCTTCAAATCATGAATTTGAGGTAATTTACAGCTCTAACTCCCTCACCGTCTCACCACCAACCACCACCACCACCACCACCACCACCATCATTATCATCATCATCATCATCATTATCCTCCTCCTCCTCATCACCATCAAGTTAAACCCAGCTCAGAGTTTACATTTGTAAATAAATACCAATTTTGTGGGTGCAGGGCTGCCTTTACAACACCTAAATATGTTTCATCATTTTATAAAGTGATTAGACATGGAGTAAATATATGTGAATTCTTTTGAATTAAATGGACCTGAGCTTGGTAATTCTTAAATACTGGTTATATTTCTATGTTTTATGACACAATTTAGCTAGCTCTCTGCCTTCTACCCTTAGGTAGATATGTTACTGGGTTACATGGAATTAGTGTTGGAGAAACTCACAGAACAAAGAGAGCATAGTTGATCTTTTCACATTGTACATGAGGACACTAAGGCCTGATGGGGAAGTGACTTGCCCAAGTGTGACAGTGAGTTGGAATTAGCCCTCAGCCAGTTGCCTGGTTCTGCTCTGTATTTGTCATACTCACTGGCTGATGGCTAGTCTTGACCTCTGAGGTTCCTGTGGGTTTTATGGTCCCAATCTCCTGCCCTAGTGAGGCTTTTATTATATTTACCTTCACTCAACACCCCACTCTCACCCTAAGGGTCACAGAAGCCTTTCCTGGTCCCTAATCAGAGCCATGTTGCTTTCCCTGGGTCACCTGCATACCTACATCATAGTGCCACATACTAAGATGGTTGTCATTATCTTGAGCAAACCTTAATAGATTTATGAAGCATATACCAGTTCTTGAGACAGAATTATATGGATCACTGTGACTGTCCTCAGAGACAGAATTTAATAAAGATTATGTTCTCTTGGCTCACTCCTGGGTCCTTGTACCCCTTATTGCTTGTGTCCATCCTTGAAGATATAAACAGGGTCCCAGCTTCAGCAGTTGCTCCTACTAACCAGGCAACTTGACAAGGTTGAGTACAGATCCAGGTGAGTACTGAGCCCAAACTGGTCTACAGAGATGAGAATGGGTAGTTGTGGGTGATGAAGCTCCCTCCAAGGCTTCCAGATGCCACAGTGGGGGAGCTAGTGTCTTGGGTATGGTCTGTTACATGCTGATCTGTGGTCTCTCTTATAGGCAGTCCTACCATAGTTTCTCGACAGGAGTGGGGATCGAGTTCACTCACCTGCAGAGTCCCACTGAGCCTGCCTGTGGCCTACCTCATCACAGAGCAGCTTACCAGGATGGAGTGCCAAGATCAGACTACCTGCAGTCAGATGGTGCGGGTCCTACAGTCCCATTCCATCTACAACAAAGGCTGGTGTGATGTGGCCTTCAAGTAAGAGGCTGGTCAGGTCTCCAAATCCCATACTTAATACTGTTCCTCACAACATTCTTGTTTTCCTTATTCTGCATTTCCCATTTTCTGGGCTTCATTTGTGTTGCATTTATGATTGATTGAAAAGTGTTAGAAAAAAGAACTCAAACAAAATCTAGAAGTCATTAGGAGGAACAACCCAGAGTCATGTATTCAAGGGTGCTTTTACACTGGGAGCTCCTGAAAGGACAGACAGAAGGTTACGAAACAACTGCAGCCACCCCCAGAAGCCCCCAGCATAGCAACTCACAAATGAAGATTACTGTCACCCAATTAGGAGCGGTAGGGGAGGAGAATGGTTACTGTCTTTATTACCTATATGATAATGTCATAGTCTATGGATACCAAAGAATTTCTTGAAAGTGGCACATAGCAAGGGGCATGGGTTCAAAATTGTGTTGAGACTGTGTGTTTATACAGCCCACTCCCCTTCCCTTCCAGTCAGGGCTCATACTCATAAAGTATTTTCTTATTTACTACCCTGAATGACCATTGGGTATCACAAGGTGATGAGTGGACATGGGGATTGGTTGGGAGGAGATTCCATGTTAAAATGAGTGTAAGGCATGAAAGATTCTTGTATTATGCAGTGAGTATCTACTTTGAGGGTTCTATTGAAGACCCCAAAGTTTTTCTCATTACCCTCAAGAGTGAGAAAGCTCACAAATATATGAAGAGAAAGAGCAGGGGTGGGGGATTGAAAAGACAAATAGAAATAACTTGCCAAGTATCCATTTTGGAAAGGATAGTCGGTGATTTCACATATTTTCAGTTTTAAACCTCAATAAGTGAGAGCAGCTGGAGACTCGCTGTACCCCCTGCGTCTGTATGTTACCAAGAACCTCTAGTCAGCCCTCAGTGGAAGTTGTGTTGACTCTGTTAACTACAGTTTATCTGCATGTCCCTGTCCGCCATCACCCCATGATTGTTGCTGAAGTGTTGCTTACTTCAATCATGGTGTTTCTAAGTGGTTTCAACTGCTCTGTCTCTAAAAATCAGGTTTCTACAGTGACAACATACACCTCGTTTTGATAGTGTGGTTACTGCAGCCATAGGGAGAGTTGACATTGAACCAATCAAGGGCTCTGCAGAAGTGACAGAGGAACCTGCTGGAGACACCAAAAAGCAGAGAAGTGGTGGGCACGCTTCAGGTGATATCTGATTCTCAGAGTCAGGTGAAAGAGCCCCCAGATGAGCAGGGGCTTTACTTGGCCTTGAAAAGTGTTCGCTCTGCATTCAGTTTGCTTTGGAATTCAGTCTAGTAAGCCGCTGAATACAGCAAGAGTTACGAAACATCATTTTCAAGATGGATTGGAAAGTAGAGAACAGCAGAATGGACAGAAATAAAAGAAGGGGTAGAATAAAAGAATTTAGATGTGATTTAAAGACAAACTTAATAAAATGAAGCAAAACAAATTTCTGTGATTAAGAGCCTACAGGAATCTGTGAGGAGTCGGTTTAAAGAAACGGTTGAGTTGTAATTAATTGTTTTAAAGAATGCTCAAGTGCTTGCTCCTATAGTTAAAAACAACCCTGAAAATCACGGTGGACTGACCTGGGTGTAGTGGTGCATGACTGTATACGCAGCTCTTAGGAGGCTGAAGCAGGAGGACTGCTGTGACCGCAAGGGCACCTTAGGCTATGACGTAAGTTCCAGGCTAGCCTGGGTAACAGGGGGAGATCATGTTTCAATGCCTGCCCACCCCCAAATAACAACAACAACAACAAAATGAATCAACCAGCAGGTCCTTGAAAAGATGGAACTAATTTGTCTTCAGGTCCTGGAGAGTTACACATTCAAATTCCACTTTGAACAAAATGAGTATTTTTTTTTTTTTAGGTGAGAGTCTGGAAAACACCTGCAATCTATGTCAAAACCAAAATGGAAATATATTCCTATTTCTAAAATTGTCCATTTTGTTCTCCATTATTATGTTATTTAAACTTCACCTTCTAATGAGCCTCTAGGACCACTTTAGGAAAGTGAATTTTCTTGATATAGAGATTTAGCACTAAATCTATTTTTGCTTGGCAGCTTCCTGGTTGGGGATGATGGCAATGTGTATGAAGGTGTCGGTTGGCATGTCCAAGGCTTGCATGCTCAAGGCTACAGTAATGTCTCTCTGAGCATTGCCTTCTTTGGCAGTAAAATAGGTAATGGTGATTCCCTCCAGGCTTAGAAGGTGGCCTACACCCTTCTTTCTCCTTCTTGTCTCCACACTCCACTCATATCTTTTCAGCCTACCTTGTACATACCATCTCTGATAATCACTGTTTCTAGAAATCCTTTCTGCTGTTGCACTCTATGACATGCAGTTTGTCCTCTTTTCTGGTTATACTTGTTTATATATTGCTGCAGTTGCCTCGGACATTGAGTTCACAGTTATGGCCAATGGAATCTGAATTCATCTGCCACTGATACTTTCATTGACAGAGGCAGATAGCATGGATTATTTCTTCTTTCAGTATCTTTTGTTGATAGAGACAAAAAAAGAGGTCAGCAGGCAAAGTAAGAGAATCACAGAAGTAGTTTTTGACCCTCTACCCCCAACCAGAGCAGAGCAGGGATGGTGCTGAAGGATAATATGTCAGTAAGAGGTATCCACCAGCACATGCTGTTCTTTGCTGGGGATCTTAATGGCATGTGTCATAGGGAAGTTCAGCAAGAATCGTATGGGTTAATGGATTTAAAAGAGTTAAAGGCATGCCTGATCCTGGCAGTTACTCAGTGAATACTGTCACCCTTTCACACAGGTTAGGGTACTTCTGAGTTGCTCAAGCAAGTCTCTCCCCATGTATCTTTAATCTGATTTTTAACCTTCTATTTAAAGGTAGAATAAACAGTCTCAGTTTGGCCCTTAGAGGAGGTTCCTAATTGTAGTTGCTTAGAGTTCTGACCAAGTCGTTCATCACTCTCCGGCTTCCTGACTGTCTTTTCTCTTCCCATCCACCAGTCACTCGGGTTAGGTGGTGCCTTGCCCTCCCTGTTTCGACTATCCAGGCTGAGGTTCCTTACTGACAGTTCTTATTTCATGTTCCTCTCATGAAGGCAGCAGCCCCAGTCCCACTGCTTTATCAGCTGCAAAGGACCTGATCTCCCGTGCCATCCAGGATGGGTACCTGTCACCTAGGTACATTCAGCCACTTCTCTTAAGAGAAGAGACCTGCTTGGTTCCTCAACATTCAGAGATGCCCAAGAAAGGTAAGACCCTCAACCCAGCTCACACATCTTTGCATTGCCCTCTGACAACATTTGGGAATGTTTTCCTGTTAGACTCTCAAGGCTTTCTTGGACCAACAACATCTCACATGTGCCATGACTATGAAATCTGGAAAATTATTATTACTATTTCTTTTATCACTGAGGATTTAGTGAGGGCTTGAACATGCTAGACAAGTACTCTATTACTGAATGACATCCCTGTTAATTAGAGAAGTTAAGGAGTGTACTGGAGTTTTCCTGCCTGGCCCACAGTCAGGATAAATCTCTCTCACCTGCCAGTCCCACAGCCGCTCAGACCCGACCAAGTAAACACAGAGACTTATACTGGTTACAAACTGTATGGCCGTGGCAGGCTTCTTGCTAACTGTTCTTACAGCTTAAATTAATCCATTTCCATTAATCTATACCTTGCCACATGGCTCGTGGCTTACCGGCATCTTCACATGCTGTTTGTCATCGTGGCGGCTGGCAGTGTCTCTCTGACTCAGCCTTCCACTTCCCAGCTTTATTCTCCTCCTTGTCCCGCCTACACTTCCTGCCTAGCCAATGGCCAATCAGTGATTTATTTATTGTCTAATTAGCAACACATTTGCCATACAGAACATCCCACAGCAAAGGAGACATGCTTCCCCTGTCTTTTCCATCCCACCAGAATGATATTGTCACAGACTCATTCTTGCCACAAATATATGTGTATTCATGTTTTTACTAAGTCTACATGAAGTCTTCAGAGTTATCATACATCTGTGAAAAAAATCAGAGAAAACTCTCGCCATCAAGGAACCCATGTTTCATTGAGGAAAGTAAGAACGTGAGCAAGAAACTAATGAAGTGTGTTAGTGAGTACGGAAGTGAGAGGGAAAGTAAGATGAGGAATGGAGTAGATATACTTACATATTGTGGGAACACACACACACACACACACACACACACACACACACCCCTTTCCAGACCATGGTACTTAGAAAAACTTGAATTTGCAGGTGCTGCTGATATTAGAATGATTTTTCTATGAAACCAAATAATGAAAATAATGTGCTAGTTTGGAAAGAATGGTCAGTAAATTAAACCAATGAAATTAATAAGCCCTTCCAGTAGCTTCGCTCTCTGCTAACACAGCCTTTTTCTCTGATCCAGTGATATTTTAAAATTTGTCTTTTGGAATTATAAATCTCTAAATAAAAATTTTCTTGTTTTTGGGCTGGTAGTATCTTCAATAATGATAACTCACTAACATTGTGAGTTTTTTGTAGATTTCATAGTATTTCCACATCAACTCGATCCATTACAGAGTGAGCCGATTCACACATATCCACCTTATAGGCGCACATATAAACATGCAGGTATCCCGCGTAGTGAAGAATACAGTCACGCCTCTGTCTGACCAGGCTGTCTCTTTCTGCTTTCATATTGATTCTAACATAATTAAAATCCATGTTTCTGCTCCAGCCAGGCACCTGGCCTTTCGAAACTCCTGCCAAGTTCCCACGCAGGACATGGGCGAGAGACTGGTGTGAACTGGCCTCTGGCTGTATGTTGGTTCCTGAGAGTGCAAAGCAAGTTCTCATCCCCTTGGTTTCTCACTTTACTGCAGCATGCCCCAGTATCACTCCACGGTCGGCCTGGGATGCCAGAGAGACACACTGCCCTCAAATGAACCTCCCAGCCAAATTTGTCATCATCATCCACACTGCTGGAAAAAGCTGCAATGAATCTGTGGACTGCTTGGTTCGTGTCAGAGACACACAGTCTTTTCACATAGACAATCAAGATTTCTGTGACATTGCATATCAGTAAGTGGGAAATGGCCCTTCCTCTTCAGAGCCATGGCAAGCAAAGCCGGGGAGCTCAGGTGTTTCACGCAAGCGCCATGCTTTATTCTCCCGAGATTCTGGACCGGGTATCATTCAGGCTACAGTTTGGGCTACCTAAACTCTCAGGCATGCTCTCCAGTTCTTCCAGATCAGAAAGACTGAAAATACTGCATAAGAGGCAGTGAGAAAATAAGGAAGGGCAGAGTAGGAGTGTGCCTTCTTAGGTACCTAACCAACAAGGGGTATTGGTCCTGGCCAGTCCTGGCTTGTTTTCTCTGATGTTAGAACCTTACAGGTTTTCTGCTACTCATCATACAGGACTTTTAACCCCTCTGGGCTCATTTGTCTCATCTCTATGGTATGGACAACATTTTCTGTTTGGAGACAGGGATCAAGATCAAATAGTCTCTTCTGGTTCCTTTCACACCAGGATTAAATTAAAGAAACATATTAATCTATTGAGATACAGAAGACATTTGGGAGATGCCTTGTACTTTCCATAGGTTGGACTTAGGGTTAGACTACAATAGACGTAGGTTATTTATTAGGAACTTAAACAATGAATCTTGTGGCTGGCCTCAGACGGGTTTGCTTCTGCAGTGTGCCGCTGGTGTTCTAGCTGTGTCTGGCACACCCCCCCTCACACACACCACACACACCTCTTTGTTAAGGGCAGCCTTTGTATGTAGGAGAGAACCTGCTTCATTTTTTCAGGACCTTTTGTAGTCTTGCTATAGCCACAGCAGATCACAGGGAACTGACTACAAACATGGAAATTACAAACTAATGAACACCAGATGAGTTGATTCTTGTTCCTCAACTTTTAAACCTACAGTGGAATCTGCCCACCTCAGTACATGATGTGCTGTTGCCAACACTGATATGACTGTAACTGGGTAAGGCACCCACTCATGCTTCATCTTTTAGCTTTGTAACCCATGTATATTGGGTGTCTACTCTGTCTAGGGCTAGGCAAGATTGATATGATCCTGTCCCTTGTGAAGTTGAGAGAAACAATAAACAAATAATTGCAATGCAAAATGTTAAGTACAGTGTTGGAAGAAGATCAGGGCACAGGTAAGATGAGCCTGGAAATCTGTGGAGGAATGAAAGGTGAGAGTCGTCCTTATTGGCACATGAACAGGGTGTAGGGGTTGGTTGGCAAAGAGAGAGTGATCTGGTTAAAGAAGAACAGCACATTCAAAAGCTTGGGCTATAAACAGAGCATGTGTCTTTGAGGAAACAAAACATGTTCCACTCAAACCTAAAAATGGATTTCCAAGAAAAGGGTAGGTGGGAGCTGTAGGAGCCAGACCACTCTGTAGCTCTTGTAAGTAAAACTGAAAACTGACTTTGTGTGAAGGGGAACTGGAGACTATTTGGAAAGCCATGCCATTTTTTTTTTGTTTTTTTTTTTTCGAGACAGGGTTTCTCTGTGTAGTTTTGGTGCCTTTCCTGGAACTCACTTGGTAGCCCAGGCTGGCCTTGAACTCACAGATATCCACCTGGCTCTGCCTCCCGAGTGCTGGGATTAAAGGCGTGCACCACCAATGCCCGGCAAGCCATGTCGTTTTAAAGGCTAAAAAAAAAAAAAGAAAAAGAAAAAGAAAAAAAAAGAAAAAAGAAAATTATTTTATGTGTGTGAGTGTTTTGTCTGCAAATATGTATGTGCACTATATGCAGATCTGGTTCCTGCAGAGGTCAGAAGAGGGTGTTGGATCCCCTGTAACTGGAGTTACAGATGGTTGTGAGCCACTCTGTGGGTGCTGGGAACCAAACCTATGTCCAGTGCAAGAGCATCAAGTACTCTCAACTGTGGAGCCATCTCTCCAGCCCCCTGGTTATGATTTTAAGAGTGAATTGGAGGGAGGCAAAACTCTGGACAGGGTGCTGTTATAATAATCCAAGTTGGAGCTGGGTAGTGACAGTTGGACAGAAGTAGTGGAAGAATTTAAAAGCTATGTAAAAGACATAATTGATGAGCCACAGGTAGTGGTTGAATGGGGCTGTGAGAGGGAAATGAGGGATTTAAGATGGCACTTCATTTTCTGGGTGCAGAATATGCAAAAGGCAAGTAGTTTCTTTGACATGTTGACCTTTACAGATAATAGTTAAAGCTGTGGGAGGGGATAACTGTTTAATCTGGGTGAATTATTCAGTGGGAGGGGAGAACAGCTACACCAAGGTCCTAAGGAGGAAGCATAGGGTTCTGAGAAACACAATGGTTAAGGAAAGGTAGGTAAGATGGCAGTGACCCAAGGAAGAACTGCAAAGGAGAGAGACTAAGGAGGGCATTGGCTGTGGAAGCCTGGAAGGAGAAAGCTTCGGGACCAGAATGCTCAATGGTCAGAATGCCCATTGCTCACAGTGTTGTGGAGGTCTAGTGTCATCTTGGTTGAGTCAGATTCAGTGCTGGGGATGAAGGCAGAGTACAGAGCCTTGGTTTTGCTTCTGATTTCTGCACCTTGACACATACAGAACATCTAGACAAAATGTGATAAATGAAAGAACAGATTAGTGATTAAAGGAATGACTGGAGAAAATTGTGCTCCTCAGACTTTCTTATTTCCTTTTACCCAATCCTAGCTTTCTAGTGGGCCAGGATGGTGGAGTATATGAAGGAGTTGGCTGGAATATCGAAGGTTCTCACACCTATGGATACAATGACATTGCATTAGGAATTGCCTTCATGGGAAACTTTGTAGGTAAGATACAAGTAGGGTAGAGAGTTCTGCCTGATGAAGCATCATGTGGATACTCTAGAAATACTGGGCAAATGGAAACAGCATTGCAACACTGGAAGTACAGGGTAGCATCCACAGAATATTCTAGAAAATTCTCAGTAAAGAATTACTGCTACTAGGAGCATCTCCCAAACAGAATATTTGCCTCCAATTCACTCACATCCTTGTAAAACTATCTCACTTTATGTCCATACCCAAGCAAGCAAAGGAGAAAAAAAAGTCTTTTGAAAACTTTGGTACCTTTACATCTCATTTGGGGAATGTGTGTCCTTCCTTAGTAACCATGGCAATAATGTTGGGATTCATCATTGCCTGTGATGACATAGAAGAGGATAATCCTGTGATTATCCTGTATCTGTTCTGCACATACTCAGAAATTATGCCATGCTACGTGTTCTATTCCAGAGCAGTTTTGAATTTTCTAAAGAGATTTTGGCCAGATGGAATTAGGAAAAACAATAGTTTTGCCTTTGCTTTGTGTCTAATTAGTTGTTGGCTATGGTGATTGTGGGACAGGTTAGGGTGGGAGATGGGGAAGACTGGAATCTGGGTGCCTGGCTCTGCCATAGCCAAGCAACTTTGAGATTTTGTTTTCAGCTTTGAGATCTTAGTGATTATGGGTAAATATGTTTTGCAGAAAAGCCTCCAAATAAAGCCGCTCTGGAAGCAGCTCAGGACCTGATCCAGTGTGCCGTGGCCAAGGGGTACCTGACCCACAACTACCTGCTAATGGGCCACAGTGATGTGTCCAATGTCCTGTCCCCTGGGCAGGCATTGTATGACATCATCAAGACATGGCCTCACTTCAAGCACTGAGGGAGGCCCTAGCCCATTCTGAGGATGCTCTTCCTCCTGCAGGGTGTCTGTCCTTACCTCCCACCTCGGCTCAGCACCTCTGGCCCCCTCTCTTCACTGCTTCACCTAGTTCCCTTTTCTTGTGTTGCAGTTACAGCATCCTCTCTTATTGACATTCTCCAGTGTCTCCCAAGCTGTGCACTTACCATCCTTAGGGGCTGGGTGTAGTGGGTAGCTGTTCCAGCTTTGACCTGGAAGTGCCCCACCCCCCCACCCCCCACCCCATTGAGGCTTCAGTAACTGTCACGCCTACAAGGCCCACTTTGTTCATCGTTGCTCTGTGGGAAGCCCTGCTGAACAGGTCCAGCAGTCTACCCTGGTTCCTCCAGGAGGCACAAGCTGACAGCCGTGACTTGTCTGTAATGGATTCTGTGTCTCCAGTCTTCTGAGCCTTGTCCACAAACCGCTCTGAAGACCAGCCTAGTAGAGCTGCATTCACGGGTGCTGTCCAGTGTCTGTAGTCTGCCTGTGCCTGTCTGGGCCCTACTGAGCTGAGAGAGGGCCCAGAGCCTTTGTATTCTGTAGCACCCCGCTCCTCCTCCTTCCTAGAGGGAAGAGCCCTTCATTATTGTAGCTGAGATAGCCCCCACTCCCACCGCTGTTCGAAAGATGTACCCAAGCTGGTTCTTGCTTTATTGGATATGAAGAAAATGATGCATAAGCATACATTCTCCATCTGTTAATAACTCTTTGGTGCTCAGATTGGGTTTTTGCTTTTAGAGTGTTTTCACATCTCTTGCAACATGGTGAGCCTTTTTCAACCTCACATTTACTCTGTTTTTTGCTTTTCATAGAACTTCAGATGTCATTAGGTTGACTCTGTCCATCTGCCGTTTTTCCTAAGGCATCCGGGGCATGTAATCGGGAGAAGGAAGGAATGATTTGTCTAGTGGTTCAGGCTTAAAGGGACACAGCAGTCGTTCCTGATTTACACAGCAGGGGTAGAACGCAAGCCTCGCAGGGCTTTCTGTCAGAGTCAGTGCAGACTTTTCTGTATGGATAGAGGCTGGGGACAGACTTCTCAGCAAGGATGAATTTAATACCTCCCACATAGGAAGTAGTCATAGGCGTAGTCATGAGATGCTAAGAAATAGCCCCACCCAAATCCACCTGTTAGTCACAGTTGCATTGAACCTCTTGACATTCACATATTAGAAACCCAGTCTCTGATAGGCAATAGTGTTGAGAGAGGGACCTTTTTAGAAGTAATGAATCAATGCATTAATGTTGTTACTGTAAAAGTGAGTTTGTTATAAAAATGAGTGTGCCCCACCCCCCCACTCTCTTGTGCTTTCCCACTCTGCCAGGGCATGATGTGACAATAAGGCCTTGGCCAGATGCTGACCTCACCGTGTCCAGACTATACAAAATAAATCTTTGTTTTTTTGTAAACTACCCAGTCTCGAGTATTCTGTTAAAGAAGCACAAAATGGACTAAGACATAGTTTTGACTTATTGACTTCTCTTTCTATCCTCCAAAGTAGAGGCCCCTTCTCTTCAATTTAATCCCCACTTCCAGGCCTCAAGGACTCATGGGCTTTGGAGGGGAGTTATAGGGCCCCCCCCTACTCTGTCAGCTCTCACAGAGGCTTCCTCATGAGGCCCGCGTGGTCTGGGTTGCTGCTTACTGCAAACTAGCGAACTTTGCAGATTTTAAATACATGCTTCATCTAAACTCAGAGCACTCAGCTGGCAAGGGCCTTTTTAAAGTCAGTTCTGAGGCAGCCAATGCAGGCAGTTTGCCCCTTTTTTTTATGGAGAAATTCTTCCTAGCTCCCCATCAGTCACTTAGAGAGTATACCAATGGCAGCCTCGGATGACCGAGGTGAGGGTTAGAGGAATGGATGTGAGCAGGGATCTAAGAACCCACTCGTGAGGGTTAGAGGAATGGATGTGAGCAGGGATCTAAGAACCCACTCTTGGCGTTCAGTCACCGTTCAGCTCAGGGGTGCACAGTCTCAGTCCTCACTGTCTGTGGTGTGATCGATTGCCTCTGTCTCTTAATCCTGTTTGACTCGGGCAGGGAAGGATGTGTTTTTCTAGGCACCCGTCTCAGCCACATGGGGGAGTTCTGTGCAGGCTGAGCAAGTTTTGTGGTGGACAAGGAGGAGCGAGATACACCCTCAGGCCGGCAGGCCTGGGAGAGCCAATAGTGCAGGAGAGCCGTGTGTCCTTCAGGACGGCTGGCCTTCTGTGGGTGGGCCCGGCTCCTGAGCTCATTGATTTGTTGTCCACAGTTTAAGCAGGGAGTAGAGGAAAGACTGTGAAAGGAACACTGTGAAGGGAAAATGCCCTATTTTACATAAGACTGAACTCCAAGCAGTCTTGTTCCTCTTTGTTCAATGAGTTAAAGGAAGGCACTCTGGGTCTGGGGTGGGGCATGCTTCCCATCATCCCCCAGTGGAAACCATACTGTGGCCTGAGTAAAACACCACAGCCTTTTGCCATCTTCATGCCTCTGTTCTCTTACTCCATCCTGATGCCTCCAGTTCTTCTCGATTTTAAAGGTATTCCTTGAAGGTTAGCTTTTCCAGAACACCCACTTCCTGGTGCCCACAGACTTTCACAGGTTTCTTGGTGGCTTATCCCTCCTCCTCCCATTCCCCCTCCCAATCCTGGCCTCCTTGGGAGCTGTACCTGCTTTTTGTGGTAACATTTCCAGGGTTCCACCCAGGGCCAGGCACATTACTGGTGCCAGCTAAGTGTCTGTGGAATGAAGGGTGGGTGGGGCTGTCAGGGGAGGGTTGTGGCTTCCCACTTAGCTCGTCTTGGATACTTGCTGCAGAGTGGAAAATCCCTGCGTTTTTATGACTCAACCCAGCCCACTGGCTCTGATTTGCCAGATTCCTTACAAGTTAACTCCCTAATTCTAAGTCACTCATTGTCCCCACCTTGTGGTGGCTTCCTCACCAATTGTGAGATCTGGGGAGTCATTATTCTCCTGGATCTATGTGTGCCCCCACTGGGCAGTAGGTGACATTCTCACTGTGGCGGCCTCAGCCCTGGAGAGCACATGGCCTGTTGCCCCTTCCTGCCCCGTGTGATGCCCCTTCCTGCCCCGTGTGATGCCCCTTCCCGCTCCGTGTGGTGCCCCTTCCCGCCCCGTGTGATGCCCCTTCCCGCCCCTATGCCTCCCCTCACGCCTCCATGCTCTTCCTCTTTGTCCCTTGGCCTGCCCTGTCTACACGTCCGCGTCGTTCCTTCTACTGCTTCTATCTTTGCTCTTTTCCCTCCCGCACCTCCACCTGGATCCATTTCTTGTTTTCCTTTGCCTCTCGGGGCCTCTCACTTTCTGTCTCTGCGTGGCCATCTGGACACTGCCTTTGCCTTTTCACTAGAATACGTTAGAATGGACAGGGGACAGGATGGCGGGCACGTGTGGTGGCACCAAACTTGAGCTCAACAGATACTCGGGGGGTCATCTCCACTCTGCCCCTGAAAATCGCCTGTGCTGTGGCCCGAGGCTACCACAGATGCTGAGAATGGGAGGAGAAGGGCAGATGCCCAGGGTGCAGTGGTTCTGGGGAAGCTGTACATTCTTTTCAGGAGCTTCGAGGCAGGCCGAGCAGGTCCAGGTGTGTTTCTGGCCCAGCAGGTTCTGCCAGGCAGGGCTGCAAAGGGCAGGGACTTACAGCTGATGTTGGAATCAGTGGTGGGAGGGAGTGCAATTCCTGCTAGGTGTGGCATAAACTTCTGAAGTCTTTCCACAGTGGACTGAAGTAAGAAGTGTCTCCTCCTGGGCAAGGAACTGGAGGCCCCTCTCAGGGAGACTAGGGGGTCCCTGTGACCCAAGCGATACAGCTGTTTTGGAGGAAAACTGAGGAATTCCCTACTGACCCCCCACACTCTGCTTGCATCCAGTTCTAGAAGTCCGAGTCTTAAGGCTCCCAAATTAGGACCGACTTGCGTTGCCCTTGGTTGACCCCTTGTTTGTAATTCCCTCCCCCCTCCATCCCTGAACCCCATCACTTGACTTTCCCATTAGATTATAAACTCTGGGCTGGGATATGTTTCCCTGATCTGGCACACAGTAGGACCTCAGCTAACACCTCAGACCTGCTGCATCTGAAGATCTAGGGAATGTGAGCATGTTCTACTGGTCTGTCTTGGAGCAGGCAACACTGCAGCTGTTTTTTCTGGGTCTGTATTTGCTGAGCCCCTCTGGGCAGATGTGAAGAAGGGTCCTAGCATGCAATGAAGAGATGAGAAGGAAACTGAGCCAGGGTCATAGTGAGTCGTGTTATCCACACAAAAAAAGAATTCCCAGGTGAGTGACTGAGGGCCTTGCTTGTCCTCTCCGTGTACATGTCTGTGCAGCGTGCCTGCCATGTGTGGTTTTGCTTAATCCCTAACTGCCGAGCAGTAGCAGTCTCCCATCAGACTTGAGGAAATAGGAAAGGTTTGAAGGCATCAAGTTACTTTCTTAAGGTCACACAACAAGTACATGCCAGTGCTGAACTGGGTCACTATTCCTTTGTCACACCAGCTGTCTTTTGGGTGCTCCCAAGCCTTTATAGCTGATGACAAATGCCAGTGGTCCCCGCCAGAGTTAACTGAATATTTCAAATATTTCCCTTGAACCCACAATATGCTTCAGTTGACGTTATATGCAAGACCCTAGTCACTGGTATAGTTTGGTGTTCATGTCCTCCTCCTCCTTCTCCTCTGCCTCTTCCTCAACCTCTCTGCAGTGCAGCTCAGGACTGCTTTACTTGTCTGGTCACCATATCACACCACCACAGCCCACTTCATCACAGCTGCTATTAGCCACCTCTCACCCCAACACACCTTCACAGTCCTGTTTGTCAGCCTCTCTGAAGGACTCTGGTTTGTCTTGATTTAGTCATGTTAATAGTTTCCCTATAATTCTAATCTGTTGAAATCCTTTTGAATCTTGGTTTTATCATTCTCTTTGTCATTGCTCACTTCTTTATGCTTAGATTATCATCCACCCATCAAACGTCTTTGCGTATTGGGCCACCCACCCAGGGCACTTGGATGCAGCTCGCCCAATCTGACCTACAGGAGAATGCTTCTGTGAACAGGAGGGTAATATTGTCTCCACTTTATAGGCGAGAAACAGACTCAGCTGAGGCCCAGCATCTATTTCTTTGCTATTATTTTGTGTAGGTTTTGCAGAGATCGACCTCCAGCTGTCTATAATCCCTGACAGCACCTCCTCGTGTATCCCAGGCTGGCTTCAAACTCACAGTGTAGCCAGAGATGGCCTTGAACTCCCTTCGTGAGCCATCATGTTCATCTTGCTTCTGTTTCTTGTGCTATTCACAAAGGCACCGAACAAGTACTATCCGTCTTCAAGCCTTATAAATTCATGACTGCTGCAGGCAGAGAAATTAGATGGAAATTCTAAGTGCATGCACATGTGCCCCTGTGTGTTAAAGACACACTGCTGATCATTGCTGTTTAGTAGTCCACTTTCATTACTGAGAACCCAAAGTAATTTCAGTCACCATCAGTATTCTTATGATGGTGAAAATTTTAGTTATTTATTTTTGGCTACAAGGCAAGGATATCCCTTAATTCTGTCCTTTTAAAGAATGATTTGCTTTAGTCTTGTGAGTGCTTTTGCCTGCCTGCGTGTTCATGCACGATGTTCATTCCTGATGTCAGTGGAAGCTGGAAGAGGGTATTGTATTAGATCTCCTGGAACTGGATTAACTCCACTCTCACTCCCCCATTGTTCTTAGATATTTTGAATGTGTGATGAATTTCACATTCCCAAAGTATTTTTCTGGTATTGTGGACTGCTGACCCAGGGATGCTTCTCTACTCCTACTTAGTTCATAATCCATAAAGTTCTGGTGACTTGGGAAATGCAAGTTACGATATCATTCACAGTCATGGAAATTTTGGTTTAGATTCTAGGTGTAGGGTCTGAAGAGATGGCTTCACCTATTGTACAAACACAAGGATCTGAATCTGGTCCCCAGCACACACATAAAAATCATCACAGGGCATCTATAAATCCAGTGCTGGGGCATAAAGACAGGTAGGTCCCTGAGCTCACTGGCCAACGAGCCCAGGCAATCTGTGAGTGCCAGCTTGAATGAGAGACCATGTTTCAAATAATAAAGTGGATAACGATTGAGGAAGACACTTGACATCGACCTCTGGATCTGTAAGCACACATGTGCACGTACCTGCAGACACACACACACACACACACACACACACACACACACACACACACACACGATTCTAGTTGCAATGATCAAGCATGTTTCTTTAACCCTCTTGATTTGTTATCTTGTCAAATTTAGAAAATCATGAAACCCTCTGGATTGCTAGTTAAAGGAAAGAGAGAGGGGACTTAAAATATTACAAAGGAGTTTAAGGATAAAATGTTTGCATATTTATAAGCTGGATAAACTAAGGAGGACAATAGTGACTTCCCTAGAGAAATAATCACCTAGAAGGGGGTGGAGGATAAGAAAGGGATCTGATGTGCTTCAGTGGATCTTCTTGCTAGAGGCCCGTTCATAGGCTGTGGATATCAGGTCCTTGTCAACACTGATTCCACTGTCAGCAATGCTCCTGTACTCTCATGTATTCACACGGCTGACTTATAGTTATCCTTCAGTGTTTAATACAAATGCCATGTCTAGACCCTTCCTCATATGCTCATTTAGTAGCTTGCTCCTTCTCAGTAGTGAACTGTCTAGAATTGTATCTTTAATTCGTTTTTTTTTTTTTGAATTTTGTATCTGTCATCCTTACTAGACGTTTAGAAAAATGAGAACCTCTCCCCCGCCACCCAAGCTTTCTAGGAAACACAGTAGAGATTTGTGAAGGGAATGAATTTGTGATACAGGTATTTTTCCCTGCCTGAGATGCTTTGGGGTTCAGGAGTCTTGACCTGGCTTCCTGGTAGTAGTGCTGGGGAGCTGAGCTGGTTCAGTGAGGGGTTGTGGCAGGGAAAGGGAGAAGGAGGACTTTGGAAGAGCCAGCAGGTAACTACCTGCCCTTGTTGGATGAGAAAGCTGTGGCCAGGTGGCGCCAACAGAACCAAGGTAGGTGCAGACCTGAAGGGCAGTTGCTATAGGTGTGAGTGGAATGCCGGCATCCTGGGGCTTGGTGGTCCCCAACCGGCCATTAGCACACTGTGGTGCTGGTACCAGGGCAGTGGGTTCTGCGACTCTAGAAGTCAGAGAGGTGAAGCCTTTGGATAAGTTGCCTTCTCTGGGTCACTGTTGCTGTCCCTGACCTTACATGTAGCTATCTCTGAAGGTCATCTCTGTTCCCAAACCTCGTGTCTAACCTCCTCTTATAAGTAGCGATGGTCCGGGTCTCCAGGGCCTTCACCCTGTCTATGGTTTTGCCTCTGTCTTGCTCACATTTAACTGGTCCTGAACTCTCCTGATGACAGCTGTCTTTCTTTGCTGTGTAACATTCTGGTGCACAGATTTTTGGAGTGGGGGAGGAGGATAGGACAAATAGAGCAAGCATATCCGTGCAGCATTAATTTAAACCTGTGTGTAGCAGCACAGTAGCCATGGGCCACATGTGATTACTGAGCTATTTTGTTTTGCTTTTTAAATATTTTATTGAGATATTATTGACATATTTAAAAAGCCTGCATATATTTAATGTAGGCTGCTTTATTAGTTTAGGGACAATTATGCTCATAGAAAATCATCATTGCTGACAAGGTTTTAAATATATCTATCACTTTCCAAAATCTTTCCAGGTACTTAATATGTTATCTTATGAGCAGTAGAAGCACTTAGCACAGGATTTACCCCTTCGAGTAATTTAAGTACACGACAGAGTACTATTAGTTATATAGTAGATCTCCAGGACTTAGGTTCTGTAGCATAACTGAAGTGCACATTGTCTATCATCTTTTCATTTCCTTTTCCTCCAACCCTCTGAAATCACCATTCTACCTTCAACTCCCACGATCTTGCCTATTTTGGATTTTATATATACATGAACTTTCATGGTTTATTTCTTGGTCTGGCTACCTCATTGAACATTATAGCTCATGTATTAAACTCTTGAAGGTATCTGCTCAGAACAGATGTGCTGATAGCTGAAGTCAGATGTTGGAGTTTGAGGACTTAGTATGGAAAAAACGAATGTAAAACATTTAACTAATGACTTTTTATATTGGTTACATATATGATTAAAAAAACCTATTCGGTTTATTTTGATCCTATTTCCCCCTCCTCCAACACCTCCCAGATCTTCCCCATCTCTCTACTCACCTAGCTTCATGTTATTTCTCTCTTAGAACTCAAAACTTCCCCCAAACAAAATAAAAACTAATAGGAAAAAAAAAAGGCAAAAAAAAAAAAAAAAAATCAAACCAAAATGCACACAAAAAAACATGGAGTCCATTTTGTGTTGGTTAGCTACTCCTGGGCATGGGGGCTGCCCTGGTGGGTATTTGATATACGCAGTGACACTCCACTGGAGAAAAATGGTTTTTCCCTCTCCCAGAAGATATATTGCAAATAGCTTCTTGGATGGCGGTGGGACTTGGTGTGGATGCTTTACCACCATAGGTAATTGCCAAACTGTCTTCCTAGAGCTACAGAACACGTTTTGTTCACACCAACAATGGGTGATAGCTTTTATTTCTTTTCTTCTGCACCAGCACTGGGTGTTGTCAGTCTTCTGAATCTAGCTATTCTAAAATATGTGTAGTGGTATGTCATTGTTGCTTTAGTTTGAAGTTCCCTAATGACAAATGTTTAATGTGTTTTAGTCTGTATATGTATGTGTGTGCACGTGTGCGTGTGCGTGTGCGTGTGCGTGTGTGTGTGTGTGTGTGTGTGTGTGTGTGTAATATGTTTTTTGTCATTTTTTGTCAGATATTTTGTCCGTTTTCTACTTGGATTATTTGTTTACTTATCTGACTTTTTTCCTTTGGAAATCTCTTACATTTATGCCTAGTATTTTGGTCATATCCACACACGTCTTTTCCCTCCAATTCCCTGTAGGAACCTTCAATACATTCCCTTCCCAACGTCATGTTCTCTATTCTTTTTCATCACTCACCGAGTCCTAATTTTGCTGCTCATATGTGAATGCAAGGGAAGTCATCTACTGGGACACGGACACCCTACCAATGTCTCCCTGCCCGAGATAAAAGTAGCTCTCCTGCCTTCAGCATCCTCAGCTGGGGAAGTGTTGAGAGCCCCTCCCATCCATACTGGAGATTGTAACTGGCTTTTTTTTTTTTTTTTTTTTTTTTTTTTTTTTTTTTTTGCAGGTCTTGTGCAGATAAGCACAGCTCCTATGAGGTCAGAAAGCCATGACTTGTCCAGAGGCTGCCATTTCACTGTACCCCTCCTTATCCTCTGCCTCTTGCATTCTTTCTGCCCCTGCTTCCTCGATGTTCCCTGAGCCTTTGGGGGTTGTTATAGATGTTCTGTATATGGCTGAGCACCTATAGGCATCTATTTGCAGCACTTTGAACAGTTATGTCTCTGCAATCGCCACTACCCTCTGCAATAAGAAGCTTCTCTGACCAAAGTTAAGAGCAGAACAAACCGGTTGGCACCAGTAGTTAGGGGAACAGCCCTTACCACTGGTCTTTAAGAGTCATTTGCGTATTTTGTATATAGGTCCTTTCTTAGACATTTTACAAACATTTTCTCCCAGTCTGTTGCTCGTCTTTTCATTTTTTTTTTTTTTTTTAGGTTTCTGGTCTAGGTGCTTTATTTATTCATTTTAAGAGTTTAGAAAGAAAATATTGCACATATGGCTTTATGAACAGAACATTGGTGAGACGAATGTCCAAGGCATTGTGCTGAGTTCTCAGGTGGAGATAAGATGATTCTCATTACAACAGCAAAGAACTTGGTGCAGCTCCACTCTCATCCTAGTGTTATGTGGAAGGCAAGACCATCAAGATGTGGGATTAGGTATTTAGCAAAGCAAATTCCTCAGGCAGTTGTGGGCTGTAGCAGGAGCTTGCCTCACTGTAGAGGCCAATGCTTCGTTAAGTATCCTCTCTTTCAGCAAACGTCCAACACTGCTCAGGAGTGTTTCACCAGTATATGTTCCATGGGGGTTCCTCAGCTCTTGGTCTACAGTTCATGCGTTTCTACTAGTTTGGCTGGCTGTCTCTGTACATTTTCCTATCATGATCTCGATGTTCCTTGCTCATAGAATTCTTCCTCTCTCTCATTGATTGGACTCCTGGAGCTCCACCTGGGACCTGGCCGTGGATTTCTGCATTTGCTTCCATCAGTCACTGGATGAAGGCTCTATCATGACAGGGTATTCAGCCCTCTGGTCACTGGAGTAAGCCAGTTCAGGCACCCTCTTGACTGTTGCCAGTAGTCTAAGGTATGGTCATCCTGTGGATTCCTGGGCACTTCCCTAGCACTCTGCTTCTCCCTATTCCCATGATGTCTTCATTTATCATGGTATCTCTTTCCTTGCTCTCCTACTCTGTCCCTGTTCCAGCTTGAACCTCTCATTCTCCTATGTTCTCATGCCCATCTCTTGCCCTCCATTACCCTCCCTCACCCCCAACCTCTGTTTGCTCATATAGATCTCATCTATTTCTCCTTTGCTGGGCGATTCATGAGTCCTTCCTAGGGTCCTCGTCTTTTCATTTTTAAAACATTGTTTAATAGAATAGAAGTTTACACATTTCAATGTGTAAGTTCAACTTGGCAATGTTTCTTCATGGATCATGCTTTTGGTCCTGCATCTCAGAGTTGTCACCATGCCCAGGAGTGCCTAGACTTTTGCCTGTTTTCTTCCAGAAGGTCTGTAATTTTGCGTTCAAGGCTATGATTCATTCTGAATTAATTTCTGCAAGAGGTACCCGTGTCTAGGCTCATTTTTTGTGTGTAAAGCATTCCACAATTTCAACACGATTTCTTGAAAGGGTTGTCTTTTCTTATTTGAATTGCTCTTGTTCCTTTCTTAGGACAATCTGGCTTTTCCTGTAGTGTACTGGGCTACATTTATGTTCTTTCACCAATACCATACAGTTTTGATTACTGTAGCTTTCTAACACATCTCAAAATTAAATGATGTTAGTCTTTCAACTTTTTTTTTCTCCTGCAGTATTATATTGTCTCTTCTAGGCATTTTGTCTTTCCATATAAACTTTAAAATCAATTTCTCAATATGGAAGAAATAGCTTTCTGAGATCTTGACTGGGTTTGTGTGAAACCTATGGATCAAGCTGGGAGGACTGATGCCTTAACTACATGGAGCCTTTCAATGTATCAATCTAGACTGTCTCTCCATTTATGAGATTAAAAAAAATCCATTGGTTCTGACATATTCTGTATATAAATCCCATACACATTTAAATTTAGACTCAAGGACCTTACTGGTTTTGTTATTGTTGTAAATTACACTGTTTCAACTTTCAAATTTGGATTTTTCATGGCTGGTATGCAGCTAAGCAGTTGGATTTTATTAACCTTGCATCCTGCGACTTGACTTTATTACTAGTTCCAAGGTTTGTGCTGATTGTTTGGAATTTCCTGCACTGCAGCCTGCAGTTGGTGAAGCTTACAATTCTGTTTCTCCTTCCCAACCTGTGCTGTGCATCATGGCTCCCATTAGTCCCACACTATCTTTCTACTTAGCAGAGTTGATCCACATGGCCCCTCTGCTTAGATAGGTGATTAGTGATCAGCATGGCTGCAGGGGGCAAACTGTTTCTATGAGGTAAAGCCAGCCTGTCTCATGTATCAGGACATCCTGAAACTGTAAGAATAGAATTGTTTCCCGTTTGGACTTTAAATGACATCTAAGCACAGAAGTGAAAGCTTTTGTGTAAGAGGAAGTGTGTGAACAGTGATGCTGCTGGGGGACAGCTCTGAGTGACTGGATGTCAGTGTTTTCACTGAGATTTCATCAAGAGTGTAGTAGAGAAGCACTGCAGGGCTGACAGTTCTGATGTAGTTTTGTATGTGCAGATGTGTTTATGTGTGTGTGGTCTATGTGTGCATGAGCACATACTATATGCATATGGTGGCCAGAAGAGGATATCAGTCGCTTTGTTTTTATCCCTCTGTACTTTATTCCTTTGAGATGGGGTCTCTCCATGAACATGGAGTCCCACTGATCCACCTGTCTCTGGACTCCACAGTATTGGTGTTACAGGTGCATACAGAACCTTGCCTGGCTTATTACATGAATACTGGGGATCTGAACTCAGTAGTCATGCTTACACAGCAAGTGCTCTAACCTGCTGAGCCATTTCTCCAGACTTTTGTTCATTTTACCAATCCATGGGCCAGTATCCAGAAATCCATGATGGCAGAAGATACTAAGATTTCCTTAGCAAAGAAGACAACTGGAGCCAGTGAGCCCCTGAAGAAGAGCATGCTGTTTCTCATGCTTCTTTGTTTATCTCTTACGAAATTCTTCTGTAGTGCCTTTCTTCTGCCTACTTGGAATATCAAAGTCCTTTGTCCTTTTCTGTTTCCTCTCTACTTTTCTCTCACCTACAGTCACTGTTTTATCTACCTTGATAATACTTTATTCTATGGATAAGATCCTTCTCTGAGTGTCAGGTCTCTTTACACCGGAACTTTGCACTGGAAATCTCAGCTCTCACAATCCGACAGTAAGCACACTTCTTTCTCCAAAAGCCTTATCCAAGCTGGAAAACTCCATGTTACCCTTTCACTCCTCTGCAGCCACGTGTAGAGTAGGAAGCTGTAGTGTTACTGGTTCAGCATCTCTTCTTTGAATCCAAATGACTCTGGGACCAAACCTAAGGTTTTATTTCCAGATCTACAAGATGAGATGTACAAACATTTCACCTAGAAGCCCACCATGAAAAGTAGATGAGATGGTGTGGGTGAAGTGCCCAACACCAACTGAGGACATAATAGACATCGACATATATTGACTATTATTCACATCTGCTAGTTGTAAGCCTTAGGGATTTGAGCTTAGAAAAGGCTCCTGATGTAGCCTCTCTCTCTTACTTCCTGTGCTGTGGCCTGAGTTCTGTTCTTATCATTCTTATTCAAGTATTTTATTTATTATGTTATTGACTTTTCACTTTTCACACTGCCCATGCAGCAATTTCTTTAAAAGCAAAAGACAACTATCAACCAACCAACCAACCAACCAACCAACCAAACAACCAACCAACCAACCTACCAACCAACCAACCAACCAACCAACCAACCAACCAACCAACCAAACAGCACATCCAGGTTCTCAGGGCCTAGTGTCCTTACTACCTACAGAATAAAGTCAGGACTTGTGCTGGTGCACCAGGTTCTTCGCAATCTGCACGAGAACCCCTTTTCAGCATCCACTCCCTTCTTTGTCTTTGCTCTCCTCTGACTCAGCCAGTACCACATCTCTTCTGGATAGAGCAGACCTCATAGGTCAGTGCCTCTGAATGTACTTTGACAGACAGCTTAATCACTCTTGAAATCCAAGGACAACATCCGCCCTCCATTCTCAAGATAGAGATCCCTAATTAAGGACCTTGGGAACTCTTGCTTTTCCTGATGGACTGGGATGTTGGCTCATGTTTCTCAGTCAGTCATCAGTTTGAAAGTTTTGTGGATCTTGGAATTATGTCTTACTCTGAGATGTGCTCTCAGCCTCTAGGTGACCAATAAACGTTTGTGGGGTGGTCAACGATTTGTGGGATGACAACAGCAATGTCATTTCTTTATCTGTTTGCCTACTATTAGAACTTGAACTCTTGAAAGGCTAGCACCCGTGTGCCGTCTGTCTTTGTATCTTCAGACTCCATCTTAGTTATAGTATAGAAACTTAGTTTCTCAAGCTTGTGTGAGTTGCTTCATAGCTTGGGAAAGTCAGATGAATTTCACAATGGATGCAGACAAGGTGAAATCTGCTTGGAGCTTGATTCTCCCACCCTCTAAGAACCCAGCCAAGAACTGGAAAATCTCTGCTAGGGGTCCTTGTACCAGAACTGCCTTCTCACATAGAAAATAGCTTTGGGATTTCCCCCTCTCATCCTTACCCTGCACCTGTGTATCCTGCTGTTACAGGTTTTCTTTGAAGTCGAAGTGATGACTACAGGTAAGATAAGCAATAGTAAAAAATGTAAACACAGAATTGGTATCTTTAGATAGATTAACCTCACTGAATCTGAATTTCTTCACTTGTACTTTTTTTATTTTATAATTTAATTTAATTTTACATATCAGCCACAAATTCCCTTGTTCTCCCCCCTCCCGCCCCCCCCCTTCCCTCCAACCCACCCCCCATTCCCATCTCCTCCAGGGCAACGACTCCCCTGAGGATTGAGTTCAACCTGGTAGATTCAGTCCAGGCAGGTCCAGTCCCCTCCTCCCAGGCTGAGCCAAGTGTCCCTGTATAATCCCCAGGTTCCAAACAGCCAGCTCATGCACTGAGTACAGGACCCGGTCCCACTGCCTGGATGCCTTTCAAACAGATCAAGCTAATCCACTGTCTCACTTATCCAGAGGGCCTGATCCAGTTGGGGGCTCCCCAGCTACTGGTTCATAGTTCATGTGTTTCCATTCGTTTGGCTATGAGCGAGAATTGTTGAGACCAAGGTTGGATAAAGCACAGGCACTTGTACCTTTAATATGGTTGCTGAGGGAAGACCATTGTTTCCCACAGTGATGCCTTTAACAAAAATAAATTGTTTTGCATCTCTCGATATTTTCTTAAAAGAACACATGGTCTAAGAAGGACTATAACCAGGAAACTCTCAATAAATACCTGCATGGAGCTGAGGTGACTCAGCACAGGTCTGCAAACTCAAGCTGTCTCAATTCCAAGCCAATGTCCTTTTCTCTGTCTGTGTATTTACTCCCAATGTGTGTAAGTGATACAGGAACACACTATGCTGATTTTGTGGAATAAGTACTAAACTAGTTAAGCTCTACTAAGGAAATACCCACCAACCACAAGTCTCCCTGTACTGCAAGCCTGTCAAGAGAGAGGAAACTCACTGGGGTTAAAGGAGCATCATATGAAATATGGGTGCAATTCTTTAAACAACCAGCAGAGGGCGGGTAAGGTCTGCCTGGATTCAGGTTGTGTGGGATGCATGCAGGTGGCCCAGGCACACCAGAAGGTCAGATTGAGACCACAGTGCAATGAAGAAGAATTTATTTTATCTAAACAGGGTATTTGAGCTGTGTGAAGTGGTATTTGTACTTTTATTTTTCAGAGTGAAGAATGTTGAGTGATCTGTCCAAAGTCAGTTTCTGGAATCCCTGGACCCCAGATCCAACAATACACTTCTTATTTTAGATTCTTACTGTTATACCACTTTGACTCTTTATTAGACTTGACAGTAAAAAACACAGCAAACCAACCAACCAACCAACCAGTCAACCAACCAACCAACCAACCAACCAACCAACCAACCAACCAACCAACCAACAGACCAACAAACAAACCAACCAATCAAACAACAAATAAACATATATTTGATAAAAGTGTTTACTCATACTTATTTCTGCCTCCTATGCAACCAAAGGATTATCCAGGCCCATTTGACATTCTCAGGAACAGTGAAACCACCACCTTCAACTTCAGAAACTGCTTCAGCAGCAAGAACCATGCAGGGAACTTTCCAGTGAGTACTGAAATAAAGTTATATCTATACTGGGGTTTTTATAGAAACCTTTACTTCATTATTCATTTGGATACATTCTTCTAAAAAAAAAGGAACTGATGATGTCTCTTAGGTTGAAGTCGAGGGCAATAGGAAGTTTGAGTGACATCTCATTCTTGTTTCACAGAGAAGCATTTTTATGTGTACTTTACTGATAAATGTCCAACAGGAGAGGCCAGTGACAGAGAGAAGCAGAGCAAGAACTCAAATAACGAGACTGTAGACATATTTCTGCACTCAGTAGGAGACCACAAGGAGCTCTAGACTACAAACTGCATTTCAAAGATGTGACACCTTGAGAGAAATGAGCTCAGCTTTGGAGCGTCTACACCTTCCAGTCACTGTCTGGGCAACCATGGGGGTTGGTGCCCAGAGCGCGTACCCACTTCTGACTCTCCATGTGGAGAGGAAGCCTCCAGACTCTGAGAAAGTCTTCTGACATCCCGTATACAAGCTGTGTGCAGGAAAGCACGAAGGTGGGACTTAGCAATATTACTGAAGTGTCTCGGCAGGATATCACACTAACAGCTCCATTATAAAGGATACTATCAGATAACAAAAACCTTGAGTGTACTTAATATATATATATTCTAGCTCTGGGCACATGGAGAAGGTAAAACAGCTTAAATTGCCAGATGCCCCTGATAAACTGAGGCATGATGGGCTAGTTTGTTTGGCAGAGAGAATGTCAAGACAAGAGAGTGTTATAAATAAACATGCAGGCTAGTTGGTATGGGGAAAGGAGCTGACATGAAAATGTCCTTCAGGATAAGCTTTCTTAGGGGAGTGTCTCATGACAATGGGCGAGGACATGATTGAGCCTTGAAGTGGAATAGGATTTAGGAGAGATAGAGTATCATCATCAAGACAACGGCGAGGCCTTGAAGAGAGAGAGAGCATTTTCTCTTTAAAAATCTTGAGAGGGACTTCATTAGGAGAGATAACTTAAAGTGGGAGAGTGGGAGAGACAGTTGTCATCTACAGTCCTGTGGGAATCCTCCAGGGAAAGACCAACCCATACATTTCCACAGAAAGAAGGGATGTTTCCATGGGATGGTTGAGGTTCTACCCCATGTGATTTAGTCTGGCCTGGTTCACATGATGATCTCCAACTTCAGAAACTGCTTTAGCAGCAAGATCCATGCAGGGAACTTTCCAGTGAGTACTGAAATAAAGTTATATCTATACTGGGGTTTTTATACAAACCTTTACTCCATTATTCATATGCACAAAGGAAGGAAGTACTTGGGGGACCATCATTTTATAGAGGAGAGGTTGGGCTTGCTTATGTGTGTATATGTGTACCATGTATGTGGCTGGTGCCCAGAGAGGCCAGAGGAGGACATCACTTCAGGTAATTGTGAGTTGCAGTGTTGGTTCTAGAAACTGAATCCTGGTTCTCTCTGCAAGAGTAGCAAGTGCTTTTAACCCCCAGCCCCAAGGCTTTGTTTTTTTAATATGTCTCACAGCCTGGCTTGGAACTCACACTCCTTTGTCAGTCTCCAGAGTGTCGGGGTTGTGGGAGTGCACACTAGCCATGTTGTGGCTTAATTCTGCAATTTCATGAAGTTGGGAGAAGGGGGCTCCTGAGATGGCTGAGGATTGAGGATATCTCGTAGGAATGTGTCAATTCTTGCTCTTGAAGAACTGAACTGGCTTCCACGAGGGCAGGTCACTATAAGTAAAGGTAACTCCTCTTGCTCTTCAGCAAGTGTTTGTTTGGCCTTTTCTGCCACAAGTGGAAACAGCACAAGACCTTCACCAGAACCCAAGGAGATGCCAGTTACTATAGTTTTGAACTTTCAAACCTCTAGGGTGGTGATCCAAATAAATTCCTGGTTTTGTTTTTAATATAAATTACCAAGTCGTGGGTATTATATCACAGTAACAGAAAAACAGACTGTGATTGACCACCATGGATGTAGTTAGAAATTAATAATACATTATCTACAACTTCCATAATTATTTAGAAATTTACTGTCCTGTTTCTAATAACTCCTAGACTAAAGCAAACATCACAAAATGCATTATAATATTTTAAAGTGAATGATAATGGAAATAAGATTTTAGTATTTGACCCATAAAAAGCTAAATATAGATGAAGAATGTAATGAAACCAAGTGTTAGTGAGAGAAAAACAATCACCACTGGGAACCCTGATGCTTCACTTCGGAAAATTGACAGCATCCATCAAAGCCTGACATGTACAAATTTTGCAGCTGCAAAAGAAAATGTTGTGATGGCAATCAAATTGTCAAACAGTAATAATAAAAGTGTCCTTTACTTGGAACTGTATGGGTGGAGAATGAAAGCCACTGCTCACATGAAGTAATATTATAAAAGTAAGAAAGTACAAAAGAAGCCACATACCAGCTGGTCAAGAACAGATGTTAGCAACGTAGAAAAATGCACTTCCTAGTCCTTGACCCCGCACAGAAATACTAATTAAATAAAAATAAAACTATCCATGTGTTTATAAGATCTAAACAAACTAGTGAAGAGATTACAGTACCGAGGTGTAGCATGTAAATAAGAGACACGCAGAAGGATGGGCAGTTTCACATTCTCTATGTTGCTCTCCCCAAACCCCGAGCAGCTTTGTAGAAAAACTTGCCCCTCCTTGTGAATGAGAGAAGGAAATGAGCATTGGACTTTGCCTCAGACTTCAAAAATCACATTTCTCCTATAAATCTAGTACCACATCAGCCTCCACAACTCTAGGCTGGTATTTACAGACTCTAAGTCTGCCTGCATATCAAGCCAATTGGCACTGTAAGCCAGAACAAAATCCTAAGAACAAAGAGCCCTCAGGGAAGTAACTACTATTGTTTTGTTAAATGGATATGTTATGCCTGTCAAATTGCCTTTTAAATATTTGTGTTCATGATCATTGGTTACCACCACATGCCCTTCCTCCCCTCTGCCTTCTGTAGACAGTATTTACTGTAGAGATTCATAACCAGTCAGTTTCCTGAGGATAAATGACAATTGCTGTGGCACAATGGTCCAGTAATGAATCGCACATATAAGAAAATAAAAACATACCTTGTCACCCACATCAAGACTCAGAAAACATTGCAGGAGAGAGGATGGAGAAGACGCAAGAGCCACGGAAGTCATGGAGTCTTGCATAGTTGTTTCTTCCAAAATGAAGCATTCCCTCACGAAAGGAATAGGACTATCATAAGACTTGGGAAGACAACTAATACAAGGTTGAATAAGCTATGGAGACTTAGAGGGTTCGAGAAGCTCACCAAGCCCAGAAAGATGAAAAAAATTACAAGATTCACATGCCCTTAAAACAACTGCTGGGAGAAAAGACTCTTTAGCAGAGCTGACCACATACTGTGCTGGGGAACTCCAGGGATGCAGCTTTCAGGAGTTGTCACCTACACTGGCATGGGCTTTTTCAATGCTACTGCATTTGAGTCACCCATGCTTCTGTATGTAACCCCTTATTCATGCTTCAGTAAATAATGCCAATAAACTCATTGGTTCACCTTGTAAGGTATTGTCCAGGAAGGTTCCAGAGGCCCCCCAAAACATAGATTATTGGCTCATGTCAGAACTGGATGGTATTTCTGAAGACATAACATTCTTATGCTGCAGGGCATCAGGCTGGAACTGGGCTGGACATTCCTTCCCTGGTGACTGGCTTTCGTAATGTCAAAAGATGGTATATGGGCTAATGGTACAAAGTCATCACTAGCAATCCTAATCAGCAGTGAACTCTGCATGCTGCACTGTGAACATTTGTCAACTGGTGCAATAACAGCACAATTGTTATGGGTGACACCAATTGCTTCCCAATTAAATTTAAGGTCCCCTTCATGGTGTCACAAACCGAGGACCAAACGGTCAAATACATAAACCTATGGGGGACATTTTTTTCACTTGAACCAATATAACTCTGTTCACATATATCCCTGCAGCTACTTGTTTCTGTTTGGTGTTCCTACTTGTATCATCCATTTATCCAGCATCCACAGGGATGGGTTGATTTTCTCCCAGCAAGGTTGGTTTGTTGTTCAACTGTGTGTGTGTGTGTGTGTGTGTGTGTGTGTGTGTGTGTGTGTGTGTGTGTGTGTGTGTTTGGGGGGTGGTACTTAGTAGTTTGAAAGAACAGTACTCCTGACGTAGCTTATGTGGTTTTGGTGAAGGGCTTGCAAACACTATGCAACACTGCTGTAACTATCCATGCACCCACAGAAGAGGCTTGGCCAAAAGTCCTTCAAACAAACCCTTTATTGGATAAGTTGTTTTCATTATTGGGGAGGTAGTAATGGATTCCATCCATTTGAATACTTTATATAGAGCCAGCCATTGCTGTTCTAGGTCTGTATATCAATCTCTTTCCTCTTTCTATAACTGGGAGCAAAATCCTATTGAAACAAATTCGCTTGGGGTGCTTTTACCTTACACTTAGGTATAGCCCTCTGAGCATCTAGTGACTTTTAACACAAAAAGTCACTGGGGTATTAGTGTACCCATCTGTTTAGCCTGTCCTACAAGGATCTTAGCTTATTCAAAAACCTTGTGAACTTTTCTTTTCCAAACTTACATGGAACTCCTTCCCATCAAACTGTAGAAAGGATGTGAAACTTGGACAAGCTGGGATATGGAAAATTGCTCCAAGAATACTTACAGCACTGGGTGGTGATGTGCATGCCTTTAATCACAGCACTCAGGGAGGCAGAGGCAGGAAGACCTCTGAGTTTGAGGCTAGCATGGTCTACAGAGTGAGTTCCAGGACAGCCAGAGTTACATAGTACTCTTACATCTTACATTTATAGAATAGACTGTTGTAGAATCTTCTTAATAACCTTGTCAGTTATCATATGTGTCTTACCCTAATACAGTACTTTTAGTAATTTCATACCTACTTCTGCCCTCTGCACACAATGTATGCTGATCTTCAATCCTATTACATATAGTGAAATCTTTTATGGTGATATTTTATTTTGTACTAAAATGTTAGTTGTATGTTAATAAATAAAGTTGCCCGGGGGTCAGAGCTATTAGCAAGCCATAGGAAAGCCGGGCGGTGGTGGTGTACACCTTTAATCCCAGCACTTGGTAGGCAGAGCTAGGTAGGTGTTCAGGGATACAGCCAGCATTGGAGACACACGCCTTTAATCTCAATACCAACCATAGAAGACCCGGAGGTCTACACAGGCAGGCAGTGATGAGGCAGTCATGTGGTTGGGTTTACAACCAATGAGAAGGCAGAACCGAAAGTCTTTATAAAGACTTTAACACAGGAAGTAGCTCTCTTTCGAAGAGGTAGGACCACTGCAGGAGGAAGGGTAAGGTTTTAACTCTTAGCTCTGACCTCTTGGCTTTCTTCTTTGCATTGGTTCTGTGTTTCTTATTTAATAAGATGGTTGGTTACATCTACAATCTTTCCTCTGAGGGTGGGCAGGTTGACAAAGCAATGTCCTATAGTACCATGCCATGACAAGAAGTGGGACAGGGATGTAACATTGGTGGAGTACTCAGAAGGTTCATTGCCAAATGTTGTATATGCCTGCAGGTTGATCTTGGGATTCAGCAGCTGAGGGAAAACTGAAAATGAGGGACTAACACAGTACAACACTGCAAGAAAAGATTCCATTTCATGTATAAAAAGAGGCAACATTGAATGCAGCATCATGGATAGGGGACACTAACTTATTCACTTCTCTAAAGTCTAGTCCTGCTGGACCTGCCTGGCTTGTTCACAGAACACACTGGGGTGTTCAAAAGGCTTTGGGTATGTACATAATTCATATACTTTAAAGTTCCTTGCTGATTTCTTTAATTTCATCATAGCCCCCTAGCAGTCTGTACTGTTTGATATTCATGGTCCTACTTGGCTTAAGCAACTGTACAAGCTCCCACCTTGCTCAATCATGAATGACTGATTATCTTTAAAGTCTACACTCTCAGGTGAAACCAGCTGTGGTATGTAAGGTGTGCCGTATCAGTACATCTCCCTCTAGAATGTTCTCTTGCAGCAGAGACATACAGACAGTATGTTCGTGTTTTAGAGGATTGTAGGCATATTTGGTCCTTGATATTGACAGTTCTACCTTCTGCTGCCATTGCTTTTGGGTTTTAGAGGGTTGTCATGTGTTAGAGTACACTCAGCTTCAGGACTAACTACCATGTTCTACACACTGGTAATGGATCAACCAAACCACAGTTCAACAGAATTGGTGGAGTGAATCAGTTCACCCTTCATAATTAAATAAGAAAAATAGTTTACTGAGTACACTGCAAAGGGGCAGTGAGCTCGATAGTTCAAGAGTGCTGATGGCCGTAGCATAAGCCACTGGGCTGGAGGGGAGTGGGTCTCCACTTTCGTGAAGTACTTGTTCTGGTGCACAGTTTCCCCACATTCTTGTTTCTTATTAATGGCTTTCCCTTCACACAGGAGGTACTTTTTATATCCCCATCTTTCGCTCCTTTGGACCCTTTTGTGAGCTGTTGGTCATGCTGTAGAGTCTTCCAAAGAATCAAAAGCCAAGAATTTTGCTTTCTGTTCTCTTTCTCTATGAACTGGGAATTT
This sequence comes from Peromyscus californicus insignis, assembly GCF_007827085.1. Lineage (NCBI taxonomy): Eukaryota > Metazoa > Chordata > Mammalia > Rodentia > Cricetidae > Peromyscus > Peromyscus californicus. The sequence continues at coordinate 70,458,079 of NW_026294617.1, forward strand.
TGTTACATTTCCTTTGAGTTATCCAGACAGATTTTATTGTCTATTTTATTTTTTTTCCATCTCCTCTTGAATACCTTAGCACCTTAAAAATTAAATTTATATGCTGGCCTATTAACTCAGACTTGCTAAATCTTTTCTGGATCATAAAGATCATATTCCACAACACAGTCTATTAAAGTCACTAAAGCTTTATTTCCAAGGTCACTGATGAATCAAATCCTTTCTTAATTGTCTTATGAATGCAATTCTGCTTGGCACCAGGGAGCTAGGAATCAAGCACCTCCTCTTTCATGCCCAATTCTGTCAGTAACATCTGTCCTTCCTCTGTTGTCGTTCAGTCCTTTTTATCTGCAGAGATCTCAACAAACTGTCAATAACCAAGTGTCCCCAATCATTTTTTTAAGTCAGTTCAGTAGAGATTGTTTCCCTCCTACTGCCTGAGAGTGCAACTAGAGAGTAGAAGCTACATCAAGATTAACACAGGAAAGAAGCCAGGTAGCAGAGAAAAACTGGAAGCTCTTTTCCCACAACAAACAGAGTATGACCCCCCAAAAGCCCACAATATACAAATGCATATGAGAGTGCTTTGTAGATGACTTATAAAGCGTCATGAATCTCATGGTTCAGGACTTTTGAGTGTGGGATTTTCCCTCAGCTCACTAGCCCACTCCCATGCTCGGTTCTTTCTCCTTCTCAATAGACTTTATTGCTAACCATGTATCTCTTGTTCAGTTCCTTGCCCTTCATGTACATGATCCTGGAAGCTCCAGGAGTCCCTGGGTCATAGATCTGTGGCCATAACAAGATCATGTAGCCTTTATATCAAGGGAAAGTTAGTAGTCATATTACTGTTTCTCTGATTCCACAACTGAACCAATCCATTACCTTATCTCATAGTTTCATCAACCAGGTTGTTATCTTATCTCTTGCTTAAAATTTTTCCTCAATTCAGGCATTTTAGATGCAGAGCATTCTATAATTATCACAATTTTCTGTACTGGGTCATTTTTGGAGTCATGGATTTCTCCCTTCCTATCAATGGTCTGACTTGGAGAGTATCTTCTATTAGATCTCTCTAACTCCTTCCCTATTCAGTGTTCACTTTTTCCTATGGGTTCCAAGTCTAGGGACCTGAAGAAGAGCTCTTTGTCACAGATTTAACTGCAAACTGTAAGAAATGGCAAGCCAACACCCCCACTGCATTTTTCCTTTTTCCTCCCCCAGCCCCAACTTTATTGTCAAATCCAAGGCTCATATGCAGGATAGCATCCACATTACAAATACTTTCTGGCAGATACCTTAGGCTGCCTGTCTTATCAACCATTGCAGGGGCCATGAAACCAATCATTCACAACTCATCAGATGTCTGTTCATGCCAGCTCTAACACTGAAGACAAAACAAAGAAGTGATTCCATTCAAGTCTAGCTAGGTGAACCAATGTGTTCATTGGAGTTACGTACCAGAGGCTGGGTAAGAAGATACATCTCTAAGAGGCCTGCTCCAGGATGGGTGACAACTCATGAAAGTTGCATTACTGAAACTCTCTGCACAACTTGCAGTCAATTTCACTGAAGAGAGTCTCCTCTCCTCCAGCACTTGCTTAATTTATATTTACATAAACTCAGGGCATGCCCTTGTGTATTTTATAACTTTCTTTTTTTTTTTCTTTTGTTTTTTTCGAGACGGGGTTTCTCTGTCTAGCTCTGGCTGTCCTAGAACTTACTATGTAGACCAGGCTGGTCTTGAACTCATAGGGATCCACCTGCTTCTGCCTCTTAAGTGCTAGGATTAAAGGTGTGTGCTACCATGCCTGGCTTCATTCTGTAACTTTCTGAGCTACTTCAGCCTGGTAAGATTCATGAGCACCCTGAGCCTTGTGAGTTTCCTAGCTATCTGAGTCTTATGAAACTTGCTTTCCTCTTTCTGAAGGTTTCAATTCAGAGGAAGTAACTGCACAAATACACCAAGGTGTACTATGGGCAAACTGCCAAAAACTGAATCTGAAAGCAGTAAGAAAAATGAAGCATAAAATATATGAGACTTGTGATTGTTTGAATGAGAATGGCCCACATAGGCTCATATATCCAAATACTTGGTTCCTAGTTAGTGAAACTGTTTGGGAAGGATTAGAAGGTCTGACCTAGTTGAAGGAGGTGTGTCACTAGGTTTCAAAAGATTCATGCCATTCCCAGTGTATAGCTCTCTTTCTGCTTCCTGCTTATGGATCAAATGTAAACTCTCAGCTGATCCTGTTGCCCTGCCCCTGCTCTACCATCATAGATTCTAACTCCCTGAACTCATAAGCCCAAATTAAACACTTTTTTATAAGTGGCCTTGGACATGGTGTCTTATCACAGCAATAGAAAAGTAACTAAAACAAAACTAATCTCAGATTTCCTGCCAGGAACATTACAGGCCAGGAAAAATGCAATGTAGTGTATTCAAAATATTAAAGGAAAACACCCGCCAAACAAGTATACGTTCCTCAGCAGTTCTGTCTTTCAAAGATGAATGAGAGATAAAGACTTTCCCCAGGAAACAAACAAAACAGTAAAACCAAGCACCAAATCAAATAGAACCAAACTGAAGCAATAATAAACAACAGAAGTGAGAAAGTGTGTCATCACTAGGCCTGTCATATAAAAAATGCTAATGGAAAGTTTCAGGTTGAAAGAGAATGATGCCAATTATTAATGCAAAAACACGTACAAGCATAAAGCTCACTGATGAAAGTAAACACATAGCAATTTCAGGACACTGCAAAACTTTCATGACATTATGTAAGTCATTTATATTTTTTACCATGAAGGTTGAAAGAAAAAAATCACTAAAACAGCTGTGATAGTTGTGATAGTTCATTAAGAGCTTCAAATTTTGAAAACAAAATTAAAATGCAGAAGAGTTATGTGGAGGGAAACGCAGTGTTTTTCCCTCCACACAATCAAAATTAATTTATCTGCTTAAAGCAGCCTGTTATTTTATAAGCCTAATGATAAATGAGGCAAGAAGTTGTATACACACAAAAAATTAAAAGTAAGGAATCTAGCTGGGTGTGGTGGTCATGCCTATAATCTCAGAGCCCAAGAGCCTAGGGTAGAAAGATAGAGTCTGGGGTCGACTGAGGATGTCATCTGAGACTATGTAGTGAGTTCATGGCCATTCTGGACTTTCTAGTGAGATCTGTTTTCTCCAACCCACTTCCCAAAAAGGAGATAAATGAATGAATGCATATTGCTACTAAGGAAAATAATCTAATGACACAGGAAGATAAAAGGGAAAGAGAATGGAGGATCTATAGTACAACCAGAAAAACAACAAGATGGCAGTGATTAGTTCTTCTCTATCAAAATCATTTTGCGCATAAGTGAATTAAGTTTTTTGAGTCAAAGGAAAAAGAATGACTCAATAAATTAATCCTCCCAGAACAGATAAAAGAAAAACCCAGACAAGACTGAATTATTGATGCTTTTAAAGACTCACTTCACTTGAAAGGGAAGGGATACAAAAGATAACCTTTGAAAACGAAAGCCCAAAGAGAACAGGAGTAGCTATAGCTATATCAGATATAACCATTTTTATTTTATTTTATTTTTATTATTAAGAAATTTTCTATTCACTTTACATACAAACCACAGATCCTCTTCTCCTCCCTCCTTCTGCCCCCTAGCATTCCTCCCCCAACTCACCCCCCATTCCCTCCTCCTCCAAGGCAAGGCCTCCCATGGGGAGTCAGCAGAGCCTGGTACATGCAGTTGAGGCGGGTCCAATCCTCTCCCCCTACACCAAGACTGTGCAAGGTGTCCCACCATAGGCACTGGGCTCCAAAAAGCCCACTCATGCACTGGGCTCCAAAAAGCCCACTCATGCACCAGGGATGGATCCTGACCCCACTGTCAGGGGGCCCCTTAAACAGTTCAAGCTGGACAACTGTCTCACCTATGCAGAAGGCCTAGTTCAGTCCCATGGGGGCTCCACAGCTTTTGGTCCACAGTTCATGAGTTCCCACTGGTTTGGTTTGGTTGTCTCTGTACCTTTCCTCCTCATGATCTCGATGTCCCTTGCTCATAGAATCCCTCTTCTCTCTCATCGATTGGACTCCTGGAGCTTGGCCCACTGCTTGGCTGTAGATCTCTGCATCTGCTTTCATCAGTTATTGGATGAAGGCTCTATGATGACAGTTAGGGTAGCTACCAGAGTAGGCCAGTTCAGGCACCCTCTCCATTATTGCTAGTAGTCTAAGGTAGGGGTCATCCTTGTGGATTCCTGGGAACTTCACTAGCACTCTGTAAAACAATTTTTAAATCAATATTGTAAAACAAGATAAAGAGGGTCAATCTACAATGACAAAGAGGTCCATTAACCAAGAGGATATAACAACAATAAATATTCATGCCTCAAATAACATTTGAACACCTAAATACATAGAGCAAATGTTAGTAGATCTGAAGGGGGGCAGAATATTTAACACAGCAGTGGGTGAACTCAGTATTCCACTCTTAATAATGAATGTATCTAGATTAAAAAGAAATAAAAAAAACCCCACTGGACATGACTATACTTCAGAACAAATATACTTAACAGACATATAGAGATTATATATATATATAATCCAACAGCAAGTACAAAGTCTTTTCAAATGCAAACAACATGTTTTCCAGAACAGATCAAATACTGGGCAACAAAACAATTCTTTTTTTTTTTTTTTTTTTTTTTTTGGTTTTTCGAGACAGGGTCTCTCTGTGTAGCTTTGCGCCTCTCCTGGAACTCACTTGGTAGCCCAGGCTGGCCTCGAACTCACAGAGATCCGCCTGCCTCTGCCTCCCGAGTGCTGGGATTAAAGGCGTGCGCCACCACCGCCCGGCAATTCTTAAAAAAACTTAAGAAGATGGAAATTGTATCAAGTGTTATCTAAAACTAGAATCAGGAAAGGAAGATTTTTTTTAAAAAATTCAAATACAAGTTAAATTAACCATGCTCTTGAGCAACTAACAAGTCAATAAAGAAACAAAAATAGGAACAAAATATACTAAAATCTTATAGAATACAGCAAAAAGTGTCATAAGGGGGAAGTTTGTAATAATAAATGCCTACATCCAAAAGAAGATCCCAAAGAAATAACCTGATGTCATATGTCAAGGAATTAGAGCATATGAATGAACTAAATCCAGTCTTAGAAGAGGGTGGAAACAATAATGCAGTTAGCATATATATATATATATATATATATATATATATATATATTACACACACACACACACATATATATATATGTGTGTGTGTGTGTGTGTGTGTGTGTGTGTGTGTATACCAATATTCAACCAAAATAAATAGGGAAAAAGAGAGAGGCAAAAAGATATCAAAGAAGAAATAGAGAATCACAGAAGCCAAGAAACTGGATCACCTAGAAGGAAGTGGATGAATTTGTAGAAAGATATATCTACCAAGGCTGAATCACAAAGGAAAAGGAAAATCTGGACAAACAAATAACAGGATTAAATCAGTAGTAGAAAGTCTCATATGAAAGAAAAGTCCTGGAATGACAGCCTTATTGCTCAATGCAAACATTTAAGGAACAATATTTTCTTCTTCTCACACACTTCTAAGAAAATGTGAGGCAAGAGAATGCTGCCAGATTCATTTTATGAGGGTATCATTTTCCCGATACCAAAGCCAGATAAGAACATTACAAAAAAGAAAGTACACTCCAACATATCCGATGAAGAAAATTACAAATCCTTCAATCCAATGTTGGTAATCAGGAGTGTAGGCTTTTTTTAAAATTATTTGCTTTTTGGGGGCCCACTACTCAGCTCTCAAATAAATACACAGAAACTTATTCTTACTTATGAATGCCTGGCCTTAGCTTGGCTTGTTTCTAGCCAGCTTTTCTTAACTTAAACTATCTCAGCTACCTTTTGCCTCTGGGCTTTTACCTTTCTCTATTCTATATACCTTTCTTTCCTTCTTACTCTGTGGCTAGTTGTGTGGCTGGCCCCAGGCATCCTCCTCTCCTTCTCCTTTTTATCATTTCTCCTCTTCTCTTCCTATTTATTCTCTCTGCCTGGCAGCCCTTCCTATCCCTCTCTCCTGCCTAGCTATTGGCCATTCAGCTCTTTATTAGACCAATCAAGTGTTTTAGGCAGGCAAAGTAACACAGCTTTATAGAGTTAAACAAATGCAACATAAAAGAATGCAACACATCTTTGCATCATTAAACAAATATTCCACAGCATAAGCAATTGTAACCCATCTTAAGCTAATATCCCATAACACAAGAGTTTGCAGAGCAGTGAAGACATCATTCATCGTGATTAAGTGGAGTTTACACAGGGATGATTTCAATACAAAAAAACCCACATGATCTTATCAATCGATGTGAAACATTATTTAACAAAATTTGACGTATTTTCTTGATTAAAAACTCCCATGGAACTTCAAGATGGCCCAACAGGCAAAGGCACCTGAGGCCAAGGCTGGCAACCTGAGTTCAATCCCTGGGATGCACAGGATGGGAGGAGAGAACAACTCCCACAAGTTGTCCTTTGCCCTCCACACACACAGTGTGGCACATGCACCTGCCTTATAGGCACATAAATAAAGAAGTAAATAAACGTAATAAAATCTAAAACTTTCATTGGGTGAGGTATAGAAGGAACATACTTCATCATAATAAAAACCACACGTGATGCAGTTCATATCACACTCTCTGGTGAAAAGTTAGAAGCTTCTCTTAAAACCAAGAGCAAGGCAAGACTGGCCTTTACCCCTTTTGTCCTTTCTATCTATCTAACACTGTGCTCAAAGTCCTCATCAGAGGAATTAAGCAAGGGGGAAAAAGAAAATAATTGGAAATACACAGAAAACAATGGGACAATATAAATATATGCATTTATGGCTAACTGATTTTTGAAAAACAACCAAGAACACAGAATGTACAAAGGACAAATCTCTACATTAAACAATATTGGTATAACTGGATATCCACATGTGATAGAATGAAATTGAAACCTCATTTTAATCACATATAAAAATCAACTTCAAGATAAAGACTTAGCTATAATACATGAAACTGTAAAAAAATTAGAAGAAAACATGGAAAAAGTTCATGACACACAATAAAATAAAATGTAATTTTTTTAAATGAAAGAAACTACACTGAGATTCCACTTTCCCCCCAGTCAGCTAGCTCTCAATACGAAAACAACAGACTCTGCTGAAGATGTAGGGAAAGATGGAACACTTACATGCTGCTAGTTGAAATATAAATTAGTCTAGCCACTATGGAAATCAGTCCGGACGTTCCTCAAAAAACTCAAAAAGAACTATAGAATGATGTGTGATAACAGCCTGGGGGAATATACCTAAAGGATTCTAAGTCAGTGTGCAACAGAGATACCTACACATTTATATTTATTGTATCCTTTGGATGCTTTTCTGTATGCTGTGAATGTGTGTGACTCCCATTGGCTAATAAATAAAGCTGCATTGGCCTATGGCAGGGCAGGATGGAGCCAGGCGGGAAAACCCAAGAGAGACAGTGAAAGGAGAAAGGAGAGTAAGGAGAGACGCCAAACTGCCATCCAAGGAGCAACATGCAATGGGACGCAGGTAAAGCCATGGAACACGTGGGGAATACATAAGTTAATAGTTATAAGTTGAGTAAGTTATAAGAGCTAGCTAGTAAGAAGCCTGAGCCATAGGCCATACAATTTGCAATTAATATTATACCTCTGAATGATTATTTTATAAGTGGCTTCAGGATCATGGGGCTGGGCACCTAGGCAGGACTGGAGAAACACGGGACCACGGAGCTGGGTGAGACCTGAGAAACTTCTGGCTACATTTGGAGTCCAAGGTGGGGCAAGAGTTTCCACCTAAAACCTGAGAGAACTTAATAAGAGATTCTAAAATGGAGCAAAACCCAGCTTCCTACTTCAGGTGTCATGCAGGACTGCGGCAGAGAGACGTATCCCCTGGCCACCGTGGGCTTCACTGGCAACATGGTGGACTCCCGTGGTCTCTGACTGGCCACACCATAATACAAAGAGGCTTCTCGGGGTTAGAGATTTAGCTCAGTGGTAGAGCGCTTGCCTAGCAAGCACAAGGCCCTGAGTTTGATCCTCAGCTCTGAAAAAAAAAAGAGGCTTCTCCCAGCTGCTTCCTGTGGGCTTGGGAGCACAGCCACAGGCTTAAAAACATCAACAACAGAGAGGGAGAACAAGGAATAGGAGACCATGGTAAATGAAGACCACATGAGAACAGGAAGAAGCAAAGTGCTAGAGAGGCCCACAGAAATCCACAAAGATACCCACACAACAGACTGTCGGCAATGGTCGAGAGACAGCCCGAACTGACCTACTCTGGTGATGGGATGGCCAAACACCCTAATTGTTGTGCTAGAAACCTCATCCAACTACTGAGGGATCTGGATGCAGAGATCCATGACTAGGCCCCGGGTGGATCTCTGGGAGTCCAATCAACGAGAATGAGGAGGGTTTATATGAGTGAGAATTGTTGAGACCAAGGTTGGATAAAGCACAGGGACAAATAGCCAAATGAATGGAAACACATGAACTATGAACCAATGGCTGAGGGGTCCACACTGGATCAGGCCCTCCGAATGGGTGAGACAGTTGATTGGCTTGATCTGTTTGGGAGGCATCCAGGCAGTGGGACCAGATCTTGTGCTCATTGCATGAGTTGGCTGTTTGAAACCTGGGGCCTATGCAGGATTGTTCTGCTTGGCCTGGGAGGAGGGGACTAGACCTACCTGGACTGAGTCTACCAGGTTGACCTCAGTCTGTGGGGAAGGCTTTGCCCTGGAGGAGATGGGAATGGGGGGGGGGGGCGTTGGGGGGAAGGTGAGGGGGACGGGAGGGGGGAGAACAAGGGAATCTGTGACCGATATGTAGAACTGAATTGTATAGCAAAATAAATTAAAATAAATTAAAGAAAAAAAAAAAAAAAAACACAAGCATAGACTTTATATTGCTTCCCAGAAAAGCTGAATGGGGCAGAGCCAGCACCCAAGTCTGCTGCTGCTTTTGTCCTAGCCACACAGTTTAACAGTTTAAAATCTCTCCTGGTCAGAAATGATTAAAGATACACAATAGACAGATTCAGACGGAAAAAAAAACTTTAAACAGTTTACAATATGTATAAAGATGTACTTAGACTTGAAAGAGAAAAAAGAAAGGATACAGATAGTCATAAAAATAGACTTAAAATAATAAAGAAAAATATAATAAGCTACATAAAGATGGAAATTGCACAAAGAATCGGAATTGTGTTATCTTTGGGATTTTTAACTGGAGAGAGACATTTGATTGCAGTGACTGCTGCGTTAAACATATATGGCTAATAAATAGAGCTACATTGGCCTATGGCAGGGCAGGATGGAGCCAGGCAGGAAAGCCCAAGAGAGACAGTGAAAGGAGAAAGGAGAGTAAGGGGAAACACCAGACATTGTCCAAGGAGCAACATGTAATGGGATGCAGGTAAAGCCATGGAACACGTGGGGAATACATAGACTAATAGGTACGAGTTGAGTTAAGTTATAAGAGCTAGCTAGTAAGAAGCCTGAGCCATAGGCCGTATAATTTGCAATTAATATTACACCTCTGAATATATTTTATAAGTGGGTATGGAACCACAGGGCTAGGCACCTGGGCAGGACCAGAGAAACATGGGACCATGGAGCTAGGTGGGACCAGAGAAACTAGCTACAGTTATAGACTTCTCCCAATAGTCAAGTTATAGACTTAGCTTAGTTGCCCAACAACAGTCAAGAAATGAAAGGATTAGGGGCTGGAGAAATGGCTCAGACATTAAGAGCACTTATTCTTGCAGAGGACACAGGTTCTCAGCATTCACATGATGGCTCACAATCACCTGTAACTCCAGTTCCAGGGGATCCAAAACCTCTTCTGCCATCTGTGGGCACCATTTCTGATCTCATGTGGGCAAAACATTCACATGCAACAGATAAATCTAAAAAGAGAAATAAAACAGACAAATGGATACAGATGATGTCACACACATAAATTCTATTTATCTATAAAGTATAAAAGTATGAAATTGTGTATTTTGGGGGAAAGTAGTTAGAACTGGAGATTAGCATGCTGAATAAAATAAGTCAGATTTAAAAAGACAAATATCAGATATTTTTCTCATATCTGGATCTCAGATTATATTGTGTGTGTGTGTGTGTGTGTGTGTGTGTGTGTGTGTGTGTGTGTGTCACATGGAAGTTGAAGGAGGACTACTCTGTAGGAAGAAGACAAGTGAGAAGTGAGAAAGACCAGTGCAGAGGTGAGCAGAGGAGAAGGGTTGCCTTACTGGGTCTGCAGCAAGCTGGGCCCCCAAAGTGATAGACCATAATGATGTCTTCATTCAAGATGTCATGTACTTTGGCATGTTCCACCACTTGATTTTTTTCAAATGTCCCACTTTCCCCAATCCCCCCCCCCATCTCTCCCCAGCACCAGGTAGTCTGGCTACCAGACCCAGTAAGGGTCCAATACATCAGACATGGCTCCACCCACTCCCCCACCTGGAGGCCCCCTCTTCAGCTGTTCTTTGTGTGGGTCCCATAACAGACCACTTTCCTTAGGATCTGTCCCCTTGAGACTCCTCTAAGACACCAAGGCCACCACTCTGCCCTGAAACTGGAGTCATTTGGGTTGAAAACAGCAAAAGACACAACCAACACCTAAACTCTAGATGCCCATGTCATCACACAAAAAATAAACAATACACAAAACCAATGTAGCATGTCTTCCATGCAACCACTAATCCCCAAATGATGGTCACCAAGGAGAACCTAAAATCCAAGACACAGAACTCGAAAGGACAATTATAAGCATATTCAAAGCACTCAAAGAGGGTATGAGTGATTAGAAACATCTGGAAGACCTTACGTGGGAGGGGAATAAGCACAGAAAGCTGAATGACATGGGGAAGACAACTTTCAAGCATGAAAACAAAGTTCAATTAAGATGTACAGCTACAGAAGAAAACCCAAGCAGGAAGTGAAATTTTCAATTAGTCAAATAAAAGCCTCACTAGAAAGTCTCCCCAACAGAATGGATCATAAGGAATTTCGGGGCTTGAAGAGCTGGTAGAAGAACTTGGACCATTCACTCACAAAAGCAAACTAAAAAGGTTACTTAAAATTTTTTTCTTAAAGCACAATTGGAACATGCAGAATCTTTGGGATGTCATGAAAAGACCATATCTGTGCATTGTGGTCATAGAAAGAAGAGAATAATTCTAGATCAAAGGTGCAGAAAATGTTTTCAGTAAAATCATAGAAGAAAATTTCCCAAAAGCAGCATACAAAGCATCAAACAGACAAGACTAGAAAAGAGGCTTCCTACAACATTGTTATAGTTAAAATACTTAAAACACAGAACAATGAAAATGTGCTGTTAAAAGGTGCAAGGGAGAGGGCCGAGTCACAGATAAGGGAATGTCAATCAGAATAACAGAGAATAACAGCTGATTATTTGATAGACACTTTGAAAAATAGAAGGGCTTGGAAAGATACATTTCAAGTTCTGAAATATCAAAACTGCCAACCCAAAATACTATACTCAGCAAAAATATGGAGGAAAAAATAAGTGAGTTGCATTATAAAAATACAATAAAGGAATTTATGACCACTAAGACAGCTCTACAGAGGATACTTTAGAATAAGGAAAAGAAAAAACACACTTATGAGGCCATGGTGGGGGACAGAGGGGACCAATAATATTAGGACTAGTAGTCAAAAGATGTCTAACAAAGCACTAAAAAAATCACCCCCAAACAACAGGAACTAATACTCATCTTTCAATAATAACCCTGAATATTAAGAGTCTCAGTTCCCCAATGAAATTCACATACTGGTAGACTGGTTAGAAAATAGGATTCATTTTTTTAATGCCAAAAGAAATATATCTCACCATCAAATACAGACACCATTTTAGGCCAAAAAGATAAAAAAAAAAGGCATTCTAAGCAACTGTGACTGGGAGTCAAACAGGTGTAGCTATTCTAATAACTGACAAAATAGACTTAAAACCAAAATTATTGAGAAGACATAAAGAAGACTACCTCATACCCCTTAAGGGAAGAATTCACCAAGAGGCTGTTATAATTCTAAATATACATGCATCAAATACAGGCACAATCAAATTGGTAAAAAAAAAAATACTACTAGATGTAAAGGCACAGATTAATCACAACTCAGTGATAGTGAGTGACTTCAGTTTCCCACTCTCTCCAATAGACAGGTCATCCACACAAAAAAAAATAAGCAGAAAAACATTGCAGTTAAATTACACTGTAAATTAAGTGGACTTAACAGATCTCTACAGAATATTGCATGCAAATACTGAAAACCATACATTCTTCTTAGTAGTGCATTGAACTTTCTCCAAAATGATCACTTATTAGGACACAAAACAAACCTTTACAAATATAGGAAAATTGAAATAATATTCTGCATCATATCTTTTCACAGTGGAATGAAATAAGTTATCATCAGGAAGGTAAACTGCAGAAAGTATACAAACTTCTGGAGAATACACAGCACACCACTTAATGATAAATGGGTCCCTCAAGAAATCAACAATGAAATATCTAATTTCTAGAGTGAAATCAAAACAAAATAAAACACAGTGATATCTATGGGATACAATGAAAGCAGCACCAATAGGAGAGTTTTTAGTGCTAAGTACATATATCAAAATATAAATCAGAGAGAATATAGATAAATAACTTAATGATGCATCTTAAGGCTTTGGAAAAACAGGAACAAGCCGAGTTGTTGCCCTTGGTTGCCTTTCAGAGGCTGAAAGTAATCCCCGACTCCTGAAGACACACTAGGACATAGGCTCAGATCATATGAGCTGGTTCCGACTCTAAAGCCCCCTTCTTGTGGTCTAGCTTTCACAGTATCAGAAAATACTATGCAAACTGCCAAGGGAGAAAAAGCAATTAATAGTTCTACCCAGATGCAACACTTATAAACCATAACAATGAGCAGCATGGCACGATATCCGTACAAGTGCAGTAAGTGGCACTCACATGTTGGTGGTAACCAACAGCTGTCTAATTGGACTTAAGGCTCACTCTACAGGAGGGAAACCATGCCTGGTACTAAAAGCATAGCTAACTTCCTGGGGCTAGTGATGCCATGGATTTTAGAAGAGAATCTACTATCACTTTGCCAAACAGCGTAATTCCTTACTATATTCTAAATTTTATCCGTATACCCACAGATATTTGTAGCTATCATCCCTCATTAAAAAAAGCTTCTTTTTTATAGCTAATGGAGTCCACCACAGAAAATTGCAACGGGATGCAATTCAGAGCTCAATGGACTGTGAGTAGCCCAGTGCAGTCCATACATCTACATCACAGTTCTTGCCCTTATGGCTCACAAAACACCGTAGAAGAAGGGGTAAAAAAATTTAAGAAGTACCAGGAAGTCTGCTGTAAAACAGTAGTATCCCATAGAAATGGCTATGTAAACAAGATCTGAGCAATGACAAGATCAATAGACATGCTAACATGAAAGGAGGAAAATCCCATGGGGTCATAACTCTGGACAAGGAACTACAGGCAATTAATGACTATTGAGAGGGAGAATTAGCATCTCCCAAGGATGAGGTCTCTAACTGGTCATCCAATCAAAAGGTCATCCCTGAGACTGCCTATGCATAAACAACAAAAATGAGCTCAGCAGTACATATTTATATATTTGTGTGTACATATACACATACACATATTCATACATATATGTACACATATATGTAACAATAATAATTGGGAAATAAGAGGCTTTCAATTTGAGAGTGGGGAGGTGATATGGAAGGATGTGGAAGGTGGGGTCTTGGGAGAGCTTGAGGGGAAGAGTAAAGTGATCCAGTGATGTAGTGTTATTTTAATTGAAATGTATGAAAAACTGCATAAAACAACTTTAAAATGCAAAATAATGAAATTGAGGAAAATTCTAGAAGATAGAAAGACCTCCCATGCTTATGGGTTGGAAGAACTAATATTGTGAAATGACCATCCAACCAAAAGCAGTTTACACATTTGGTGCCATCCCAATCAAAATTCCAGGGCCATTTCACAGACATAGAAAAAATTATTTTAAAATTTGCATGGAAACAAATAAACCACAGATAGTTGAAAGCAATTTTGAAGAAAAAAATACTATGGGAAATATCATCATATCTGACTTCATGTTGTACTGCAGAGCCATAGTAGTAAAAATAGTGTGATACTGGCACAAAATCAGATACACAGATCAATGGAATAGAGTAGAAGACATGGATGTAAGTTCACACAACCATAACTATTTGATTTTTGACAAAAATGCCAGAAATAAACATTGGAGGAAAGACAGCATCTTGAGCAAATTATTCTGGAGAATCTGTACATCATCATGCAGAATAATGGACTAGATCATTATCTTCCACTCTGAAAAAACTCCACTCCTACTGGATCAAAGACTTCAACACAGAATCTCATACTCCGAAACTGCCAGAGGAAAAACCAGAGAGTACACTTCAACATACAGGCATAGTTCCCGTTATGAATAGGACTCTGGTAGTAGAGGAAGTATGACTAACCATCAACAAATAGGATCTCATGAAACTAAAGAGGTACAGCAAAGAAAACTGTCAGTTGAGTGAAGAGGCCACACACAGAATTGGAGAAAATCTTTGCTAGTTATACATCTGACAGAGTTTTAGTGTCTAGAATACATGAAGAATTCAAATTGCTAAACATCAAGAAAACAATATAGTTTAGGAATGAACCATGCAACTGAGAGTTCTCAAAAGAAGAAATGCAAACAAGTAGTGAGCATTTTAAAAGGTGTTCAGTATCCTTAGCTATCAAGGAAATGTGGATTAAGCTACTTTAAGATTCTGTCTCAACCCTGGCCAAATGGCCATTTTCAAGAATACAAATGTCAATAAATACTGATTTGGGTGTGGAGTAAGGAGAATCCTTATATATTCACTTTTGGTGGGAGTGTAAAGGAGTCTGTCCATTTTGAAAAACAGTATGGCAATTACTAAAAACAACTAGAAATAAAACTTCAAATTACCCAGATATATGACTCTTGGGCATATGCCTGAAGGACTCTCTATCCTAACACAGAGATACATGCTCACCTGTGTTAGCACCTCATCACTGCTATGTTCACAATAGATAGGAAATGAAACTCACCTAGATGTCCATCAACTGAAGATGGATAATGAAAATGTGGTAATATATACAATCCAATTTTATTTATCACTAAAGAAAAATGAAATTATGAAAATTTTAAGCAAACTGATGAAATGGGTGAAATTATACTTGATGAGGTAACAGAGGTCCACGAAGAGAAATGCATGTTCTCACTTGTATGTGGATCCTAGTTTTGAGTCTTTAGTTTTGTGTGTTTAACTTGATGTTCAAGTGAAAACCAGGCAACTATAATGGGGTTTTTTTTGAGACAAGGTCTCACGATGTAGTCCTGGCTGGCTTGGAACCCGCTATATAGACAAGACTGGCCTTGAACTCACAGAGATACATCTACCTGTACCTCAAGTGCTGGGATTAAAGATGTGTGCTACCAGCTTAGGAAAGGACTATTGGTAGGGAGACACCTTAAGGGAGTTGAGATAGTACAATATAGGAAAGATGAAAGTAGAGAGGGAGAATACTTGGAGTTGAAATGTTTCATCTGGGAGGGCAGTGGTGGTGTGAGGGAGGAGAAAGGTTGGGGGTGATAGTTAACCAAAATGAAGGGTATGTGAAAAAGCCATATGAAAATCTATTATATCTAGTATCTTATAAAATTGTAGTTTAAAAATGTTTTAAGGGGGTAGTACCTACATGGTTGGATGCTGATGCTCCTAGAATCAGCGGTTACCAAACAAAATTCCCAGTATCAGGTATAGAATACTTTCATATGAGTTGTTGGAACTGGGAAGCCTCAGATTTCTCCAAACCAATATATAAGACATTGTTCCTCAGTTGCAAAATATGAAGAAATCTAGGAGTGGAAAGTTCCTCTCTGCTGATTAGCTTTCATAGTGCTGGGAGATGCTATGCAAGCTACTAGGGGAGAAAAGGTATCAATGATCTTACCCAGTGAACCCCACAAATTACAGTATTAAGCTGCGAGGCAAGAGGTGCTGCTTGTGCAATAGTAGCACAACTGTTATAGGGTAACTAGCAGCGCTCTGGGTTGGAGGCCTGATCCACAGGAGGGAATTCATGCCTAGTACCATAAACCTGGTTAAAACACAAAACAAAAAAACCCCCAAAAAACACATGGATAGGGAAGTCATAGTCCCTAGGGAGAATCTTACTACCCCCCCTTTTTTTGGGGGGGGTTTTCGAGGCAGGGTTTCTCTGTGTAGCTTTGCGCCTTTCCTGGAACTTGCGTTGTAGACCAGGTTGGCCTTGAACTCACAGAGATCTGCCTGCCTCTGCCTCCCGAGTGCTGGGATTAAAGGCATGCGCCACTACTGCCCAGCACTTACTACCCTTTCTTAGCTAAATAGATGTAGCATCAAACTACTTTCTAAACATCTGTGTTTATGCTCATAGACTACTCAGCTACTCACAAACTTAATCAGAGAAGCCTCTAGGCACAGAACAGTAGAAAATGCAGAAATTCATGGCTGCTCAAGATGCTGAGAATAAATGACAACTGAGCACTCAGTCCTAACCAAAACGTTCCTCTAAGACTCAAAGAACATCCCAGAAGAGGGCCAGAAAGAATGTGAGAGACAGAAGGCAGAGAGGAAGGCTGAAGAATATCATCTTCTATGCATGACACAGTCGCTGCAATCATGAATTCACAGCAGCTATGGTTACCTGACCTAGGCCTGTACAAGACTGCTCCTGTCAACAGTTAGCCATGGATGGAGGAGGGACTGGTGGAGATCCACCACTCCTTGTTGAACTAGTGTTTACAGATAGATTCTGTGAAGGGGAGTCATTGGCTTCAGTTGTGTACCCAGTGGTGATCCCAAGAGTCCAATGGACAGTTCCAAACCCATGGTCATACAGATGGCCCTGGTCAGCGGGCCACAAAACAAACAAACAAAAAATGACAAGAATGTGGGAAAGAGATTTGTAGGGAATGTGGTGACCGGTAGGGGTTGGGAGGGAGATAGAAAAGGATAGGGCTGTGAGTAATCAGAATGTATTATGTGCATGTACAACCATGTTAATGAATAAACTTAGTTATTAAAAATGTGGTGGTTGGACTACCGTGTCACTGAGGTTGCTACTTGGTTTGCTCTCTATGTCTCTGATGCAAAATGATGAAGGCGGTGATGACTCCACATGGGAGAGTCATGTGAAGTCTTTTTATTTCTAACATTAACTAAATATAGGAAAGGCATATTGACTTTTTAATGTAGCACAATTAATTTGAGTAAATCAGTAAGTTAGCATTTGCCTAAAGCTGATAAAATCTGACTATAAAATAGGATCTGACCAGGAGACAGTCTACATCTCAGATGACTGCAGCATAGCTCACAAATCCCTTGAAGCAACTCTAGCTTCTTCTTGGTTAGTTACGAGATTTCCTGTTTTCCAGTGACCTGGATGTACTGATGGTATTTCCAGTACCTGTGGTACTGATGTTGAGCATTTCACACATTTATGTTATACCTTCCAAGTTGGATGAAAGCCCTCCTTTAACCCTTCAAGAGGGCCACCTTCTGTCCCTGTAGATGTCCAGTAGAGTACCTCGCACACTGTGGAGGCTCTTGAGTATCTGATGTAATATTTTGCTAACAGTAACAAAACCAGGCATCCCTCTGCTTTGGTATCAGTATTCAGTAGAGCTGCATTAGTGGGAAGGAATCAGGTTTATTCAAGGACTGGCAATCTTGAGAAGACATAGTGGGTTTTGCTTTTTATTATTTTATTTTATTTTATTTTATTTTATTTTATTTTATTTTTTTGCCTCAAGGCTCTACCATGGGTCATGGACTTATGGAGAAAGGAAAGTAGTTACATCAGCAGGAAGATTACCTGGGCAGGGGTCTTCTGGTCCAGGTGTCATGTCCTTCTTCACTGGTCAGAACATGTCAATGGACTTGGACCTCTGGTAGCTAGTTAGCTAAAATCTGATCAAAGGGTTCTCTTCAGCACAAAGGATTGGGAAGGGGCAGAAGAGCTAAAGGGGCAGGAGAGGACAGTTTCAAAGGGGCTGTTGCGTTTCTTTCTTCCTTAGTCCTTGCGGCATGCTAGTGCTGCCGGACAAAGCCACCCGACTTCCAGAACTTGGAGAGTAAGTTCTGAGCTGCAAGAAATTGCCTGGTAGACTGCCTTAAGAAGACCTGACCCACCCCTGGTGACTGCCCAACTCACAGGGATGTGGAGGATGTCCAGTGAAGACTGTCCTTTGTGTTTGGGGGACAAACTGGTTCACATCCTTGGTCATCACTTGCCAGCCATCCCATCTACCTTTGGATAGAATATTTGTTGAATTAATGTAAGTGTGAATGAATAAATGGAAGAAGAGAGGACAGGATGGAGTGAGTGAATTTACAGGCTACAAAGACTACCGGGAGACTCAGAGATTCTCATGAATTGCAAATTTATTGAGTGAGGAGGTACTGGAGTTGGGAGGTAGTCATTCAGAAACCAAGATGGAACATCTGCAGAACAAGGTGCAGCTTGAGTGACTCAATGGCTTCTTCTGGGGCAGGAGGGCGGGGTTGTTAAGATGTGAAGGGTCTGGAAACCTCGAAGACCCTCGGGCAATCTCATGAGAAAGTTAAGCCTGCCGGCACCCACGGAGAACACCTCCAGCTCCTTTGTCTCCGTGGCAACCTGGGGACCTTACTTGCAGGGCCAGGTAGGCGCCTGCTTCTGCTGGGTCTGGTGGCAGACCGGGACGCCCTTGCCACCTCCAGAGCCGCCCCCAGAGGAGCCGCCGCCGCAACTAGAGCCGCCGCCGCCGCCGCCCCCGGAGTGGCCGCCTCCGCAACCACCGCTGCCACCCCCGGAGGAGCCGCCGCCACAGCCGCCGCCGCCGCCACCGGAGTAGCCTCCGCCGCAGCCGCCGCCACCGGAGTAGCCTCCACCGCAGCCGCCGCCGCCGCCACCAGAGGAGCCACCTCCGCAGCTACCACCTCCGCCTGAAGAGCCCCCTCCGTAGCTCTGCTGGGGGGCACAGGAGCTCTGGGTGGCCTGCTGCGACGAGTAGTAGCCGCCGCTGCCGCCACCGGAGGAGCCGCCGCCGCCGCAGCTGCCGCCGCCACCACCGGAATAGCCGCCGCCTCCTCCGCAGCTGGAGCCGCCCCCGGAGGAGCCACCACCGCAGCTGGAGCCGCCGCCCCCGGAGTAGCCTCCACCGCAGCTGGAGCCGCCCCCGGAGGAGCCGCCACCGCAGCTGGAGCCGCCCCCGCTAGAGCCGCCTCCGTAGCTCTGGCACTGATACTGTTGCGCGGACCCACCGCCGCCGCCACCGGAGGAACCACCTCCGCAGCTGCCGCCGCCGCCGCCAGAGTAGCCGCCGCCGCCGCCGCAGCTGGAGCCGCCGCCTCCGGAGTAGCCTCCGCCGCCACAGCTGGAGCCGCCGCCGCCGCCGGAGTAGCCGCCCCCGCAGCTGGAGCCGCCGCCGCTGCTGCCGCCGGAGTACTTGCTCCCTCCGGAGCCACCACCGCAGCCACCAGAGCCGCCGCCTCCGGAGGAGCCTCCGCAGTAGGAGCCGCCGCCGCCTCCTCCTGATCCGCCGCCGCAGCTGGAGCCGCCGCCCCCGCCTGAGTAGCCGCCGCCGCAGCTGGAGCCGCCGCCGCCGCCACCGGAGTACTTAACTCCCCCACCGGAGCCGCCACCGCCTCCGCAGCTGGAGCCGCCTCCGGAATAGCCGCCGCCGCCGCCACAGCTGGAGCCACCGCCGCCCCCGGAGTAGCCGCCGCCGCCGCAGCTGGAGCCACCGCCGCCCCCGGAGTAGCCGCCGCCGCAGCTGGAGCCACCGCCGCCCCCGGAGTACTTGACGCCCCCACCGGAGCCACCTCCTCCGCCACAGCTGGAACCGCCTCCGTAGGAGCCGCCGCCTCCGCCTCCGCAGCTGGAGCCTCCTCCAGATGAGCCACCTCCACAGCTGGAGCCGCCACCGCTACCACCGCTATAGTAGCCACAGCCTCCGCCGCCGCCACCACCGCCGCCGCCACCGCCTCCTCCACCGGAGGTCTTTCCACAACCCACGGGAGGACAGGGAGTGGGCTGCTTTTTCTGGTGAGACATCTTGTTTAAGGAGAAGGAGAACCCTGCAGGAAGAGCAGAAGAGCATCATTGGACCAGCAGCAAGAGGATGCTGTGAAGGAATCAGCTGCATCCATGGCAGCATCCTTCTGACTCCCAGCACATGCAGACCAGGCTTCTAGACTCCATTCAGGGACTGGAGAGTTCTTGCTAGGACAAAAGCCCCATTAGCGGTGCCTCCCTTTTCCCTCAACTGTGCCTGACTTCTGCTGTGTGATTTGGAGGTCAGAGCACCCACATTCCTGTCTACTTCTTATCTTCTATCAAGGAACACTCCTTCCCTTAGGGTGCTCCCAAGTCCCAGTCATGTTTCTAAGCTCAATGGAAAATTGCATTAAATCTCCACCTGGGTTTTACCCATTCCCAGCACACCAAGAGGAAAGTTTTGTTTGGACATTAGTGGACTGTAGGACTCTTTTTCTGCAATAGCCCTCAGTTCAAACTCTTGATCTGTCCTACGGAATGAGGATATGTTCCAAGGGCCAATTATTAGACAAAGCAGCTCTCCTGTGGTTCTGCCTGCAAAAAGTGGGAAGGGTACTGAACCGTTTGGACCAGCACATCTGACCAGAAGATGGCAGGCATCTTTTTGAGGATATGCAGGAGTCTAAGTTTGGTAGAGAACTGCAGCTAGTAGGAACTTGTAGCCCAGCATCTCACAAGTCATTTATCTGTCAGAACATCTGCCTCCATAAAGCAGGGCTTGGGTTTAAATGGCTCCTCTAATATCTCCCATTAACATCATTCCATGGCTTATCCTCCCGACTCTCTGATAGTGTGTTCAGCCTCTCCTGACAGGTTCATAAGGTTCATTCAGTCCATGGCAGGATGCCTTGGGCATCCACTGCAGAGCTTTCCTGCGTTCTAGCCCTCAGAGCCTCTGTAAGAGGCAGTACTCTCTTGGCAGAGTTTAACATTCTGGCTAGAAGACCAAGAAATATCACCAGCCCAGCAGCAGCTTACCACTGCTTTCCTAAACCCCTTCTTAATACCAATGTAGTAGCTTCCAAAGGGGGAGAGGGGTCCTGTCCCTTAACCTCTGCAAGCTGAGCAAGGCCAGCTGGAGAGACCAGAGAGCCAGGAGAGCCCACACTTACCCGAAGCACCAGGGGAGGTGAGTGAGGGAAGGAGATGATGGTGATGTGAGGAACACTGGGGCTCCTGAGGTTTTATACTCTTAGCCTGCTCTGTCTGACTCATCTATTGATCAAGCACCTCCTTGAGTCTGGCCCCAGTTACGTGACTAGTAACTCTTGGCCCCACCTCCTTGTGATTGCAAGCAAAGGATTGACCCATTCATGAAGATTTGGAATTCTTGGGATAGGGATAGGCGTTTAGTGTATGACTGGCCACTTCTCTGATGTAACTGTGAGCAGGTTGGTCATTGGAGCCGGCCAAGAGTGGATGGCAGAAATTGTTTTCAAAATGTCTGATATGGGTTGCATGCCATAACCAGAGG
This sequence comes from Peromyscus californicus insignis, assembly GCF_007827085.1. Classification (NCBI taxonomy): domain Eukaryota; kingdom Metazoa; phylum Chordata; class Mammalia; order Rodentia; family Cricetidae; genus Peromyscus; species Peromyscus californicus. Next base: position 70,479,819 of record NW_026294617.1, read on the forward strand.
ATGATACTTGAGGAATAGGTTCCAGACTTGTGAAGCAGCAGCTGAAGGGAATCTGGAGATCTCCCAGACGCTAGTCTAAGGAGTAGTATCTTTCAGATTTTGCTGTTTGATTACTTTGGAAATTCTCAAAACTTTAGAATCCAACTCTTTTTTTGCCACAGTTTCTCTACTTTGGTTTAACTCAACAACAATGAATGCGTTGTTGGGGGTGTTTCTGCTTTTCCTATTGGTTGTGAGGGTTCATGAGTCCCCTGCTGCCAGTTCTGGATGGTATACCATGGACAGCATTGTAACTAACATGACTCTAGGTTACTTTGAGTTGTTCCTGTGGATAGCGGGTATTTTGATCATCAATACTGACTTTACTTGAAGAGGTGAAAACTAACAAGACAAGACTCCGGGGTCCTTCCCACCATGGTCCTTTGTCTTGGATGTCCTGTGATGATGTATGGTGACTCAGACCTCTGAGGGGCAGCCACAGAGTGGAATGGGCATGAGTTTGGTGACTGGGTTTGGGTCCTTACTATTGTCAACTGTGTCACCATGGGCAAGTCACAGGAGCTCATGCAATCCCTCCACAGAGGAGGCACTCAGTATTTATTGATTATTGAGTGATCAAGCTGTCTGATCCTCACTTACTTTGTCTACCAAACAGGAATCCTACTATCTATTTCATAGGTACATGAAGAAGCAATGATTATGAAGTGTAAATATGTTGTATACTGTGTGAGGTTGATATTTTCCCCGTGTTCTCACACGTCACCATATTCTTATTTCAAACCAAGCCTGCCCTTAGACACTATTGGCAAGAAGGAGTGTGAAGCCAGCTCAACTGTTCTCCTTTGGGATTAACTCAAAACTTCCCTGATGACCCTGGAGCCAAGAGCAGCCCCTCTGTGTATGAAGAACAAAGTGCTCTCCCGTTCTTTCGTCATTGGAACTCTGTTGCTATTAAGATACCACAGTTGAACCTTGTTCCACCCAGCTGTGCTGAAATAACAATTCTAATCAGAAATTGACTTAATTATGGGGGAGCATTAATGATCTAAATGATCCTGATTAGACTTCGGCTTTCAGAAACTTGCGGCACTTGTTTCAGTTTGGACAGTATGAACTCAGGTGAACCAAGGAGGCTCCTTGGTGCTCCTGTCCTTGTAGGATACACTAGAGAGAGAAGCCAGGAGCTGCTGGAGAAGACAAGTTTCTCATCTTGAAGCTGACACTGTGGTGGCTTTGGAGGGAAACAGCCTCCTCTCTTGGTAGTAATCGCCATGGGTATGAAAGGGAGTCATTTTGTTTAGTCAGGATCCATGGGGACAAGTTTGAACTGTGGCTCTTAGCACTGATCGGTGGACCACATTGGCCCATTACCATGTATTCACCAGTCTGTTGGAAAAGCCTAAGTTAGCATGCAGTCAGTGGGACACTTTGGGGAAGACTGTAATTCAGAAATCATGGCCTTCCTTCCTTCCTCTTTTATGTCTAAGTGTCATTTGTTATAAAAAGTGATGGAGATCTGAGCTGTAAGGTGCTGCCTTCATGCCCTTATGTGTTAAAATGAAATTTTCATAGCTGCATAATTGCTGTTTGTTTTAATTTTCTTAAAAGTGAATTACATTTTATACAAAGTAAGCAGTTGTATTATATTTCTACACGTATGCATAATGTAATTTGATCATATTCATTCCCACTACAGTCTTTTCTTGCCTTCTTCCCATCTTTCTCCTTCCAAATCCCCAATAGACCCCTTTTGCTTTCATGTCCTTTTTTTAAAAATATATATATCCATAGATTTCAGATGTCAGAGAAACATAAGATATTTACTTTTGGCTGGGCGGTGGTAGCGCATGCTTTTAATCCCAGCAGACAGAGCCAGGCGGATCTCTGTGAGTTGGAGGCCAGCCTGGTCTACAGAGCAAAATCCAGGACAGGCACCAAAACTACACAGAGAAACCCTGTCTAGAAAAACCAAAAAGTAAAAAAAAAAAAGCAAGATATTTATCTTCATGAGCCTAGCTTATTTTGCTTAACACAATGATCTCTAGTTTCCATTTCTTTCTGTAATTGATATATTTTATTATCCTTTATGGCTGAAAAAATTCCACTGAGCATATAGACCTCAATTTCTTGTCTAACCACCTATGCTGGTTCCATAACTTGGCTGTTGTGATGCAATAAACATAGGTATACAGACAATGCTGGAGTAAGTTGACTTGATTCTTTTGGGTGTATACCCAGAAGGGGTATAGCTGAATCATGTGCAAGTTATATTTTCCATATTCCAAGGAATCTCCACACTGAATTCTGCAGTAGTTGGACTTATTTACATTCTCATCAGCGTTATTAGTGTTCTCAACCCCATTGAATTCTTTTTTTTGTTTTCTTTTTTAAAAATTTATTTATTTTAATGTGCATTGATGTTGTTGCCATGGGTGTTGGGTCCCCTGAAGCTGGCATTACAGACAGTTGCAAGCTGCCATGTGGGTGCTGGGAATTGAACTCGGGTCCTCTGGAAGAGCAGTCAGTATTCTTAACCTCTGAGCTATCTCTCCAGCCCCCCATCAAATTCTTGCCGTGTTGTTTGTTTCCTTCTTTCTTGTAGAAAACCATTCTGACTAGAGTGACATGGAATCTCCATGTAGTTTTAGTTGGCTAAATTGTTGAACTTTTGGCCACTTAAAAGTGCCCGTTTTGTTCATTGCCCATTTATTTATTAGCTCATCTGTTCTTTTTGATGTTCAACTTTTAAAATTCTTTCTATATTCTCTATCTTAGTCGCCGATTGGGTGAGCATCTGGTGAGGTGCCCCCATGCTGCTCTCCAGACTGTCTCTTTATTCTACCGTTTCTTATGTACTGCAAAACCCTTCACATTTCTTGCAATCACATCTGTCAATTTTTTCCTGTAATTACTTAAGCTATTGGGGTCTTTGTCAGAAAGTCATCGCCTGTATTCTATCTTGAAATGTTTTCCTTCGGTACTTTCCAAGTTTTGGGTCTTAAGTTCCAGGTTTAGTTTCATTCTGAGTTGGTTTTTGTACAGGTTGAGAGCTAGGAATGCCGTTTCTGTCTTTCCCATAGTCCCAGAGGTTTTGAGGGCCACAGTATTTCTATATGGGATTCTAAACCTTGGAAAACTCAAGTGCAGTTGACTCCAAGCAGCTAATAATTCAAAATGTCTAAAACTGAAGTTTAGTTTTAATTGATACCTGACTGGTGTATGTTCTTTTTTATGGGTTATAGTGTGATACTTCTTCCATTTTTTAATTGACAGTTTCGTGCTCTTCACAAGGAATTTTGGTCATTTTCACGCTCATTCCCTCTCATCTCCCTCCTTCTCCCCTTGACTCTCTTTTTCTTAAGAGTTGCCTTTTATTTTCAAGTCTTTATTTGTGTGTGATCCACTGGGATGAATTTTTTTGGTTTTAATATACTTTATTTACTTCACTATATTCAGATATTAACATCATAACATGGTTATACTTTATTTACTTCACTATATTCAGATATTAACACCATAACATGTAATAAATATTACAGAGACATTTTACATTCTTTTTCTCATACTTAGTCTTTGAAACCAGCATACTTTGTGTGGAGACCACATCTTAATTGGGATCAGCCATGTGTCAAGTGGTATCACTGCCGAGGCTGTCATAGTAACACCTTTTGTTGTCAGTGTCACAAGCCTTAATGGAAACAGATTGGATTGGGTCAGAATGGGCTACCTATTTGATACCATAATCAATGATTTCTTCAAATAATATGGTTTCTAGTGTTAACTGAATAAAACTAACCCAAAAGAATAATTAAAAAAAAAATCTACTCATGTCCCAAAACGCTCCTTAAAAATATTGTTCATTAAACTGGGTGTGGTGGAGCATGCCTTCAGTCCCAGCACTTATGAAGCAGAGGTAGATGTATCTATGTCAGTTTGAGGCCAAACTGGCTTACAGAATGAGTTTCAGGCTAGCCAGAAATATGCAATAAGATTATCTCAAAAAATTTTATTTATTTATTTTGAAATGTATTCTTTGAGAATTTAATGCATGTATACAATGTGTTTTGGTCATATCCAACTTCCTCACCTCTGCAATTTCTCCAAGACCTCTCCACACTCCTTCCCTATTTCCTATCCCATCTCAAAAACTACTGACTCCAATTAGGTCTCCCATGCTCCAGTGGATGGATGTGATAATTTGATACATGATTATTTTGAGATATATAACAAATTATTGTAAATGATAATCACCTTACAGTGACAAAGAACCCAGGAACTTATTCTTCTTACTAACTATATTTTGGTATCTGCTATCCATCCTCTGGCTGCTCTGTTTTCCTTCCTTTCCTAGCAAGTAATAACCACTATTATATTCTCATCTATGAGGTAAATTTGAGACTCTAACTCTGTGTTCATTGGTACAGGCAGCACAAGTATATAAGGCACTATGCTAAACATCAGAGATATCCAGAATGTGAGTGTCTTTTGTAGAGTTAGGGAGGGGGACAGGAAAGAAGAATAGTGCTCTGCGTTTGCTTCTGTTACCCTATATACCATTTAGTATGAAAAAAAAAAAAACCCCTCTAAGTAGTATATCCACTTTGTCAACAGGTAGACCGTGTGGGTGACACAGCCTTACAGTAGTACCAGATCTGTGGCTCTTAGCTCTCAACTAATCTTGCATGAGTGAGTGTTCTAAAAACCTATTGTGCAATCCCCTGGACCAAAAGTGTTCTTACTGCGCTATCTGTATAAAAAGCTGATTATCACTTTGTGTCATATTAGTCAGGAGATGATAGGCTTCTGTAGACTTACGACACATGCATAGTTGGGGTTTTGTAAGACTTGGCGTATCAAATTTTTGAGATTTATAGCTTTGGACACTTAACCCTGAAATGCATGCTCACTAGCACATATGACTTGTGCAATATGATAGATTGGGCCATGGTCCCCGACCCTACCTGTACTTGTGTTTGTGGAGGGGGATGGAGCCTTAAGTAAGTGACTCTGAGTGTGAACTGGTATTCGGTGAGTCTCACTGCAAGTGAGGATTCTTGAGACCTTCAGACAATTAGGAGTGAGACGGTTCAGTTCCAGGCATTAAGGGTCTCTCTCATACACAATCACAGACAAGATCTTCGGGGAAATCCCAGCCTCTCACTCATGAATCACAAGCGTTGAAGACTCCTTCTTCTAGGTTTAGCTCATCTCTGCTGGGGCTCAATATTTCTGTAGGCCTCTTCTTCCTAGCAGGCGGAGAGGAGGGAGAAAGACAGCGCAAAGATGTCCGGTGCTGTGATGTGAAATCAGGCTGTGTTTACAAGCTCTGTTGGAAGAGACATAGGGAAGGAAGGTTCTGGACTCTCTCTGAGAAGGCTGCTTCTTTGACTGGAGACACAAAGCCCCAGCACTTAGGGCTAAAGACTGAGGCAAGATTATATCCCTTGATTTTCAGGCGTTTCAGTCTACTATAAGCTTGCTTATTACAACTTTTGTTTTGTTTTGTTTTTTGTTTTTCGAGACAGAGTTTCTCTGTGTAGCTTTGCGCCTTTCCTGGAACTCACTCTGTAGCCCAGGCTGGCCTCGAACTCATAGAGATACCCCTGGCTCTGCCTCCCGAGTGCTGAGATTAAAGGCATGCGCCACCACCGGTTGGCGCTTATTACAACTTTTAAAGGTCTAGAGTCAACACACCTGGGTCCTTATGACTGAGCTCTGGCTGTGTCTCTAACTGAAGTTCAAATCAAATCAAATGGTTGGTGAAGAATAAAATGCCCACAGGGTGGGAGTTTGGGGGCTCAGCATGGCAGGAACAGAGGTTTGGAGACTTCTTCCATTTCCATGGTTGAGGAACAGTTTTCAAGTCTGGCCCAGGAAGGGTCTCAGGGTCCAGGCACCCCTTTGAGGTTACCATTTTTCTCTCCTCTCTTCAGACTTCCTGGCTGTGAAGGAGTGGTTGTCCCTGGCTTTGAGGTCTGAGAGGTTGACTCTCTGGTAGAATTCTCTCTCGCGGGAGAGAATTTGAATTGGAGTTGCCCTTAAATCCATTCCATACACCTCATCACCTTCCTTCTCTGAAGCCTTAGGAACTGCAGCTACCATGTAGCACATCAGAGAGTTATTAGTACTACAGTTGTTTTGAGTTATGTAGCCTGCTCTTGCAGTCCGTTGGACTGGTCTCTCTTTTGGGTTATAGTTGTCCTTGGGGAAGGCTCTGGTAATTTCTTTGCTCTGCATCTTAAAGTCCCTGTGTATGGAGTCTTCATCAGTATGTGGGTTCAGGTTGGCCTTCTTTTGGGTACTCGTGAAGGTCATTATTTTGCCAGTGGTGAAGACTTAATCATTTAAAGGTCCTCAAGAGCTTAAGGATGCAGACATGGGGAGCAGTGCGTTTAGGCACACTGCTCACCCAGGCCTGAACACTTTCTCTGGAAATGTGTTCAGAGGCTTGTCTCCTGCTGGCACTGTTTGAGTTTCTCAACAGTTCTATGCTCTCAATCATTTGTTATTCTCTTTTTTTTTGTTTTTTGGTGATGAAGTATCTCTGAAGGTGTTGGATTTGCTCACATTCTCAGAGTCTTTAAAGCTTCAAGGATAGTGTCAGGTCTGGTGAGACGACTCAGCAAGTAAAGGTGTTAGCTGCCAAGCTACCTGAGTTCTTTCCTCTGACTTCTGCACGTGTGCTTATCATTTTCATCATCCCACCTAATTTCGGCCCAGAGAGGAGCGCCATAGGAAGAAGGGAGTCAAAGGGCCTGGATTGTAAGTGAGTTAGATTGACTTTATAGATGCCCAAACTGAAGCCTGGAAGCAAGGATCTTGCAGAGTTCAAAGACTGATGGAGGTGAGGTCAGATTTAGGAGTGCTCGAGCTCGTGAGAGCTCATGTGCATGTACACACCCACCCACCCACCACACCATAGTGAATAGATAACTGTAAAAACTAAGCTGATTTCAGTCTTTCCAATATCTCTGTGAGGCCAGGAGCAGAGGAGGCATTCATGAATGTGTCCAGGTCTTCTGGGATTGTTTTACCCATTCATGGTGCTGGAAGCTCCTGTAGCTATCTTCCGGTCATCCCTCAGTTACAGAGATAGATGAAGATCTCAAATCGGAAACAGACTAAAATCATTCCTCCAGGCCACACAGCAAGGCCAATGCTAGACTCTGCTTCCTGGGTATACCACTTATCATCTCTCCATTTATAGATTTTGGTTGTGTTTTTTGGCTTCCCCCTGAGCAATGTTCTTCTTGGAGCTGGAGGTATGGGAAGGTATAGTTAAAATGACAGCAAAAGTTTTATAGCTCATTCTGACAAGCTGAAGGAAGCGGCTAGCCTGAGCATGTTAGCTTCTAACCTGGAAGATCATCTCCTAATGGCAAGGCCCAGTTTTTACAAGAAAACAGCTGCTGTGTAGCCCGAGGGTACAGGGCCCACGTCTTGAGCTCATATATAAACTTTACAGGAAGGGAGGAGCAGTGAGTGGCGTCAGTATTGTGGTCCAGCTTGGTTCTGAGATAAGGAACGTAGCCAGAGGCGTCTCAGGTGCAGGGTGGCTGTTGGTGACTTAAGAATGTTGAATCCTTAACTAGCCCATCCCTTTATTTCCTTGAATGGCTTATCTGTGTTATTTTAACTGGGCCTAAAGTTAAACAGAGTCTGGAAATCAATAGGACTGAAAGGGAAGATCAGAAGCTCTTCAGACCCATAGTCTTTATACTATTTGTCCTAAAAGCTTTAACCCATGCCTTTCAGCTTCATGATGTCTAGGGTGACCTGCACCCTTACACTTCCCCTGTACTCAAGGTCATTGCAAAGCAAGGCAGGCCAAGGGCTCTTTTCGTCTTGACTTTGACTGTTTTCCTGTGTGACCTTCTGGAGTAAGGAGGTCATTTTGATAACATGCTGTTTTTAAAGACCCCTCATTGTTGCAGTGGCTTTGGGGGCCACTTCTCTATTGCCACAGCTTTTTAAAAGTTCACAAATGGAGTGTGGATCCAGTCTCTGTCTTGACCAATAAACCCCATACTTCAGACTTGATTATTCTAATTTTTGAGCATTTTTCAAATTGTAGTTTTTATTTCAATAGCTGGACCTGTCCAACTCAGGTGGATGGCCTCGGGCTAAACTTCCCCACTGTTTATAAACATAAGAACCATTACAGTTTAGTTGGTGGGTCTCTAGTAAAGAGAGCCCCAATGCCTTGGTCTGTGGAGTCAGAATCTTGCTGGGCTCCATATCATTTAGGTGAGACTCGATTGCCTAATTCTCCAGTCTCACCCAGCTCAGAGCTGGACCTCAGAGTAAATACTTGATAAACATCTGTTCCTCAACTAAAGGGACGATGAGAATTTAGCTTTGTGGCCTCGGGGTATAAAAATCTGACTTAGTTTTCCATTCGACCAGCTTAAATGAATTGACCACATCCATCGATTTCCTCCCACCATCTACCACTGTTCATCCAAAGTACCCAATTCCTCCTCACCTCCTGTTTCCTGTTTTTTTCAGAGTATTTCCTGCATCATTTCCCCTCTGACTCTGGCTACTTACTGTCAGTTCCCTGTTGGCTTTTTGGATCAGGCTTGCAGTATAGCCAGAAACTGTGTTAATCGTTGGTCTGTTCTAAAGGATGTCATCATAATCCTTCTTCTGCTGAGGTCTTGGGATTGTGTGTGTGTGTGTGTGTGTGTGTGTGTGTGTGTGTGTGTGTGTGTGTGTTTGTGTGTGTGTGTATGTGTGTGTGTGTGTGTGTGTGTGTGTGTGTGTGTGTGTGTGTGTTTGTCTGTGTGTGTGTGTGTGTTCTAAACCTGGCTCAGTACCAACAGTCTTTGAACTCGGCAAGATACTAGCCTCCAGGCTTCAGTTTTGCCACCCACAAAGTCAATCTAACTCACTTATAACCCAGTCCCTCTGACCCCCTCTTCCCATGGTGCTTCTCTCTGGGCAGAAAGAAGGGAGGCATGGGAAATGGCAGAAGTAGTGAAGAAACAAGATTCGATGTTGGGAGCTACAAACTTCCGACAAGAAAGTATGGGGGACCTCAGTCCTCTCTGAGGGTCAGCAGCCTCGAGCTTAAATCAGAAATTTTGAGAGTTTTGGTAATTTTTCTCCCGGAAAGCATTTCCCCCATCAGGCTGAGAGTGAGGAAACGTGGAGGGTGTAGCAGGAAGGATGGGTGAGTGAAGGTGACCTGTGCTGTGAATAAACTTTGCAGAGTGTTATTAGGAAGGGTGTGCGCAATTGTATAGCATTAAGACAGGCATGTAGGTAGTCTGCATTGCTTCCTTCTTCTTGAGCTGGCTTATGTTGCTTCGACCCACAGGAAAGATTAACTTGTCTGAGTGTGTTCTTGTGCCTTTGCTTGTTGTGTATAGGTGCTCTGGGGAGCGAGTCCTCTGGTGGGGGCAACTGGGCCACTAGTAACCTCCTCTGCTGAAGAGCAAACGAGCAAGCAAACAAAACCTCACAGCAACAGCAACAGACAGCAAAGCAGAGCAAAGCAGTTACCTCGGAGTCTAGTATCCAAACGCAGGCAGGATGGAAACGCTGGTATTTTCATCTTGTTCTCTTTTTCTCTCTTGTTATACTCTCTTTTTCTATAATCTTCAACTTTGGGAGCTTATGTGACACTGTGAGACATAATCCCAACGCCACTCTGTGGTCTCTGTAACCGCTGGTTTTATTGCCACATTCTTATCACCCACTCCCCATCTTGACTTGGAGACTTTGCAGCTGCCCTGCAGTGTCTGGGCCTTGGGAACTCAGTTGGATTTCTTTGGGTTGTTTCCCTGCGTACTGGTGGGGTGAGACCACACCTTCCGTTGTATACACAGTAGAGTTATAAGGCTCGTGAGGAAGATTTGTTGTGTGTAGACTGCCCTCTCTCCTCCCAAAACATTTCTTCTTGGCTTCTCGGATTTCCTTGGACATAACCTTGTGCCTCAGTTCCCCAGCCTCTGTTTCGTTCCCTAGAATCCTTGATTTCTCTCCCTATGCTGGTTCCATGTTGTGTCCTTAAATATCACATTTTAGTCACAAGCTCCTGGGCCAGGATTTGCTTGAGAATGTGTGGTCAGAAACCGCCTCTTGATGCGTGGGTAATAGGACACAAAGGCTGGGGGTCGGGGAGGGGAAGCCATCGTAGAGGTATATTTAGAAAAGAAATCAGTTAGAAAGCCTGATAGCTAAGGGCTGAGGCTTGGGAAATGCAGGGGAGGGAAGAGATCCTAAACAGATGACGTTTTCGTTAAGACTGGAGAAGGGAAAACTGATCTCTTTCTCCAGACTTGAGTCTCGCTCTCACATGTATCTATGTATGTGATGGGTATAAACATATCTGAATCTCCACATGGCTGTGTCTGAGGTATGCCTAGACATGTTTATGTGTGTGATGTGCGTGTCTATGTCGGTGTGTGATATGTGTGTGATGTATGTACATGACCCTTGCCCTCCTTAGGTGTCAGCATTTCTCCTCTTATCCCATGCTTTCTCAAGAACCAGCTCCCTTTCCCTGGGAAGGCAGGAAGGTTGCTGGTCTCCTCCCTGGCCCAGGGGCTTCTCTCGGATTCTCACTCCTCAGCTCTTGGTGTGCTTGGTAACTGCCATGTCACCCCTGGAAACGCTGTAGCACTGACCCTTGTGGTTCTTCCTTATCTCTACCTCTAGCAAAGCAGTCGACCTGCCTAAGTGACGACCATCCTTCCGCTGCAATTCTTCGGTGTCCTCATTTCATGATGGAGTCCCAGATTTCCGCCTGACATTCGCTGACATTCAGACACAACTCTGCCCTTCCCGCTGAGTCGGGCTTTTTTTGTGCCTTCCTATCACCTGCTGTTCTTTTCTCTCTAGCTACAACACAGTCTTCCTCCTCTGATTTGTGTGAGTTGTATTTACCTCTCATCAGGCGGCCTGTCCACCACGGTTGGTTCCCACCGCAGGACTTCACAGTCTGACTGGGAGAATACCTCCTCTCCCAGCCCAGTAATCCTGTTTCCCATTAGACTGAGGACCTCTAGGAAGCTGAGCTACTGCTTGTTTACTGTCTTACATCTCACTTATCTCGCACAATGCCTGATATGGCCATAATGAATGCTAGTAGGAAAAAAAATGGGTGACTGCCCATTTCTGGGTTGTTAGCATCCTGGCCTGGATATCAGGTGTTTGGCTTGATGAGACAATATTAAGTTTTCTTCCCATTTTTCACCTTCTCAACAAGACTGCTCCTCAAAAGCAGGGATGGAATTGTAGCTTTGAATAAGTCCAGAGTCTGTGGACACATGGTCAGTACGTGAAAAGATAAGGAAGCAATACAGAAGGAAATGGAGAAAAGGAAAGAGAAGAGGAAGGCAGGAAGGACAGAAGAATCTTACACAGATCTGTGGCAGGTTTTAGTCTGCAGAAAATAATAACCACCTCTTCACAGGCAGCTGGGGGTTCATTCCAGCCAGTCCCAAAGGCCATAAGACCAGTTGACCCCCAAAGAGGCAAAGTCAGGCTGTATCATCTTACAAACTTTGAAGTATTTGTCACCACTGGTTTCTGAATTATTGTTCTTTCATTTTCAACACAAATGTGATGTCAGTATCTGGATTAAATTATTCTTGGCACTTGATTGCACCTCACACTAATTAGCACATTTTTCTCCTCGTAGATTGCTGAGGAGTTGCATGAACTGAAGCGTGACTGCTGCTAGTGAATCACGAGCTCTCCTCATTCTAATCATTGTGCGTCTCTTTTACCGTGCGCTAGTACTCCAGATCTGTGATTTTATGGATGTGATTGCTTAGGGGTGAGGTCAAGGAAGGTAACACTGCAGGAAAATGTCTTTAAAAATAATTTTTGCAGGTGAAAATAGCAAGTTAATATATATATATATATATATATATATATATATATATATATATATATTAAATATATAACAACTGTGGTGGAGACAAATGCATGTTTCCCATGCTTTCCTCTACTGTTTTTCATAGAGGGTTCAAAGGCCTCCTGGGAAGTGTGGTGTGGTGCAGGGCTCCTGATATGTTTAACCAAGGTTCTAGAGCAGACTCTCTTTTCCTGGTAGATACAGACCTACCTCTCTATCAGGAGCAGACTTCTGGATTTATGGCAGCTGAAATCTCAGGAGCTGACTCTGAGTATCCTCTTTGGACAAGGCCAGAGGCCTGCTTAGGTAGTGTGTCCTAGGAGCTTCTGATGTAGCCTAGAGTGCCCTAGACTCTTCCATTCTGCTTCTAGGTCATTCCTGAAAAATGTTCCCTATCTTATGGAGAGACTTCAGTGATGGATTTGGTTTCAGGAAATCTGAGGTATAAACCTGGTTTAGTGCCTTGCCTGATGCAGGATTACAGCGAGCTCCTTTCCTTACTGTGCCTTCTCTTCATGTGTAAAGTGGATTTGGTTTGCTGATGACTTGAGGAGCCGTGATGACTACACTGGATCTGTTTGGTAAAGCTACTGGAAAAGACTTGGTGTCGTTTAAAGCTCCAAGTGCTCCAAGTGAAGGTTAATAATCCATTTAAATTAGTGGGTGGTCATCTGATGGTTCAGAGTGCGTCTCTACCTACTCAGTACATTGTGATTAAGGGTCAGAGCTGTAGTAAAAAAAAAAAAAAAAGCAAAAGAATCTGGTAAAATGTCTGGTGTCAGTTAGGGGATGTGGAGTGTGGTCAGGGGCTTGTCTCTGGTTGGTTTGTGTTCTCTGTGGTTCATGTTGGACCAAAGTTCTGGTTAATCTTGCCCTTTCTGTTCTTATGTACTATTTTCTTCTCCAAGCCACTCAGTATGATTATTGCCAGTGGTAACAATGACCATTCACTGAGTTCTAACTATCTTCTATACGCTATATACAGTGCTCTCCATGCTCCCATCAACCCTCACCACCCTCCATGGCACTGCTTTCCACAGTTTTGGGGTAGAAGTGAAATGTGGGGAGTATAAAGAGCTTGTTAAGTTACACATTCAGAGGTAAATGAGCCTTGGCTAGTAGTTTTGGTAGCCATATTTGCCTGGATCCAAGGCTCTCAGTTTTTTTTTTTTTTAAAGTAACTTTGATGTCTTTTATGATGGAATTCAACATCAGCATCAGTAGACTGTTTCTAAGAACTATGTATTGGTGTACATTGTTCTAGGTAAACACAACAAACAAATCCTTGCGTTTATCTCAGGAGCATACACTCTAGCTCAGTGGTAAAAGGACTGAGTTTTATGCTATTCTGGGCAGCTTGACTCATGCTATCTTTGTTTTTTTCATTTGAACCCATGAGTGAATCTGTGTAGTTGGTCTAAAGTTTCCTCTAGCTTTGACTGCAAAATTTCAAGACAGAAAGCCTAGGTATTCATAGTCTTAAAATTCCTCACAAAATTGCTGGCAGTCTGTCCTACTTCTTGTTTGATGGGCAACCACGGTGGATTGAGGATGCTCAAATGTATGTGTATAGTATGTCTAGAGATGAGACCCCCAAAGGTTCTGAGTAAAAGTCATTTTGTTGGTCCTTCAGTCTTAGGCCGATTTCAGGCTAAATTCTCTGAAGAATCCATAAAATGGAGGACCCTTAGAGGCTGAAATGCTAACAGATTTAATGGTAATCTTTCATGGTAAAATGAAGGAAAGAACTGTGAGTCCGTCATACAGTGTTGGCCTTTGCACGAGGACTACAAAGCACTCAGGAGGAGCTAGCTGACCAGATTTTTGAAAATGGGAAGAAACTGAAGAATGAGTGAGGACTTTAGGAGGAGCTTTGCATTTGTGGCCCTACAAGGATGTGACTTCATCGGAGAGTGAACTTGCCTTGGCGACCAGGTCACCCAGTTTTACTTGAGAGCCAAGCCTTGGTGACATTGCCATCATCATCATCACTGTCATTGTCATTGCCATTGCAAGTGGGCTGTGGACAGGGCACATTGGTGTCACACTTAATCCACGTTCTTGCTCAGCATCATTTTAGCTCTAGAAGCTCAATAAAATCCAGAGGAAGGAATCAGGGGTGTGTTCTGCAGGGTGACATTCGTTGTTGCTCCTACTCTACCTAATCCCAGTGATTCAAGTGCAAGACAATGGGTGTGATTCAACGGAGCCTTTAGCTGGCAAAGATGGAACCAGCCTGGTCTGAGTCCAGATTGCTTCTTGCCTTTGCTAGCATGAGTTTCAGAAATGCTTCTGAGTTCCAGAGATGCCATAGCTGGGGTGGTTGAGTGCCTGGACAGGCTGTTGTGGACATGGGGATCTGCCTTTTTCCTTTCCTTCTTCCCTCCCTCTGTCCTCCTTCTCTTTCTTCTTTTCCTCCTTCTTTCCTTTCTTTCTTTTCAATAACTCATTTCTGATTCCTGAGCTTAATTACCTACTTTGTTGTTTGCTGTAGAACAGGACAACTGTCCTTAGCTGGACTCAGTGTCTGTGGGAAGTTGGGACAGGTGTGGCCAGTGGAACATTGCCACCATTTTTGGAATGTAGCCTCACCTCCTACTTGGTACCGTCCCATATAGGTAATGGCAATTAGTATGGCCAGGCTGTAGCAGGTATGACCACAGCTTACCCAGGGTGAGCTACGACAGCCACCATCACTATCATTATCATCATTATTGTTACAAGTTGGCTCTGAACAGGACATATTGGAATAGCCTTCTTACTCTCTTCATTTTCTTTCTTTCAAGTATTCATATAAAATTAAGATTCTAGATAAACCCCAAATAGAGTGGACACAGAACCCTGAGATTAAGAGCAAACCTCTGTGACTGGAAAAGAGTGAGTAAAGTCCAATAGTCCACCCAACTTGGGAGCTATTATGTTTGGGATCATCATTCTTATCTATTTCTATGTACTTTGGTAGTCCTGGTAACAGAGTTATTACCATTATTATTATTATTTTTTTTGCTTTGTACACTTTATTTTCATGATTACCAGTACTATGTCAACACTGCCATTTCTTCCGGTTCCCGGCCAGTTGTCAAGCATAGAATGGTTATTACTTGCTTGCGGTCATTACCATCATTACCCTTTTCCTACTACTACCTCTGCTCATTGTCAGCGTCAATACCACCACCTCTGCCACTCATTGTCACTGCTGTGGTCACTTTGAATATTAGTGCCACCTCCACTCATTCTCATCGCCTCCGTTGCTACCACTGTGATATCTACCTTAGTGACTTTGCCTCTGTTGTCCCACCACCGCCGCCACTGCCGCCATTACCAGTCTCGCCATCACTGTGATGCTACTTCCATTCATTATCATCACCACTAACACCAGCGCCATTACTCCTTATCACAATTGCTGTCACCCACCAGCACCTCAAACGACATCACCATCTCTGTCACTGTCACCTCTACCACAAGCCTCCACCATCACCGTCTCAACCACCATAACTACCAAGGTCACTTTCACCATTGCTACCATGATCTGTTTTCATCATCACCACTGATTCTACCACCACTATCACAACCAGCTAGAGGATATGCTTGAAAGATGTACAGCCATTTCCACATGATTAAACATCTTCAGAAGAGAAGCTAAAATTACTTTGTATTAGTAAAGAAATGAAAGTTAGAAAAATAGACCAAAAAAAATGTAAGGAATTATAATTACATTGGAGTAAAAGGAAGAAATGTGTTCTGTGGAACTGGGGAAGAGAGTGGGATGAAGGTCTCTGGAGAAATTATGATGAGTTTATTGTGGAGCTTGTGGAGGTTTTTTTCTCTGTTGAGTAAATCCCACCCTCCCCAGGGTGACTTAAGAACAGGAATGCCTTGAGAAAGGAGAAAAAGACAATCTTTTTTTCCCCTTAACATTCGATAACACATTTAATGCAGAAGTAGCTGGTTCTTTCTGATTATTTTTATTTTATAAACTCCAAACTATTCTACAATACTGGGATGTAGTCTCTTTTAAGCACTGATCTATTTTAGGTAAGCATGAGATTCTTCCTGACCACCATTTCCAGCCACTGCTCCTACAGTGTCCACTCATAGGCCACCAACACTGCAAATTGGTATGGGGTTTTCCCCTTATGTTATTACATCTATGCATGTATTTATAAATTATATGGTGGTGTATCTTATGTTACCTGAGTAGTTTATTTTGTCTTTCCCTTTTTTTGTTTGTTTGGCTTTGTGTTTTTGTTTTTTCATCCAGTAATAAGTTAGTACAACAGTTAAGAGGATGCATCCTGGGGCTGGAATGACTGGAGCAGAGGGTATAGTTGTTACACCTTAGTCACGTGATCTGAACTGTTAGACCTGCTTAGACCCAATTTCCCCTTTTGTATATCAGGATTGAGCATGCTTATATCCATGGGGTTAGCAATTAACTTGTGTAAGCATTTGGAACCATGCTGGGGTACACGGTGCTGACAGGTGTAATGTCATATTATTGATTACCACTATTCCTTAGCAATTTAAAGCTGCATCTGCCCCAGTTACACAACCATTTCTAAGTTGACAGACACACAGGCTGCTCTGATTTCACAGACTGCAGACAAAGCTCAAGCCTATTTTTGAAATGAGTCCTTATTTATATGAATGATATAGTTATTTAAAAGTGGACAAGAAATATATTTGGTTAGCAAAGTGGGGCATATCAGTGCTCAAGAAGCAGAGGAAGGCAGATCTCTGTGAGTCTGAGGCCATCTTAGCCTATACAATGAGTTCCAGGCCAGCCGTGGGTACACAGTGAGACCATGCTTTAAAAAAATAAGAAAAAAGAAATATAAATTGCTCCTATTATATTACTAAGAAGGCTTTCTTAGAAGAATACAATGGTTGGGTGGGGCTGGAGAGATGGTTCAGTGGTTAAGAACACTCACTGCATAATTATGAGGATTAGAGTTTGGATCTCAGCACCATGAAACAAGACAGATGTCCCATGCACGCCAGTAACTCCAGCTCTGAAGGGGATGGACACAGGAAGATCACTGGGGTTTCCTGGATTCTAGTCTAGGTAGAAAAAAACTTCAGGCATGCCCTGAGTTCAGGAAGAGACCCGCCTCAAAGGAATAGGAAGAATGGTAGAGGAGGATAGCCCCTTCTGGCCTCGGTATGCATGTACACAAGCATGCACACATATGCACACAAACTACTAAACAGGCTAATTTAAAATGAAAATACAATGATAATTCACAGACATCTACTTCCTGTTGCTTTTAATTTTGTTTCTTCAGTAGTCTGAGCCACAGCACAATCTCACAGGTAGATGACCCTTAGAACCAGTAACCAACTTAGGAGTACGTAGAAGGCCACATTTTGGGAGACTTACTATATATTAGACTCTCTTCTAAGCATGTCCATATAATTAGTTTACTCACCTTGACTATCCCAGCTCTATTCACAAGAAAATGGAGACAAAAAAGGACAGAAGCTGTAAATAGTAGATTCAGTATACTGCTGCCAATGTCAGTGCATAAGACACTCTTAATATCTGCTCAAAGTCTAGGATACTTTCAACAAATGTCAGTGTTATTCTGGGCTGACTGATGGCCTTAGGGCTATAGAATTGTTAGAATTCTCATTATCTTTGCTACTCACAGACTGTATGTGAGGTGTTCAGACTCTGGAGCATTCATTTGCTTTGTCTTAGCAAAGTGATTATGAGACTTCTTTCAAGTTGGTTCAATGATCCCTTGTATTATTCTACTGTTACAGAACACAGTCTTTTCCTTCTAGTAAATAAAATACACACCCCCTCCAAATTTTACTTCTTCCTGTTTCTTTATCCAAAATACCATTTTTCCTTTTGTTATGGTTGTTTCAAATGTTACAATTTAGGCAAAGTAGAACCACTTGTATGTAGAAGAAATAATTGGAGGTATGAGTTAAGATCTGTAAGCTACTGTGTAATATCTCTGTAAGACAGAGGTTTGTTAGTCTTAAACTTTAGCACTATCTACTAACAAATTGCCACAACTGGCATTCCTGTTGTTTGCTCACACAAGAAATGAAGATAAATACCGTTAAGTGCCAATGTAGATACAAATGTATACATTTATGATGGGGGCAAAAACTGATGGATGAGGAGTTGTTATGTTGGGTATCCAAGAAGCTAAGGTGGGAAGCCTTGGATCTGGGACTGGGGGAAAGATCAGCTGACATGGGATGGTAGTGTATTGTAGGTAGACTGGAAGGGAAGGTACGATCCAGAAACTTACGCTGGAGTAAGAAAGAAATGACCTTGTTTATTCATGGCTTTATTGACAAGAAGCTGCAGCTACAAAGCTGAGAATGACTCAGATCCCACCCTCAAGGGTCTTATCTTGTAGTATGGAGTACAGAAATGAAAACAGATGATCACAGGACAGGATAACAGCTACGAACACACTCCAGGAGCTCTTACAAACTGCAGAAGTGGAGATCAACATACCTTCTGATCTTGGTAATGGTGACTGGATTTGACTGGTCACACTGGTGTGTCTGCATCATAAAGAAAAGATGCTTGGGCCAGGATCCTTCAGCGATATGGTGGAGGACAAAACAGGTAAAGGCAGGCAGAGGGAAAAGGCTATGTAGAAATGTGATGGTGGCTAGGCATTTTTGCAGGCCACTGTAGGGGTACGGAAGGATACCCCATGAGGTGGGTCACGTCACAGAGGGTCTGAAAATCATGTTAAGAGGGTTTTGTCATTTTATTGAATTTTTTTTCATACAATATATTTTGATCACGGTTTCCCTTCTTCCACCTCCTCTCAGATCCCTCTCACCTCCCCCTGGATCCAACTCCACACCCTTTATTTTTCTCACTCTTTAGAAAACAAACAGGCAAACAAACAAAGACCCAAACAGAATATAAAAATCCCATAAGAAAACACACACACACACACACACAC
Organism: Peromyscus californicus insignis; assembly: GCF_007827085.1. Taxonomy (NCBI): domain Eukaryota; kingdom Metazoa; phylum Chordata; class Mammalia; order Rodentia; family Cricetidae; genus Peromyscus; species Peromyscus californicus. The sequence goes on from NW_026294617.1 coordinate 70,498,632, forward strand.
ACACACACACACACACACACACACACACACACACACACACAAACCAACAAACAAAACCCTCCAAATCAGAAACCATAATACACAAGCAAAAGGCCAGTAAGACAAAAAAATGCCTAAACAAAGCAATATGAGACAAAATGTCTACAAAAATACCATTGAGTTCATTTTGTATTGGTCATCTACTGCTGGGCATGGGGCCCACTTTTAAGTGTGGTTAATATACTCAGTGAGTCTCCATTGGAGAAAACGAATTTTTCCTTTGCAAGAGGATGTCAATTGGAAATAGCTTCTTAGTTAGGGATGGGAGTCCTTGTCTACTTCCCATCCTCAGTGCTGGGAAGCCATCTAGCGTAGACCCATGCATGCCTTGTGCACGTTACCACAGGCTCTGTGTGTTTATATGTGTGTTGGTCCTGTTGTATTTGGAAGACACTATTTCCTTGGAGTCACCCATCCCCTCTGGCTCTTACAATTTTTCCAACTCCTCTTCTACATAGCTCCCTGGACCCTGAGGGGAGGTCTTTGATGGAGACATCCCAATTAGAACTGAGTGTTCCACGGTCTCTCACTCTCTGCACATTGCCCACTTGTGGGTCTCTGTGTTAGTTCTGACATTCTACTGTGGGAAGAAGCTTCTCTGATGATGGCTGAGCAAGGCACTGATCTATGGGTAGAGCAGAATGTTATTAGGAATAATTTTATTGCTATATTCCTTTAGCAGAACAATAATATTTGTCTTTCCCCTAGGCCCATGGCCTGTCTAGTCTCAGGTTCTTGGCCACCCAAGCAGAGTCAGGCATGGGTTCTATCTCATGAAATGGTCCTTATCTCCAATCAGAGAGTGGTTGGTTAATTCCACATTTGTGTCTCCATTGCACCAGCACATCACACAGGCAGGTTGGTCGGCCACTGTTGTAGATTGTAGTTTTAATTTTCATTTTAAAGGAGAGATGAGTACTCACAGGGATTTTTACATAAGAAAGAATTATGATTGCCTTTTAGTGTTACAGATAAGTTTTTTTTCTTTAATCATTGATATCCCAAAGAACTGAGCTGATTTGAGCTTGGTTCAGGCCTTTTACCAGGAAAGAGAGCAGAGCCTGAATCCATTAGAACTAGTAGATTCTGACAATTATCTTGGGGAAGATCAGAGGGTAGATTTTAGTAAAGATGACTGAATTTGGCAGGTCACACTGCCCTGTGGGACAATGTCACATGAAGCAAATGAGTAAGTTATTGAATAGATTAGTTCTGACAAGCTGCTGGAGTTATTTCATATAATCCTTACAATACCTTGTGAATTTGACAAGTGGTTACTCCCGTCTCGCTGCTGAGTATGTGCAGTACGGAAGTGCTAGAGCCTTTACCAGGCTCCAGTGTGCTCCAGATTTTGTTGCGGCATGGCGGCAGGCAATCTTCAGAGAGGAGTGAGCCCATTCTTCCTGCCGTAGCCCAGAGTCACCTCGTACAGCTGCACAAAGCAGACCCTGTGGGCATGAGCTGCTCTGTATCCAGAGGGGACTTACTCTGTGGAAAAGTGACTGAGCCCTTTGGGGCCTGAGGGATGAGTGAGTGCTTTGGGAGTCAGGGGGACCCAGGAGAGCAACAGAGCTAGCATTTTCTGCTAAAGTTAACCCTTCTTCCAGAGTGAAGGCAGTATGCAAGACTTGAAGCTTCTCGAGAGGACCAGTGACCTCCTGCTTTCATCACACTGGATGGGCCAGATCAGCAGGACTCCATCTATCACCCATTCTGGAAACGCTGCTCCCTCCCAATGAGGCCCTGCTCTGCCTGTGAAGTTCATCAGGTTTAGCCACCTGCCCTTTCTGGTGCCACCTTTCTTGTTCTTTTGACAAGAAGAAGGGTTTTCTTACCTGCTCAGCTGGGAGGATAGATGGGTGGGGGTGGACGGCGGTGAACCTAGATAGCCCCACCTAGTTCTGCAAGGTTTTCTGCTGCTTGAGGCCCATGGGGCTTGAGAAGTCTGAGGTGGCCATAACTCACACATTCAGGAAGGGAGGATGCCCTGGGATTCCACAGCTCAACATTTTAACCACTTTGTTTCTCTTTTAAAATACCTTCGTTTGCCCTTTATGATGTGACAGCCACTTGTCAAGAACTTAAAACCGGGACTCCACAATAGACGTGAGAAGCAGGAACTATTATCCACATTTTACAGATGAAAGTCTGTCATGTTCATTGCTAGTTGTATCTAGCCATTGACACTCAGGTCACACAAGCATGTGCTGTTTCCAGTGATGATGAGACAGCAGACAGCATAATGACAAGGGCGAGTGACAGCAGTCCTCCGGTCTGCTCACAGCCTCACGTGGGGTGATGGGCATGAGTGTGCTCGGTAGACCACAAAGTGCTGCCTGCCTCTAGAGATGGACGTCCTTACAGAGATAAAGGCTCAGTGCATTGTAAACATTGAGCAACACTGCCCCATGTGGGCCAGAAAGCTGAGCTCTGTCACTTGGAACTGCTTTGCCCTAATGGTATAACTGGTGTTTGACATGATACTAACACTCAGTTCTCACATGCTGTGAAGGGACTCCCGTCCTCTGGCACCCACTACCTCCTATATATTCCAAGTCCCTCTGCAGTGTTTGAGTCAGGCCTTGAGGCTGCTTGACAGAGCAGGGTCCCTGGCACCCCCTTGTGCTGGGATGGGGCAGAGATCTCCTTTATCCTCTGAGTCATGAATCCATATGTGTTTATACTTGTACTCAGAGGTCTGAAAAAACACAAGTACATGGAGAAAATTAGGGGGACTTCTCCGATCAACCCTTAATTCATTAGTTTGTGGTGAACTGTCATCTTCTGTTCCCTCAACTGTCCGAGTCAAGACTCTCTTGTTATATTTTGTTTAATAATATGCTACTCTTAAGCTCTTATAAAAGAATATGCAGCCAGGCGGTGGTAGTGCACGCCTTTAATCCTAGCACTCGGGAGGCAGAGCCAGGCGGGTCTCTGAGAAACCCTGTCTTGAAACCACCTCCCGCAAAGAATATGCATGTTACAGAAGTTATCAGATAGAAACAGAAAAAATAGAATTGAGAATAAGATCAGCAACAGGAATCAAATGAACAAGGGTCTTGCATATATTATCTTGAGTTAGTCATTCTATGATGGATATACACATCAAAATTTCATAATTTAGAACATGAATATGTTTAATTTTTAACTTTTCAACTAAAAAAATTGACTGATGGTTGGGTAGTGATGACACACGCCTTTAATTAAAGCACTCGGGAGGTAGAGGCAGGCAGAACTCTGTGAGTTTGATTCTAGGACAGACGAAGCTACACAGAAAAGCCATGTCTCAAAAAGAAAAATTAATGTGTAGAAATTCTCACCATCAAAGTATAAGATGTTTTTCTAACTTATTTTCATTTCTTTCAATAATGAATAAAATAACTAACTTTTGATTACAAAAGTAATTTTTTCTTGAGGTAGGGTTTCTCTGTCTTATTTAGAACATTTCTAAAATACAGACAGTGTCAATCACACACACACACACACAAATGACCTTTAGGCATAGATTACATAGTATTATTTTAGAATGTATAATTCCATATTTGTTATTTTACAGCCAATTTTTCTCATTAAATGATAGTATATCACGTTTTCTGTAGTTTGTTTCAATGGCCAAATACAACTACATTCTACAAATAAGGTCTATTTAACCAGTTCTCTAGTGGTAGTTTATATGATTACTTTTCCCTGCTGTTACAGAATTGCTGTAATAAACACGGTTAATTGTTTTCTTCACTTTTTTCTTTATTTTTACTTCACTTATTTATTTCCCTGCACACATGTGTGTGAGGGCACACGTGGAGGTCAGAAAACAGTTTTGAGGAACAGCCCTCCTCCCACCATGTGGGCCTGGGTTTTGAACGAGGGTCCTTATTCTTGGCAGCAGGCACCTTTACCCGCTGAGCCATCTTCAGGCCCTCAGCTATTATGGTAAATTCCTAGAAGCAGGTCCTAAGGTCAGTATACATATGTCCTGTTTCGTGTTCCAGCAAGGGCAGTGCGGAATCATTCCACTTAGAATCGGATTCCACCTCTGCCACCTGCTGGCTGGATGACCTTAGGTGGCTCAGGATGGGCAATTCCTCCCTGGTGAATGTAGCACATCCAACAACAGCTCTTCCTTTACTGAGTTGCTATGAAACGCAGGAGGGTTAATCCCTGGTAAACACTTAGACCTTGCTCTGACCTGTAGCAAGCTAAATCCCAGGGCTATCATCATTGTTACAGTTGCTGTTATCCTTGCAAATGTGTCCTCCTAAAAGAATGTCCCAGTTTAGACTCCCACAAACATTGTATAAGAGTATTATTTCCACATGCCTTTGCCAACACCTTTTATTGTGTTGTCAACTGGGTAAAGCCATTGTTGCTTTAATATATATATTTCTGATTACTAAGGGGGGAACAGTTTTGCATATTTATTGGTATTTATTTTGTACATTTATAAATTTTCACTCACGACTTTTTCTTGCTTCTGAGAGATTGCTCATCTTTTTTTTTGTATTAGTTCCTTCTTTGGCACTCTAAAGATAGTACTCTCTTGTAGATCTTGTGTGTTGTAAATATGTTTTTATCCTCAGATTGTTTTTTAGTGTGTGTGTGTGTGTGTGTGTGTGTGTGTGTGTGTGTGTGTGTGTGTGGTGTATGTGCATGTGTGCCCATGATCTTGTAAGAAGTCCAGAGTGTTCTATCATCCTCTGCTTTATTATTTTAAAATTAATTAATTAATTAATTCCATGTCTGTTTCTTCTTGTCTGTATGTGTACCACATGAGTGCTGTGGCCATGGAGGACAGGAAAGAACACCAAATTCCCTGGAACTAGAGCTCCAGGTTGTGAGCTGCCTGATGTGGGTGTTGGGAATCAAACCTGGGTCTTCTGCAAGAGCAGCTGGCCTGGTGACCGGGAAGTCCTGGTGATCCTCCTGTTTGTGGTCCCTTACTCCAGGGCTGGGATTACAGATGCACACACAGCCATGCCTGCCTTGTTATGTGGTTCTAGGGATTTAAATCCAGGTGCTTACACAGCAAGTGTTCTTGGCTGTTTATGCCATTCCCTACCTTCCTCCTGCTTTTTATTTTATTTTTTTATTTAAGAAATCTTTAAAATTTATTTTACATTCCAACCACAGATCCCTCTCTTATCCCTCCTCTTGCCCTCTCCAGCCTCCCCCCCTCCCCACCCGCATCCTCTCCTTCTAAAGGGTAAGGACTCCCATGGGGAGCCAGCAAAGCCTGGTATATTCAGTTGAGGCAGGACTAAGCCCTTTCCCCTGCATCAAACCTTTTGCTTTTTATTGTGCTATGAAATTATGTTTATGTTTTTAGACGTTTAAATTGTATTTTTCTTGTTCTTGCTTATCTTTTCTCACTTAGAAACCCTCAAGTTCAACTTACCCATCTTTTAGCAATGCTTGATTTTAAGATTGTTAGTTTTTTTAACTACATATTTATTTTATATGTATGTTTTGTCTGCATGTGCATATATGCACTGTGTGTGTGCCTGGTGACTGTGGAGCCCAGAAGAGGGCGCTGAATCACTTGGGACTGTAATTACAAATGGTTTGTGAGCCCACGCTGGATTCTTTGCCATAGCAGAAAGGGATTTTAACCATGGAGACATCTCTCTAATTCCAAAGTTGTTAGCTTTTGCATTTGGGATTAAAATAAAATAATTCTGAAATTTTAATGAGTTTCTTCACCTTATTAATTAGTTATACTAAATTAGTTATTCTTGTCCCCCCTCTCCCTTCGCTGTCCTGTTCCATTGATCTTTGCCTTTTCCTGTGCTCATATTTTTAGTTTTCTGTAACTTTATAAAATTCTTTCATATTCGTGTTCACATTGTTATACACAAGAAACCCTCACTAACATAGAAATATTTCCTTGCTGTTATCATCTGTTATTTCTGTTGTCATCTTGCTATATCTATAAATAAGCTCAATATTGTCATTTAATTTCAATCAACTTACACTGGTTATTTAATTTGGGAAATTTGATATCCTAATCAGTTTTTTTTACTTCCCTGTGTAGAGATACAGAAAATCTTTATCACTTAATCAAGTAATTTAAAACGATTTTAAATTTTGAACAGTTTAGAATTACTGTAAGGTTGCCACAGTGGAGCTAAGAGTGTTCTTGTGTGTCGCAAATCCCGCTTCCCCATCGCTACTCTTATGTCATCACGGTGCTTTTGCCATGCCATGGACTCAACTTCAGTATGCATTGTTACATTATTGTGGTGCTGGAGAGAGAGCTCAGGGGATAAGAGAACTGGCTGTTCTTCCAGGGAACCCGAGTTCAGCACCCATAGGATGGTTCAAAATTGTGTGTAACTTCCGTTCAAGGGATCTGATGCCTTCTTGTGCTCTGCAGGATCCTGCATGCATGTGGGGGCACATAAAGCTATACAACTACATACACATAAAATAAAAGATAAATAAATAATTAAAAAGATTTATTTAAAAACTATGCATTTCTGTGAACTAATGCCCATATTTTATTTGAATTCCTCTAGGCTTTTCCAGATGTACTTCTTGAGTTTCATCATCCCATTCAAGACAGCACATTAGTTCTTATGCCTTTGTTAGGCTCCTCTGACCATGGAAGTTTCTTAGACTTTGCTTATTTGTGACAGTCTTGACTGTTTTAGGGATTACTTCTCAGTATTTTAGAGTGTGTTCTTCAATTTGGATTTATCTCATGTTTTCTTCATGATTAAATCAGGCATTTTTTTCTAATATGGGTAGGGCAAAAAGAAAATCAGAACCCATTATAGGATCTTGGTTTTCTTGAGGGAGGCACTTTCTCTGCTAAGAAAACTGTAGAATAACTTTAGAGAGGGGTATTGAGTGTCCATCAAGAGTGTAGTGGCATATACAGAAATAGCTTATCACAGTTTTCTGTATGACCCACATAAAATTCCAAGTCAACACATGGTGGCTTCAAGGTCCCTTCTGGGCAGACAGATTGATGCATTTCCTTACTTAGTAGTATAGTGTCCTTACATTTTATTTTATTTATTTCTGACACTAGAGACATGAGATAAATGCCCTTGCAATAGTGAGTGTCATTCCACTGACCTAAATCCACAGACCCAGTTTTACTGTGTTTTAATTTGTCCTGCAAATAGAACTTAAAGGAGAGGAGTGGCATATGGTGACTTCCTCAGACTATCTTGAGCAGGAGGAAAAACTCAGAGCCAGTGTAACTGGACTCAAAACCTGGTTCCATGCCTTCACTAGTTCTTTAGCACAGTGACCTGACCTCTAGATGAGGCAGCTCACAGCAATTAAGTATGTGTTACTTAAAGAGGAGGGACAAATAATAAAGCTTGAATAGAATGTGTAGACTCCCTATTATTATAGATTCTTTTTCCACACTAGTCATTGATTTAACCTAAATTTTAAATATATGCAAAGGGCCAATAATCCTATACATCACACTTGCATTAGATAATTCCATCCACTTACATAAGTAGGGGATGTGGAAGAGGTAGAAACTGAGACCAGTCCATGTGTTTGTCAATCAGAAAATGCTAAAGTAGTGCCCTATGTTATTTGTGGGTTTTTTTAAATAAATGATAAAAAATAATGTCTATTGACCGGAAATTAACAGGCTATCTCCATCCTGTTTTTCAGGACAGATAGTTTTTACTGTGGGGTAAATAAATTAAAATTATTCTGTTTGATATTTGCATTTTGATTTGAAAGTAAAGAATCTGCCAAGAAATCTATACAATATATAATTTGTCAAGAATACTTTTCATGTGAAGAAAGGAATCCTTAAGTGTCTCCAAAGAAGGCCACTAATTAATTTAAAGCCCCCCTCAAAGAGACTATTTGTAAGTGTGGTGTGTGGTGTATAGTGTATGCTGTGTGGTGTGTGGTGTGTAATATATGATATGTAGTGTGTGGTGTGTAATACATCATGTGTGGTGTGTGGTGGTGGCAAAGAAAAAACTCCTACCGTTTTTGGAGGGAATAACCTTAAAGGTATTTAAATGGCTACATTTGCTTGGTGCAGTTTAGACTTAAACTTGTCAATTTTAACACTGATATTACATCTTAAATAAATGTATGTGACGTTGTGGTTTAAAAAAAGAAAACGAGGCAGCTGTTGTGTGGCTTGGATGATCTGGCACACTGCTGGTGTACAAAAGTACTAGTGTGGTAGTCACTGTTCTCTTGGTTGAACCCTTTAGCCTCTGTAGATGAGAAGTTACCCTTTAAGACATGTACTTGCAACACTGTTGACTGTATTCACACTTACTGGATGATTTGCTTAGCTGGTAGCTGGGTTGGTAACCCAACATGAAAATGAAGTCAAACCAGTGCTCTAATTAAGATGGAAGCCTGTCGGCCTGTGAATGGAGCTAGGCTTTGGGGCCACCCACAGAAAAGGCTGGATTTTCTCTAGGACATACGTCCTTGGCTGAGTCTTCAGCCCTACAGCACAAGTAGATAATGGTGTCCTAAAATCAAAAAGGTTGCTTAGTTCCTGTAAACAAAACAAGATAAAAAGCAAGTAAGCAAACAAACTCTTCTGCAAGGCTCCTTGTCTGTGAGCTGACTGATTTGCCTCAGCGCCCCTTTGCTCTGAAGGAGATGCAAATGGTCTCCATGGTGTCATCTCCACTGCCAGCCTCCTTGTAAGACAATGCATCATGGAGTTGAGTTAACTGAGTTTCCGGGCAGGTTTTTCAAAGATAAATACTTTCCTGAATGATCAATGGAGGGTAGGACCTCGTCTCTTGGGATCCTATCTTCATCCTGTATGAAACTACATCATTTGTCTTCCGTTTCCATCAACCAGTCAAAGACTCATTTTAAGTGAAAACACTGCAATGTTTCTGGACATTTGGTTTAGTTCCACCAACTAAAGGATTGAAGTTGTACTTTTGGGCTTGAAGTAATTTTTCTAAATTTTTGATGTTACAAATTTTATAAATCAGAAAATATTTTTGAGTTTATACTTTAGTATTTTAATTTTTTATTTGAAAAATGAAAATTTTCATTTATAAATCAAGAACCCCCAAAGCACAAAATTTATATTACCATGAATCAAAAGTTAAGTTGATTCTGCCTTTTAAGCAGTAAACATTCTTCCAACACTTATTTCTTTTAGCATATTGTAATTATTTTTTTCTGTTTCTACATCTTCTCTCCTAGTGAACTTTGATGCCCACAAGAACAGCAGAATTGTGTTATTATTTTATGAACTTCTAGAACCTGGCTGAATCCCAAGCAAAGGATTCCATTACATGCTTATTGAGTGAATGATTGGACGCATCATGCCAGTTTGATGAGTAATCACCTTTGTGTTTAGCTGCCAACATTCTTTACGTTCAAGGACTCAACACCAGTCTGTGGTGTGAGCTGGAAATTGGCTCTCTTTTTGGATGCCTGGGGTAGTCTCCATTGTTGTTTCATAGGTGTATATAGTAGTTTCTCACCTTGGAGTTCCTGACATTTCTTTTTAGAGCCACTGGATGTCAGAAACAAAACGGGACTTAAAGAATATGTACTACAACTCCATACTTTACAGACAAGGAACTCAATGGCTTTTAATCTCCAGCTTTTCTATCTACCTTGGAGCTGGCACACAGATGACAATTAGAAGGGACTAATGATGTGATTTGATAGGACCTTGAAGTAGAGTCTAACATAACTTGAAGTTGTGGACAGAATAGTTAGGGATAGTCACCTACCTTTGTCTTTAGCAACATCAGGGGCTGTGCACACAGGGGATCTGTCAGTGGGAGAGTCTAGCAGAAGCATTGATAATTACTAGCTGGTTCTCCTTGTTGCTGTACACTGGATCCTTTCTTATAACCCTTTAAAAGCACTTTGTGAAACTACTCTCTTCTTTCAGCCTTTTCCATGAGTCAACTCCATTGAGCCACTTCTCAGGTGTGTTACCTGGGGTCTGGAGAGCTGGGACAGGAGTGGGAAGTATAGTGATCTTATTAGGTATTTTCCAGGACTGTGTGAACATGGGATAGGCCCACATTCCAGATCCTGGCACATCCTTAGTTTTGTTTCTCTCTGCTCTATCACTGAGCCCCAAATTTCTTCATTAGAAACTGGGTCAAGATAAATTTGGGTAATAGTTTTGGCAATAGCTAAGTTAAGTTGCGATGATTTAAGCACTAGAGTCCAGAGTCAATGTTTTGACCCTATTTTTAGCTCTGGTTGAGTAGTCAATACATAACTAGAAAAATGCACTGAACTTTTAATTTAAGTGTAGATTAGTGAGACAGTTTTTTTTAAATGATGTTTAATGCAATTAAAAAATAAGGTTTGAAATGAGTGAAGTTGAATTAGTATGAGCTAAATAATAAAACTTCTGTAGGTATTAATTAGGATTTGGAAGATTTTCTGTGGCTGGAGCTTTTCCTTGCTCCTCTAGTGGGACCTTAGGGCCAGTTTTGTGTCTTGCTATCCTGTAGAAGGTAGGGATACCTTCCTCTTCATGTTGAAACCTCCCCGAGGTTAGCTATGTCTTATTTTCCTGCTTTGGAGAGAGTTCCCTGATGGTAATAATTCAGTCATCAGATAGGGGCTTGATTCAACACAGACAAAAGTCTGTGGTCAGCACAGTCCACACTCTTGGCCTGGTTGGTGGATGATGAAGGAGACTTGGTCTCAGTATCCAGAGTCATTGCACCGCTTCTGTGTGCACATGTACATGCCTGTGTCATATGGTGTGCAAGAATGTTGTGGGCAAGCATCATGTGTGTGACATTCTACAGGATAATATGAAGGAGTTGCTTCCTCTCCCAGGAGAACACAGTAGAGACAAAGAGGTAGATTTGAGTTCAATGAACTGTAAGGAGTAGCCACATATGGAATCCTACCTGGCCTAAAGAGCATTTACCATTTGGATTTGATTCAAACATTTGTACCTGATTCAGCTTCTGTGGTATTAAAGGCTCAGGTGTGGCTACTTTTGTAACTGGGGCATGGTGTTCATATGAGTAGTCCAGGTCCACCCATGAAAGCCTTATAAATGGAAGTCTGGGCTTCAGCATTGGCTTCTCTGCTGGTGTTGGGAAGCATGTGCTCAATCATGCTTTTTCCCACCAGCCTTCCCACACCCAGACTTCTGTAGCAAGTCTTTTATGTCCTTGAATGGGTCTGGTCTGGGTTGTCTCTGAGTAGCAAACCAGTCCTGGTGAATCCAAAAACTCCCTCAGCCCCTCTTTGTAGACCCTTGGCTCATTACATTCCAATATCTCTCTTGAGCTACCACTTAAAATTTTCTGGTCATGCTGCATTTAATGTCCTATTAGAATTGCTTGCGTCTATTGATCCCAGCTTCATATGCGAACTCCTGTCTTCTCTCCCCATCCTCTTATCTCTCTTTACTTTGTGTTTCTTGGATATGTTCCTACTCTGCTATTCATCTCTGAGACGCTGCAGTATCCTGGGATTTTTTGGGCCCTCTTTTCCTTGACTTTGGTGATCTAAACCTCTCTCTTGTCTTTAATAACTGTTTTTAATAGCTACTTTCTGGTATATATACACATATATTTCTGATCCAAATATCTCTGAGTTCTTAGTATTTGCCAGTCTGAAAGTGCTCTAGAATTCACCTAGCAGTCCAAGCTAGAACTATGGAGATTTTTTTTTGCCATTTTTGTCTTTATTCATACCATGTAAAGATTATTATTAAATGAACAAGAATACATTAATTAAGCTATAGATAACATGTTGCTCTGCTATTATTAACCAAAGGTAATGTGATCAGCGAAGTTCGGCCAGCAGACTCAAATATGAGAATATTCATTCTTAGCTCCTGTGTTAGTTACTTTTCTGCTGTTGCAGTGAAACAACTTGACTATGTCCACTTATGGAAGGAAGGGTTTGTTTGGGCTTACGATTCCAGTGGGCTAAGAGTCCGCTACCATCATGGCAGGGAGGCATGGCAGCAGGAGCAACAAGCTGAGAGCTCACATTTTGAACCACAGGCGGAATGGTGTAAGTCCTTAAACTCTCAAAGCCTACCTCATGATGTCCTTCCTCCAACAAGACTACAGCTAAACCTCCCCAAACAGCGCCACCAACTGAGGGTCTGTATTCAAATACATGAGGCTATGGGGCACATTCTCATCCAAATACCACACCTCCAATGTTCTTTCACCACCACCACCACCACCACCACCACCATCATCATGACCACAAAATGTACCCACTGTCTCTGTTACCTTGACCCCAGACCCACAGCTCCCGTTTGATCTGGCACTTACAGCATGAGTTATCAGACTTAAATTTTGCCTGACCGAGACAAGATCTCAGATCTAACTGAAAACATACAGTCGTGTGGCATTGGAGTTACCCAATGGTGCGTTATGCTCTGGTTAGGCGCTCTGCAGGAGTACCTGTCATTCCTAATACAGGTGCTTGAATGGATTCTTCAGCATCAGATTCAGTTTTGGAGGTAGATAGAATAGTCTTCAAAACGCCACATTAAGCCTGAGTGAGAGTGTGTCACCAGAGGTCTTTTTCCTGGCTAAAGGCCATATTTTTAGATCAAGAATACTGACCTTGGAGTCCAACAGACTGGGTTCTAGTGCTGACGATGACTCTTACTGGCTGGATAGTTTTATTTAATAGAAGGAGAGGTTTATTTGGGCTTATAGTTCCAGAGGAATAAAGGTCCATCACTACAGTAGTGGGGAAGTATGGTAACAGGCAGCTTGGTGATGGCAGCAGCAGGCTGAGAGCTCCCCCTTTAAATGACAGCAAGAAGCAGAGAGACTAGCTGGGTTATTGAAACTTTTAGGTCCTCAGGTTACCAATGGCTCATCCATTCACCCATTACTGTCTACCAGGATCTGACGAATGGTGGACTGTGACAAATGCTGTGTCTTAGACATACAGAGTGGGTGAGTAGCACGTGACTGAAGCATCACTGGGTGGCTAACCTAGGACACTGTCCCACCTCGGGACACCTATTCTGCTTCAGTATTGGTTTGTTTCCTGATCCTCTGCAGCATCAGGATTGTTGCACATTCTTTTCTTCTTGAATTCTCTCTGAAGTCACTGACTGCTTCTTCTCCATCATTTCAGTAAGGCCTCTTCTGTTTCTCAGCCCCACTGTGTTGGGAGTCTCTAGGGGCTTGGTCTTTAGTCCTCTCCTTCATCTATATTCGGTAGAAGATGACCTCTCCATCTTAAAATTTGGGAACTACCCGTTTAATCACAGCTCCTCAGTGTAGATTCCTCAGTCTTTTCTCCTGAGCTCCTGACTTTGAACCTCCTCCGTATTTACTTGGGTGTTATAAACATCTTGGCAGGAACGCATTAAAAACTGAGCTCCTGGTCACCATCAAACCTGTTCCTTTATCTGTCCCAGTTCAACAAATGATAGCCACTGTGAGGAAGTGATTGTTCTAGAAACTTTGAGTAAAGTAATAATGTCTCCTGTCCTTTTTGAATGCTTCCTGTAATCTGTTCTCATACTTTTAACTAGAGTGATACTTTAAATATGTAAAGATAATAGTAGTCTTCTGCCTTAAAAATCTTTAATCATTTGTATTATTTTTAGGACAAAGTTTTGTGGGAACTGAGTCCTGTGTACAACCCTTTCTATTACAATTTTGAGTTTCATTCTCTCTATCTTTGTAGTGTGTGTGTGTGTGTGTATGTGTGTGTAATTTCCCCCCAAACATTTTTTCTCTACCTACATTTTTCCTATCATCTCTTTGCCTGAACAATTCACTGATTCCTTGTTTTATATACCAAAGGGTTCTCCTCCATCTCTAATGTCATACAATTTAGAATTAAGTGTTTACTTCTATGTGTGCTACACTGATTTATTTTCCTACTAGAGCTTGTGCTTAGGTAGAGGACTGTATCTGCTTGCCCACCACTGCACGCTCACACTGCATGCTCACCACTGCACACCTAGTGTCCAGGAGAGAGCTTGGTATGTAGAAGGTGCTCAAAAATGACAGTGAAGGCAAATGCATATTCTCTAATCATTTTATGAATATTAACATATTAATAAGTGAAAGAGGCAGGCCATATTGTTATTATTACTGTATAGACAAAAATACAAGTCTCAAAAAATTAAAAACTTACTCAAAATATCACAGGTATTGAGAAAGCTGAGTTTTAAATCCAGTAGATCTGATTCCTGAGTCTATGCTGTGCTTAAAATAGTTTAAAAGATCCTCCCACTGGGGAAAGTGTCAGGGTAGATTTTCTGGGCTAATATAGAAAACTTTGCCTCCCATAGACAGCAATTTTTATGGTTCAACTATCACTTTCTAAAGTGAATCTTATTTTCTTGATCATTTAATTTATGTTTGTGAGATTCACTCATATTGCTTTATGCAGTAGATACTCACTTGCGTTGGTGTATTTATTTACTCATTGGCAGGAATTTGGGTTGTTTCTAATCTTTAGCTATTAGGAGTAACACTAGAATGAATATCCTGTATAAGCTTTAGGTGACCACATCCAGGACCCATGGCTAGGAGGGAACTCTGCAGTCATTGACTATGTGTACATTTGGCTTCAGTTATTACTGGTAAAGAATTTTCCAAAATAGTTGCTCGGTTTGCACTCTCAGAGCCTCACCAACACTGACATGCTGCCTTTTAATTTTAGGCATCTTAGTCAGTATGCTTATGTTCCACGGCGGGTTTAAAATTTCCATTTCTCTGATGGACAGCGGGCTAAGCAGTATTTTCCTATGCTTGTTGGTCGTACGGAAATATTTTTATTGCTAGGGTGTGTTAACACAGAAACCCGAGACTCGGGAAGAGTTGGGCCACTTCACTAACCACTTGGGGCACCTTCTCCCAGAGTGCTCTAGAGAAGTTCTGTCTTCCATGCTCTGAGCTGGGGAAGGGAGTGGAAGCAAGCAGTGTGAATGACAGTTCCCACTTGTTGCTTCACCAGGGTTGCCATAGGTTTGAGAAGCTCATCCTATGTTTTTTGGATGTGGGCATCCCTTTAGTGATTGTTCAGCCAAAACTGTTTTGTTTCATTCAGAGAGAAAAGAAACCATAGACAACCTGTAAGCAATTCAAGTGCAAAGGATATGACAATTGAAATATGAAAAGATCTAGCCCCCCTCAAACATGACAGCCCAGACCGTTTGTTTGAAGGGTTTTCAATCCTGGTTTACACAGAAATGTGTCCAGAGACTCTCCCTTCTGCTCCCACTTATTCAAAGGAGTAAAAGCTGATCAGTGCCAACTATCCAACACAACATCTGGAACAGGCCCTGCAGGGCCATGTGTCCTGCAGAAATCATTGCAGCTCCCATTTTCTTGGCACCAACATTTGCTCTCCATTCCCACATGACTGGCTGGCCCATTGGCTGTGACCCAGTCTGTGAGTCAGTCTCTCAATCAAAGTCAGTTGTAATGTGTCCTGAAGAAGGCTGAGAGCATCTGTGGTCATTAGGTGGTGCTGTTGGAAAAGGAAAAGATGAATCCTCAGTAGCTTTCAAAGGAGAACAGATAAGCTATGAGGCAGGCCTGGAAAGAGGGGAGTTGAGGAGGCTCTGGCAGCCTGCCTGCATCATCCTGTAGCTGGCTCTAGGTTTAAGGCAGGTGTTTTTTTTGTGTGTGAGAGAAAGAAGGATATTAGCGGAAATGTACAGACTAGATGGCAATGGGGATGGAGGGACAGGGCGTATCCCCCAGTACATCAGCTGTCTGGGTCAGGACCTGCTGATTTGTGTTTATATACTGATAACCTGAATAAGTAGATCACTTGCCTGCTGATCTAGTTCCCCATGCAACCACAGTGAAAGGGCTTATGAAGGGGACAGGTACTTGACATTAACTCTTCAGGTTTCCAGAAAGGTCTCCTGGATTGTAAATTGCTCTAATATGGACAACCTTATTTGCTTTCCTTCTGTGCTTCTGCAACACCAAACATCACATATTTGTATGCAGGTACACACTCCGAGGGAGAACAATGGCCCAGGTCGTCCAGAACTGGGTGGGTTCCTAGGATGCGGAATTTTCAGTGTGAAAATTTGGAAATTCCTAGATAAATCAAGATGAGTTGATCACTTCACCAGGAATGACAAAGGGGATCCCAGAAGATCTTTGTCTCTGCCTCGGGGGTTGTGCTGGTAGTCCAACTATGAGGATATCTTGGACCTCAGGTGCCTGGTCCTATGGAGTCAGGCAAAGTGTATAGCAAGTTCCAGGAGACATCTGGGGCTCTTTGGCTGTCAAGATACGTGTTGTTCACACCCAGGCAGCTACAAAGCATTGGCAGATCACGGAACAGATCCCTGGGATCAGCATAGCTACATGGAGCCCAAGAGGCAAGACAGCGACCTCCCTTGTGTACTTCCTTTATCCTTAGCGAAGGGATTCTAGCCAGCCTGAGCATGGCAAACACGGCCTTCCCTATTCCCTCTGCCTTGCTAAAAACCATTAGATAACATTCCTTAAGCTAGCTAGCAAGGTCCATTCCCTTATTTGGCCACTTTCTCCTCCTGAGACTGACGACCAAGGCCCAGCTATCAAAGTATTGAAGTCCAGCAATCAAAAGCCTCCTTTGGCTCACCTAATTAATATTCCCAATCAAAACAAACCACTCATCCTAACACTGGGTTTCCCCTTTACCTTTATAAACTGCCATTTGCCTATGTGCTAATGTCTGTCTCCTTTCTATCCAGAGGCAGTTCTTTGTCTCTTGGGACAAATATCCCTTCCCCCCCTCCTTTGTTCCTCTCCTCTTCTCCCTCATCCTCTAGCACCTGTCTTTGTCTCTTATCCCCTGCCCTTTGTCCCTCTGGGGCAAATAAATCTGCTTTGTCCTGAGAACTTGGTCTTGGGGTGTCTTGTGCTGAATACCCATCCCTTCACTGAGAAAATGAGCCTGGCATCATGGAAGGGGGTCTCATAGACTGGTAGACACAGGAGTGGGGGAAACTAAGTCAGACAGAGGCAAGTGCAGATAGAAAGGAGGCTGTGATGGATTGTCAGGCAGAAAAACAGGTGGGCCACTTGGCACAAGGAGGAAAGAAATCTGGATGACAAAAACATAAGGCTGTGAGAGGAGGAGATGAGGAAAACAACCCAGCTGGGAGACTGGATTTGGGGAGTAGTGAAGAACTGCTACAGTGTGCTTAGGACTGACATCTTCTTGGCTCCTAAAACACATCCGAGACCTCCAAATATGAGTAAACTATTTCCTATAATTTACTTGTCCTTATTTCTGGCTTTAAGTTTGGCATCACATGTTTTGTGGGTCCCCAGGAGCCCAGAATCTCAGAAAGCCACCAAAGAGTGTTCTAGAAGATAGTGGCCTTCTTGCCTCTTCAGCTGGGGGGGGGGGGGGTGTCAGAGCTTTGCGATCTCTTGTTTCTAGGGCGAACCCTTGTGGCAGGTCCTAGTTCTGCATAGACAGGCTTACAGATAGGGACACTGGGAAGGCTTGCTTGTCACCTGCTGTCTTGTACATTTCCAACTCTTGGGGACACGATGCATCCACAGCAGCTCCAGTAGCTCCTGCTTCTTCGATACGAATCTAGTCATAAGGACGTCTTAGAACAGACCCACAGTTCATAGCTTCTGCCTGTGAACCCCAACTTTTGTCCTTTGCTACTTCATAGAAATCTCATTCTTCTGTATTAAAAGCACTTAAAATATTTTAGGACAACTGTCCTGACTCCTGCACTATTTCCTTCCTTTCTTCCTTCCTTCCTTTCTTCCTTCCTTCCTTCCTTTCTTCCTTCCTCCTCCTTCTCCTTCTTTTTTCTCTCTTTTCCTTTCTTCCTTCCTTTTTTTTTTTTTTTTTTTTTACCAAATATGTGACAAGTTTCTGATGGGCTGTTTCCCCGTTGTTCTAGCTACATTTCTTTTTCATGCCACTGTGGCTCTATGGAGTCAGATTCAAAACGCTGATGGTGGTTGTGGGACTCTCCATAGCTCTTTTGAATAATAAGTGAATCCACATCACCCTCTCTTGAACTTCTATCAGTGTGTGTTTTCCCCACAGGTCCATTATTGCTACACACCCATTTATCTATCACCTCGAAGTCACAATACTGGGAATCTCCTTGATAATGCATCTTTCCCCTTTGAAAGGCTTCAGTACACATGTAGTCAGCTGGGGCAATCTGACTGTCATATGGTTGGATTTAGATGTTCTCATGGCCTCTGGGCTTTGTGAGCATGGATTGCGAAGCCTGGGTCAGAGCTCTGTGAGCACAAGACCCTGTGTAAGTTCCCATGACAGCTAGATGAAGGCTTTGCTGGCAGCTTGGCGTCTGCTCTCCTATCTGCAATCTGTAGCCTGGTACCCTTCCCATCACTGAGGCCTCCCCTGTAATCACCAGCCTCTTCCCCTATCTGATGTGGTTGGACTGTCCCTGCTCATTAGCCCCGCACTTCCTCTCAAGGTCTGGGTATCTGATCTTGGATTCCAATGTGTGCCTTTAGTGTTAGTGAACAAAGACCTTTGCTGTACTTGAGCCAAGCTAGAGACACAGTTGTGAGATTTGTCAGCCCAGAGGAAGTGTCAATGATAGGTCTTTTGAAGTCTTTTTTGCAAGATTCATCTGGGAACCAGCTAGGCCCTGGAGATCAATGGAATTTTATTCTCATTGTGGAAAATGGGTGAGAAAAAAATTATTCAACTAGTCACTGGGGCAAGAGAACTGTAATTCTGGCATCTGGGGGATTTTCAGGGACTTGAGAGGACCAGGGGAGTTTGGGAAAAGGCTGTTGGTGAGAGCGGCTGGTAGAAAAGCGAGCTGCTGGCTCTGCACGGGGATACTAACCTCTTGGCTCACCATTTCTCCAGTACCTGGCAGAGTGCCTGGCATTTGGAAAATGACTGGGTATTGCTTATGAGGATGATCGATCATTGAAAAGACAGTTCCCCCAAGTCTCCCTTGAGTGTCACATGCACTTTTGTCAGGCCAGTGAGGGCTACAGTCAGGAGTCAGAGTGACCTGCGTTAGAGTTCTGAATATGAGGCCCTACGCAAGGTCAAGCATGCTCCTCAACAGAGGAGAGCTGAACTCCCTGAAGCTGTGGGAGGATCTTGTTGAGAATGCGCACGAGGTTCATGACTTGGCCTGGACCACACGCACATAATAACATACGATTCCACATGACCTCCTGAAGCTTTTCCTCAAATTTTGTCACAGTTGTGTCTTATTCTAGAAAATATCTAACTTTGAGAGATTAGTATGAATCATGTGTCAGGAGGTCCTTAGTTGAGTTAAGCAGCTTGGACATCGACTCCACATGACCTCCCATTTCCTTCTCTCAAGATCCAGTAGGGAGGAGGTGGGGGATGGATAAGGAGCTTCTGTTCTGCTCTGATGACAAGCCTTGACACATCTTCCCCATAGGCCAGGTCAGGGCACTCAAGAAGAAACAGCCTTTGGCTCTTTCATGCCAGTCCAGCATTTTCTTGCCCTTTTATACAAGTTTACAGCTTTGTTTTGTTCTTAGGTGAGGGAGCGCTGGGACAAAACCAGGTCACCTAGGTTGGATTTACTGAAATCTGTCCAGATGGCAGGGCAGGCACTTTGACCCTCAAGTTTGTGTTCATCTCAGAGGCACCTTTCTTTCTCTCTGATATGTGTAGCTGTCTGTGGGTTTATTTGGGGTATCTCTTCTGCACAATTTTCTACCCTCCATTTCAGTCCTTTCCTCTGGAAACCAGGCCAAAGAGCAAATAGACTACAGTGCAAAGAACCTGGGCCTGAGGTTTTCACCGTGGGAAGGTCTCAGTTTTTTACTGTGTTGTCTCATATTGAAGTGTGTGTGTAGATGAGCCTGGAGAGGCTGTGAGCAGGCTGGTCTATGTGATCCAAAGGAGATCTCTTGGCCTCTGTCTTGTGCATCTGTGAGATGTGTTTTCATTCTTTTCCCAGATTCCCTTCCAAAAGGAGGCTATCATTGCCACAGAGACAGCAGAGATAAGGAAGGGACACACACACACATCACTTCAGGGATCAGCTTAGGAACAGCTTTATTATATATTTTACTTTCACCAAGGAGAGAAAGGCAAGGGAGCTGGGGACAAACCAGCTCCTGTCACAGAGACACAAACTAAAGACCATACACGGCATCCAAAGCCCCCTCAAACCACATGGTTCAAAGCAGACCTTCCACGAAGCACAAAGACTGACAGAGATCCCAAGATCCCAACTTGTGTTTCCTTACTGCCTGTTTGAATTCAATCTTTTAAAACAGTTTTACAAAGCACAGACCACATTACAACGTCCAACCATATTTTGTTAGGATGCAGAAACAAAGCTACACCATTTTCGATTTGTTAGCACCACGGACCTCTTCTTAACACCTGCTGTGGTGGTGATACCTAGAATAAAGTCATTAAATTCAGGTTGTGTTGAGGCTTGAAAGAGAGCCTTGCACCCTGAAAGATGAACAGAGGCGTCCTTGGGCAATATGTACCAAGGGATAGTTGAGCTTTTGCCGCAGGAGAGCTGTGTTAGGCTTTGGTGGTCTCCCTGGATAACCACACCACTCCTGTACTAGAGACCGTCCACCAACTGCAGAGAAGAGTACTCATTCACAGAGGTTGGGGAGATACAGAGAACTACCTTCAGAGGCACAGACCAAGTCCTGAAATCCTGAGGAAGTCAGGAGACAAGAAGGTGTATTGTACAGAGATACCCACAGGAGAAGGTCACCGGAGTGGGGACTGGGATTAGATTTTCTTCTGTTGGCCATCTTCTTGACTCCAGATGGCACACGAGCAGCTACTTTCCCTTGCCCTGGGATGAGCACTTCTCCTGGAGCTTCTGTGGGAACTCCTCCACACATTTTGTTTGGGCTAGCTCCTGACATGGCTCCACACACTGAGGCAGGCACTGGTCTTGGCTTGGAGGTAGGCATGGATCTTGGCCTTGCTGTGGGCAGTTTCCTTGGCTTATCTCCTGGCACTGAGGATCACATGCCTCCTGAGCTTGGAGTGGACATTTGTCTTGGCAGGGGTCCTGACACGAGGGAACACACCCTTCCTCAGCTTGTGCCTGGCACTTTTCTTGGGTCTTTTGAAGACATGGAGGTGGCACACATGGTTGCTTGCACTGTTGATCACTGAAAGACATCGTGGGTGGTTTGAAGAGCCTGAAAATAAACAGAAGATTTGAGATGTTTTGCACTCAAGGCACCAGACTGGGAAGTAGGAAAGATATGGGTGGGTGTGGAGGATTGATTGAGAGGGGGATGGGAGAGAACATAATTAACTCTAAGATTGATTTTTTGTCTCTTTGTTTTATATCTCGAGCTCAGCTCCCTCCGACACTTGTTTCCAAGATGAAAATGTTCTCCTGACTTTTGTCTAAACAGGCACAAGCTGAAAACCCCAGTCCTACCACACAATTTAATTAATAATTAAAAAAACCAGCTACAATATATTAAACAGAATGCATGAGATAGTTAAAGTGGTCCAAGAATGGCAAGCTGTCTAAAAAAAAATAGTAGAAAATATAGTCTAAGATAGGAACAGAAGAGTGGCCTCAAAGAGATGGAACATCAGGGAGGGAAGGAAGGAGGGAGAGAGGGAGAGGGAGAGAGAGAGACAGAGAGGCAGACCAGAGAGACAGAAAGAGACAGAGAGAATGCTTACCTGATCTTCAACAAGATTCAGCGAAGGATGTGGATTGTGAAGTCTGGGAAGGTGGGGGACTTTTATATAGTGCTTGGCATGGCCTCCTGAAGGACTGGTGGGCCACGTGGGCCAAAGTCCTAATTGTGGAGTCACCATAACAAGCTTCATCTGAAATCATGAACCGTTTGAGTCACTGCTGTGATGCCTGTTAATCAGCCTTCAGTTTGGCCTCTGGGTTCTCACCAGACCTCAGCAGGGAGGGGCCCCACTCAGAACTCCTTCATTAGAGGCAGCAGGAAAAGAATGTTCATAAAATGTTATCTGTCTGTTCAGCCAGGGCTGAGGTCCCTTGTCTACTCAAACCAGTTCAGGATGTGGTGAGAGATAAGATCAGCCTTGCTCATCTCATCTTTGCTAGTAGGGAGAATGTACGCCCACGGCCTGGGGTCTGCCTGAGTTGAGGACTTGTATGGTGTATTTTAAACATTTCCACTGGATGTTCCTGCACGAAGAAGAAAACCCCTTCATTTATTTTGTCTAGACTAGCTCAAGGCTTGGTTCTACACGGTGAGGCAGACACTGGTCTTGGCTTGGAAATAGGCATGGAAATCAGACCCAAGGAAAATGGCTTTCCTTAGCTTAGGGTTCTAAGTTGAGGCCCCACAGTGTCCTAGGCAGACATGAATTTTTTTCCTGTATAAAGTCCTGAGGAAAATTAGAGTAATTTCTTGCTCTTGAGTCAGATAATATGGTGAATGGGAAAAGAGAAGATGCCAGCCTCATTTTTCTCAACTTTGAGTTCTGGTGCCTTTTGAATAGTAAAGCTTTTCTGAATGGCCAAGGAAACAAGTTGGAATACAGTGCCTGTCTCCTTGCCTCCTAAAAATCTTGTCAGATTTAGGTTAATGGAAATTGGGGGTGGGCTGGGATTGGGGTGGAAGGAAAAGTTTCAAAGCAATACACCATCTCGTCTGTGTTTTGCCCCTCTTATCTGACGAGCCCTTCTCTGGACCTGTTGAAATCCGGCAGTCTTCAAGCTCCACTCAAGTCTATTAGCTTTCAAGAGTCTTCCCTGGTCACTGTAAACTAGAAAGGAATTTATTTCTTGTTTTTCTTTTCTTTTTTTTAGTTTTTCAAGACAGGATTTCTCTGTATAACTTTGGAGCCTGTCCTTGAACTCACAGAGATCTGCCTATCTCTGTTTCCCACGTGCTTAAAGGCATGCACCACCACCACCGGGCAGGGATTCACTTCCTTATGAACTCCCATAATATTTATGTTTGTGATATATATCATAATATATTTATATACCACCCACATATATAAATTTATATAGCATGTATAAACATATATATCATATATATATCTATAAATAGACATTTAGTGTTGCTGTTACATTATTCTGGATTTGAAGTTTCAACCGGTGACAAAATCACATATGTGATAACTGGAAGACCAGAGAAGATAAATGATTATTGATAGGGGACAGGCATCAGTGAAGGAATGAAAGGGCAGGTATACAAGACAGACAGCTGTGAGGCAGAGGAAGACCTACTTACAAACCTCGGTCCCACCATAGGATTTTGTCTTTCTCTTCTTTTTAAATAATTCTTTTGAAAATTTGGATACAATACACAAAACAGAGTGCATAGGATCCTTAAAGATGTAAAGAAATGGCACCAGAAATAGCAATCCGTTTGAAAAAATATCTAGTAGGATGTACAATCCCAGGTAGAAGCAGAACAGGCCTCCTGAAGATGGAGCAGCAGCAGCAGCAGCAGCAGAGAGAGAAAGAGACAGAGAGAGGCAGAGAGAGAGACACAGAGACAGAGATAGAGAGACAGAGAGACAGAGAGAGAGACAGAGTGAGACAGAGACAGAGAGTGAGAACGAGCAGGATTACCTGAACTTCAACAAGACTCAATGAAGAATGTGAAGTGTGGAGCCCAGTAAGTTGATGACTTTTAATAGAAAATGAAAGACAGTCATTTATTCAATTAAATATTAATATTTAGGGGAAATAGTATTCATGATAGGAGTCTAGAGCAGTGGTTTTAAATCTTGCTAATTCTGCGGCCCTCTAATACAGTTCCTCATATTTTGGTGACCCCCAACCATAAAATTATTTTCAATTCTACTTCATAACCGTGATTTTGATAGGTTATGAATTGTAATGTAAATATCTGTGTTTTCTAAGGGTCTTAGGGGATCCCTATGAAAGGGTCATTAGACCCCCAAAGAGTTGTGAGTAGTTGAGAACCACTACTCTAGAGTCCCTAAAATGGTGAACTTATTTTATTGGCTAATGTTGACTAAATTTCAGTAACTTTAAAAATGATAATGCTTTGGGACTGGGAGATGGGCCAGTGGTTAGAACACCAGCTGCTCTTGCAGAAGACTGAGGTTCTGTTCTAAGCATCCAGATGACAGTTTATAACTATTCCATAACTCCAGTTCCAGGGGATCCTGTGCCCTCTTCTCAACTCTGCAGGCACTGCACATGTGTAGTACTCATACATACATTCAGGCAAACACACATACACTTAAAATAAAAACAGCTTTTTCCAAAGCTACACAGAGAAACCCTGTCTTGAAAAACCAAAAAAAAACAAAAACAAAAACAAAAACAAAACAAAACAAAACAAAAAACAGCTTTTAAAAACTGATGGTCCTCCCCTTACCTTGGGGTTAAGGTCTTGAAGAGGCAGATGTAGTTCATTTCCTGAGAAGTAATCAGCAGAAATCAGGAATATCTCTGAATGTTAAAATAGGGTTGGGATACATCAAACATTTTTCTTTTTATTGTGTGTGTTGTATAGTGCACGCACAAGAGTATGCAGCCATGTGGAAGCCAGAGGAAGATGCATGGCATTCTCTATTTTCCTTAACTCCTTTTCTTGAGACAAGGTCTCTGGCTGAAGTTTCCCATTTCAGGTAGGCTGGCTGATTCCTGAGCTCCCAGGATCCACTTGTCTCTGCTCCCCAGTAATGGAGGTATAGGTACCCACAGCCATACTTGGCTTTTTATGTGAATGCTGAATTCAAACTTAGGTCCCCTTGCTTGCATGGCAAGGATGTTCCCAACTGAGCCAGATCCCATCATATATCTCAGAGAAGTGAGGGAACACAGGTGGAATTTTTGGTTTTATGACCATTGCCTAAAGGATTGGTAACTCCAGCACAGCCCTGGCATGGTAATGGGAGGCAGGGAGGAGGAGGAGGAGGAGGAGGAGGAGGAGGAGGAGGAGGAGGAGGAGGACGAGGAGGAGGACGAGGAGGACGAGGAGGACGAGGAGGAGGACGAGGAGAAGGAGGAGGAGGGGATTTGGAATATTGATGAATGTCTCTGAAAAGCAAAGTCTTTGAGGGTTAGCTGTAGAATGGGAAGGCTCTACTCATTCCTGTTCCATTCCCCTTCATTTTTAATCTCCTCCTTCTGTTTCTTTTCTCCCCTCCTTTATCTCTCTTTTTTTGTCTTTTCTGTGGAATGTTGTTTAAGAGGAAAAGAAAACTCTATTGTATTGTAGGAAGCAAGGAACTAGCAACTGCTGAGTTTATTAATTTATTCTTTCTGCTAGGCACAACCTTGTTCTTTTAGGGACTCACACTGATGGAGATGGATAGAGGTCAGCAGTTACGTGCCAGAAAAAGTCCCCTTTGTTGAGTCCTTGGGAGGCAGAGGCTAGAGGAGGGACATTTTCAGGTAGGTTTGAAAGCAGAGTCTTAGTTAGAAGGTTTTTGAAGCACTGAGATCTAGTGGGATGAAAGGAGAATCTGAAGCCATCTTAGGCTAGGCATGGATGAGAGATTAGGGGAGAGGATATGCTGGAGATTTCTGGAAGTTTCTAAACATGATTCATGAGGTGACTTTGTTCATGCCACATGCATTTCTGTGATTGTAGATAAGCTCCAGGAAACTAAACAGCAATGTGAAGAAATATGCAGAGACAAGATCATATTCTTATGGTGGTGGACAGCCCATTTGGATAGATCCCTGGGTTCAGCTTCTCAAAAGGCCTCCCCATCTGCCATTGAATTAATTTGTGACCATTCTTGAAACTGATAGCAAAGTCCTCCTGAGGAGGATGGATAATGACTTGCCAAAGACATTCTACTTAATCAGTAGACTATTTGGTTGTGTGGCAAAAGAGAATTAGATAGGAGATGGAAACTCAGTTGCTGATCAGAGAGATTATCTTGGGTTATCCAAAGGAAGGGTGTAATATAAACAACAAGGATCCTTGAAAGAGCAGAGGGGGAAGAAACATTAATATCTACTGTGAAAGACCACACTGGCTGTTGTCGGTAAAGAAGCTGGAAGAACATGAAAAGAAGAGGGCAGCTGTGGAAGCTGTGGAAGCTGGAAAAGCCAAAGAAATGCTCTCAAGGAGGCTCCCTAAAGCAATGTAGCTTGGCTGGTCACTCTGAGTTAAGTCCACTGAGACCGTCTGTCATTTTCTTTTTATTTGTCAACTAGACACAAACTTGAGCTGTCTGGAAAGAGGGCTATCGGTTGAGAAAATGCCCCCATAAGATTGGCCTACAGGTACTGGCCTATCAGGTTTTTTCTTGATTTTTGACTGATGTGGATGGGCCCACCTGTCTGGAGGGACAGTGTCACCCTTGGGCAAGTGGTCCTAAGTTGTAGAAGAAAGCAAACTGAACAAGCCGTGAGGAGCTAGTCAGTAAGCAGTGGTTTCTCCATGGTCTCTGCATCGTTCCTGCCTCCAGCGCCCTGACGTGAGCTGCTGCCCTGTCCTCCTACAGTAATGGACTGTTGTCTGGGAGTGTGAGCTGAAATAATCCCTTTCCAAGTTGCTTTTGATCATGGTGTTTTATCACAACAGGAGAAAAGTAGCTAAGGCAGCCCATAGACTTCTGACTTTGAGAGTTGCGATGCATTTTTGATGTTTTTGTTCTACTAAATTAACTGTACTGTGTGACGGAAGTGCTAAGAAACTAATACTTCTCACTATCTGGACGCTCTTGGGAACTTTGAAGGAGTGAGGGCTCAGATGAAGTAGCGGCACCTCCTTCTAGTTCCTTTGTTTAAGAAGATCCCGTCATTTGTCCTATCAACACACTCGACCAAGACCTTCTTTCGGTAAAGGAGGCTTAAAGATCCATGGAACAACTATGCTCAGGGTTCAGGAGTGGTTCTACCACATAGAACATGTGCAGTATCGGATTAATGGAAATCCCTTAGAGACTTAATTTCCCTTTCTTTGTGAGAAACCAAAAATCCTATTCACAAATTCCTTTTGAGAATAATTCAGAGTATACAGTAACACTTGGTACCCTCATACTACCTATAAAGGGCTGTATTGACTCGGCTCAGGACTCACCTTTTTCCATGGATCCTTCCTTGGTTTTCCAGCTCTCCGTTCTACATCCTTTACTCTGACTCCCTAGCCTTTGACTTTTCTATTCACTGTGATGTGTAGACAGTTTAGTACTGTCTCTGTCCTTAGCAGAGTCTGACCAGTCACTTGACCCTCTCTGGCCTCCAGCCATCATTAGGAAAGCAGACTCTTAGTAGGGTTCATTCCAACCTTCACATTCGGTGATGCTATAAATGATACTATAAATGTGAGAAGGAACAGTAAACCTGGGTACT